>NC_064670.1:103228754-103885143 GCF_943734685.1 Anopheles coluzzii | reverse complement strand
ATTGCATCTGCCAGACGCCGTACGATGATTCGAAGTAAGTTGGGGAGCTTCTAGGGGAATGTGGGAATTGTTGTATTAACATGTTTTGCAATTCTTTCGATCCGCTTGGCAGGTTCTACGTTGGGTGCGATCTGTGCAACAACTGGTTCCACGGCGACTGTGTCGGCATCAGCGAGGCAGAGTCGAAGAAGATCACTGAATACATCTGCAGTGAGTGTAAGCATGCCCGGGAAACGCAGGAACTGTACTGTCTCTGCCGCCAGCCTTATGACGAATCTCAGTAAGTAGAGTACCTTCTCCTACCCGCCAGAAGAAGCTTGTGATCGTCCAGCTAAGTTGTGCAATTTCCGAATTATTTTAACCGCCGTTGGATCTTTTTTTTTTAAAGGTTTTACATTTGCTGTGATAAGTGCCAGGATTGGTTCCACGGCCGTTGCGTCGGCATTCTGCAGTGCGAGGCGAACAATATCGATGAGTATAGCTGCCCGAACTGCCACATGAACAATGCGATCAATTTCGCCAACATGAAGACGCTCAGTGCAAAGGAGTTTGAAAATCTGAAGAAACTTATCAAACAGATACAGGTAAGAAAACATTTCCCGTTGGCTTCACACCCTTTTTGAAGGGTTTGATGATGTGTTAATCCTTGTGTTTCCTTTGTTCCTTTTTTTTGCAGCAACACAAAAGCGCCTGGCCATTTATGGAACCGGTCGATCCGAACGAGGCACCGGATTACTATCGTGTGATAAAGGAACCTATGGGTAAGTTGTTGTGTTTTACGTGATCTTGAAGCATTTTTTTTTTCTATTCTATTAAACCGTTTTCCCCCTAACAGACCTGCAAAAGATTGAAGGTAAAATCGATAACAAAGTGTATCAAACGCTGTCCGAGTTTATCGGCGACATGACGAAGATATTCGACAACTGCCGGTACTACAACCCGAAGGAGTCGCCGTTCTTCCGGTGCGCGGAAAGCCTGGAATCGTTCTTCGTGCAGAAGATCAAACACTTCCGCGAGCATCTCATCGATCGAAACGATGATGCGGCGGACGTAGTGGCGGCGGCGGTGGCCGGCGGTAGTTCACTTTCACCCGTTGCCAGCCCACCGGAGGCATCTGCCGTGACCGCGATTGCGTAGTCTAGCAGCAACTCCATTCTGTACAACTATCTGCAGAATGGTTAGCTTATTCATGCGAAGTGAGCGAGAGAGAGATGAAGAAAGAGGTTGCCAATTTTAACAGGTAGATTTTAGTTACTTTTTACCTTTTAACCCCGGAATATTGTGGCGCTACACAGCAGTGTAGTGCAAACGCCGGCTTTTTTGGGGGTAACACACAAATCCCGGACCAACGGGAAGAAAAGAGAGAGAGAGAAAGTCAGCTTTTTTGCACGTAAATTTGTGCAATCTAATTACGGTAGCGTGTGGCTTGGCAAACGGTGTAGTAGTAGTGTATTTATTTGCAAACGTTAGGCGCATAAGTATGCGGTACGGAGGGCATGGGCCGGTCCCATACTGTATAGAGTAGTAGGCCGGTGCGCCTCAAATAGATTCAGCGTGTGTGATCTCTGACTGGACCGTGCCGCCCCGTCCCATGCGCATGTACAACACTGTGAGAGTTTGATCGTGGATCGATTGGAGAAGGAACTTTGCTTTGATTGACGCCACAGTAGGCGGAGAAGATACGTAAAGAAAGAATGTGACACACATACACATTCGCTCTTGCAATAGTCAGTGAAAGAGAAGCTATCGTTTAGTTTTCCGATATTCATTAGTGTTTTTCCACCGAATGTAACTACATGAGAGGCAAATTTGTGCCAAGCGTATTGTAAATAGAGTGTGCAAAATCAACGAAGAGAAGCTAATAAGAAAGAGAGCACAGATATATATTGTATGATAGGAACAGGAGTTTTATGAAGAGAGTATATTTTAATGTTTTTTTTTACTCTAGCTTTTGAACTCTTGCAGCACAATGGTAGCAATAACACGATTGTTCTATTTGAAATAGATGATTTAACTATTTAGTCATACACACACACACACACACACACACACAATCACAGGTAGTAGCCACTTAGCTATATTTACATTATTATTATTATTACTACTACTACTGCTCACCTAATTAGAGATATGTTACAACGAGCGAGAATATTCCAGCACAGGGAAAACGGTTAGTTTACGGTGCGAAACCCTTTTTTCCGTGGTAGGATCGAGGATGATGAAGTAGCAGCAACGCCTTTTTTTTTAAATCCCGAATGCAGAATTTGCCGTGCCCAAAACCAACAATAATACGCGCACAAAACATGCAAAACGCGTTTTCTCGGTAGAGTTGCGGTAGAGCAAGGCATATGTGTGTACATACATATGTATAGTATTACATCTTACTAACTAAATCAGATTAATATGCGATAATGTAATGATTTTATTGCTTTAGAAAGGATAAATATATATTACAGCTAAGATTTACAAATTGCGCTACACTCCGTCGGTTTTTTGTGTACAGAGGGTAGAAGGTATCCCCCTTCTACCGCTGTATTGAAAATTCAATAAAAGTCCAAATCGGGACATCGTTTTACGAAACACAATGTAAAGGAAGGGATTAGGTTATTAAACCAACACCGTACAACTGGAACTGGAAAGAAAGTGGCATCTTTTTCGGATCTTTAAATCATTATCTAGAGACGTTTTCTATATATTTGTGCTCTATAGTGTAGTTTATTTAAATATGTATTCACAGTGGTTCTCAAAAATATAACCTATCTCTCTTACTGTACCCCCTTCCCACTCCGTCGTAGCCCATCCAAAGTGAATATGAAGGACCGACTTCTTATCAGCCAGAGGGATGAAACCGGTTGTCCAGCATTTTTCGACGCTTCGAAGTGGCCGTACCCTGTGGAAAAGCGTGATATGAATGGCACGAAAATGGGGGGCAGATATGTGGCATGCTTGGTATGGGGAGGGTATGCGGCGGAACAGTCCGGTAGTGTTACATCCTGTAAGTGTATCTCGATCGCCGCCCACAGGTTTGAATACTGCTGGTGGACACATTTATCACTGATTTCATTTCCTTCGCATTGCTGTCTGCGGACACACGGCTAATCTCGTGTGATATACTTAAGGAAAAAACAACACGATTAGCGGTGTGCCAATGATCGTACGCAAGCAACCATGGAGTGTGTGTGTGTGTGTAGTGTACCGATAAACATTAAGCGAGGGAGATCATACAGCATGAAAATACTAACACAATAGCAAAACAATTCTTCAAACAATCCGTCCTGTAACGCATATTGTAACGGTGTTAAGTGTAGACAGCACAGACAAAAAATGAGTAACCATACGCGCACACGAGATCGCACGCGGATGGGGCTAGCAAGGTGTGCGATGGGGCGGTATCCACGGGTGTGGTATCCATGCCCACCTCCACACACCACATCAGCTGGTCAGTAGGTGGTAAAAGTGCACGGTAATCAGATGGTAGTTAGCGCAGAGAGACTGTACTGTACTGACACACGCGCCGGGGGTCGTTGGTTACTTATCACAGTCTAAGCGAACGCTTGCGGGGTGTATCACAACCGTCGTCAGCCGATCCAGGAAAGCGCGATCATCGGGTTTTGTTCGACGCAATTCGAGATGCAAAAGCATGTGATGTAAAGCCGGCGGACGGGACCATTGAGTGATCAAGAGGAACATTGTTTGTGCGAAAAGTTTGTTAAGTGACATTGGGGCGGTGTTCGAGGCGCGCTGTTAGAAACCAAAGAAAAGCGAACATTTAAACAAAAAACTGTGTCACTGTAGAGAGGCAGAGAAATGTCCGAAAAACGATTCAAACGTCCGAGCGTTGCGAATGGGGATGGATTGATACTGTACTGCAATCAGTATAGCTACTACTGCCACAAGGTAAGCAGCTTTTAGTAGCGATCTATTGAAGGTAGTCCAACGAAGGCACCCGCCATCTCTCACACATGATGTGATTATTTATCTTTCATTTTATCATCACCAAACGCTAAACGTGTGCCGCTTTTCATATCCATTACGCAACGAACGTGGAGCGAAATGGAACGATATGCTCTTTTAGAAACGATCGCAGTATTTAAAATCTTTGCTGCACGAGCATAATAATGCAATTAAACTAACAATAATCAATAACAGAAAATCAAAAGATCATCGCGGCGTTTAACTCAACCAATAATAATAAGAGACGGCGGCTAGAGCTTGTGACTAGAGATCCGCGATGATGATAGTTAAAGGGTCATGTGCTCCATATGATGCGTGTACCGTACCATCAAGGGGTGGTAGTAGCGTATACACTGGGAGGGGGGGGGGAGGAAGTTACGCCGGTCACGCTTCACCGGAAGACAATGCGCGAAACACAGGTGTGGAGGGATTTATCTGGTTCTTTACTCGCTTTTCCATTCTACTGACCGATCATTTCCTCCTGTTGCTTGTGTTATCTGAGCTAAACGCAAGCATGATAAGGTAGTTTGAATCATGTTTGCTTGAGCTTGAGTTACATTCACGCGCAAAAACAGATCGCGTAATCAAGAGTGCATGTCGTAATAACCGTTTCCTACTCCCGCAGGTTCTACAGGCACTGCACGAGAAAGGGATTCGGTTCACCAAGTATGAGATCGACGTCACGAACGATGAACATTTCTCCGAATGGTTTCTGGAGCTGAATCCACGTGCCGAGCTGCCGGTGCTGCAAAATGGTTTGCTCATCGTGCCCGGCTCAAACCGCATACTGGACTATCTGGAGGAAAACTACCCAAAAAGTAAAGCATTCGGCTACGGAACGTACACATACGTTTTTTTAAAACCGTTTCTTTGTTGCAGACAAATCGTTACGCATGCCCATCGAAACGGATAAGCTGGTCGTTGGCTTTCGGCAAACGATCGAACGCCTGCCGATCGGGGTGATTACGATCGGATCCTTCCTGCATTCGCAGCACACGAGCAGTCCAAAGTTCCCGTTCGTGCTGCCCGTGCGTCAAACGATCCTAGCGCGGGACGAAACGCTTGCCCACCGGTTACGAGCGTACGCGACGGCATATCCTGCGTTTGCGGAGGTTTTGCTAAAGAAGGCGGACTTTCACGATCGCAAGCGCGCCATCATCGCTAGTGAGGAGTACTTTTGCAAGCTGCTAACGGCACTGGACGAATTTCTGACCAGCGTCGAGCAGTATCTCGCAACGATCGACGTCGACCGCTGCTGGCTGGCAGGGACGGCGGACACGTTCACGATGGTGGATATCAGTATTGGGACGCTGCTGCATCGCCTGTACGTGCTCGGGCTGGAGGATCGTTTCTGGGGCGAGGGTAAGCGGCCCCAAGTGGCGCGGTACTTTGCGAAGAGTTGCCAACGCGAATCGTTCCAGTGTGTGCTACCGTCGAAGGTGTCGATCCTGCGCACGGTGTGGATCAATACGCCGCCCGTGTACAAGGCTGGGCTGGCGGCTGTCTCATCCGTTTTAATTAGTTCTACTCTTTTGAAACGATAACGGATGGGGGGGGTGTTTACAGAAAAAAACATAAATATCAAGCCGGATTGAAACACATGGAACTATAATAAATGATTATTAGGAATGAAAATTATGAAAGGATCAACTGATGAGAGATAAACAAACAGCATACAAGCGTACAAGCGCATGCAGGTCAAACACAAACACAAATGGTTACGCGCGCGAGGTGGTGCAACACAACGAATAATAAATAATAGATACGTTCAACACAGTTGATTAAGTTTCCTACTTGTATTTGGTCGATCGAAGATTTACAAAACAGAATAGAACGGATATAGTAATACCAACAATAACAACAAAAAAGAAACATAATATTAACATACAACTAAGAAATAAAGGGGGGATGAACATAAATATTAACGTAAGTCTTGCCTCATAATAAGTAAGAGTATCAAAGTATCAAACTAAACAAATCACCAAAGACACGTTCAATGAAAGAACACAATAAACCTATACTGGGTTTTCCAGGTATGCTCATTAGCTGTGGGACGCCTTATTGACTCTTTCTTAAGTGAAATGAACTTAATGTAATGGGAATTGGGCTCTATAGCACCCTTGTTTCACAAATCTGGTAGGATTTTTCAAGGAGCCTGAGCAAAATAGAGTCCAATTAGATAAAGATCACTTCCAATAGGAAAGAGTCAAGGAAGTGTCCCACAACAATGAGAACCCCTGGAAACCCCTTTAAACTATCTGTAACCACCCCGTCGCGTGTTACGCAGCTTCCTTTGCGGTAGGAGTCGTTTAACTCATCCTCCCGCCTACCTAGGGAGGATTACACGTTATGGTCAGCTTTATAAGAAAAGAAAATTTTAGTTCAAGACCGTGCTGTTAGACAATTGCCAAAAGTAATAAATCATTGCAGCTCTGCTACACATAAACGCCACCCTCATTGCCTCAGCCTCATGTGTCAATTCTTCCCCGTCACCGATTGTCTGGTGTAGTGGCAAGAAGTGGTGGTTGGAGAGGAAAACGCTTTCAATCTCTCCATCAACACGCTCCGGGTCGTGTTTGTTCGCATCGTGCGTAAGTAATGTAACGATTTAATTGCACCGTATTGTCAACACATAGAGCCGTCGGTGGATCTCCATCAAATTAGATCTGTAAAAAATCGGAAAAAGTGTGGTGCATTGGTAGAAAAAGTTGTAATTTTGTTCATGCGCCTTAATTCTATTCCACACAGCAGCGTGCGTGTCTGTACAGCGTGGACAATTTCCAACGGAAAACATTACCATCACCACACATAAGAAGGGGTTAAGAAGAGCCGAATTGCCTTTAACCTGCAAAGCACTATTGAACACACCTGCCAAATGTACAGAATTACCACCACCCCCGTTTTTCCGACGCTATACAACCAATGTTATGCACACGAACCACATACAACACAGAAATTAATAAGGATGCACGTGGCGTTGTTGCACGCATGCACGCACGCAATCACATATGCAAAACAGAGAAGACAACTACGGTTCAAATCGCTCAAAGCGACTACGATAGCGAGCGTACGAAGGATGATTAAAGTCGGAGTTGCTATAGTAACTACCACTACTACCGCCACCAGCACCACCACCACCACCACTACTGCTGCTGTTGCCAATGCCACCGCTACCAATGCGTGAACCGTACAGATGGCTACTTACGAAAGCGGCCTGCTGTCCGCTGGCCGAACCACCTTCCAGCGGCGATGCACCTGCACCAACGCTTCCGCCAGACATTTGCTGCCTTGCGGCGTACAGTGGCATGCCCATGAACTTGGGTATTTCTTTGGGGCTGCCACCCGCATTGGCTCCGGCCGCTGCAGTGGAACCGGGCTGCAGTAAGCTGGCCCTTCGGCGCAGCCCAATTTCCGGCTTGCTGATGGACTGGTAGTTGAACAGCCCCTTGCCAACCGGATCGGGCAGCACGGTCGGTAGCGGGTACCAGGCCCGGTACGTCACGAACCACGTCACGACGGCAATGATGCCGCTCAGCACCTTCTCCACCATCCGATGGTGGTACAGCATCGTGCCGACCAGCATCAGGTCCCACAGCAGCTGCAGCATCGTCATGCCGATGAAGAACAGCCGAATCGTGGGGGTGAAGCGATTGTAGAAGTACTTGAGCGCCTTCAGATCCTCGTCCTTTAGGTTCTTGAGCGGATTGGACGTCTGGGAGTTGTCGTTGTTGCTCCGGTTGTGCTCCTCGTTGCGCAGCAAATCTTTGATGCTTTCCCACCCGATGATGGGGCGCGCCTCCTCCATCAGCACCAGGCTGGAGTAGATCAGTATGAAGGCATGGCCGGAAATGTCAAACCCATTCCACAGGTGGCCCGCCTTCAGGCAGGGCGTTTTGGCATCGAACCCGCGCACACTGCACCGACCGTAGCTCGATTCGATCACGTTGAACAGCTTCGTCCACACGAACCAAAACACGGTCGCTATGCCGAGCCGGGGCAGATGGTTCCGGATTAGCCGCTGATTGTCGCCGCAGCAGATCGTGATCGATGTCATGGCCAGATAGGGGAAGGCAAACAGCAGCGTCCAGGCCCAGCCCAGCTTGACGAAGTACACGTTGAACAGATTGTCCGTGCGGGCGAGGTATGTCTTCGGGTAGGGCAGAAAGTCCCCAATCAGGGACACGATGAACAAAGAGCCAAGGTACAGCGGCACCTTCAGGCTGGTGTCGAAGAAGATGATCTTTTTGCACACGTGCAGCACCATCATCGTGAGCACTTCCCGGATGGAGGTCGGTGTGGCGGTCGGTCTCGTGCCCTTTGCTTCCGCCCGTGCGGTCGTATCGTTTAACCCCTGGCGGAAGTTCATCTGTGGACGGGCGGCGTTGCCGCCCGCTGCTCCGGCGGCAGATGGCGTGTGGATTGGTTTTCGTTTGCTTGCCATCGGTGTTGCGTACTGTTGTGCTGGCGGCTGCTGTTTGTTGGTATCGCTCTAAAACAAGGGGAAATAGGACGTTAACAGAATAAAGCCCTTTGTTGATCGGTTGCTTGACCGAAGCGGGGAATATTGATGACGAACAGAACACGGAAAATGAAAAGGCAAACATCTCTCGATCGTAGTAAGCGGTGTGCGAAGCGAAAGGCGAGAAAGATGGTCCGAAATTAAAAATAAACACCAGCCACTTCACACGCACACGCGCAGGCATCGCAGTTGGGGGAGAGTGAAACACGGAGTTCAAAGGCTCGCCCGTCCAGAGTTTTCACTTCACAGACCCCTTCTCGCATTCCAAAAATAAAAAAGCCCACCCGATCAAAAAGGGGGCCCCAGAGGAGCGACCGCCGGATCGGAGCGCACAAGACACTTACATCACTGTTTTACACCACGGCATTAACAGCGTTCGCACGGGGAGAGGGTGAAACAAATTCGCCAGCAGATAGTGCCGCGGTTATGCTCTGGCACGCACTTTTACGACACCTCACGCAGAAACACGGCTGATCGGTGTGGGTAATTAACAACATCTGAATTTCATATGACATTTGCACCCGCGGCCGAATGCTTCAAACGTGGATGCAAAGCGGGATGACGCGCGGGAGTCAAAGTCCAAGCGTGTGGTTTTGCGAAGCGAAGGATGGATGCGTTGGACCGGTTGGAATATTTTTTCTCTTTATTTTCAGCTATTTTCTGTGCAATCGCATTTCTTGTGTTGTTATTTGTTGATTTTTTTTTAATTTGTCCTACCTTTTCTCTACGTACCTTGTGCGATTGGCATGACAGCAGCTTTGACAGCTGCCAGCGTATTGGCGTTTTCTGCTTTTTCCTCTTGCTACGAAGCAATCGGAATCGTTCGGTGTGTGAGCTGGTGTTTTGTGAAGAAAATCGTGAATTTCTCCCCGAAAGCGACCGCTACCAGCATCCAAGATGTACTCGAACGAAGAACCATGGGAGGGTGTAAGTAAATCGTCACGAGTGA
Source organism: Anopheles coluzzii (assembly GCF_943734685.1). NCBI lineage: Eukaryota > Metazoa > Arthropoda > Insecta > Diptera > Culicidae > Anopheles > Anopheles coluzzii. The sequence continues at coordinate 103,875,721 of NC_064670.1, read as the reverse complement.
CACGCTAAAATCAGCTCACTGTTCCACCATCTGCCGAGCAGATCGTGGAAGAGAAATGCACCCCCTGTTAAAACATAACCTAACTTTGCTGGAACCCCCGTTTGTAGGGCTACGATGAGTACGGCTACGAGATGGGCATGCCGGAGGATGGCATGTACGATCGAGGCTACTTCCCCATGCACGAGGACGTGAAGAAGTTCCTGATGTACTTCTGCACCGTCATCAAGGATGGGGTGGTGTACGAGATCCAGAATCTGTACGAAAACACCTTCCCGAAGCTGAGCGAGCAGCACTTCGAGAAGAAGGCCTGGCCGAGCGAGGAGGAGGTGGCGCACCTGGTCGACAACGACAACCTGTTCCTGATCCTGTACAAGGAGCTGTACTACCGTCATCTGCACGCCCGCATCCAGGGCGGTCCGTCGCTCGAGCAGCGGCTGAACTCGTTCTACAACTACTGCAACTTCTTCAACTACATCCTGCCGTCGAAGGAGCCGGTGCAGCTGGAGCTGCCCGACATCTGGCTGTGGGAGCTGATCGACGAGTTCGTGTACCAGTTCCAGAACTTTGCGCAGTACCGCGCCCGGCTGACGGACAAGACGGACGAGGAGATGGACATGCTGCTGAACAACAACAGCAAGGTGTGGAACATCCTCTGCATCCTGAACGTGCTGCACTCGCTCGTGTCGATGTCGAAGATCAAGGACCAGCTGGAGGCGGCCGCGGCCGGCAAGGACCCGGAGGCGGTGGCGGGCGAGTTCGGGCGCCACTCGTTCTACAAGATGCTGGGCTACTTCAGCCTGGTCGGGCTGCTGCGCGTCCACTCGCTGCTCGGCGACTACCACCAGGCCATCAAGGTGCTGGAGCCGATCGAGATCCACAAGAAGAGCCAGTACTCGCACATTCCGTCGTGCCAGATCAGCACGTCGTACTATGTCGGGTTTGCGTACATGATGATGCGCCGCTACTCGGACGCGATCCGCACGTTCTCGTCGATCCTGCTGTACATCCAGCGCACCAAGCAGCTGTACAGCGCCCGCTCGTACCAGAACGACCAGATCAACAAGCAGACGGACCAGATGTACCATCTGCTCGCCATCTGTCTGGTGCTGCACCCGCAGTGCATCGACGAGTCGATCCAGCAGGTGCTGCGCGAGAAGAACTACCACGACAACATGTACAAGATGCAGTGCGGCGACCTGGACGTGTTCCGCAACTTTTTCGTGTTCGCCTGTCCGAAGTTCGTGTCGCCGGTGCCGCCGCCGCCGGACGCACCGATCGAGGACTACGTGAAGGATGCGCTCGAGCACCAGATCAACGTGTTCATGGACGAGGTGAAGCAGCAGCAGGAGCTGCCGACCATCCGGTCGTACCTGAAGCTGTACACCACGCTGCCGATCATGAAGCTGGCCTCGTTCATGGACCGCAAGCCGCAGGACGAGGTGGACGAGCAGAAGCTCGAGAACCTGCTGACCCGGCTGCTGTGCTTCAAGCACAAGATGAAGAACGTCGTGTGGACGAAGGGTTCGAGCGGACTGGAGGGCAAGTTCCAGTCCGGTTCGGAGCTGGACTTTTACATCGACAAGGACATGATTCACATCGCCGACACGAAGGTGTCGCACCGCTACGGTGACTTTTTCATTCGTAAGGTCATGAAGTTTGAAGACCTGAACCGCCGTCTGCACGCCATCAAGGGTTAAGTGACGGGGTGGAAAAGATAAGCAGTAGCAGCAGCAGCAGCAGCACGATTTTCATTTCTATACTATATCTAGCAGCATACCCAGATACACATTGCAAACAATTCAATATCTACGTTTAGTCGGTTTTTGAGCGCGGCAGGAGAGAAGTGACGAGGAGGACGGACTGCAGCAAACTTATTCGCACGCGAAGAGAGCAGGAAATCGTATTATAATTTTTAGAAATAGGGAGTCATCGGAGTGCACATTCGCAGTTCAGCAATAAATAATGTATTGCCATTGTGGAAGGCTCCCGGCCAAAGCGTTTACTGTGTGCGCGTTTCATTGATTTGAGAAATGTGAGAAAGCTAATAGGAATTTGAAATTCCAACTCGATTGTTTCACGTCGACATTGAATGACGTTTTTCCGCTTGTCATGCTGATTTGTTTATGTTTTGGTCGACAAAAGGGTCGCTTCCTTCGCCTGCAGTTGCTTGGAAACCGCCGTGTTCACCTGATCTTCCTGCACTGCGTACGGAATCATCCGGGATGGCTACATTCCGGCTGGAACACTTTCCAAATGTGTGTCGCATATGCTTGCAGCACCAGCCGGAGAATGTACTTATCTCAGTGGAATCGTTGCATTACAACCATGTGAAAATGATCGATGTGATAGACGAGCTGATGGGTCCCGTTTTACCGGTGAGTAATGGAAGGATAATCTCCACCCGACAATTGTTTAATAATCTTCACTTTACAGGAGCTGCATCACCATACTCCTTCCGGTATTTGTGAATCATGCTCCACAGAACTGATCGCTTTTCTAAACTACCGAAATCGGCTAAAACTCGTAGGGAAGTTTGTACATGCCCTGGTTCATTTGAGAAACGATCACACAGTACCGCTGGAAAATGTCTTTCGAGATCATCAGACGGAATTGTTGAGTGTATTGCACGAGCTAAACATTACCGATAAACTTGAGCTAGTCGTTCAAGATTTGATAGATGCATTCAAGGTGGCGCAGGACTCAATGCATGATGCTGAACGAACTGAACAGAGCTCCACACCATTCCAACAAACAACGAGCGACGATGAGAGTGCAAGTCCAACACCCGAAGAGTTTGAAATGTTTGAGTTGGATGAAGAAATGCTCCCCGAAGGAATGAACGATCGCAATGAAGATGATATTGCTGAAGAATCTGTCGACGTGTTGGAGGCAATAAGCGTAGCAAAATCGGCTGAAAATAAGTCTACCAGAACCCTACGAAGTAGGCGACAGAAAGGAGAAATGCATCAGTGTCAACATTGTCCATTTACAACACATCTGCTGAAAGCGTTTAAGCAGCACACAAAGAAGCATGAAAGGTAATGGTAATGTGAAACCGTTTCCAATCGTTCGCTTCTAATGACTTTTTAACATTCTTTCAGCAAAGAACCCACCCAACACACCTGCAAGCGTTGCAACGAAACGTTCACCACAAAGCGCGACTTGCTGCAGCACAAACGGTCCACCCACCGGGATCACATGTGCGATACGTGCGGGTTAGCGTTCGACACCAAGTTTGCGCTGGAAACACACCGCAAACGGCACGAACCAGTACGCCCGTACAAGTGCGAATACTGCCCGCTGGAGTACTATACCAAGGCGGAACAGCTGCTGCACGTTCGCCGGCTGCATCTGAAAGCGTTCGAGGTAAGCTGCGCCGAGTGTGCGCTAACGTTCCGCACGAAGCAAATGCTTGCGCAGCATATGAAAACGCACACGAACCAACGGACGCACACGTGCACAGTTTGTGGGTTTAGCTTTAAATCACATACGCACCTGAACCGGCACACGAAGGAACTGCACCGGGGGGTGGTGTATGAGTGTGATCATTGCAGTGCGTCGTACCGGCGCAAGGATAAGCTCCGAATGCACGTGGAAAAAATGCATAATGTGAGTGTGTGAGGGGACGGGGTCGAAATTTCGGGACACACATTGTTAAAACGGGACTTTATCTTTCCAGATTCAAACGTACTTTGTCTGTAATATTTGCCTCCATTCGTACGATACGGATGAAAAGCTGCAAGAGCACAAAGCGCACCATCAAAATCCGAAAGATTTACAGTGTGGAGTGTGTCTGGGGGCGTACAAGACGAGGGAGGAATTCGACGACCATCTATGTATCACGTATCGGTAAGAAGGACGCAAAACCAGCGTGAATTCGAATTGCACCCATAAGCTTTCTTCTCTTCATTACAGTGAAAACTACGTATGCTGCGAGCGCGATTTTAGGTATCACTTTTTCTACAACAAACACATGTTCCTGGCGCACGGACAGCAGACGAACGTGCGCGTCAAACCCGCGGATGGCATGCTGCTGGGACAGTATCGTGCAAAGCGGGTAAGGTTCGAAGCGGAATAGGAAGAGTAGGCTTCATTAGCAATTTATTGTTTTCATTGGCCATTTTCAGAAACAAGCAGAACGCTGTCCAAAATGTGAGCAAGAGTTCCCAACCCGACAGCAGAAGAAAAAACACATGCAAAGCTGTGGTGCGCTGGAGTACGAGGTCGTTGAGGTTTTTGTCCCCGAGGACAATGGGAGTGTTACCATCGGTGGGGAATAGAATGATGAAATCGACCGTGATCATCATACTTTACAGAAAGACATGCAATTTGGGGTATTTTTTTCAGTAATGCGCTTATATTTAACATATATTTATAGTTAGGAGCATTAGTACGATTATCACATGTTGCCAGCATCATCAGAATAGTCGCCCTTTCCTTTGCGACCCTTTCGCCGGCGCTCCTTCTTCTTGCCTTTGGTATAATTTGAATCAACGTTGTTCAACTTCTTGTGTTTCTTCTTTTGCTTCCCATTCTTGTCCGGCTTCGGTTTGAAGATCATGCGTGGTATGCCCAGATCGTAGTAGGTTAGCCGTTGCAGCTCATTCGCCTTACACCGTTGCTCATATTCCTTCCAAAGCGTCTGATAGTCGCCGTGGTCGTACGCGGTAAACAGGTACCGTATCGCTTCGTCGATCTTGTTCCGCCGTTCGGGTGGCAATTCCTGCTTCCAGGGATCGGCGTTCATGCACAGGTCCATCTCATGGCGCAGATAGTTCAGGTGCGTACGGCCCTCGCGCAACCCGTACACGCCGAGCAGCAGTGTGTTGAGCTGACGGCGTAAAGCTTCCCGCGCCTTGCGCTGACTGCTGTCGGTCGTCTCATATTCGGCCAGCACACAGCGTATGCTCTTCTTTTCCCCTACCAGACCGCGCAGAAATTTGGCCATGTACAGCACCATTCGGTTGGAAAAGCGGGGCCCGGTTATGCTGTAGTATTTCTCGTTGCCAGGATCATCCGCTGGAGTAGGATGGCGCGATGTTTGGGGCTGCTGCTGTCGTTTGGCTGGTACGAGTTCCTGTGATGTTTGGGGCTGCTGCTGCCGTTGGTTTGGTTTGCAGTCCCGTGATGAATGGGGCTGCTGTTCTAGTTGGAATGGTATGAAATCCGGCGACGAATGGGACTGTTGTCGTCGTTCAAATGGTATGAAATCCTCCGATGCATAAGAGTCATTCACCTGCCGTGCTGAACTCATCGCTTATGTTTCTTCTATTAACAAGCACTAGTACCGGTTCAGTCTCGTTCGGTTCCTATTCTGTCGATATCGATTAACCAAGCGTTCCAACAGCTTCTCTGCCTTTGCTACCTACTAGCCCACGGACGGAGTTTTAGATCTTCCAAAGCTGTAGCTCTTGAATATGATTTAAATGATTAATAATATGATCTTTTCCGTGCTGGATATGTACTTGCGAGCTGAATGCGAATGCAAGAAAATTTGTGGCATGGTGCCCGGCGTGTACCGTTTATGTCATATGCTTGATTTCTTGCTTATCGTTCCCGCTGTCCTGTCATTCAAATTGACCGTTATAACGTCCGTAAAAAGCTGCCTTCCCAATCTCTAATAAATCACACACATTTTGCAGAATTCTAGTAAAATATACATTGCACGAGGGAGATAAGAGCTACGACGGAGTTTGTTTGCCCATAAACGAGGCGTTACGATGCGAAAAACATGCACAAGAGTGAAATCAACAACATGCTAAACCGTAATTCTTCCGACTAAATCGTGGGAACGCATCTTCAGCGGTGTCATCAGTTGCAATCGAAAAACAAAACAAAAAATCTGTTGCGTATTTATCGTACACTTTCATGAGCGCCTGTATTTCTGCTACCAACTCTCATGAACCGGTGTGTGGGGTTCTTTCGCGAAAGCACACCACACGCACACCACCTCTCTCATCGCCGCAACATGTTCTGCAGTCGTTCCAGCTGGCTCAACTCCTGCTCGCGCAGTGTGTTGTCCCATTCGGTCAGACGTGCTACACTAGCGGGAAAAGCACCCGACGGACCGCTAGGGCCCACGTCGTTCGACTGTCCGAACCATTGGAAACGATGTTCCGTCTGTGGTGGCGTGCTATCGAACACTGCCCACCGGTTTTGATCGCGATCATCGTACCACTCGTTGCCATGTTGCGGAAAGTCCTGCTGCTGCTGCTGCTGCTGTTGCTGGTAGTTGGACCCGTTTGCTCCAATCCAATCCGATTCCTGCACGTGGCGCGTTGAGCTGTCCAGCTGGTCGAGACGATCCGAATCAATCTGCTGATCGGCGTACGTGTTCATAATGAAATCATCGGCATACCTCCTATTGCCCTCACCATTATGATGCATCGTCGCATCGGTATCAATGTAATCGTCGGCTTGCTGTTCTTCTTGATTGAAACGTTGCTCCTCGTGCTGCTCCTGGTGGTGATTCCAGTCTAGTTGGGCCCGTTTCTCTGCTATACTGTTAGACCTGGTGCGAGGTTTTTTCGCGTCTTTTTTCACGATTGGCGACTTGTTTTGCTTTTTCTGTGGCTGTTTTTTCAGAGTTTCAATAAACTTTAGGTAATGGTAATCGGCTGCATGTTGCGTAGGGCGTTTACAGCAGGTTTTATTTTTATTTACGGCGTCAGCCTTTAGTGGTCGTTGTTGAACTTCCAAATCAAAGAATGTTATCCTTCTCAACTTGTTTGAATGCTTAAGTTCCTCAAACTCGTCGGCCAATGTTGCATAATCTTTATGATCGTATCCCGTAAATATGTACCGAATCGCTTCATTTACGGTGTCACGCTGAGCTTGCGGGACCTCACTGTCCCGTGGCTTCGTTTGCAAACATAATGCCAATTGGGTTCGCAGTACATTGAGGTACTTTCGTCCTTCCCGCATTCCATACACACCGAACAGCAGAATGTTCAATTTGCGGCGATGCCTCGCAATGTTTGCCTGGTTTGCATTGGACCAATTCTCCAGTAGTTTACTCATTGGCAAATGTTGTGAAGATACCAGCTGCTTTAAATGACCTCTGATGTATTTCGCCATTTTGTTTGAAAGCTTAGGACAGTTGCTAATTTCGATGTTGTTGTTGTCTGCAATTACTTTTTGCTGCGTACCGCCCGACAGGTAGCGCACCAACTCCTCATGAAACCGGTCCTGCGCCTCGGTTGTGCCGTGAATTTGCAACATATTGCCGACCGATTCGAACGTTATGCTTAACCGCACGTTGTGCCTTTGGCCGGCCTCGTTAAGAAACTCGCTACCCTTCAGCGACAGCAGCACCTTGGCATGGTCTTTGCTGAGCACCACTTTGGCATCCGTTTCGACCGGTTCGCCCGCCTTTGGCATTATTGAACGATCCGGTTCAGCAACTGTTACGATGGCATTTGCTGGCGGTTCCGACGTCTGTGGCGGCGAAGGTAGTGTAGCCTGTTCGGCAGTGGGTAGGATTGGCAGCGGCGGTCGCTGTGGTCGCGGCGGTCTGGGTGGCAGTGGTGGTAGTGTAAATAGATCCGGCACCTCAGCCTCAGTAGAAAGTGGAATAAAATCAAGAGAGAGCGCTGCTTGTTCACTTTGACTGCTGTTAATATTAGCCGACGTTCGATCCTCCGATGGGCGAGATGTGATGCCACCGCCGCTGGTTTCGCAAGCCACTTCGGGCTGCTTTTCTTCTTCGGTATGAAACTCTGAAAAACTGTAGTTGGAATTTTCTTCCACTATCGTTAGAGCAGCTCGTTGGCTGTCAGTTTGGTTGCATGGCGCTGGTGTGACCTGCGGGGAAATCTCTTCCTCCTTAGGTTCTATTTCGTCCTGTTCCTGCTGCGAAACAACCGGCTCCGCAGGCGGAGAAGATTCTATCAGTAGTACCTCATCCTTTTCCTGCTTCACTTCTGGTGGCGGTTCTTCCTGCTGCTGCTGCTGCTCGACAACTTCCACAACATCATCCACACTCGGCCGCTTTTCGTACTTTTCCAGCAGACCAGTAGTTCGCAGAAAGTTGTAGTAGAACCCGTTCTCGTTCTGCGTCATCTCGGACAAGTTTAGCTCGCACCCGTTGGCGTCGCTGCTGAGCAGATTGTACCGAGCGGTCGGATCGAGCGCCAGTCGCCGCTGCTGTTCCTCCGTCTGACGCTTACTGGAGCGATTGTACTCGCCACGGTAGGCTGGCAGGTAGGAGCTCACGCTTGTATTTGGTATCGGGTGGCCGAAGATCCGACGCGCATCGTTACACTTGTGGGCCTGGTGGCCGTGCCGGCAACAGACGCAGCACCAACGTGCTTTCGGGTTTTTCACGAAATCCTCTTTCAACGGTACATTATCCTCAATCTAGCATACATGAAATACATACACGCACACGCCATCCGGTGCAGAAAACAAATTTCTTAGTGAAACATTATCTTCAATTTCTCCCCCAGATTGTACCAGTGATCCCGGATTGCGTTCCGATCACACGTCGCTATTGTCAAGCAATAGAGGGTGAGTATTGGTGGAGCAACTCGTTTGGCATGCCAAACATGGTTTTGCTCTCTTTCCTCTCGATCTCTAACTGTTTGATCGATCTATCAGAGCTTCATATTGCCCACAACGACACCGTGTGTCATTTTGCAAAGCTCCTTATACCTAAAAAAAACAAATACTTACCGTACTGTGGTATCGCCGCCAGAGATCCGGACAGCTACGCTGAGTATGACCACGCACCCCACAGGAGAAACAGATAGTGTCAGCATCCCGTGCGCACGTTTTGCAACCACGGACAAAGTTGCGCGTCTTGGCGCCACACTAAGAGCAGAAGAAAATTATCGTGTAGGCACTAAATCAACCGTTTGATTGTTGAAACGTGGATGCTTACGTTCAGGCAGACCGTTTTCGGACAGCGTGGTTCCCTGTGTCCTTGCTCGCCGCACATGTAGCAGGTGACCAGTTTCGGCGCGTTTCGACACTTGAATCTCACGTGTCCCCGCTCACCGCAATTGCTGCAAATGATTTCCTTCCTGGGAGGGTCCGGGTAACGATCCTTGAGCAGTAAGTACCAATGCCTGCTATCACCTAAAAAAACATACAGAACAGTTAGCAAAAGAATTTTCTGCCCATAAATTTTCTCATACACAGCGTCGCTACTTACGGGGCATCTGTCTCAGAATTGATTTCAAATTGAGGTCCTCATCCGCCCACGATGTGTTGTAGAACTGCTTCATTTCGTCGTTCCACGCACAGTCGGGACCGACCGGTGGTGCTTTGCTGGAACACGAGCCGCCAGAAGCAACGGAAGATCGACCGTTGAAGCTATTGTCGATTATCCGTAGATCATCATCATCATCATCGTCTCCATCGACGTCGGAATCGGCAATGATTTGAATTTGGTCCGGCTCTGAAGTCGCGCTGTGCACAGCTCTCGAATCTTCTTCCATCAAATCCTTTGACCGTTGTGCGGGCGTGTTCGTGCTGCTCTGCTCCAAACAAACGGCCTGAACCTCGGGAGTGCTGCAACCACTGCCAGCGAGCCGCTTCTTAGCACTGGCTTTCGGTTCCTTCTGTTTCTTCTTCTTCTTAGCAACAACAACTTCTGGCTGTTCCTGATCGGCAGGAAGCTCCTCACTGGTAGCTGGCGTTGGTTGTTCATTAAGCTTTTTCTTTTTCTTCAGATTGCGAGCGGCTTTCGAGGGCGTTTGCTGTTCAGTGAGACTATTTTGTTTTCGTTTCTTGCTAGTAGCAACCGTATCTGCCGCTTTGGTGCCTGTTTTACCTTCATTCGCTAGCAAAGCGGCCACATCGCCATCAGCGTCAGCATCATCATCATCCTCGTCCTCCTCATCCTCGGTGTCGGAAACCGCCCGCACAATGTCGGTCAGCAGACAGGCAAAGTCTTCGTCGGAGTACGTTTCCGAGTTGTACTGCTTTCGCTTGCGGCCGAGCCGCTTCTTCGACTCCTTCGCCTGTTTGTGCTTCTCGTTGCCCTTCTCCTCCTGCAGGAAGCTCTCGTCGTAATCGCTTTCGGACGATACGTCGCCCATCTGTTCGAAGAAATTGGAGGCCGAGCGGCGCGATTTCTTCCCCGGTGGTCCCTTAGGGGTGCTGGCTTTGCTGGCCGGCCGAGCAATGTCGTAATCGCTTTCAGACGACACGACATCGTCGACGGGCGCGATGGTGGTGAGGTTCTTTTTCTTCTTCCCTTTCGGGCCGGCGGTGCTTTTGCTTGGTGCGGGTTCATTTGCAGCACATTCGCTTACTACCTTGTCTGTTAGGGTGCCCGGGGTTGCCGTAGGTTCCTTTTGCACTGAACTATCTTTTTTGGATTTCGTTTTCTTGGCCGAACCATCACGCGGCTGCTTCGGTTCCATTTCGAAATGTTTCCTAGCAGCCTCCAGCACTAATGTGAGGGGCGATTTGCTTCTCGCTTTGGTCTTTCCCTGAGGTTTAGCGTTGCTGGCAGTGTCGTTGGACCCAGCAGCCACTGCTTTGTTGCTGTTTGCATTGTTCTTAGCAACGCTTGGAGAAGCCGCTGCTGCTACGATGCTGGGAGATGCCGGAGCCGCTTTTGATGCTTTCACTTTCGATGGAGTCTTTTTAGTGTTTGTCGCGCTATCCTTTTTACCTTTCGTAGCGGATTCATTGCACTGTTGAGATTGTGATTTGGACGCACTTCCTTTATCCGTTTCTGGTGGCCGTTTTTCCTGGTCGGTCGTCTCGCTGCTCGTGCATACCGTGTCTTCCGATGAGATCGACGGGACTCTTTCCTGCCGCGCCTCGGGTGTGCTCTTCTTCCCCTTGCCGGAGGCACCGGGCCGGGGAGCACCTTCGACGGCACATTCCAGCTCATCGTCGTTCGGTATGCTTTCGGTGAAGCTGTCGTTCAAACGGGACCGATCGTGCTGGCCAATGAAATCGTCCGACATGATCGAGCTGTTCGAGGGGCTAAGGCAACGCGGCGAAACCGAGGTAGGCTTTTTCTTCTTCTTTTTCTGAGACTTGGGCAATGCAAACTGGACGCTGGGCGGGGGCTGTTCTTCCTCCTCGTCGCTGCAATCGATACAGATTTGCGGTGGCGGTGGTGTTGGTATGATTATGACCTCATCCGTCTCATCGTCGGACAATGGCACAGGAGCGGAGGTACGTTCCGGTCTCGCTGGCCAGGGCTTGGACACCTCGTCGTCGGATGAGTTCAGTATGATTTCAGCCACGATTTGCTGCTGCTGCTGCTTGCGGTGTCTCATTTTCTTTGCCTTTGCCTTCTTCACTTCCATCGTTTGTGCGGCATTCTGTTTCCTGTCTTTGTTGATGAGCTTCGTTAAGTTGGCCAGTTTCTTTTCTACCGCCAGCAGCGGCTGTTTGGTTTGCTTCTTCTTCTTCAGCTGCAGTCCTGGATCCTTCTGTGGGATGTGTTTAGCCGCGGGGGCTACTATGGAAGGTGTGCTTTGATGGGCAGATTCAACCGGCACTGATTGACTCTCCACGGGCGGTGGATCGCCCATATTGCCCAGCAACGACTGATACGGCGTGATGAACATCTTAGTAACCTCTGTGATTCCTCCTTCGCTGACGTTTCCTGGGGCAGTCGTTGCGGGCGAGGATGGTTTCGGGGCGACGCCCGTTTGCGGTTTGTTCCCGGGATACGGGGCGCCACGATCACCGTAACTGGGAACGGCAGAGCCGGCCCAATACCGCTTCATATTGGCGGGCAGCGTACCGGATCCATTGTTAATTACCGCGTTTCTCGAAACCACGCGTGCAGTAGTGGAAGGAGTGACCGGTGCTGGATCGAACACGCTTTGCGGATTCTCATAAGCATGATGGATGGAGGAATATAGCCGTTCTTCTAGCGCGGCCAGATCTCGCTCCTCCAAATCCTGTGTTGATGCAACAGTATGAAGTGGGTCATAAGGCGAAACATATATGATAGCGCTGCAGCGTGTTGGCCGGCGTGTTTACTTACCATTTTATAGCAGAACAGTGCGCACGATGATTTTAGTTGAAAGTGTAGAATAAATTGTGAAAGTAACAGCTAATATTAACCTAAACTGTCGTGAAACTTCGTGTTCACCACATTTTGTGTTTTCCTACTGCACGCGGAGAATGAAAGAACGAGGAATTGTCAGCATGACAGCGCCTATAAATACGACCAAGGTTCATATAGAGCAAGCTGCCCGTTAATTGTGAAGCTACACGTACACGGCAACAATGCTCGTGGCTCAAAATAGGGAAAGAAACGAAATTTTGTCCAGATTACATTTTATACTTAAATTTATTTTAAAGTGAAACGCCGTTCATCCGGGCTCATCGGGACTCGACCGCACCTGGATACTCGAATAATAACGATAATGGGTGCAAGTATATTTGTATCATTAATTCTTGAAGTGTTTTTTAATCTGTGTTAAGTTTTGGTAAAACCTGTAAGTTTTATGAATTTTAAATTGGTTCAAAAGAAATATTTGAAATTCGATATGGATTTCAGTGTTTTTGGTTATTAAAATGTGCTGTGAAAACGGCTTTTTTCTTCAAATATCATCCTGAGCACGCAATGTCACTTTTGTATTGAACTGTCATTTCTTAATAGCACGGATATACGGACAGCCGGATAAAAGTCATCTCACTGTATTTTATATTTTATAGAATATCTGAATCAATAGATAACGGTCAGGACGCTGAATTCAAACACCAAATATAGTATGCAAGAAAACAGAAAACCAAGATTGCAGTTAAGTTTCTTTATTGAATGTTTTTTTGGTATGATTTCGACAAATAATGATTTGAAAACAATTAGAAATTCACACTTCAAACAGAAGTTTCCGTGCTCGGGTCCATTAGACGTGGCTTATTGTTAGTATCGTATGTATCATTTGAAAGTGCCTGCTAGTGTATCTATCCCGAGCTATATGCGCGTATTGCCTGTCTGCCTGTCTGTAGCACCCGTCTTAAGATTGCGTAGTAGCGTTGCCGTCCTGCTGCTCCGTGCAGGTCGAGGCGTTCTCTGCCGGTAGCGTTTCCGTAATCGCCAGCCAGGGTAGACGCTTCTGCAGCTCGATACGGTATCTCGGGTGGCTGATGGCGTACACGTACGGGTCTAGGCAGGCGACAAACTTGCAGGCACAGGCGGGGAACATGGTGACGCCCGGCGTTAGCAGGCTCTTGTCACCGAACGCTCCGATCAGCGCCAGCACGGCGTACGGTGTCCACGAGGCAACGAACAGGAAGCAAACGGTGATGGCGGCCTTCGCAATTCGGATCTCGACCGAGGCGTCCTTCTGGTTTTGGTTCGACCGCAGCGACTCCACGTTCATCTTCTTGGCCTGTTCGCGGAGCGACTTCTCATGGTTGACGACATGGCTCACAATCTGGCTGTAGTAGTAAATGATCAGACTCATCGGTAGTACGTAGCTGAAGGTAAAGATCGAGGCCACGAACAGGCGGGTATCGAACGTGCCAGACAGATAGTCGAAGGTGCAGGAGGTAAGGAAGCCCTCTGAAATGAAAGCAAAAGAAGAGAACGATGATAAGCCGATACAAATGTATTGAAAAAATAGCAATGAGTGTCGTTTGTAGATAATTATTGTTGCCTTTCCCCTTCGACGTATTCATACGTTGGCTGTAGCAACCTTGTGCGGTGTCATACGTCGTGCGTGTAGAAACGCTGGGCAACAGCAAACGATAATCGATTGACAATTTGTGCACAAATCTTTGTGCCTCTGGAAGAGTGTTGTTTATAATTACGTGGTAGGTAAATAAGAGTGCCCACCGATCGCGAAGTGTTCCGCTTGGTTTCCGTGTGGCAAACGGTACGGAGAAAACGCATCCATCAAAAGCTCGACCAACCGACCAACCAGCCGCGTGGGGGGGCTGTGCGCAACGGGAAGCAGCATAGATTGTGCACCCAAATACACCACCACACCATCATCGCACTGCCCGTGACGGAGGGGGTGCTTTGCTCGGGTTCCGTAAGCAGTGGCAACACACACAGTGACCCGCAGTGCATGCTGACGGTGACGGCTGGTACGGCTACACATCCGTCCCACACGGAAACAGCGGAGCAAACGGCAGAGACCACCGCCGCCACCACCACCAGCACCACCACCACAACCACCATGTCGAACAAGCTGAACAACCCGAAGCGCCGCGAGGTGACGGGCTCGTCGTCATCGAACAGCTCCATCTCGTCGGTCGGTGCCGGGGACAGTGGCATCTCGGCCGACCTGGCCTCACTGTTCGAGTGTCCGGTGTGCTTTGACTATGTGCTGCCCCCGATACTGCAGTGCCAGAGCGGCCATCTCGTCTGCACCAGCTGCCGCTCGAAGCTGACCTGCTGCCCGACCTGTCGCGGCTCGCTCGGCAACATCCGCAACCTGGCGATGGAGAAGGTGGCCTCGAACGTGAAGTTCCCCTGCAAACACTCCAACCACGGCTGCACCGTGTCGCTCGTCTACACGGAAAAGGCGGAGCACGAGGAGGCGTGCGAGTTCCGGCCGTACCTGTGCCCGTGTCCGGGCGCGTCCTGCAAGTGGCAGGGTTCGCTCGACTACGTGATGCCCCACCTGATGATGTCGCACAAGAGCATCACCACGCTGCAGGGCGAGGATATCGTGTTTCTGGCCACCGACATCAACCTGCCCGGTGCGGTCGACTGGGTGATGATGCAGTCCTGCTTCGGGCACCACTTCATGCTGGTGCTGGAGAAGCAGGAAAAGTACGACGGACATCAGCAGTTTTACGCGATCGTGCAGCTGATCGGATCGCGGAAGGAGGCGGAAAACTTTGCCTACCGATTAGAGCTGAACGGCAACAGGCGTCGGCTTACGTGGGAAGCGATGCCGCGCTCGATCCACGAAGGCGTGGCGAGCGCGATCCTTAACTCCGACTGTTTGGTGTTCGACACGTCGATTGCGCAGCTCTTTGCCGACAATGGTAATCTCGGCATCAATGTTACTATTTCCGTCGTTTAAACGCACACAAACACACACACACACCCACACTCACGCGTACTCATTTAGCCGAATCGACTGAGGGAAGGGGACCACCACCAGACTTCGATAGACAGCCCCCAAGTCTAGACAATTCTTACCTAAGGTTACGTTAACATGTATATTTTTCTTTGTAACTTCTACTTTTCAATTCCTCTTTCTCTCTGTGCGGGTGCAATTTGCTGCCGTTTGCATTGAGGTGTGTAAGTTTATAAATGAGTTTATAAATGTCATTTAATAGAGCAGGGAGCGTTTGCTTTGCTAATGTGATGCGGGAGGCAACATTGTTTGATCCCGTGCCAGCAAAGAAAGAGAAAGAGTAAGAGAGCGCGTTTTAAAACCACACAAACTGCAAACTGCAAAAAGGATTCTTTTACCTCCAGTTCAGTACACACTAAACGAGGAGGGCACGAGTGGGGAATAAAGCCTTGTAGCTTGTATTGCTGCTTTTAACATGAATGCAACCTCCTGTAGCTATATAATTTAAGCGCAGAGCGGTCGAAAGCCGAGAGCGCAGCCGTACATGCTAGTGTAGCGCAGTGCGCATCAAAACGATCGATTCGTGCGATACTCCGCGATATTATGGCGATAAACGTAATACGTATGTATGTTAGTAAGGTGATAGATAAGAGCAAAAACAAACACTGTGTGTGTGTATGTGTGTGTAAGGGAAGGATGAGCGAACGAGCAAAGTAATGATTTGTATGGTGTAATCAATGTTACGCCGCTTGCATCATGACCAAAGGAGCGTTTGGTGAACCCGTGTGCAAGCGTTTCGTGAACGCGTGATAGAGTTAGTGGTGTGGTTGCGTGCGTGATTGCGTGATTGCGTGAGTGAGTCGTTAAGGGAATTAGGAAGAATATTAGTGTGGCGAGAAATCGATCGAGACACAATTCTGTAAATTAAACATTTAATCGTAGTAACACATATAACACACCATAAGAGAGAATGCCGTGGAAGAAGGGCGGGCCATCCTTTTTCAGAGGTGGGATCGCATCATCGCTACTACTTCACACTCCTTTACCATTTAAAGTATGTTAAACACGTTTCTACACCTAATGAATTAATAGCGAAATAGCGAGAGAGAGAGAGAAAGAAGAACTTGTTGTGCGGAACTGATACAGCGCACCCAACCATTAAGGTCCTTTAAGGTGGGTTTAAAGATAGATGGTACGAAAACAAACAAAGAACAAGAAGACATAACGAGTGGGTAAAGATCAGGTCACCGGAAATGCAAATCGCTTTCGTACAACTCCCGGAACTTCAAACCACGCGTTCGCACGCGCGCGCGCTGGTTCAAATTCCGTTCCGTATATCAATTTGCTGTAGCACGTTTGCTGTACATTTAACAAAAAACCGCCCCTCTGTAACTCTAACCCTAACCGGTCACAGCGAAGACGAGAAAACGAGATACATTTTAAAGCAAGACAAAAGCGCGATTGCTCAGGGCCGAGCCGAAAGAATGAAATGAAACTACAAACTGCCAGAACAGCAACCACGTGGTGTGCGCAAAACCACCTCGTTCGATCATCGAATATTATGATCGCGTAGCACGTGCGCGCGCGCGCGCGTGTGTGTGAAGTAAGTTTGAGGGAACTTGTATAGGCGAGCAGATCATTTTCAACTGAAATATTGAGTGTTTGTGTGGCACCCATTAGTAGTGTGATTGAGGGGTTTTTTTTTTGGTTGAATTTTTCGAGTGGTGAGGAACTAATTCGTGTTAATATTATTATTACGCCCGTTTGTTTCATAGGAAGAAGGGGGAGGAATACTATGTCGAAGTGTCCGAAGATGGGAAGATGGATATAATTATACTCAAAACTCTAAAAACCAGTTCGACATGAAACACACGTGTGCTGCAAATAAAATATACTTTGATTTCTAATTAATCAAAACAGGGTGTCGGCGGGAAGCAGTTCGAAAGAATCTGACCAAGGATGGCAGCGTAGCACTTACCGGGTACGTAGCGTCCCCAGATTTCCAGCAGCGGCAGGACTCCCCACGGAATGGTGTATGCCCAGATGAGGCAGATGAAGATGATGGCCTTCGTCTGCGTAAGCCTTCCCTCGAATGGGCGGGTGATGGTGTTGTAACTGTAAAAGAGCGTTTAGAATATTGCTTGCTTGCATATTAGATAATCTCAAACAGAAACCCCCTGTTAAGACATACCGATCGTAAGCGATGAGCGCGTTAGTGGCACCTGCTCCAATTCCTGGAAAAGAGATCGAAAAGCACGTTGCATTCAAAATGTCCCGTAAAGCCGAGAACCGGCCACCGTTGGGCTTACCGGTAAGAGATCCGACGAAGCCAAAAATCTGGCAACCCAGGTTCCCTAGCGTGAAGCCTTTCGTGAACGAGTTGTAGATGAAGATCGGCGTCTTGGCCATCATGAAGAAATCACAGATGGCAAGATTAATCACAAACACGTTCGAGGGTGTCCGTAAGGATTTCGCACTACAAACAATCCAAGAAAGAGAGAGAGAGAGAGAGAGTACATTAAGGACATTGGTCTATTGGGTAGACAGAAGAAACGCTTACGCGATGAAAATCCAAATGACAAGTCCATTGCCGACGAGTGAGAAGATGGTGAAGGCGATGTACAGCAGCCCGAGCAGGTAGTGCAGGGAAGCTTCCGGCTCGGGAAACTGCAGCCAGTGCTCGGGGATGTGCACCAGCTCTTCCGGCGGCACGTTCCAGCCGAGATAGCGCAGGCCCGATTGGTCCGCGCCAATCAGTGCTTCCGGTCGGTAGGCGGTCTGGTTGTCAAGCTGGACAAGACCCATGACGGTGGTGGTGGTGGTGGTGGAATTGCTTGGCGATGGTGGTACCGGTGTGCTTGGGTGTAGATTTTCAAATTCACCGGTACTGGTTATTCACCTTTGGTGGACCAAGGAAGGGCACTTGAGATTAGTCTGTCTGTTGGACGATCGGGTTCACAATCACTGTGGTCACTATTTAAATTAAAACCAAACACATGCACACACACACACACAAACCAATCCACTGTAATCGTACGTTACCTTTCTGTTTTTTCGCAATCGGTGGAACCGTATTGACCGATTTTCGGAACCCAAAATCTGGCACACCGCCCTAGACACGCTCGCTGTGCCTACTGACGAGGTGGACGATCGTGGTCAAAGATTTTATAGCCCATCAAGCGGTGGACCAGGCCCAAGCACGAATCTGGTGGTATATTTGTGAATTGTGACCTGCCTGCAACTGTCCTACCCTTTCCTCCCCACGGAGCACGGTGCTGGCAAATCCTGTCCCGGGGAAAAAGGTAGCAAATAATTTAATCAACGATGGATCAAACCCTGCCCTGCATAACCGACCAGTTCTCGGGCGGGGTTCCCGGTGCCGGCTGGCAGTTAGGGCTTCGAACATACACACACACACACACACACACACACACACACACACACACACACACACACACACACACACACACACACATGCTCTGTTTGTCCCCCCCGGGAGGATTACCGGCCGGATTCTAGGGGGCCAATAGACCGATTGGGGGCCGATTAAATCGAAGGGAAGTAAGTATTTGATTAAGTGGCGTACAGGTTGCCAAAGAATCACATGCGTTCGCGTGTTGGTTTAATTTAATTACCGGGCCCCCAAAAAATAAGAACGTCCTACTTTTGTGGGTGCAAGGGGTGGGGGGATTGGTCCTCTTTTTTTGATAACACTTTGCTTCTAGCATTCGATACGGTCAATGCAGTCTGCGTTG
Source organism: Anopheles coluzzii (assembly GCF_943734685.1). Classification (NCBI taxonomy): domain Eukaryota; kingdom Metazoa; phylum Arthropoda; class Insecta; order Diptera; family Culicidae; genus Anopheles; species Anopheles coluzzii. Next base: position 103,857,006 of record NC_064670.1, on the reverse strand, counting down.
GGTGGCTTATTTTTAAACGCGCTCTATACAGACCGGGACGGGAGGGATTGCCAGTTCCGTTACAACCTAGTTACAAGGTGTTGCAGTTAAATGGGCGGCGGGACAAATGGGGATTGGTTTTGGCTCTCTTTTAGTTCTCAATTTGTTCGCAAAGCCGAAGCACACCGTTGCCGCAGCCATAGAAGTGAAATTTGCGTGATTTTATATCCGATAGTGTTGCAATTGTAGTCCCAATTAAATGGCAAGTATCGGATTTCGGATCCAACGATAGTCGGCGGGCTAACGGTGGGGAGATGGTATGGTTGTAAGGGATTACTACTAAAATAGTACCCGTGGTGTTTTGAAGCCGTGTCGGCCACTTCTATTTAACTGCTATTGAGAAGAGCACGTGGCACGTGGTCGTTACTATTCGAAAGCCTTCATGAACTCTGTACCTGGAAAACCGATAAGAAGGGCAGTTCTTTTCTTCCAAACCTTAGACAATTTGTCGCGCCTAGGGCACGTAACGGATTTCAATTCCCTTCGGAGTGTCGCTCGTTTTCCATCGGTCCCTCGCCATTTCGGAAATGTGTTTGCTAATTTAAAAATCTATTTCCATTGTAAAAGCACATGGCTCTGTGTTTATTTTACATTTAAATGACTTTACGCGCCGTTCCGTTCCTTTCCGTTGCTACGCAGCGAATTACAGCAGCAATTTGCCCTCAGTACAGTAAGCTTCCTGCGCGAAAGACTCGAACCACAGTATCACCATCTGCAACAGCCAAGTAGTGTTTGTTGTTGTTGTTTGTTGCGGCGAGTTGTTCCCTAAAAGCCTTGCCGCTCTCCCCGCGCGCACACCACCACCCTAACGCTTCTGATCGCCCAGATCGTCGATGAAATCCTCATCAATTTCGGGCCACTTTTCCGGGATGATGTCAAACAGCTCGTCCTTAACGTCGCCCTGAATCACGATCTCGTCGTCCCCGGTGACGGACGAGCCGCACGCAAACTTGGTGCCGAAAAACTTGGCCGCCAGCTTGAGATCGATATCGAACGTCGCCAGACCGGTCACCACCGTGACGGACTTCCGCTTGCCCCGTGCCGACCGGGACAGCGTTATCTTCTTCGGCACGTCGTCCTTCGCCTTTTTCGTTTTCATCATGCCCTTGCCGCCGCGCTTCTGGGGTTTCTTCGCGTCGTCCGCGCCATCCCCGGCCGGTTCACCGGCAGCGTTCGAGGTGGCACCTGCGCCGGTGCCACCCTTATCGCCACCGCCGCCGCCGCCCGTCGCACCCATCTTCATGCGCTCGAACTCATCCGGCAGATGCTTTTCCAGCCACTGTTTGCATTTTTCGTAGTCCGGGTAGTACTCGCAGTACTCGAGCGGCATGGAGCAGTTGCCACAGTACGCTACCGTTAGCGGATAGGTTACACCTTCCTTCGGTCCGATGATTAGCCGTTCGGGAATTTCGGACGCCATGGCTGTGCTAGAGTTGCGCGTGTGAAAGGAACCTGAAAGCGATGGTCCGGGGGACAATTTTCGTAAGAAACGAACGGGAAATTGGGCTGCATGTCTTACCTTTTGCTTTGCTGCAAGCGCGTACTCGCCGAACGAGGTGGAATATATTTATTGTTTACGTTGAACTGTCACCGCTCTGTCAAGCTGTCGTTTCAATTACAGTAGAGTCTCCGCTGCCTAATACGAATCGAAACTTTCAAATTAATTCCAATAAGATTTTTCTTTCGGATGCATTACCACATGGCAATTAGGTGATTCGCTTTCTATAACGGATTTATTTCTACATCTGCATTTCGTTCAGATCGGCTTCGATCTTTTTTGTGTCCGGTTTGCTTTTGTTTTTTACCGGAAGAGGTTTCGGTGCTGGTTTGGCAGCCTTTTTCGACACGATTTGAGCGTGCAGATCCTCAAATTTTTTATCCACCTTTTCGCGCTTGTCGTTGACCTGGATCTGAAAGTTAAACGAAGCCATGATAAGTTTTCCATCTATTCACGTCCAGGACGCCTACATTACCTTTTTAAGGTTGCTCGAAACTTCCTTCGTTTTTTTAAGGTTGCCCTTTTTGGCCTGTGATACCGAGAACACAGTTTTCGCTTTCTTCGCCAACTGCTTTCGCTGGTCCTTCATCTTGTTCGCTTTCTTGGCCATACTGTTGATTTGTTCTAGCGGTTGCCTTCGGATGTGGGTGATATGAAACGAAAAAAGATAAAAAAATAAATAAGATTCAAACGTTCTAAAGAACTTACATTCACTCGGTCGGTTTATTATTGTCATTCGAATTACATGGTCGCTTAGCCTCTTCCGATTGCGGCGAGTCCTCCTCTTCATGCTGTCGTTTTTTAACCGCAATGCGACCCAACAGTAAATCTTCCGTAAGGTAGAAACTAACTCGCATCATGTCCTTGTTAGGGGCCACATTGCGCACGAAGGCTATTTCTTTTAGCTTATCCGTCACATCCGTCCCAATCCAATGTTCTACGAGCTCGCGCGCGATCTGCTTCTTATCTTCGACCCCTTTCGCAAAGCAGTACACATGCACGAGCGGTTGTTTGCGCAGGACAACATCCTCGCCTTTAAGCAACCCTGGAAAGTGTACCAAATGCTCCACCGCCATCGCCGGTAGGTTCATGGTAATGTGAATGTCTCCTTCCATACTCTCATCTGTACACTTTTCCAGCAAAGCTTGTTTGACCTCGTGCTTAATAAAATCGACCGCATCTTTGTTGTGGCATGTCACGTGTTTGGACACTTTGTTCAATGCACAATTGTTCACCAACGCTTCGTACGAGTCGGGGTTGAGATCGTTTGCCAGCACCTTGCATCCGCGACGTGCTGAAGGCACGGTGAACGGGCCAACGCCGGCGTAAAGATCGAACAGAGTGTCGGTTTTGGCGAGCATTTTCACTATCTTCTCGTGCTCGGTAGAAAGACGAGGGTTCCAGTACACTTTGGAAAAGTCAAACTCAAACAGACATCCATTCTCCTTCACCGACACACGATAGTCGGGCTCTCCGCAGAGCAGTTCCATCTGGAAGTTCCGGTAGGTGTTATCGATCGAGAGCGATTTGTTCACCACCGTCCGACAGTCCGCTATTTTGTCACAAATCACCTGCCCAATCAACTCCTTGTACGGCAGCAGGTGATCCTTCAGGTTCAGATGAATAATATGGCCAATTTTGCTGAACGATGAAAGTGCTTCCTTGTCGGCCGGCAGAACGGCTTTGAAAATTTCATCATACTTCCAATTCTCATACTTCAGTTGAATTTCCTCCCAAACCAGCGCCTCACTACCGATGTCTAACTTTTCCAGGTTCAGCTCAGCTAAATCTTCCCACTTCTGTACGGCCAGCGGGTGGAGGGTTATTTTGTACTGTTCCGTTATTACCGGTTTGTAGCGTTCCATTTTCAGCAGGTACTTCTTGCTAGCCCGACAGATATCGTTCAGATTTTTGTCCTTAGGCACAAGCAGATGAGGCACTTTGATGGTTTTGGAGAAAGCCGAACGGTCCAGTTGCTTCATTCCCCGCACAGTTGCCGGAGGATGCAGATCCGGACAGAGCATGTTCTTGAAGTAATGCCTGAGACGTGCAAGCAAAGAGCGATGCGTCGTTTGGAGCCCGGAATGCGGTAATACAGCGAGCGCCTTCGTTGTAATAATCATTCGCACTCAACAGCACGGAGTTCAAATCACTTTTAACTAATTTAATTGCAACAAGCGCGAAATAGTTACCTTTTTTTGGGTTCGATTGGAGCGGAAAACAAACCACGCTGTCTGTTGTTTACCTTTTCGACTGTTTGACGTTTGACGTTGGACGTGCCTCTTAGGTAGTTAGGTAACCCACCGCTAGATGGCGCTGCCAGCATTAACTATTTTTATTTGAAACTACCGTTTTTCGTCTGGTGGCGCATGAGAGCGGCAAATCAAAGATGTTTTACATTTAAATGTACATGGTAATACCAATGTTTTGTACTAAACAAGCTTATCTGATAACAGTGAAATAGTTCAGGATCTACCAAATCAAGATTAATACCTAGCTTGTGGGGTATTTGTCGAACACTTCAATTCGTTCCACATGATCGCTAAACTTGATACTCTTCTTACGATCCTGCTGGGTGGGTGGCTTAGGTTCCGTCTTTTCATTCTCCTGCTCGGTATCTTCCACAATAGCCAACAGATCACTGAGTGAGCGTGCATTGGTTATAGGGTCTGCGAAAGAAAGGTTAAAGCAAACACAAGCAAACAATGTAAATACCAAACTAAACTAAAGGATCATTCCATCTGCACTTACGTGTACTGCCATTTTCCACCGGTGGTGTGCTTGACGGAGCCTTATGATCATGCTGCACTATTATTGAATCGGAAATGTTCGACGATCGTGAAAGTGAGGAAGTGGAAGAATTGTTCGCTCGTCGTATTTTGTTTCGATAGTAGAGTGCAGCCGCTCCCATGGCAACCACAAGTGTGCCAAAAAAGGCAGCAACTATAATGTAGGGATAGATCGCGGTTGTATCGGATTCGACGATCTTCGGTTGTACAGCGTACAAGTCATTTAACTTTGTGAAAATCATGGTAAAATTGGCGTCCATCGACTTGAAAGCTCTGTGAAATAGGAGTGAAATATATAAAAATCATTTAAGTACACTTTGAATTCTTTGCTCATAATTGGCCCGCATTTCGTACCCTATAAGATCATCACGGGGCAGCAGTCGATCCTTTTTGAAAGCATACACGATCGCTGTTGTGCTGTATTGTTCGTTTGTCGAGCGTCGTTTTACTTTCAACTCCTCTCCATCAACCGAGAACACATTTCGAACCGTTTCCATCTGAATGCCCTCCTTAAGGCTGATCTCATTCAACAAGCTTTCAAATGTGTTTGGATCAATATTTTTCACTGTCAGCACCACCAATTGTTCATCGGTAGCTTTAAAAACGCGAATCTTCACTTTGGATACATTTCCATCCTGAGCTCCGTCACGATCAGTCGCGATTATTTCCAGCGAGACACTTTCTTCGCTGTCAAGCGCTGATTTGAGTGGGAAAATCACACCAGTTCGTGGATCGATATCGAAGTGATCGTTTGCTGCCAGCGAGTATCGAATAACAGCGTTGAGTCCTTCGTCCAGATCACTCGCTTCGACTTGAAGCAATCGGTCGGGAAGCATTTTCCGTGCAAGGTAAGCTGTTGGAAAAGCGAACTGTGCATCGTTGGGTGGAAAGCTGAACACAGGGCTGTTGTCATTTACATCATCCACGATGATGTTGAGGTGCGTTAGATCGGTTGAAAACTCAATATCTCTCATCGGTCCTGAACGATTCCAGTTGGTATGCGATTCCAGTTCCGTTTTAGTCGTCGATGGGACTGGACAAGCTAGCTTAAGCACAATCCAAAATTGAGGAAAATCCAAACCACTAAACAGATCCTTATCTTCTCGATCGAATGCTTTCGAGGATAGCGAAGGTATTGTTGCATCTTCTATGAAGAAATAATCACCAGGCGTTTGAGATTGTATGCTGTAGGTGCAACTCTCTATCGCGAGAGGAAATATGTCCTGATGTTCGGACATCTCGTTCAAATGCAACACACTCAACACTTTGTCTACCGTTGTGGCGGGAACTTCCGGATCGCTATCCGGTGGAATATGGACCAATACCACACAGGATGTCGCTTGTAACTGACTACGTTTAGCAACGGCGACAACATTGAGTATTGGTTTCGCTTTTGGGATGTCCCCTAGATCGATCATTTTCAAATCCATCCCAGTATTATTCTCCCACACCGTTTGTGTGAAGTATTGAGCATCCGTACCTTGCAAGCTGTACTGTACATCGTACGTTTCGGTACCGGGAATTAACTCCACCCGAAGAAGTAGATCCTTTTCGATGGTAGTGTTAATGAACGTTTCCTTAAACACGGGAGGATCATCGTACACGATGGAAAGATCCGGATCGATAACAACACTAACTTGGGTGGATTTTTGAGGCACACCAGCATCAGTGGCCGTGACGGTAAGTTCCAGCTTGTTGGGCATCTTTAACACCTGCTCCTTGAGCCGCAGGATTGCTTTAAACTGCTTCGGATCATTCAGCACGGTGTGGCTCTCTATAAGCATGTAATCGTTCTCAGTCACACTGAACGTAACAGCATTGTTTATCAAATCAATGTCCCGCGCCATTATTCCTGCTCCGTTCGTAATGAACGGCGTAACGTCAAAGTGTTTTGGTAGTGGTAGCGGAACTACGGCTTCGTAAGCATCCTGCAGAAAGCTCGGCGCATGATTGTTGGCCAGCTTTAGATTGTGTCGATAGAGTCCATTTTTTGTGGAGGTGGTGCACTGATAGGAAACTTGAAGTATTATCACTGTTTGTATCTCGCGCTCTTCGTACTGCGCGAAGGCCGCCGTAGTGAGAAATTGCAGATCCGTTCCGACGATGCGTGCTTCGAGGTAGCTGGGCTGTTGCACTACGGTGGCCGATCGTACGTTCTCTACGGGGAAGCTTGCAATCACGCTACCCGGTGGAGTTGTGAGATCTAACAGCTCGGGATGGGTGTAACTCGCAAAGTTGAACGATGGGGAGTAGCATTCTGCCGACACTGGGACAGAAGATATTGGTATTATTGGTCATGATTTTTCCTCCTGCACCTGTTGTTACCTTGCGTTGCGTAGAGATGCAAACAAACGGTTATCACAGACAAGAAGAGTAGCATCTTCATCTCGTGTGCTCTTTGCGTAATATGTATTAAAAACCAAACCAATACCTTCCTACATTGACATCAAACTGGGCCGGAAATCTCCTGGTGCTGAACTAAACAACCCGTCAGCTCTGAATGCTGTGATCGAAGAACAAAAGCATCCTCTATTCGTAGGGCGTTCGAGTGGCACTATCTTATCGTGATTTATCAAGTGGTTGAGGTGGTTGATGTTTTTTTCTAATAAGGTGAAAGTATTACTCCTCCTAGAAGACTCATCATTTGCTTGACCGGGGCTATAAACCTGGTGTCGCTTTGTGCTATTTGCTAATTGAGTTATCTTGTCGAAGGCATGTTTTGATAAAAGAATGCCTAATACTCGGGGAAGTTTGCGCTTTGAAATCTTTGATTACAACTGCAATAAAGCTGGAAATGACGCGATCCTTTCTTAACTATACATTGTAGTTGTGCAAAAATAAAACGATTCATGAAGAGTACCACATATCATTCGTAAGAAAAAATCTATTAGATTTGTATTAGGAAGTGGCAAGAATTGTTTAAAATAAATGAATACATTATTAAACTGTAAAACAGAATACAGGGCTAGAAGATTGATTTATTAGAGTTGAAGATGTACAACCCAAACTTCTGACTCAAAGATTCTGACTGGTTCGACATAGATCGTACGAAACTTTTTTTTTTATAAATACAAAACAAATACAGAAAAGATAAGATAACAAAAAGCAGTAACCCTGTATCATTCATAAACACAACCATAGAGTACAACAAACATACAAGCGAAATAGTACAGTGGAGTGTGTGATAATTATTATCGTTCACACTAGCAAACAGAGCACAATGGGAGAAAATATGAGTTTTTGTATGTAATTACAATAAAAAAATAAAAAAGAGATACTAACGATTTAGAAGGTTTCTATTCTGTACTATTAACACGGAATTAAATTTGTTAAGTAATTTTAAATAATATTTTATTATTTCTAAATAATTTAGAAATTACAATCATAAAACACACTGCATAATGGAGTAAAAGTGTTTGTACTCTGAAATTTATTTATTTTTTAACTTTTTTTTGCCACCATCAAAAGCTCGTTGTCATGGCACACTGTTTTCCATCGTGAAGCCGGCTACAGGCTGTTTGAGTGCTTCGCGTTTTGTCGTGTGCCGGCTAGCGACGCGAGCGGAACCGTTTTGTTTTGAAAGTGTGAAAAGTGTATTGTTGTATCGTGTGCAGAAGGTAAATCCGGCAGATTGTTTAAGTGTCTCTAAAGTATTGGTTGGTTGGTTTCACTCAAAGTGTTAATGTGTAGAACGAAGAGTGTCATTTGTGGCTGGCAGAAGTGCACTAAAGATCGTGAAATCTTGCCAATACCGTTCCCCGTTATCGCAAGATCGATAAACCGATGAGTAAACATCCACCACACGGGGCACCATTTCATCATCAGCTCATTTCAGTGACCACCGCCCCAAAGGTGTGTGTGTGTGTGTCTGTAGGTCCATCGGGGAGTGTTTTTTTGGGGTGTTATCAGCCGCAAAACCCACAAACCGCCGATGCGCTGCGGGTGTGTTGCTTGAGCAGTGATAAAAAAGCAACAGCCCAACGGTTGCTTCGGCGAGCATGGGAGGTAAAACAACATACCCACCACCCTGGGCTGGATGTGTTACGTGCATCATCATCCTGCGAGATGTACGGGAAAAATGTGCAACGAACACATCATCAGCAACAGCGCACCGCTCGGTGTGGCTCCTGCGAATGGTTGTGGTTTTAAAAATAGCCAGTCCGTTGGCTCCAGTGGGGTCGGATCCACGGCTGACGTCGACCGAACATCATGTGGCTTGTCGTGTGCTCTGTAAACACACGAAACTCCCCACCAATTCTCCTCCACACACACGCGGAACTAGCATCGAAAATGGCGTGAGAACTGAAATGAAGGCGCATATGGAGAGCATTTATATTTCATCAACAACCGGCGGCGACGCCAGCATGCTGCATGCGTTTGAGGGGAGAAGTATTTTAGAGGCTGTTACTACTGTTGGGCCAAAGGTAGAATTTGAAAGTGACGGCAGAAACTGTACATCGTTACAGTTTGTTTGTGCGTCAGACGAGTGTGACAGATTAGAATTTCAGTACTGAGTGTTTACTGTGGCTCCAGGTGACGTTTGCATAATGATAAGGAACCAACCAGGTACTTAAGAGTAGTGTGACTCAATAGGGGAAGGCCTTTTGAAGAGCGAACCAAGCCAGTCTGTCATGTCGAAAGCATGAACTCGACACCAGTGCGTCATTGTGGTTTGGCTTTGTTGTGCATTAGCAGTAGAAGGAGAAGAGTCTTTCGCCTATGATGACCTTAACCGGTCGGCTAAAAGGGGGGTCGGCTTTCAGGATCGGTTAGGATTTAATCATGGAAACAAAGCCCGTCAACCCAAACCCTCACAGTCACAGGAAAGTGGTCAGCAAGCCACACTGTACGTCATAACGGTCGCATCGAGCCTGCATCTACTGCCTTTGGACGGTGATGGGTTTATTTTTAGCATCCCCATTTGCTATCTTCTTTCTCTCCCGTGCAGGATGGACAGGATGGACAGGATAACGAAAAAAAGGGGAGAAACGGAAGAGCGTATTTGCGGATGTTTTACGGCCGATTCCTTTCGATTACTCGGCTATAAATACAAACCGTCTTTCGCCTCCATGCTCTGTGATGATGGTGCTTTTGCGAAGTGGGGATTGGTGGGACTTTTTTCCCCTCCAGACTTCTTCTCCCTGCTCCCACAAAGCAAACACATTAGACAATCACTGTGGGCAATCGCTGGGCAGCAGATGATAAGAAACGATAACGAGCGTTTCTTGGGATGTATTAGCAACGCCCATCGATATCGGAACGGAACAAGATTGACGATAAGTGTGAAGAGAGCGAAATAAACGATTGCACCTCATGACATCATCGTTCACAGAAACGGTAAAGCTTTGGAGTAGGTGTGATGTTTCTAATGCTTGATCGTTGGAATCAAAGTTGGAGATAATTGAACCTAAAAGCTATTGCAAAAGCTCTTCATTTTGAAAACATAAAAAATTAGCACAATATTACAACGATAATCCACTATGCTTCTTCAAATCTTCCAACAGTTCGTAAGGCATCCCTTACACAGAATCAATGCTCTCTCTCGCAACAATCTCTCTAGACCGGCGGTTGATTGCTTCTCTCGTGGATCTGCCTCTCTCTCTCACACACACACAGTGCAAACATTTCCGCGGCAAACGTGACGGCCGTGTAAACGCCTCTCAGTGTCAGTCGGTCGTTTAGTACGCACGTAAACACTGACGGCGCACCGTCACGGTTCACGCAACTCCGGTATCACCTTTGCGCGAACGAACAAACGCACGCACGTTGTGTGTGTGTGAGCGAGTGTTTTGCCCTTGCACGGAGCAGTGGCTTTGGATGAGCGAATTGTTGTTATAATCCTGCGTCTGCCACCGTGCTTCAATTGGATAATCGTTTCAATTCCTTGCCCGCCGGCTGGATGCCATCTTTATGCGATACGCAGTGATACGCTTAGTACGTTGCTTTCTTGGTTGGTATTTCCTACTGTAACGTGCAAGCAGTGAACAAAGATAAGCGCCAATTGGAAGCTCAGGCTTTGATGTGTGTCTGTGTCTGTGTGTGCGAAAATCAGCTGTCGACGTTGCTGCAAATGGAATGCAAATTTCAATATTAAATTCATCGCACCTCGGCCCTGGGCGTGTGTGTGTCATATGCAAGGTGTAGATGACGTGAATGAGCACTTACTGTACTGTGCAGTGATAAGAGCAAGAAAAACCACACGCTCGTCGCGTCGAGCGTACTGCAAGCAAACGAATGGCCAAGGACGACAGTCACTGTAGCACCGTGATATAATAGAAAAGTGTACTAAACACCAATAAACGGCAATTGAAGTGGCCAAGAAGTGTGGAGTGTCAAAATCGGCGCTGACCTCTTTAGTCGCATGCAAAAAAGGCACAGAGAGGCACCCAACCCATTCGGTCGGTGTCTGATGCATTTGCGTCTCGAGCCAGCCAAGAAACACGGGAACAATATATATCTACATCGAGTGTGTGTTTGTGTCTGTGTGTATGGGTGTATGTTCCGACTCATTGGTGTGCCGATTGCTGGAGGAAGGTTGTTTTGCGTTCTTAAATGGAGTCAATTAATTATTCATATACAGGCACGGGGTGGAGGTTCGAAAAATGGATGAACTCATCTTGGGACGGTGACTGACTGGACTGGACAACTGAGTCGAACGGGGAAGCGCCAAACGTGTTTGTGCTGTTGAAGCGCTGTAAGACTGCGTCATCTAAGCGTTAGAAGAATGGGTATGCCTTCAATGGGAAAGCCTTCACTGTAGCTTCCGCAAGGTAGAGACGGTATGACAACCATTCTAATGCCCTGACGATCGGTTCAGGTGAAACGTGATCACTTTGCATCGTGACTAGTGGCTAGATGCATTTCAAGATATCGACCAGCTTAGTGCTAGACAATGTGTAGATACATCCAAGCATCTAACGCTCGGCAAGGCTCTCCGGCTGGCTGACAAATCGTACGATCGTTCTCACACGATACACGAGGATCGGCAAACAAACAAAAAACAAGAAGCTGCGCTCCATTGCAAACACACAAATGAGGCGAGAAACAGAGAGAGAGAGAGAGAGAGAGAGAGAGAGAGAGACACGTACTGGCAAAAAAAAACGCATCCACACGACTTCCGTGCCGTGATGTTCAATTGTTTTGTGTGTTCGCTGAGTGCACTCGGCTCAATTGAACCGCATCTTGACGCTCTGCTTTACCCGCTCGAGTTCTCGATGCTCTTTATCTCTGGGTTCGAATCTTGCCAGAGCTTTGATGCGCAGGGTTGTCAGAGTGAGTTCAGAGAGGAGTGTTTAAGAAAAACGTTTATTTGTTTAGTTGTATCTCTATCTGATAATCAAACACACTAACGATTTCTATAGTCCAAGCTCTTATTTTTGTGAAAAAATCATTTTGTTGAACGACACGATCATTTGGACAGCCCTGGCTGGGAAGCCACATTGACCCAGCAACTCGCAAAAACACTCTTTGCGAAATTTGATCCAATTTAGCTCAAGTACATTTAGAGAAGCTGATCGTCGTAGCACCGAGTGTCCAAAAGACGTACGTAGCGTAGTGATTAGTAGCTTTGACAGTTGCAAAAATTAGCACCGTGCGACTATTTTCCATTCTTTGATCGTTGCGCGCGCGCGTGCTTCAGATCGCACCAAGAGCAAATATATCCAGACCGATCAGCCAGGGTGAGAGATTTGCAATGCCGTGTTACCCCACCAGATACGAGGTAAACAAGAGCGAAAACTACGAGCTAAACAAGAGCGGCATTCGTACGCCGTGCAATTGTGTAACCTTGCGGAGAAACGTGCCTTCAGGTGATACCCCCCGGTTGGTGATCGTGTAGTGTGTCTCGGTGCGAATTAGAAACTAAACCGTGACGTACGGCCGACGATGGAGCCACAGCTTGTCGACGTTTATTAGCGCGTTGTTTTTTTTACCTGTGCCGGTGGCTTGGTTTTGGTGGTACTGCTGGAACAGCGCAGGGTGCGAGGAAGGTTCAAGAAACTTTGTTCGGTCAAGATTTGATAGTGCTGATAGTGGTGCTGCTGATCGATGGTGTCGTCGTACGTTGCTGCCGGGTGGGCTGGTGAAAGTAAAAGGACAGCATGCTAAAAAGTAATTTTGGCATTCGCGCCAAATGTGACACGAACGATTTGCGAAATGCTTTGTTTGGACGAAAGTGTTTAGCTAATGGGTTTAGCCAGTATGCACTGCAATGATCTCACTCGTCCAGTGACACATCTCCGAGGATCATTATTTGAATTTATAATCATTGTTCGAACCTCCGCCCGACTACCTGTTTGGGTTCAAGGTGTTAAATCAATCTCCATTAATATGACTCATCGTTAACGTACATTCCCCGTCGTAACAGTGGCGTTTGTTGTCCCCGTGCTGGGCATGGTTGATCGAGGAGACGGGGCATATGAGCTCATAAGGCCTCAGTTAACCTCTCGGCAGCTTGTAAATGACATTCGCACGTGCACGTTAAAGTTAATCCCCTTGTACGATCGAGCTCGGTACAACTTTTTAAAACAAAAATGTTCTGTATCTTTCCAGAGCACATACACCGCGCATCGTATGTAAATGAGTGGTAAAAAATGAGCCGGCTAAACAATAATGGGCCGGTGGAGCCGGTGGTGGGATTTAGGCTTGCGCTCCATCCAAACTGTTCAAACGGTAACGACACGAACGAGACCGGCTCGTCCGCGCCCGAGCTACATGTGCATCTGATCGGCGCCCGCCACTTGCCGACCAGTTTCGGGCTGAAAAGTGTGGAAGGTTTCATGGTGAAGGTGAAGCTGTTCCCGGGCGCGATCAAGTTCGACTCCACCATCCAGAGCAATTCGTGGCCCGAGTTCAATGAAACGTTTCGATTTCCGCTGGTCACCACGCACAAGTAAGTGGAATTGTGTTTGAAGAAGTATCTGTATTGTTTCTTTTACCTACAAAGCTCAATAGATAGGATTTAAGACATTCAAAAATAATGATAATTCGCTTACAAAAAGGAAAATAATTACAAAAATAATGGTAAACGCCTAGAATATCTCCTCAGAGTGCGTAGATTTGCTATGTAACAAATTTTGCTCTTACAGCGGTTTTGTTTGTACAGCGGTACGAACACTGTCTTGTGCCAGGGGTGAGCAATCGATGGAAGCTGCCGTTGAAAAGAAACTTACGAAAGCTTCGCGCAGGAGCTTTTCAGGGGTGAACAAATGCAATTTTAATTATTTGATCATTCAATCAGAAGGTTTTGATGGCAAGAAACGTTCGATTTAACAGTAACGTAATAGATCTTAAAATGAGTTTAAAGATCAATATTTAAAAGGAAAGTTTTGCGCAATGTACGTAAGAAAAGGTTATTAGTTTAAGTTTTTTTATACGATTCAAGGTAGTATCAGCATGCCTCTTACATTGCCTCTTAAAAGCGGCACTTAATATGCTATTATTAAAATGTGAAACAACACAATTCACCCATTAACTCCTTCTCTTTTTGTCACCCAAACCCGGCAGGTCTTCGTTTCGCGTGAAAAAGAACGATAAACAGAAGGACAACAACGCAACGCTATCGCTTCCGGAGAAGATTTTCAACGGGAACTTTGTCGTCTTTACCGTGTTCGCCCTGCTGGAGCTTCCACCGGGGGTAACGCGTCTGCCGGCAGCATGTAATAATTTACTAATTGGCTAATAATACACCTTTCTCCTACCCTCCGCTACAGTACACGTCGTCGCTCAAAAGCAAAACGATGACCTTCATCCGGCAGGGCAGCCAGCGGTTGAAGGATAAGCCGGTGATCGGGAAGCTGGTCAAGGATATCGAGCCGGCCACGGAGCGGAACGCTAACTTTGACCAGAAGCAAAACCTGAAGCGGCTTACCACGAGCGAAAGCCAGCGCAACATCGGCTCGGTAACGTACTTTCTCGATCCGAAGTGCTTCGTCGGCGGTGAAAAGACGGGCAGCCGGAAGCATCCGCTCGACTTTGCCACCGAGGAGCTGTGGCTGCCGATCAAAGACATCACCGTCACACCGTCGGCAGAATCGCGTATCACCGTAAGTAAGCGTGGAATACTTTTCTGTTGTGTTACAGCGTAGTGCTCGATTGCACGATTTGGCTGCAAGCCCGAGCAACAACTCTCGCTCTCTTTGCGCGGAAACAGTACAATGCATGCGTTAGGCATGCATTTATGGCCGGGCGGCGATCGGTGCTCCTTCACTATTTCGCCCCGAGCGGAAAATGGAAAGTGTGTCCAAAGCGATGGTTCTGCACGAAGTCGTTGAGCTTGAGCAGTGCAAATCACGATCAAATCATGATCGCCAGGTGCTCAAACGCCCGCGAGCTTCATCTGGTTAATTCGATTCGATTGGCAAACGATCGGCAGGAGGGCGGGCCTCGGGATCGATAACATAATCGGTACCGTTTTTTTTGCAGCCTGGAAGGAAGAGAAACGATTACTTCACACAGCTGTTTCTTGTGGTGGCGTTTGAGCGAAGTACACACCTTAACACATGTTATTTTTTTGACATTTAAAGTGTGAATTCAAACAGGCTCGTTCCAAAGCTACTGCAGGCGTACAAAAAATGGATATCTAGCAAACGGAACAGTCTAATTTGATGGTACGCGCGCGCCATAATTAGGTGTAAAGAAAGTTGCATAAGCAAGGATCACAATTACCGCGTGAGTTCCGTGCACAATTGGGGTGTGTGAGAGTATTTCCCGTTTTGGCGGGTAAAATTGAAACCTGGGAAAATGGCCCCAAATGGTGCCAACGCGGTTTGAAGTACGATAATGAGCAGGCGCGATCGACAGCTGAAATTGATCTGTCGCTTACGGTGGGGTAACGATTTTTTTTCTAGTGTTTTTAGAGCGTATGTGGGAAAGTTGTGATTTAACAGCTTAAATGTGTCGTAAACAAGCTTTCGGCGATGCAAATTAGTTTCGATTCTTTAAAAGGATTAATTTAATTGAAGCAGTCACGCTCCATGTAATTTGCACTCAAACAACAAACCTGTTGAAGACACTGGCGTCTTTTCGAAAAGCGCATTTCTAAGCACAACTGTACAGCAAATTTTAAATTAAGTTACACACCCGCTCCAACCACTAGGTTCAATCTTTGAGTTAATTTCTTCCATCTTCACTCATTGTGTATTGTTCGAATCCGATTAAACGTGAAGAAAAACGTGCCTCGTTTGCTCAATATGCAAGTGCTTCCGCAAACGACTTTGGACGCGGTAGCGCTTGGTAGCCAAAAAGGGGGGAAACAACCCAATAGAAAGTACAAGCAGGCTGAATAGTCCGACTCCGCCGAGGAGAGTTTTTATTCAAAAACTTAAAAAAAGGTTAGCCACGAAGCGCCGGTCGAAACTGATCGTAATTAAATCTTAAAATGGCGCACTTTCAAATCGGTCGGTGGCAAGCACTGACTCACATGGGTGCAGATTGCCGGAGCTGATTAATTAAATTAAAAACAAAAAAGTGTAAAATATAATGAATCCCCCAACCTGTAACGTTTTCAAACCGTGTGGAGAGTTAATGATAAGCAAAAACCGAAAGCCCCATTCAGCCGATAATTAAACCGTGCACGGCGACTTAACCTTAATGCCCTGCCGGTACACACCGGCAAAGGCGAAAACTATTTAAATATATTTAAAAACAATGCAAAATCATGCCCTATTTAACGAACGAAACCACGGCGCTCGGAGCCAGCGTATCAGCGGTACACATTAAAGCCCTCTCGTTTTTGTCTACCCTCTTTCTCTACCTTCCACACTCCTGCAGGTTCAAAGCAGTCCCCGGGGCCAGGTGGAGGTGACGCTGCAGCTGTGCGATTACACTGAGGTGCACATCGACGCGAAGAGTTCGTCCCGGGAGGATTGCAGCTTCAACATCGACGGACCGTACTCGTCCCCGCCGACCTCGCCGCTGTCCTGCTCGTCCGGCAGCCCGGCGGCACCGTTCGAGATGCGGCGCGGCTACTCGAACGGGTCGCCCGTGCCCGTCTCGAACGCGCACAAGAATCGCTTCAGCTTTGACGTGCGCAAGATCGTGCGGAGCGTCAAGAACAAGGACAAAAACCATAAGGGGCTGTGCCTGAAGATCTCGGTCGCGAAGATGCGCTGCGGCATCAAGGTGAAGGAGGAGTTTGAGTCGGTCGCGGAAAAGGTCTACCTGAAGACGACCGTGCTGGAGCATCAGATACTGGCGGCGAGCTGGAAGTCGGACCCGTTCCGGCCGGCCCTGTCGAGCCGCTGGAACGTGGACGACTGTACGGTGGTGGTGCCGCTCTGCGGCGAGGCGGGGCTGGACAATCTTTCGATTAAAGTTGCGCTGGCGGCGAAAAGCAAGGTGGGCAAAAAGACGCGCCTGGGGACGGTGTTTTTGGGCCCGAAGGCGCGCCAATCCAACCCGGCCATGGAGGACCAGTGGCGCAAGATGATCATGTACAAGGGATCGCCGATATCGGTTTGGCACAGCTTCGAGTAGGACGGTTGAACGGGGGAATGTGGGGGGGTGAAATGGGATTTGCGGCCATATGTTTGTAAATATACTGCACGGAATGATGATACTTTTATGTGTACGACTTATGAATTTGGAATAAATATTTATTGCGTGTCTTTTAGAAGAGAACATTTTGGGCCTTCTCAGCTTTGATTCATTTTCCAAAATTTGGGTTAAATAAAAATGAAATAAAATAAAAATAATAATTTGATAATGTAATCAAATTAAAGTAAAATAAAAGATACATTTAACCCTTAAAGCGTAATGTTTGGGTAGCAATCTCTGCAGATCGAATCAGATGGGATCGGCACCGCATTCTCACTTTACAAAAACTCTCAATTTTCTCTCTCGTGCGCCTCTTTCCTGTGTTACCGGTTTAGTAGCTAGGAGAGTAAAAAACTCCACGAGTTAACCCTTGTGTCTCGGTATCACGTGGTGTAGCTTAACACAGTGTTTACAAAATAGTATGTTTAAATATAAAATAAAACTAATAAAATGATCCTGAGCTTTTTCTTTGGGCAAATTGTTCTTCAAAGTCATCTGCAAATAGTTAACAACAGTGTCCAAGGCGAAACAAAATTTCCAATTAAAAAACGACTACCAACGCCGATCTCTCCTCCTCACACAAGGGTTGTAAACAGAGATCGTGCTCACGATCTCGGTGCTCACCTAACATCATCCCTTCCCCAATTTATGCTCGCTCGGTGCTTGCGCGAGGGAACGCGTATCTCACCCCCGAGTTTGTTTTTCGAGCTCATCTCATTCCGCCGCTATCAACAGCACGAGCAGCACGAGGGCCGCCGTTCGTTCGCGTTCACGCTGAGGTGCGTAGTCTGTGCCTGTGTTACAAGCGCTCTGGTTCCCGGTAGCGACGGACGTACGTGAACGATTCGCGCGAAAAAAGAACAGCTCATCTGTAATAGTGCCCTTTTCATCGTAGTACACAGTGAGTTGGGGTGCAGTTTCGGGCATCGGTCCGTGTTGCGAAACACGTCCTAGCGAACCTCATATTCCGTCAGAAGGAAAACGGTTCCAGTGAAAAGTGCTCCAGTATTACCTGGCCAACGAGATTGGCAGTAGATTTGATAACGAATTGACGAAAAAGGCGTGCTTGTGTGTGTGTTTTTGTGTGTATATGAGTGAATGTGTAAGTTTCGGGGAATTTACTTGTGCATTAGGTAATGTCCACGGGTAACTAATTTGTAGTCGCGCTTGCAATTGGGAAAGAAATTGGGGTGCAGCGTCACGAGTGTGACAATTTTGTAGAATTGTGTTTTATTGCATACCGGCGGTGTGCCGGTGGCTCACTGATAGAGCGCAGACGTGAGGCTCTATCTCCCGATAAGTGTGTACCTGCACGCGGTTGGATAATCTCAGTACCGAAGGTGGCCAAGGTGTGCAAACAGTAGTGTAGCGCCTATCACCACACATCTTCTGGGTCATCGTGGCCTTATAGCAGCATTCTCCCAGGAAAGCAACACCATTCGATTGTAAGTATTGGCAAGAACTTGGCCGGGAAACTGAACATACACGCAGACATACTATTGATTTAGCTAAGTGGGCAGTGCTCGTCTCGTGAGTTGTACAAAGTGTAAAATTCCTCGCCCACTGCATACTGAGTAGGGGAGAACTACGGCCGTGTGTGACAAATTGTCCGCATGATGAACTCCCGCGTGTGCTCCTCGGGCCTGTGACAGCAATTTCTCAAGCCCAGTAATGAACAACCAGCCCTCGGGCTAGTTCGGTCCCCTTCGGGAAAAGATGACGGTGTATCCCTGGTTACCGGCGGGCAGGAGGAGATGCACTGCACTGCTGACAGCGAAAATTGGCACCGCCAATTAGATGGCCAAATTAATTTCGGTCAACTGTCGTACAGCGTGTCGTAGTGCGTCCGTCATGTCTGGTCTGTCGGTCGGTGCGGGAGAAAAACGTAGCCGGTTTTATGGCTGCTCGTACCCGACGGTGCATAGGGGTGTGTAAACCGGGAGTTTAGCAGATTGCACAGTGTTTCACCGTTTCAGTCGATTTATGTTGTTGCTTTTGCTTCCTGATTCCTGCGCAGTTTTGCGACAGAGGAGGCTGGTAGCTGTAGAGTGGCAGCAATAATTAGAGCTGTGTAGCGAGTGGTTCGGTGCTGGTCTGTGGAAGCGTCTTCTGGGATTTTGCTGGAGAAGATCGTGTTTTGTGAATCATGTTAGCAGCTTCCAGCAATCTTTTGGAGTGAAGATGTAGTACACTGTTTTACATTTTTCTTTATGCGCACTTATTAGGCTACACTTGTGAACACTGGTACTTGTAGTAAAAGAAACATATTCACCAGTCTATTGCTAATTTTCCGAGTACTAATTGAGAGTTTTGCCTTTGCCATAAAAAAGAACCCTCCATTAACAACATTTTATTGGTGAAACTGCGCACACACTTGAATGGGGAGGGATGTGATTTCGCGACTGTTACGCAGAAGATGCGCACCAACCCGGGGGCCGTGGATCCGCCCATCGATTCCCCGTATCGCACCGGTTTATGCAACCGAATGGCATTCCGGTGGCATTCATTGAAGCGTGCCAGAGCTATTTATTCTCGGAGCATTCGCGCCCAGAAACCGGCCAACATATTGGAAACACATGTACACATATATTCTATGGCCCTGTCGGGAGGAAGCACGGAAGGAAGAAGATCTTCTTGGAGTGCTTTTCGATGGTTTTCCACTTGATGCGCGCGCTACTACCATGTGATCGGCGGTTCTCCACACGCCCCGGGGAATCGCGACCGCGAGTGGCGTGTGTGTGTGCCGGAGCGCGCCCTGCGTAGCCTATTTATTGGGCAAACAAATCAAGCACATGCTAACCAGTATGCTAAACGTTGATTCGATAGGCCGGCATTCGCAAAATAGCACAACAAACAAGGAATCACAACAGAGAGAGAGAGAAAAAAGAGTGAATCTGTTTAACAAATTTGTCTTGTGTGACACAGTCCAACGGTGGGGAAAGATTTAAAAAGAAAATCGCATCGTCGCACCGTGGCATGTGTCTGGCATGTGATGATGTGTTTAAAAAAAGAAGGTCCCTCATCTTCATTTTGGACAGCGTAACAAACTCATCCACCCTGGGAAGGGGGGAAAAAAGCAACTTTACCGCGAGCAAAACCGCGTACGATCATTGAACCGCGATCAAATTCTATGGAACCGTCAGCGCTCGTCTAGCGGTGTGTATCATTGGGCGTTTGTGCATGTGTTGTAGTTGTTGTTGGTTCAGCTCAGCCATTGTGGAGCGCAATCAGAATTAGACCCTGACGGCTAGACGATAAATATTTTCGGCCCGTTTCGCTCGCTGTTGCATGTACCCCGCCTAAGGCCCCGTAGGACCCCGAAGCATTTGTTGCTGTCATCGGATGCGAGCCATAAAGATTGCCATTCCGGGGTTTTCGTGCAGTAAATTATGTTGTTAGGTGCGGACCCGGGAGCGTCGGAGGCGCAAGTCGCGTATGACATGCCGAGCAGCTATGGAGGTCAATGTCTAAAGTTTCAAACAAACTAACCGCGATACACAGACACAGAGGAATAAAAGAATGAACTGTTACGTCGAACAGTGAAGGTTCGTTGCCTAACGCACAAGTAGAACCATTTTTGATAGCCGCGGACGCCAAACCGATCCGATCACAATCTACTTGAGGCTTCTTAAAGTGTGTTTGCGCAGGGATTTCCCTATCATCTTGAAACGAAATGTTGTTGTGAATATATATATATATATATCAATACAAACAGTGTCCTCCAGTGAAACTGTGCAGTCAGCCACTATATACAACATTTGCTTGCATTGCTCGATCGTGCCCGCTCTCATCCACGTAGCACCAAACAACAAAAACAAGGGGGGAAATGCATTGGAAAGTGCACGTAAAACCTTTTAACCATCGCTCAGCTCCACTCTAGAGGGCTTCGGTTTTCGATTGCTCAGCCTCTTAACGGACACAAACGAGCATGATGATGGTACGTCGGGTGTAAATCCATCTTAGCACAACCGTTCCCGTGCGGCCGATAATCGACCGGCACCGGCAAGGGTTCTTCCTGAAAGGTAAAGCAATGCTTAAAGTGCATCGACTGCCCGTTTGCCGAATGGGTCTTCCCTGATCGGACGGGTAAACAAGTTGTTGCTTGGGATGCGATAAGTCCCCGAGCGGGAAGCGGGAATCGGTCCAGCAAAGGGAGAACGACACGTTTAACGAAAATACCAATCAAGGGGAAGGCACACACACGCCAGATGATGGAAAATATTGAAGGAAATACATCATGCGCACAGGCACGAAAAAGGAAAGACCAACAACTTTGCTCCAGAGCTCTCGACGGATGTGCAGCGCAAAAAAAAGGAACGTCTAGGTGCATTCTGTGAATGGGGAGCTGAATCGTTGATGAATGAATGAATCAACCTCCGCCAGTTTGTTTGGATTGAGGTTTCCCGATGATCTTCGGGGGAAGAAAGGGCTGTGCTGAGAGGGAGAAAAAGTGGCAAAACCGGAAAAGTGACACCTTCGTATGCGTTACGAGGTTGCGTTTGCTTTTTATGGTCAATGCGCAGACAACGCCGACAAGAAGACGACGGTGACATGACGATGAGCATCGATTGTATGTGTAGTACATTGATGCTTTCCTGTCAAAGAGTTATTGTAGTTGAAGACAGCGTAGATCGGTCCATTTCTCCATTGTGTTTTATTTTAAAGATGGAGTGCACAAACATTAAACTAAGTTGACTTAGAGCACAGTAGCTTAGTCCAGGCATTATTGTGCATCGCCTACTACCTAGATCGATCGTTAACTTCCACCTCCAATAGCTGATGTCGACCAGATGGCCTAATTTAATCCACAAACAAAACCACACGAAGTTGGTAGTGCTTATTGGAGAACACCGCATGCAACTTCCTTTACTTGACCTCTTTCTACCTCGAAGCGGATTAGTAATTAAGAACGGCACCGCTGCAACTACACTGAAGCATCTCTTCCAATTTGTTTCCATATTCCATTTACATCTGTTTGATCAGTCAATTAGGAAGCATCTTGTAACGCAATGCAATGTTGCAATAGTTGTGCCTGTCCATACTGGAACCGTGGACTACACCTTCCAATAAGCCAAACTCCGCTTGTGTCAAGCAAGGGACGACATCCGCTCCGAGGAAGTGCTGAACCATCGTCTCAAGCGTAAGACCCAACGGGTACCGTACTTTTAGTGAAGAAGCAGAGTGGTTCGAGTGTTTCGGGGCGTGCAAAATCGTGGTACATCGTGGTCTTCATCGACTGGGGACGTTTCGATCGTAAATTGCTTTGTCGTAGCGTTCCGAACGAAAGTGATCGTTCGACTGCTGGTACGGTAGAAGGTGCAACCTGCGCGTTAGCCTTACCATACCACGGTCCTGCGAGGCTGCCATTGCAATTATACCAGCTGTGTTCCACACGAGTCTGGCACGCCGCGGTGGGTGTCGAAGTCTGCGGAACGGACTTCGTGGTAGGCTTATTAAACTTTGACAGATCACTTGTTTGACGGGGGCCCGTTTGACAGGTCGTGCAAAACGGTGCACAATTGCATAAATTAGCCGCGGCGTAGCGTCGCAGTATGGACTGTGCGCGTTTGCTGTGCCCGACACGTTTGTTGCCGTTGTTGTTGCGCACAAATTAATGGCATTCGACTGGCAGACCTGGGAGAAACAAATATCCTAATCCCCCAAACACGGATGGTGACGAAGATAGGATCGCGCTGCACTGTTGGATAGATTTCATCACACGCAGTTGCATAATGGAGGGGGTTTGCAATGCAACTCCGGACAACACCGGGCGGCTGTGTGCGAATTAAAATCAACTTAATTACGACGCAAATGACCCACTGCTGGGCCGGCCCATGGGTTGCGTTAGTTCTAAAAATACTAGAACATCTTGGACAGCTAGTTCAAGAGCGAACAAAAAGTGACCGCAGTCGTCGGTGATAACCCTTGGCTTTTAGTTGAGATGAGGACGGTCTGTTTTTGCATTGGAACGATGATAATTAAACTCAAATATTTGTGCAGTTTGCTGCAACTACAGTTGTGGTTGTTACAAACACGATCGTTACACTCGTTGATCTTGACATGCATTACAGGAAAACAATACCAACGTTGAAGCATTTGTGTGTTTATAGAATGGAAACATGATTCAGTATGAATGTCCCTTTATAGTCTTAGTACAATGTAAATCATTGGGATGCTATGTTCAGCAAGTCAAATGTTGGCGCCTAAAGCGTACCGTGAGTAATTTTGATAACAAGCGAGTGAATTGATTTTGCGTTTTGAGATCATGACATTGGTGATAAGGTTTTGCAGAACGTTGTTAGTAGCTTTAAAAAGGTTTGTTTTTTTGGAGTGTGCCCACTGTCTCGAAACCGTTTCAGACGGACTCTGTTTTGACATGAATCATTCAAACACCGCTCATGGGGTGATGATTTATTCCATCCTTCATGGGGTGCCGCTACAGCAGCAGCAGAAGCAGTAACAACACAAGAAAGGCAATTCGTTCATGAACAAATTGAAAATCAATCGCACGCTTGTCACATTTGGTATGTTGTCCGTCGTAGAAGGCGAGGTAGTTCGTTTAACAGCGTGTTTTTCTCACGCTTTTTTCGACCGGAGCCAGCTCGTGCTGGCATCCAGCTACAAGGCTGGGCAGCAGTAGAAGGAAACCTACGGAAGTGCGCACAGTGCAAGATGTTCCGTAAATCCTTTACAGTTCAGAGACTCCTATCTCGTGTTGGGACTTTTATTGGAATCAGATAACACGCTAGCCGAAGAGGTGATTGGAAAATTAATTAGAAACTTAACCGCAAACTGATCGATGCGATGATAGATTTCTTAGATCAGTTATCAGAAATTCCATCGCTTACCTGACCGAAATCGAAAACGAGCAATAATTTATGACGTAAAAGCGCAACCCCGTTCGTGTCGTGCACTTTGAGCAACTGCCCTGGCCACGGCAAGTTTCAGCCTTTGCGAGCAAATAAATCAATAAATTGAAACTGAAAGGCAGGTTAGTAAAGGGGCAGAGCAAGGCATGCACACGCCTATGCCACGTCTGGCGGGGTGCGTCTATCAGAGGCTTCGAGGCGGGAAGATTTATTGATTTTGCCTTCCGGTTTGCGGCAAGAAATGCATCCCTAAGGCCACGTGCACCGACACATTCGATCGTCGAAACGTCGATCAACGTTGTGATCGTGATCGGGACCGACACACATACATTGTCTATCGGCGGTGTCTCCCCGCGTCCGCTATCGGGTGGGGCAGTGATATAAAACAGAATCACTTATCGATTGCAGCCGATGCACATTTACATCGATGGATGGGAAGGCGATAGGCGAGCTAATGCACATTCCAGCTCATTCCAGCTTTCTGCCAAGCCTAGACCGATTAGCTCTCTCGGGCACAATCGATAGGATCATAAGTTTGAAAAGCAAAAAAAAAGTAGATTGAAAAAAGCCCTCGATTGCTGGGTCGAGATCGGAGATCGAGGGCAGTAAATTAATCGCTCTAATGATTTAATGGCCCCCCCGCGTGAACGGGATCTTTTATAGTTTTTGGCCCCGAAGCCCCCGTATCGAGAAATCACTTACCAGCACCCGTCCGAGGGTCACTAATCCTGCCCGGCACGCGCCTTAGGGAGTGGAACCGACCTGCGTTTGTTGGCGCTATGTCGTTGCAAAAAAGGCCAATTGGTACCTACCAAAAATGGAACACATAATTGATTTTAGCCCGGCTTGTGCAGAAACGAACTCCACGCTTGCGTCGTCGTCGTCGTCACAAGAGCCGATAAGTAATACCAGCGGGAAGGGAGTATCTTGCTTGCAGGGATCAGTACATTTTATAAAGATCAAATTCCAAGGCGGAGTGTGTGTGTGGTTTTACTTTTGCGTTCTATACAACCTCATTCCTCTCCAGTTTTGCCGCAAGAGGTTGAACCGACCGCTTGTCCTTCCTTTGCGCAGCATGGACCGTATGCGATGACAGTATTGCGCCGCATGGCAGTGTTTTTTTACTCTTCATCTTGCGATCGCCTTTATGTCGTTGCGTCGTTGCGTCATTAGCGTTTCTTTGGCGTAATTATATGAATTATTAATATTATCGATCACGGTGGGGACGGAAACAGCGACAGGGAAGGTGCGGGAACTGAGCGCGCCCTGCGGATGGTGTAACGTCGTCGTGCACGGAAAAGAATTCCAATCAGAAGTTCGGCGAGGAAAATTGATTGCTTTCGGAATGTCCGCTGACGTTTCTTTGTGTCCTGTTTGGTGTGTGTTTCTGCAGGAAGGGCCGAGAATATCGAGCCAAGGCAACATATTTGCAGCGAACACATTGCTTTACTTATGCGCGTGCGGTTAGTGTGGCTTTGAAGTAATGCGTGCGATGCTGACAATTAGGCACTGCCATGATCATGACGTGCTATAAACACATACCGACGGTGTCATTTTGCTTTGATTAGTACAAAAACTATGCATAGCGATTGATCAATCACCAGACACGATTTGGTGACATAAACAAGATCGTAAAAACCGTTCCACCTAACACTTTTCCTCCACAAAACTCTTTATGACATCATTTGACGCTCTTCAGCAGGCTGGTGAATGTGAAAACAATATTTGGCACCTTACCTTGGCAGGCAGCCATCGGCGTTCACACTTTCTCTTGCTGGTATTTCGCATAATCAACCAGCGACACAGGTTAAATGAGAAACGATCGTTCTTGTTGTACCATTTTTTTTGTTTGGTTTTGTTTTGGCCGTTGGGTTGGTTAATTGCACTACTGCATTCCTACTGCCTACCTGTCCGTTTAATAAGCTCCATCACTTAAGCCAGGAAGGTGATATCGTATCAATGTAAATCGTAATCGATGCACCGTTTGCCGGCTTGGGCGATGCTGGCGGGCGAGGCCTGTAATATGATCATTTGACAGGTTTGCTCCTGATTAAACTCCAAACCTGTCAAACTACACTGTCATCATCACTGCCCCGGGCCAATGCTCACTTGCGGCATGCGTGCGGTGCCACCGTCCGGCAAAAAAAAAAAGATTAAAGGTTCGTATTCCGCCGTACAGCCGTCTCATTACAGCCAGCATTTTGTTGCAACTGCTTGCAGCTGCGGTGGGAACGGTGTTTGCCAGAGAAATCCATGCCTCCATCCATGGCTGCAGCTTATGCGCTGGTATGTAATTTCACTTTATCGCGCTTTATTTGTCATTTCAATTAATCGCACGCTTGATTCGCGCTCGCCGTATGTGCCCGCATGGGTAGTATAAAGCCAAAAGGAAAGGAACATGTTTGTACCGTCTTAACGTCACTCGTAAACGTAAGCAAAAATGTGTCGCGCTCCTGCTGGATCGGGACTCCCGTGCGAAGTGAAGTGAAGAAGATTTGCTTATTAATTTAAATTATCATTCGGCATGGCTGAGGCAGTGGCAGTGAAATATGAGCCAGTTCTCCCACCGCCCGGCGGGCATGTTTTGCGAGAAGATTGAATCTTTTTGCAGCAACCCGTGCTGCAGCACGGTGAAAGGGAGCGTCGTGCTCGCCCCTGGGGGTCCGTTTGAAGTCCAACGGATGGCGGAAATCGAGAAGCACACACGATCATCACCAATGAGCATTAAATTGAAGGGGGGGTTCGGGTGTTGGTAGCATAAGTGATCGCCCGACAGTGGGGTGGTCTTCTTGCGAATGACGAGTGCGTACTGGTGTGTGTGTGTGTGTGTGTGTGTGTGTGTGTGTGTGTGTGTGTGTGTGTGTAGTTGAACGGGTTGAAGACGTTGGACACTATCAGCCACGGTTCATCTACCCTTCTGTTCACCCTTGCTACCTACACGCGCCGAGCAAACGATCCGTGCGTGTTTCGACTACTATTGGGCGATTCTCCCGCCCCAAAAAAGCACACACACACACGGAAGGGTTACTGATTGAGATGCTTCGATAGCAACGGTGAAGGCTAGGCTTTTGCTGTGGTGGGTGGTATACCGGTGCCGAATTTTACCTTCAGCGCGCCTTGTTAGGGCATATCTCATATTTTCGATCAGTGGAACGAAGAAATATGAAATTGTTAAAACAAATAAAACGGTGAATGATTGTCACATCGAGTACATAAATTGCTACCCTTGCGTCCTACCTACTTCCCACTGGCCTTAGCCTAAACGCAGCCTGGCTGCACAGTGGCATTAATTAATTTCCAATACGCCTACAAATTAGTATTCTTCCGAAGCACATCGAACAAATTTTCCCCTGCAAACAGATCGCCGACCTAATGCGTGTTATGACGTGATCTCTGTCCAGCTACACCAAACCGTGCGAGCGAAGAGCACGGGTCTGTGTGGTGCAGATTAAGATATAACGGTCAGCTAGAGCCAAGCTAGAGAGTGCATTAAAAGGGGAGCATCGCATCTGTCAGCTGTGCTGGCACTGGCAAAGATGCATAATTTAGCAATTTGCTTCCACACACTCCAACACACACGGGGGTGCACTTTACCTCGCCAGCGTCACAATGAGTGCGTCATTGGAGTGTGTAGAT
This sequence comes from Anopheles coluzzii, assembly GCF_943734685.1. Taxonomy (NCBI): domain Eukaryota; kingdom Metazoa; phylum Arthropoda; class Insecta; order Diptera; family Culicidae; genus Anopheles; species Anopheles coluzzii. The sequence continues at coordinate 103,829,641 of NC_064670.1, read as the reverse complement.
TGTCAGACACACATATAGCCGACTGGTATGGTCCATTCCCAAGCCAACACACGGGACCCGGGCAGGGGAGAGAGAGAGAGAGAGTAAAATAAATACAATTTATTGTAATGATCTGCCCTTACGGGCGAAGATGGGGAGCAAAAGTATCGCATTAAAATGAATTAGTAAAGCCGGTGGCTGCTGGAAGTGGAACGATAATTAGTGGAAGCGGTCAGATCATTTCGATAGCGTATCGAAACTACCGTTAGAGGATGGTGGGACGCACTGGTTTAATGGAAGCCGCGTGTCTTGTGTGGGCCTTGTGGTTCTTGCATTTTGGCATTCTGGAGCATTGAATGAAAGTAAAGTAAGTTAAAATGTTGCCATAGTGCAATTGATGTGAATTGCATCTTAGTTGGTTCGGTACATTCTTTCTGACACATTATAAAACGGAAATGGTTTTAAATAAATAAAAGCAACCCATCGGAATCATGCGCTCCAAGCCGCGAGACGATGAGAATTGCGTCGAACGATCTTTATGAAGGGCATAACCATGTTTTAAGCTGCACACAGTGACAACGAATTCGGGGCGCCATCTGGACAGAAGACGCTCCGTCGCACCCAGTCAGCATACAACCCGCGAACAAAGCGAGAGATCCATTCCCATAATGTGCTAAATACAGTTTAGGGCGGTAGGTTTGTGTCGTCTTTCGTTTCACTTAACGATTTATCATTTTAATTTCATTTACCCTCCGCGGAAAGGTTCTTCCAGTGACAAAGGATTTATAATTGGTGCAAAGCGCGTGTGAGTGTGTTCGGGTGCCTGGTGTCGCGGTTTTTTCCCTACGACCGCAAGAGTCGTTTGGCTAAAAATAGCACCCTCACAGGCGAAACTCAATGAAACTCCAGCCCCTTTCTTTGTGCGGGTGGGTTTTCTCGATGCGATTTCCGCACCACGCTTTCGTACCACATTTCATTCATGCGCGCTCGCGAATGAGCCACGATCTTCAAAGTACGTGATCGTGTTTGCATATTTTTAGGTGCCGCGGAAAACAGCACTAACCAACGGGTAACGGGTGTAAATAAATAAAGAGAAAAGTCGGCGCAATGTTCTGTGGGTGCAAACATAAAAAAAGAATCATTTTGCACAGCATGTCGCACAGCGGGCGGTTAATTATGTTGCATCATGTACGTTTAGTGGCTCTTTATTTCTGAGCCACTCACACAGAGAGGGACTGCATCCTTTCCTGGTGGTTAGTGCTGGTGAAATGGTCGCGGACGGTGCGTTGACCTTCGGACTGTCCATTTCCATTCCAGCTCACCCTGGCTCTGTATAAGGAGAGTGAGAAATTATCAACAAGCTCAATGGCGAGGAAGCACAGTACGTTACCTATACGCTCTTGCAATGCGGATATCGCTACAGATATGCTCCGAGAGCCAGCGTAAAATGTTACATTTCCGCATGCTTTGATATGCTATCTGGTATGCTTAACATTATCGAGCTTATCGGGAAGAGTAACTGTACACACACATGTCCATAACATGATGCACTACGCATGAGTAATTCATACCCGGTAACGATTTACAGTTAAAGGTTTGCTAGCATTACAATGTATCGACTAAGCAGCACGCGACTGATAAGGATGACTGGCGCCCTTGGATTAAAAGGGGATTGAATTCATCGAATTAACTTAACTGTTGTTTTGGGAATTCTGATTCTGACTGTTTTATCATTCCTCACTTCCCATATGGACAATATCGATTAATGAAATTATCTTCACTCTCCTACTCCTTCCACAGAGCAGACGGGAACATCTTCCTGGGCCCACGTGTGTACGTTCCATTTGCACTCAGTGTCCACTGGCCGTTCCGTGTAGATGCCTACCAGTTTGGATCACAGTTGACCCAGTTGACAGGCGTGTCTCCAATGTGTAACTGCGCCCGGCAGTTGTGTGGTGTCCTGCCCGTCAACAGTGCGCCACAGTGAGGAACGGCGAGAGCGGTGTTGGTGGTGAAGATTTATGCAACCGTAACATCGGAAGCTGTCCCGATTGAAGGTGTGTGTGCGTGTGTGTGCGGGTACACGTGTGTTTGGTACGTAAGAAGAAGCAGCTGGCGGTAAGATGAGTTATGTGCGCCACACCACCGTAGCTGCCGTCTGTCTGCCAGTTCTTGTGATCATCCTATGGGTTCCAGCATTAGAGGTAAGTTGTTGTGTACACATGTTTTCGGGGTTGTTGTTGTTACTTAGCTGTGTACTCATTTCGGATCGCTTGTTTACACTGCTGTAGTGCTGGTGCCGCGCTGGTGAGGAAATGCAACCAAGGTGCCAAGATAAGAATGCCCATCACGCAACGGTACCCCGGTGGTGGAGTTTACGATTGCGCTCTCGGTCTGTGGGCTTTCAACACCACGGGAGCTATGGCTAAGAGATAAATGTACTTTAATCCTTTCTCTATCCAATCTTTTCCACTCGGTACGGCCGAGTGCATACATCTTAAGCGTACGCAAATGTTGTTCTAATGCAAATACGTAGTACGCTGCGTTTACTCCGGTGTTAAGCTCCAAACTGCCTGGTGCTGTGATCTTTAAACACACATTTTACATTTATCGTGCCCCCCCCCGGCTCACGGTTGCAATGAATGAAAGAAGCCTTTGAATACTGTGGGACACACCAGCAGAGTACCACTTTTACGCTTGAGAGCGTGAGCGCACTCATCAGCAATATGGCATCAAATGAGTCGATTAATTTATGCACCCCTAATCATGTCCATTTGTGCCCACGAGCTCGCGAGGCAGCATCCAATTCCAGATCCACCACCACTACCATCCTCTCTGTGTCTGCACATTCTCACGCTTCAACGAGCGCAACCGGCCGTCGTCCGCAACTTCCCATTCCGGGATCGTTTCGTGTTGAACACGATTGTTTTCGCAAGATTATCTCGCACTCGTTGGCGTTTCATTTCTTTTTAAATGTTTCGTGACAAGAAGAAATTAATTGTCACACGTTCGCTTCTCCCCGTGTCCGCTGTCCTGCCCCGGCTGAGGCAGGCCGGGAACTGATTTGCACAGTTCGTGATGCAGTTGCAAATTGCGAATTCTTGCACTGCAGCTGTGGGTCATCGGGAACGGAGACCAGGCACGAGCAAATGCGAGCAGATGCTTCACAGATGAACCTTTTAATTACACTTTGCTGGTGTGGTGCTGTGGAAAGGAAGGTTCTTTTCGCAGCATTACTGAAGCATAGCGGACCTCCGATGGATGCAGATGGGTAGTATGGCCTGGCAGCCGATCGTAATGGATCGTTTGATTTGAATAAAGTCATCCATTGAACGGGGAGTGGGAAAGCTGCATTTCGTTCGATACGCCAGTGCTCGATAGATCGCGAGGGTGAAAGTTCATTGAACTTGAATGCAATTCTGACGATCGCAATACTGCTTTGTGTAAAGGTTATGAGAACTGCGCTCGGTATCTCACATTCATGGAACAAACCTTCCGCATGAGTCATTAAAGGGCGAACGTTGCTGGATGAGGATGATCATTTCCACACCCCAAAAAAAAAAATCAACCGAAATCAACCACACATTACTCAACCAAACTTTCGCTCGAGCGCCTTAATTACCGTTTTCAACAAGAGGGAAATGTAATGAACCTTGCACACTCCCCGGCAGGAGGAAGTGCGGCCATAAGTCACGCTCCCGGGCGTGGAAGGAAGCAGCAGTAAAGCTTCCTAGCCCGAGCTGCGTGTCTACTTCTCTCCGGGAAAACATGATACGCCACATTTAACCTGTCCCATCATCGGGGCCCACATTGGCAACCGACGATTTCCAAAAGTGTCCCCAACTCTCCACGGATGTTGTCCACATGCGAGTGTTACGTCGTGTGTAAAACGAACATTTTCACCGTCCGAGACGGAGGCACTGGACTGGCGAGACAGTGTGTCACTGTTTTTTCCCACTCCCCACGAACCATTTGCCATTTGTTTACGGAGTGTCTAGTGTTGTGTCTTCCGGTTGGTTTTATTTTATTGTTGTTATTCTTGCCCAATTTCCCACACACTGCACTACACAGACACACACACATGCGTTTGGTGGAACCGGTGGCGTTTGGTGTACGTCATTCGTCTTCCGAAGGGAGGCAAATGTGTCCATCTGTCAGCCAGCCGTCACAACAAGATCCAGCTGGAATTTGTGTGAGGTTATGCATGTTCTACGCGGCGGTGCGTTAAACATTCGTGTTAAGCGGTAAACTGGTGCGAGTGTGTGTGTTTATGAAAATCCCCCGAACTAATCCCCCATGTAAGCCTGTTGTGCTCTGGTGATAATCTACCGCTTTACAAGATTGGTAATAAACGGGAGTTGAGATTGGAGATCATTAGGAGTTTGGGATTTGGAGACACGTGGCAGTTCAACATAGGTTCTGAAGCAAGGTAGTTTATGGCTGTTTCTCAGTTTTTAAGAATAACTCATCCCTTGTCACTCGAGAAGTATTTGTTAACCTGCGAACTTTCGGAGCGAAAGAAGAGATACTTGATATTTCCATACTTTATGGCAACTGATTGACCTTAACCGTAACGCGTCTACTCCTACCCCGGCGGGTCATCCTTCGAGGTTTTGCTTTTACGATCCAATCCGATTATCATCGTCTTATGGCACGACGATGATCACGTTGTTCCCTGGCTGGTTTGCTTATAGTGAGGTGCAGCTGAGGTTTGGTTTTTATGAAGATGTTGCAACAGCACGAACAATCAACTGCTGCTCCACACACTCTCTTGCGGGTGTTGTGCTTGGTGTTGGTGGCTAAAATCCTGCGCTTACATTGGGCGCAGATAAAGTGTCTGATCGTCCATGAACGGATATGACGGATTGATGGGCTGTGGGGCTTTACTGCCATGTTTGGCGAAACAATCCGCCGGCTATCCATCGGCAAAAAGGGAATGGGTGGAAAGAGTGACCCCACCCGGGGGACAAGAATGATTGAGTTCGTCTACCGAGGCTGAGCCATTCTGGGTGAGAGGACCAATTTGGTGTGAACATATTTTTCACTCACCTTCTGCACAAGTCGATCTGCAATGGGAAAAGGTAACCTTTTCTTCATGGTAGTAATTTTATACGATCTTTGCATAAGTTCCAATTACATTTAAGGACAGACAATAACACTTTGAAACCTGTTTATGCAGCAATGTTCGATGGTGGATGCGGTTCTTTCGGAATCGTTTGTGGTCTGTTTGCGAATCGTCTCAGTTCCGGTACATTAATAAAGAACAGAAGATTGTTGGGAACGTTTATTCTTCTCACGGAGCAAAATCGTTTGCCATTTTCATTAGACCAAAAGAGTTGTAGTTGTAGAAAATTCATATTCAACACAATTTTCCCACTCTGGAAGGAGTCACCAACAGAATGATAATTCAACAATTTTGTACACTAGATGAAGCATTCTGTAGATTATCACATCTAAAAGCCTCACGGTGACTGTGAGGATCTCACGGGAAATAGAGGAGCGCCTCTGCACAATCTAAATTGAGCGTGATTAACGCCGCGTTAACCGCGGACGGAAATAATTGTGGCTAGACGAAACACGTCAAAACAATTTTAGCCAATCATCATAAATAAAAGCCACACAAAACAGGACAGGACGGAAGATGAATTCCGCACGCTGCTAGTCACTGCGCCTACAAGTTGCGTATTCCAGTAATCAATTAGAGGAGAGAGAGATAGAGAGAAGCAGAAACTTTTTGTAGTATTGCTGCGCTTAAAATGCGCTTTCCTTTATTATACCCCCTCAGAAGGCTAAGCTAATGAGGGAAATGGTGAGCGTTTGCTGAAGCATTTTCGTACGAAGCATACGCGGTGGTAACGATCGTTTAAATTAATGTTCGATTTAACATACCAAATTACCAATCCGCATACGAACACGAGGTACAGGTGTTTTCCATCATTCCGGTCTCTTACCTTACCGTCATTACCAATCACAGGGCGGGAGCGGAGAAGCCCGCCCCAAAACGTCGAGTGAAATTCGACACATCGTGGGACACCAATTAGAGAGACGTGTTTTTCTTTCCAGCTCCAGCACAGCTTCCCCCTTGTGGCGTGATTTATCTGCCACCTCGCCAGAGCCAAGTCTGCACACGACACGTACCCGTGGTGAATTATGGAACCAGAAAATCAGACACCAATCAGAACGATTCCGTTACTAGAGGTTAGAACGGTCCAACGCCACACACAGGAGCACCAACAGTAACGGGGGGTTTAAATTAAAGCCCCACAAAGTTGCCCTCGTTGGCGGTGATCGCTCGAGGAGATTTATTTAGTTGCGCCAACAAATACGGCACTGCATAATGAAGTTTATTCGGGTGCTTAACCAACAACAACAACATGCGGTGTGATGCATTTCGGATGTTTATCAGACTTGTAGGAGGAAAACCCCCGTGAAGGAAGGCCCCTGATTGACAGAAGACTTCAGCTCGGTCGGTACTGGTTTTGGGGCCCGACCCCAGCTGACTGTTTACAGTCTCTTTTTTTACGATGGAACGGCGGGGATGGCCTTCCGTAAACTATCTTTAATTATTTTCTTACCACGACACGACGATGCACGTGCTGCTGCTGCTGCTGGTGTACTACTACTACTGCCGGTGTTCCTGCAACAGAGTGTTTTTTGTGTGATAAACAAAGCAACAATGTATTTTAATTACTCTGACGCTCTATGCGATTGTGTTGGGAAAGCAAGGGGAGAACAAGTAATTATACAAAAAATGGTAATACCTACATTATGTAATGTATTCGTTTAAAGTGATTTATTTCCCCATTTGGGCGGTACTTAACCTTTCGCGTAGATTGTTTATTTAACGATTGCTTCACCCATTCCGACCTCATGGATTTGGGCAAAAAAGGGGGGAAGAAAAAGTTTATGAATTTTTAAAACGAATGCTCAACGAATAAATTTGTCCAGAAATTGAAATGGCCGCATGGTATGTGTGCTGCATTTAATTATACGATCGTGCGAATTATTGACACAAACCCCCTTATTTACAGCGTGGAATATTAAAACGAAAGCCCCCGCTTTAAAACCACCCGCAGATGGGAAACTGTCCTCGCATTCACCGACCGTCAGGTTTATCAATAAATCTTAACGGACCCGCAAATCGAAGGTCCATAAAGGTACATCGTTTCTCTCGTGGCAGTGTTGCGGTAGGTTCGGACGACATGCTCGTGAGGAGAAGCATAACCATTTGCTTCGTTCCGTTCTTTACCAAGGCTCCGGTGGCCGTTGAGTGGTTTGTCTCGTTTCAATTGCTTTATCTGTATCGTTCGGTGTGTATTTTTTATTCTCTGAACGATGGTAAATACTTGCTGACATATCGGTTTTTGCGATAGGTGGTTCTTTCCACTTTTCTCGGATTCCGAAAACTCGGAAGGAATGCTTGAAAATGATTTATCGTAATGTTGGTCCATGTTGTCCCCCCCCCCCCGTTCGTATTCCCGTTTGCCCCATTCACCAAACGCACCGGCGAGAGATGATAAACCCTAATTTATCGTCAATGAATTTCCAGCCTCGTGGTGTTCTCCTCCACCCGATGCTCTGCAGGTCGGCAACAAGCCGGGTAATGATATGGGATAATAAATAAAAATAAATACACCTCGCCAAAGTGGAAACTGTTATTTTATGACGTTTTCATTCCGAATTCGTTCCACCACCTCCATGCCCTTTTTCGTGCGCCAGTGTGGTACTGCTGCCAATTTGTCTTTCCATTGTGCGCTCGTTTTTTTTTGCCCCTCCTGCGGGAAAATATCAATCCAAATGCGCACTGGGCAGAATACTTTTACAGCACGAACAAAAATACAGGGGGAAAAATGGCCAATTGCACGTTAAATTATGGTTTAAAGAGGTGAACAAACAACACTTTGGTTGGGTTGCGCTGTGCGCTCCGATTGCTTTTGCGCGATCGATGCCGTTTGTGAACTACTACCCCCTGCTGGGGGGTGGGGTCGTAAAAAAAAGATGGACGAAACCCGTTTCGTAACCTACTTCCTATGCGCATTCACGAAATAGGATGATATTGTTTTGGGCCGGAAATAACGGCAGGGAAATTAAATTAAATGCTGTGTTCTTTCGTTACGCTCGCTGCCACAAAACTGCTGCAGCAACTGCAGCACCGTTGTCCAAGCAGGCAGGAGACGCTGAAGTGTTCTTTTTATTACCGTTTAAGCGATGAAAGGTGTGCATGTTATGCGTCAAAGCACACCAATGGCCCAAAGAGCCATCTCATAAACACGGCGCAGCAATAGTAAAAGATCGCGATCATGTCATCTAGATTGACGTGAGAAGCCCTCCCTTCAAGAAACTGCCCGCCGCCTGTCGGGAGAGATACCGTGTTGGGAACGATTTTCAGGTCGATTTGATTAACAAACCATCCACAAGTCACAACACACGTTGCCCCCCCCCCCCCCCGTCCAACCCTATAGCTTGACGCGCATAACGCGAGATGGCGCATCTAGTCCGGGCGCTTGTCTAGCATCTATGCAAGCTCCAACTTTTGCATTCGCACACCGCTTCCTACCCTTAAACGAGAGTGATTTGAATTTTGCGAGACGTGCGTCACATCATGTTCCTTCCCCCTCCTTCCCAACACCACTCTCTCTCTCCTGCCTGTCAGTCACAATAACAATAAGCCCTTGTTTCTTCCCTGCCCCCAAGTCTCTAAGCGGAAAACATGCGCGAGAGAAACACACGCGCACACCAGCGCTACACCCTAAAAAAAGGTGCAATATATTAGCAGCGGTTACAGGTATTGCACACCCATGGGGACACCCCTTCCGCACCCAACCCTTACCGGAACACTTTGCCAACCCTTGCCTCCATTGCCGTGCGATCGGTTTCTATGTACAATAATCGCAAATCGGTGGGATCCGCACGAACGTCGCTCCGTTTGGCAAACGCCTCTATTCCGGAAAGTTCATTATAGTCTACCACTATCTGCTACCCCCCCCCCCCCCCCCCTCCCCGAGCACAAATGCAAAAGTCTGGCACATCGTGCAGTACGGAGGCGAAAAACCCACATTCCAGCCGATCGGTCGGTTGGTTGGTCGGTTTGGCTTGTTGCGCGGTGTCTGCTGCCAGTCACGATCCGCTCAGGACCGGCGGCTGGCGGCTGTGTGGATCAGATTTTGACTCTCCTGCAGCACTATTCCTCACGTAATTTTGCATACTGCTCGTTGTGCTCGGTGGCGATGGGGGTGATTTTTCACGTGACGGTGTGTAGGTCTCTCGCGCGAGGAAAAGTGGTCGCATACTAATTCGATTTTCACGCGCCCGCGCACACGGTGGGTCTGACGACGTGCCGGAATTTGTTGTGTGTGATCCAACGCAATCGATAAGGGAAAAGGGTACAAAAGCTGCCGTGGAGGTAAACAATGCGAAGAATGCGTAAACAGTGAGGGACGATTGAAGTTACCCGATAAAGCACCATTGGACCACCCATTGGATGAATACGCAACAAAAAAGTCTGAAGAAATGTACTCAAGTACTCCTGGTACTCCATGTAAATTCAATTTATAAAACCACCAACATTCTCATTAAGTTTGCAGACGCCAATAACCTCAAGCTCGTACTCGTAAGCGACATTTCACATTTTAATGGCCGGAAGCGCATGGTCCGCGAATGTCGTTTAATGAATGCGGATTATGGCCATTCTTGTCCAGTGCCCGCTGGAAAGACACAATTTATGGTTTGCTTTCTGCTCTGCGGCGTATGTTTTACGCATTAAGGCACGGCTCGGCGGCATCGTGTCATCGGTTTAGCAAACAGCGGGCGGCTCAAATTCACCGCCAGCCGAGAAACATTGTGTTCACTCCGATCAGTCCGATGATCACTTCCTGGGACTACTGGGCCCATGGGGAAGGAAATGCTACGTGCGTAACGAAAGCCTACCACGCATGATTGATCTCTATTGGGGCGAGCATTGGGTTGGCAAAAAAGGCAAAAAAAAAGAAACAGCATTTGGTACGGTGGTTGCACTTTCGATCCACTCCACTTTGGTGCACAATTCCCCGCGTGCGCCTGAAACCGAGCGCAGCTAATGCGGGTTTTCTTTGACACTTTCTGCGACACGCTTGTTGAATTGCTTACGAACCTTGGCGCCCTCTGGCCAGGCATCATTGTGGTCTGATCGGGGGTGAAGGCAAAACAAGTGAAGGAAAACCTGCGGTGGTGGCGGCGGCGGCGTGCGGAACTTTCGAAGAAAGTGGCTGTGAAATCGATTACGGACCACCCCCGAACCATCAGATTGTCGCTGCTGATGGATTCCGTACTCTTCCAGCACGAGCACGCGATCTTGATGGTGGTGCTAGGGGGAATGGTTTACATTTCCCTGGCCCTAAACACACACACACACGCGAACGCTGGCCTTGATAGACGGTGGTGTTCGGACTACAATGCTTGTCTATAAATATCACCTCACTGTACTGGTTGGGACTGGCCCTTCGCTCCACGAACGTACGGTGAGGCCAGCCGCTAGCCGCTGACGATGGAGAATATCTTGAAGTAGTACGTGGAAGAAGGCGTACTGTTGGACCACACAGCGAGCGGCTGACAGAGTGAACACCGGCATAAAACGGGCGTACGGTATCGATCGATCAAATGCGAGCTGAGCTCGAGTTCTTCAAAACACGATCATATATCATATTTGCTAGCAGAGAGTGACGAGGTCGCTGGTGGAAGTTCTCCAAAGACACGCGGCAGCATTAAACGCAGCAGACGCACAGTTGTTGATAGCAAGACGATGCTACTAAAACGTAAGAACGTGGGGCCGATGGGTTCTTGTCGCTGAATGGGTTTGTCTTTTCCATTGGTGTCCATTTCCATTGCGTTCGTACAGAACCATCCACCGTCTGTCGGTCGTCAACACATGATCGTGGCAAGATCTTGTCTGGAAGACATGTGCATCTGCAGCAAAGCTCTCTTCCGTGTCCTCTACTCAAGTCCCCCAGCTTTCGTTTGAGTACCGATCGTCGGACGGATAAACATTCTATCATCATCGATGACCTCTAAATCATAGGCATAGAATGCGGTGTGGATTCCTGTCCCTACATCTCCTACAAGGGCATCCCCCGAACGAAAAGTTGTCGATAGGAACGAATAAAAACCTATTAGAGTATCATTTGATTTCAGTTTTCAGGTTTTCTGCCTCGAAGCAAAGGGGGCTCATCTCCTGTATTCTCCCCGGCCACCCTTTCGTACGCATCGAACGCATCAATTAATCTACCCCCTGAAGGCGAGGGGCCGGCCTGTTACGACTCTGCCCTCCTATGAATTATGCTGTCAGTGGGAGGAGAACGTGGATACACGACGTTGGGTTGGGAATTGTTTGGACCGGCAGCATTAAGATATCAATAAATCTGTTCCCTTCGGTAGGGCTGAATCCCGGTTTGCCGCCTACCCAGGGGGCGGGTGAGGGAGAAAATTCTTGGAGTCCTCCCCCTCGCGGACAGATGGTGGATAATGGGTTCGGGTGGCTTGCGTCGCTGCAGTTTGGTAGCAGTTTCGGAGGGGCTGGATACCAATTATTTATTCTATTCTGGTAAGGTTGTTCGGGTCCGATTAGTGGCGGTGAAGTGGCATAAGAAGTTGTTAGATTTGTTGGATTATCGTTACAAAACGTTTGAGGGCAAACATGTGGCAAACATTTCCACACATTGCAGCCAAACGGTTTTTGGTTTGAGGTTGAACGTTTTCTGATGCGAAGTGGATACAGATGTAATTACGGGATGGGTTCTTCGATGTTTCAATAGTATGGATAGATCTTACGGGTCTCTGGAGTTCTTAAACTTCTTCTCCAGAACTGTAGTTCGCCCGCTGATGAAACAATAAACTACTCACCGATAACTTTGTCTGACACATTGACCAATAGGATCGAAAATTAGGTTCCGAAAAATTATCATTTGATTACGGTCATAAGCATAAATTTGCTATAAAAACTCGCATGCTAATCGGGTGCTGCTCTCGATCTTCCGAACGTTGCACAAATTGGATCCCGGTACGGGGTACCATAAAACTCTCACCGTTCCCGAGCCACAGTCGTTGGCCGCAGCAGCACACAAAACCCGTTCGCTTAATATGCACTAACATTTGCCTGTGCTTCAGGCGCGGTCAGTCACGACGCGGTCCGGACTATAACCGGAAATGTTGTCTTGCTGCTTCTTGTGATTTTAATTTTTTTGTGTTACCTTGCACTCCAATCTCCAACCCCCAAAGCAACAAAAAACAGTCAACACAACCAGCGGGAAAGGTATCAAATTTCTTTCCAATGCAAAACAAATTTCGATGTTCTACGCGGAACATTTGCACTCCGTCTGCGAGATCTTGCCGTGGCGATAGGCGATCAAATATTAGAGTTCACGCACAGATGTGTCTGTGTCTGCGGACGGAGGGGGGGGGCATGTGTTGAAACATCCACACCGGGTGATATCTTCGATGTATAGATATCTTGTGCGAGAGCTGCATGATCTTGATCTCGGACAGCAGATCTGGATCAGGCCCGTTTGTGCAAACGTGAAATGGTAAACTTCAACACACGCGGGATGAAGCCAACGAGGACGACGACGACGGCGACGATCGAGCTGAGCAAACAAACTAATGGCAGCGCACAGCCTCTCGAAAGGTCCGCGCTTTAAGATGATCATCGATTTTGTGTTTGTGTGTAGAGATAAAAAGTGCGATTAAGAAGCAGCTAGGCAGAAGATCAACAAGCGCACGAGGGGGAGCAGGAAATGTTGCAAAACTAAAACATTCTACGGGGCGAAAACGGATGGCAAGATGGGATCGCAAGAAGCTGCACTGTGCGCAAATGACAAGTGAACAAAGAATGGCGAAAAGCAAAGACCAGGGAGGAGGGAAGTTTAAATATTTAAGTTCATAAATTTATGTAACACCTACACGTGCGGCTCGCCCGTTCCCGGTGTTCCGTGCGTTCACATCCGCTCATCCGCCCGTTGCGTGGACGTGTAACGAGCGGTGCGCTGCTGCAGAAGAAGAGCGCGTAAGATACGCGGCGTTTTGTTTGAAATAAATGCAGCTGTCAAATTAATTTATCAGTGACAACATAAATTCGCGTGTCGCTTTCAAAATTTGCCAACAATGAGGCGCTGTTGTGTTGGAAGCGCGATCGTGGTACCAGTGTGGCGCTTGAATGTTCGTTTCGGGGCAGTTAGATTAAGCAAACCTCTCTGCCACGGTCGTACCCGGTAAGGTCAGCTGATACAATCTAAAGGCACATACCGGCAGCCTGTCAGCACCCGGAGACAATCAATACATGCACACACACACATACAGACACACATGCGCGCGCAGACAATTTACATAAATCATTCGGCTTTCCCGGTCGATGAGCTCGCGGGAGGATTGATTGAATTCCATGTCTCATTTTTGTTACTGTTTGGTTTGGTTCGTCGCGCGGCACTGATTGGATTCGTGCTGATTTATGTTCTATGCGGTGAGCATACCCAACACGCACACACACACATACACATACACTGGACACATGGAGCACGTGATCGAGCACGAGGAATGGTGCTACGCGGAAGGCAAGTGTAATCTAGCAGCGAGGCATGATCGATGAATCGTTGACGATCGTGAGAGCGCAAGACTGGGAAAAGACCAACGAGCAAATGCATAAATGTTTCCCAAAAAAACTAGTGCCCTTGCGTGAAGAATGGTAGACGACACGCTGCGCATTGATTAGATTGGCGATGATGATGATCCGAAGTTCGAGGCCCCCGAACAGGTGTGCATGTATTGCCGTTAGCAAGTAATTGATCGTTGTGGTTGATAAGAATGTTGGGATGAGCTGTTGCAGCTGAGGAGCTGCTTATTATTAACCCAAAACTGTCTATAAAATCAGGAACCCAAATCTCTGTATAATAATCAACAGTTAAGGTTAGCAAAGGCTTTAGGCGTTTAGACTTTAGTTATTAACAATGCAATATTTGAAACCTAAAGGCGAACGAAAGCCCCCGTTGTTTAGAGGGGAAGAGATAATTTATCTTTCATTTTATGGAGTGACTTCTGGAGCGTGCAGAATTTATTCCCCCTTCAAGCTCGTGTGTGCGGCCCAGTAAGGCGGATCATAAAGTGGCCCCGGCGTCTAACTGTGTGTTTAGCTGGCTGAAACAAATAGACACACACACGCACAAAAAATAGCACACTCAGTCGCCAGTGGCACCAGGATCGTAAAACCGGAGCACATCAAAATTAACACCATTTTCCCATTAAAACTGATGTGTCTAGTGTGTGCGCGCGCGCACGGACCTGGCAGGCAAAAACTGTCTTTACATGCGCCCAATATCCGCTTTGTGCGGCTTTGATCTAAACGCGACTCTAATGCGGTCTGACGGCTTGGGGTGGATTTCACCGGGCCCCTTTTCGAGTGCTAGAGCAAGGGAACGTCTAGCGTCCTGTCGTTGTGATTTTCTGCAATTTTGCTCAGTCATATTTTTGCCAATGGCTAAACGTTAAACTTCGCCAACGAACGCGAGGCTGGATGTTCAGAGCAAGTTGGGTACTCGGTACAGGCGCCGTTCAACGGAAAAGAAGAGGTCGGGGACAAAGATGAGGTGAGAAGCATTTGAACAAAAAAGACGCGGGTTCGGGTTATAAAGATAACGCGCTAGAGAACATGATGTTTTAGCACATAATTCAACGGGTCTTTAGAATGCGCCCGGCGCGCTGGTGAGGATTAGCGCGCATTATGAAGTTGTCTGCGTTTGAATTCTCATGCCGTGAAGCATAAATTTACATACATTACAAGCGATTTGTTTGCAGCCTATTTACTCCCGTCCTGAACAAACCGTGTATTTATAGCTTTTCGCTCCTTGAGTGTCATCCGATATAGTATACACTAAAAACGTTTACTTATAGATTGATTAATTGACTATCATACTTTGTGTATGAATATGGGGTGGACAAAAGAATTACAATACTTTTCTGTTCTTTTCCTTTCTGGCCCCCTCCCCCCTCTGTCCGCTCTTCCGAAACGTGACAGCAACAACATTGCAAGCGTTCAAAATGTAAATTCCACCCGCGCCCCCCCCACCCCAGTGGAAGAATTTGGCCCTGGTCCGGCTAATGAATCTCCCGCCGGCTTTCTTATCGCCGCCCCTGTCATGTTGCAGTCATGTTCAAGGCTAATTATAAGCGAGCACACGACCAGCGTCTAGAGATGGTGTGCACCTTCCTGCCGGCGCGGCGACGGTTTTTAACAACGTCCGAGCAGATTGGGACGAAAACACCAATCTTAGCGTTGAGTGTGTCCCAACCGTTTTCCACCGGTTCCCTCTTTCTAATAATTCAGCTTGTTTGGACCGGTTAGAAAATTGGTTCCCCTTCACCACACACGCACTGGCGCCGCAGGTTTTCATTCTAAAAGAACACATAAATTTTATTCTCCTCATCCCTTTTTCTCCCGCCACACACGTCTTTCATCGAAAACGTTTTTCACTTTCACGCCAAGGGGGTCCAATTTTGCACCTTACTTTTGGCGGACCGTGTGCGTGGTCCGTGACCTAGGGTTTTGCGTGATCGTTCAAGCCGTTTGTAGCGCGCCTCCCTAATGCGCGCTAATTCGTGATCTTGATCTACTACACACATTAGCAGGGCGATAGGATGCAAAAGGGCGCACACGCGTTGTTTATTTGTCGGCGTGAACTGACCTTCGGTGACATTTCGAAGCGTGTCATAACAAATTTGCTGCCCTTTAACGTATCATCGATTGCGTTTTTTGGGGGGAATTATTGGGACCAACTTGACCGAGCGCTCTGGCGCGAGTTTGGGTTTGAAAAATGTCCTCCACTCACTTTCAGGCGGGAGTTATGCGCGCGATCTCTAACAACTTTTAAAATCGTTTTGTAACTCAGGGAGTGTTTCTCTTTTCGCTTCCTTCCCCAAAAAAACACAAGCCATTTTTCATCCCGTGTAGCACCGTTTGTGTGTGTTAATGGTGACGCGGTAACGAAATGGAAAGTAATGATCCTCCTCTTGCCCTTTGCTAGGCCCGCCCGAATGGCGGTCGAACGAAGCCAACGAGTCGTTGTCGCTTTTGTTTGAGAAATTCAGTAAGTGATCGCGAATCGCGAAACGGGGACAATGCAAACTCCCCTTTAGGGAGGGGAAGGCAGACAGACGTCTAGGAGACATTGGTTGGTAATAGACAAAAATGAAATGACCGGGAGAAAGTGGCAGAAGATGGCAAAAACAAAACACAAAACTCCAATACCGGACCAGAAAACACCGTACCTGTACCTGACTGGTGTAGCGATGAAAGTGATAGAGCAACGGGAGCAACTTCAAACTGGATGATGCTGTCCATAGAACAATACTTTCCAAAAGACGGTGTTTAATCGGACCTCACTTTTCATGTTCAAATTAATCCCTTTATCTTATAAATTGGAAGAGCAATTCATTTTCCCCTTTTTTTTGTGCATACAGCCACACAACACACTCAGCCATTAGACACTGTCTTAGACAAAGCGGCGCTTCCGAAGGGCGCAACTTCACCGGCAGTAGCTCTTTCGCACCACGATGAATGAACGTAAAGAAACCTGCTTTTCCAGGGCCTAAACTTGTAAGGGCCAGTAACTACTGATGACTCCCGCTTGTGTCGGTGAAACAGAGAAGTTTGGTTGCATCCAGCTCTCCCAGGCGCAAATCTCACTGTATCACTGTAATACACGACCGAACCGGTATACCGGCGCACAAATCCGGTTGCTGGTTGTTCCAACGATTGTGCACTATGCCCCCCAAACCCCCCGGAGACCAGCTGGAGCCCCTGATTTATTCGTGCGGGTCGTATAAATCATTCAAGGCGCTGTCACGCTCACGTTCCCGCTCGGGTATGGAAGTCTCGCGCAAAAGGGCACCGTGATGTCTCGTGCGCTCTTTGTACACTATTGGTGGTTTATAAGAGGGCTTTTTACAAGCAATAGTTGCTTGGGACACGGACCACAATTTGCAACAGTTTAATGCGAACTTGGTGTGGTTTTGAGTATCTGTTTTTGTAATTTCTTGAGGATGTACTTTGACACGTCAACCGTCCCAAAGTGAGTGCAAAATGAACACACTTCAGGCTTCATGTTGGCGGCGTGTTGCTAGCAACTTGTTTCCCTCCATGCTGGTGATGAATAATGCGTACACGACCCCCCCTTTCTACCGCCCATTCCATTTCGGAAGTGCTCGGGCAAATGCCTTCTATCCTCCAACGCCCGAGCTGGCTAGGCTTTGCGGAGAGCACACTCTACTGGAGAGCTTGCGGTACCCAAACCCGCACCCTATGTAGATCGCGTCACATCAAGCATTTGTTCAACAATACGTGTACGACCGGTTAAACTATTCCGCCAACAGGCGTAATGGATTCACGCGTCAACATTCGCCCCCGGATCGAACCGATCCTTGGAGCGAACGCGTTTCGGGGGAACTCCAACACCGCCAGCACCTCGTTCAAATTCCCAATGGTGCTCGGGCCATATGGCTTGCGAGACCATGCGCGTTGGCTTGCACATAGGGAGAGGATCGCCCTGAACACACACACACGCCTAGCGCCAAATCGCGTTCGGAAACGTAAACAGTCTAATGATTGTCAAACGAAGATTTATAATCACCGCTCTTGGTAGGGGAGGGGGGGTCATGTTGACGAAGTTCCCGACACTCCCGCCAGCCCGATTGTGGGCGAACAGAGTCTCTTTCGGTGTCTCATGCGTAACCGTATGGTTTTGTGGTTTTATTTTTTTTCTCCTTCACGAAACTCACCCCCAAGCAAACATACGCACACCCCCAAAAAATCGCCTTCCAACCCCCCCCCCCCCCCCCACCCAACAAAAGTAAAAAAACAAACACAAACTGCGCGCTCAGCGGAACGACAGAGATGAATAAATAAAGCCACACTACATCCGACAGGGGGGTTGGAAAGGATTGGCAAACCCCCTATGGCTGCAAGGGCGGAAGGGCATCCCGAGTTGGTCCGGGAGGGTGGGAAGTTTTTATGAATGAATTGTGCTTCTTCGAGAGATCGTGTCTTCTTCCTGCTCTTTTTCTTCGTCTCTCTCTCTCTCGCTCGAAGATGAATATCGAGTGTCAATGTGTTTGTTAAGTTGTCAGCTGCGATATCTGAGTGGGTTTTGGCTGTGTTGGGCAGCCGTCGCATTTCGTTTACGCAGCAGCATCCCGAGCATACACAAACACAAAGTGCGCACGCCGCGGGATAGGTATAATTTACGGTGTTAATTTCGGCACATTTTACAAACTGCCGCTGCATTATTATTTGTACTGCAGCGGTGATCGCAAATGAGACATGATCACGGTGGTGGTGGTTGCGCTTGCCGCTGGCAGGGAAATAATTTGCATTGGCCGAGTGCAGAAGCTTGCAGTTAATTGAATACCGGTTGGCCACACACACACACACGTATCAGCGTGTAGACTCCGGGTTCCGGTGGAAAAATGTTTACTATATCCCCGCTGGGGAGGGGGATACGAAGAAATTGGAACCGTCGAAATTAATCAAACAGCACCGCAGGGAGTCCACCCTGGGGAGAGGTTTGCCAATCCAACCACCCTGGACTGGGGGGACAATGGGTGATGTAAACCGATGGATGTCCAGGTCGATGCTTACCTAAAAGGTTGCCATCCCTCCCAGTGCTGGTGGGGCCTTGCGTGGGATGCTCCGCGTTCGTCGCTTACCGGTCGAGATCTGGTGAATTCGTTTCGAGAAGTAGTTGTTACCTTTTGGTCTGATTTCTTTGCACAAGAAGCCACTCCGAAACGTTTCAACGATCTTGAATCATCAAACACACACTCGTACACTCAGAATTGGCCATTAATGGAAGGGTGTGAAATCCGAAACCCGGGTGAACCCCACGAATTAGGCCGGCCGGTCGGTAGTGTGGCTGGAAGCCGTACTAATTTATGGAGTGTGCGAAAATGGTCGGTGAGTTTGATACAGCGAGATGACTAGTTTTCTTATCAGCTAATACCGGACTCCAGACATGGGTCATAAATTTGGAAAGGGGGGGGGGGGGGAGGGTTTCAGCTTAAAGTGGACTAATGTTTTTTGTGAAGAAGTTTGGGACGATATTCATATTGCCGCGTTGTTCTTTGTGGACGAAGACTTAACGCAGAATCGCAGAAATTAATCTTCACAACAGACTTCAGAGTTTAAGATATGGATTCATTTACATAAACGGAGATCAGACACGGGGCTTTGGTATGCTGCGGTGTCGAGATCGTGCTTAATCTTTGAATGTGAATGATAAAATGACCATTTCGTTACCTCTTTACCCATGGTCGTAACAATTATCAGCACTTTAGTTTAGTAAAGCCGGAATGGAAGACTACATAAATGACTTCTTCAGAAGTTTCCACATGTCATCCGACAAACAAGCACTAATTTACATTCAAAATTGCTTATAATAGTATCCCTTGGCACAGCTAGCAGGAATCTAGGTGCAAATCGCCGACTTCCAAGTCGCCGTTATGCAACTCGCCGGGCCTTAATCAGGATGACATTTCAATAGTTACTGTGTAAGATAAATGATGCCGTGTCGCACACTACACAACACATCCGATAATGATAGTGGGAAATGACACAAAATGACATAGTTCACGCCACAGTGTTCCTGCTTCCCCACCTGCTGGGTAAAAGCGAAAGATCACGCCGCGTTGGAATTCGCGGAATCATTTATTGTGATAATTATGATAATTATCGCCTGGCAATGACATTACCGGGCCACCGAGTCATAACAAGCTCGGGCAAATCGTTACTTCTCGAGAAAGATCGCCTCCCTAGCCCAATCGTAGCAGCCCCGCTAGCGGATGACCTTTGGGGCGTAGAACAGTTGCATTTGGTTACATTTTAATTGGAAAAAATATGATCCTTCACGTTTGTAACACACCCGCGCCGTACACTCGCAACGATTGTAAATGGGTGCCCGCCGATGCAATGTTGTGAGTAGTTTTTATTTGCAACAAACTGCAACGTAGAGTGATCGCGATCTCGTGAAGCTTGTTGCCGGCGAGGCGTGTGACACCTGCTGAGAGCTGCCGCACCATTACGCTCGTTTAAACGCAAACGCCTGGAACTGGTCGGACCGGCGGGTAACGATGAAAAGGACTAATTTACGATCTAATACCTGTGGTCCAATGCGCGAGCTTTACGCATCGTACGTTAGCGGAGTGCTTCGTCGGATTAGCGGGTCGATCGATGGGTGAGGGTCTGGCTCTGGCAGAGACTGTGCCAATGGTTTAGGCTTTGGTGGGTTGGTGATTGATTTTGGATGGCTCGCCTAACTAATGTCTTATCGCAAGCGAAACGATTCAACAAAAAGGGAATGGTTTGTGAGAGAGCTTCATTAACGTTTCCACTCAGGAAGGTTGCTGGTAATTTATCGATACTTAGAGGATTAAATTTATTGCGCAGAGATGATTGGGACACTTATTGAGTAGTTTCCATTGGTGAACGACTACTACAAGATAGATGCAAGTACCACTAGGAGTATAAATGTGGAGAACTAGATGCGTTCATTTTCAAACCCAATCTTCTCTGATGCTCATCTCCGGGACCCCCCTCCAAAACTGCTTCCTTCTGCATCTTACAGCAAGTTTCTCTTCGATGCGGGCACGATAGCATGCAGCACACGAAATGCAAAACCACCCCATTTAACGTAACCTAGAAATTGAGCCGCTCATAAATTATAGTTCCGTTCCCTATTTTGGCACGTTTGGCGTCCTGACGGTTCGACGAGTCCGGTCGCGTTGGCACACAACGCCAGGGCGTTTATGCAAATCCTGCAACCCACTTGCGCTGTGTTCAGAGCGTTGCTTGAACAGTGTTCTCCTTTTTTCCCCCCTTGTACAGTATCACGCCGTTTTGGGGTCGATTCTCCACTATCAATGAAGTTCTTCTACACCACGAGCATGTGGGTTTGAAGGTTTTTGAATGGAGCAGATGATGAATGGATGATTGTTTTCGGATGGACAGCTGTATTGGGGGAGCATAAATTGTGTTACTCACTGTATGGAGATGAAGAGGGGTTGTTAACGTGTCGATTTATCAGGTTTAGAAATATAGCACGTGATCTGCTTTCTTGTGAAATTGGTTGCTTATGGCACATGATTCAATTGATCCACGATTAAGCCGTTAACTGTCCACCGCAATAAGCATCAGTTAACAAACCTCTAATCCTAGAAGCTTATTGCGTTTTAACGATCGCGTATTTCCACCCGGAAAGTAAATCAATTGCCGAGCTTCACGAACCAAAGCTAAGACGACTTTATGGACCAGAGCCCCCTGTGTTTGCTGTCGATGACGTACGGTGGTTTGGTCGGTGTGTTGTTTGCGTTACTTTCCATCTTTTCCGTGGTCCAAATAGAAGGACCACACCCACCCACGAACCCAGACGCTGTGCAGCTTCCCAAACACACCTGCTTATGTACGGTATATACATACGGATACACACACGCACATACCACAACCATTACTACAATCGTCACAACGATCGACCCACACTCAGTCCGCCAACGTGGACTTGGTGGACGCTTAGCCGCGGCTTGGTGACTTCAACTCCGCGCAAGCAACTCTTGGAACTCGGAATACCGATGATCAGCGGGTATTGAGCAATTTGATCGTATTGAACCGGTGTCTCCGACTCTTATCGTTGCTCCGAATGTGACTTAATTGTAGTTTTATAGGTACGGGAACTGTCTTCATCACCTCGTTTACACCGCCGTTTAATGTGGAGCTCGCAGCTGGAACTGGAAGTAGACCAGATTGCTTCAGCGATTCTTGAACTTAATCCTAATGAGTGTCTTCCCGCTTAAGAGTGGTTTTCATGTTTGTAGTGTCTTAAGAGAGAGAGAGGTTTTTCTTCTATTCTGGGAGTACGGTAGCATGTAAATACACACACACACGCAGGCACACACTCTGCGGGGTGAGATAAGCCACCTTTTGCTGCCCCAGGTAACAACAATTCACAGAGCTGCAGCTTTAAAGGGAACACGTTTTTATGCAAGATGACACTCACCTGAGACACCAACCAGCAACGAACGATGCCGTGGTGAACGACGATGCACCCACGAGCAGTAAAAAACGGTGTGCAGTAAAATGGACGGCATGATAAAGCAACCGCAACCCTGGCGAATGCCGCGAACGAAACGTTTAATGTTCGATAAACATTGAAAATTTATGCTTCCCCTCTGCATGTGTGCCGGTGGGTTCTCTTTCGGTGGGTGGTGGTGGTGGGGAACGATTTTGCAGACACACCAGAGATTACAGTACGATTTTGTAACACCGGCAAACGAAACGCACAGTTCGTGTCTCTCTGTTCGTTTGTTTCCTTTTTGCTTGCGACCGAATACGCGCATGCCGGCACCCATTCAAACCTGGGCTGGATGATGTTCGGTAATGAGGGCCCGGCAGCTCTCTGAAGCGGGGAAGAAGTAGGCGTGTGTGCAGGGTACTATCTCCATTCATGAATCTTACTTAGTCTCGTGCTTTGGCTTATTGAATGGGAATGGGAAGAAGACGAAAGGGCCGAAAGCCTCCACCCATTCACAGAAGAAGTGGACGGTAAAAGACGGACAAACGCGCATTGCATTTGCGGTGCGACAAGTTGAAGGTGTGTAGTAGTAAGGTGGACTCTTCTGATCACGCGCGTGCGCGCTGTTGCTGCTCTGGACCTGGAGTTTTGTCAACGACGACGACGACGACGACGACGGAGGACGTGCCGCAGTGAATATAATCCGTGAGTCTGTCTGAGGGTCGACTATCGCCGACAGCCAATCGTCGTTGGGAATCGGGTGGACTTTTTTTGGAGTGAGGAGGGGGTTGTTTTGGGGGAAACATTTCTTGGAAATTACGGCACGGAAAAAAGGGTCGAGTGGTCGGTAATTGTCGTTTTGTTGGAAGGATTTTCTACACAATTAACAAAGAGTTTCGGGGCTTCTTTCTTGTTCCTTCCTTTTGCACTGCAGCACTTCAATCAACCTTTACATTGTTAAAGCTGTATAAAAAATTACTCTAACAAATTTCCATTCCCCTTTCTGCTTCGCTCTCACAGTCTTACAGTATTCCTCAGCAACAGACTACGCCGGTGTTCGGTAGCGGCAGCTTGCTGATACGACCTTTAGCCACGCCGTCCGATCGTGGTACGATCGATGGCAAACATTTCACACCCCGGAAGCTGCAGTCGCAACCACGCTCGCAACTGTTTATCCCCGAACAGTCGGCCGTACCGGCGACCGGCGAGACCGGATTCGGAGCGGCCGGAACGTCGATCGAGCTGGACGGAATCGATCGCAGCTACCGGAAGGTGAAGAAGATCGTTAAACACCGCCGGCGGTATCCGGCGGCGCCGCGACGAATCAAGCCCGGATCGGCCGGCTGGCCGCACCGGAAGCGTCGGCTGAATCCGCACCTCTTCACGCCGTTCACGAAATGGGGACCGTGCGACTACTACTGCCACCAGAAGCGGGAGCGGTACTGCATCGCCAAGCGCAAGTGTGGCAATCACATCCAGACGGAGGAGCGGATATGTCCCAAGAACATGTAAGCAGTGTGGCCCTTGTTTCCAGATACACGTTCCTTATGCTCATGTTTGTTTATTCGTTTGTTTACTTCATCAGTTGCGTCCCGCTGCACATTCCACCGATTCCGACCGTCCACATCGAGGACACCAAAGAGGAGCATCATTCGGCTCTGCCGCTGAACCAGTTTACGATCGTCAACTTTGACGGGCACGTGCAGAAGCAGCTCCAGCAGCATGGTAAGAAGAAGAAGAAGAAGATCATCATCCAGGAGGACGACGAGCTGGATGATTCCGACAGCGATACCGACTACGTCATACTGAAAAGTCCGTCCAAGTACCCGTCGTTCCACCGCAAGGAGGAGCTACTGTCGCAGATGATTAAGGGCAAACCGTTGCTGATCAATCTGGACGATTTCGACGATAAGCGCATTCTATCGCCCAGCCTGGCGCTGGCCCCACACTACGACAATGGGTACGAGACGGCTTCCCATAAGTTTGTGAAATATCCTCGCCACCGTCAGCAGCAGCAGCAGCAGTATCATCTGCCGCGAAGGCAACCGTCCAAGTTGAGCGATTACTTTGAGGATTACTACGACCATCTTTATCGGGATGGAACGGGATTCTCGAACCGCAAAGGGGAGGAGTACCCCGAAACGGACGACCAGGAAGATTGGCGTCCGATTGTCCCACTGTCGAACAGCAGCAAACACGCTGGATTGCAGCCGATGATGATGCACAGGCACGAAGGAGATACCTTTCCACACACGACGGAGAAGTTGGCGCACGATTCCAACAGTACGCAGCGCTATCAACAACAGCTGCTGGAGTCCTTCTCCACCGCGACTACGGGCGTGGAGGAGGCTCGTACGGCTAAGCGTGAAGTGGACGACGATTCAACCGATACGAGCAGTTCGTCCAGTGAGCAGGATGAGGAGCAGGCCGGAAGGATGCTAAAGTCCGGCCCGGCATTGACACAGCGGCGAGCACGCGAGAAAGCCGTCTTCGAGATGCCACGGAAGGTGGAGAACCCCTACACAAAGTGGAGCAAGTGGACCAAGTGTACGGCCAAGTGTACAACGCGAAGATTAAAGTAAGTCCGAGAGACTATTGATGATGCTGGTGGTGACAGAGATATGAATGCAATCTTTCTCCTCTTGTTTTTTTGCAGACGCTGCCGCATCCCGTCCTTCTGTGGGAACGATGTCATACGAGAGATTGCCTACTGCTACACCGAGGGCAGCTTCTGCGAGGAGTGGATCGGCAATCAGCTGTACCAGAACAGCCGCAACATCATACTGCCCCCACCGGCGGCACCACCTTCGACCACGACCACCACCACCACAACGACGACCACAACCACGACGACAACGCCTCGGCCCAGCCGACCGCGAAGGCCACATCCGAATGGGTTGAGCCGAAGCGATACGGTCTCGGTGCCATCCACCCTGTCGGCCCAGATATTCTCCAACCGGCGGGGTCTGCTGCAGCCCGAGTACCTGCCCCAGCCGCTGACCTGCGGTTTGCCGATGGTGCGTGACAAGCCAAAGAAGAACTATCTCTACAACATGCTGCGTATAATCGGTGGAAAAACGAGCCGCCGGGGACAGTGGCCCTGGCAGGTGGCCATACTTAATCGGTTTAAGGTAGGGAAGGAGGGCAGGGAGCATAGGTGATTGGTATCCTTTTCACTGATGGATCTTTTCTTTTCACTCCCCCCGTTTTTTCAGGAGGCTTTCTGCGGCGGAACGTTGGTCTCTTCGCGCTGGATTCTAACGGCTGCGCATTGCGTGCGCAAACGGCTGTTCGTGCGGCTCGGTGAGCACAATCTGCAGCAATCGGACGGCACGGAGATTGAGTTCCGCGTCGAGCTGAGCATTAAGCATCCACGGTACGATAAGAAAACGGTCGACAACGATGTGGCACTGCTGAAGCTGCCGCGGGAAGTGGAACGGTCCAACTTTATCGGTTACTCCTGTCTGCCGGAGCGATATCAGGCCCTGCCGACCGGGCACACCTGCACCATCATTGGGTGGGGCAAGAAGCGCCATAACGATGACGCCGGGACGGACATACTGCACGAGGCGGAGGTACCGATCGTACCGAACGAGCGGTGCCGGGCGGTGTATCACGACTATACGATCACGAAGAATATGTTCTGTGCCGGGCACAAGCGGGGCCGGATCGATACGTGCGCGGGCGATTCCGGGGGGCCGTTGCTGTGCCGCGATGCGACCAAGCTGAACAGCCCGTGGACGATCTATGGTATTACGAGCTTCGGGGATGGGTGTGGGAAGCAGAACAAGTTCGGTATCTACACCAAGGTGCCGAACTACGTCGATTGGATCTGGTCCGTAATTAACTGCGATGGCAACTGTCGAACGTGAGATCTGTGGCTCGGAATGCGAAACGAAAGAAAATCGAAGCAAAATGATTCTCTGACGAATTAATTTATTAGCACCGAGGTGGCATCAAAAGAAGTAGGAAAGGGACGACGGCATCGGATTGTCGAATGACCGCATACACACGACGAACAATGATCTTTGATAATTATTTATTTGCGAATAAGCCAGATTACTGTGTATAGTTTATTTACTGTTTAAATGGAAAAAAGAAATAAAGTGATAATTACAGGTTTACAACGTGATTGGTGTTTTGTCTTC
Organism: Anopheles coluzzii; assembly: GCF_943734685.1. Lineage (NCBI taxonomy): Eukaryota > Metazoa > Arthropoda > Insecta > Diptera > Culicidae > Anopheles > Anopheles coluzzii. The sequence goes on along the minus strand of NC_064670.1, from coordinate 103,803,441 downwards.
TTGCCATCTTGTTAGTGGGAAATGAACAAGAAAATAACTGAGCTGTTGAACTGAAATAACGGCATTTCATTGCAAATTTGAATCGCACGATTGAAAAATCTCTCCACCTCGCTGCCGATGCTAGCGCCACACGGCATTGCAGTGGCCAAACTGGGAACTGCACAGAATCGCTGTCAGAGAAATGTCAAATTGTTCGCAGAAGTTTGTTTACAAATGAAGCGAAAGTCGGTAAGAATTTTGCAAAATCTTTATGCCAAGCTTTTAGCGTTGTTCTTAAAATACGTTTCGCTTTCTTTAAAGGTTTCCTAAGCTCGAAGCATACACATGAATATGCCAACGTGACTACAGCCCGCATTTATGCAGTAGAAAGTTGCCATCCCCGACACGTCACCGAAACACGACACGTCATTTGCCGGGGAAAACAATCTGCAATTCGTGAAAAAGAGTAAAACTTGCAGCAGATGTTAGGTTTAAAACAGCCTTCGAAACATCTATAGATCATCGCATCTTACTCGTTTGGACAAAATTACTGTGCGCAAAGTGATATACAGGCTCTAGCATGGGTCGTTCGGTGTTGTGCGAATCGTTCGTGGAGGATTATCTGCGCCAGCTCAGCCGTAAGGCCGGAGTCTGCATGGGACTGTTGGTCGGGCAACCGTCGGCCGGCGGAAAGGATTACATTGTCCACGCGAGCCGCATCACGGACGAAGAAACAGCGGACGATTCGCAAAAGCTAAACGCAACGGTGGCTGCGCAGCACGCTTTGGATGCAACCCGAATGCTGCCGGGCGGCATGTACGTGATGGGCATCTTTGTGATCCACCCGAAGAATGTGTTCCAGGAGCCGACCCTTCTGTCCTCGATCAAGTTCATCCTGATGAGCATGAAGGCAACGTTCGATGCGAACCCGCTGCTGATGGGCACGTGCGAGGAGCTAGAGAAGGGTGAGAAGCTGGTGCTGCACTATTCGTCCGGCAGCAAAGCGCACGTATGCAAAACCGTTTCCCTGGCGGCGGAAAATCCGACCGTCCTGCCGTGCGACTGGAAGTTTGTCGAGCGCCTAACGACCTGGCACAAGCTGAACGTGTACTTCGAGACGGACGAGGTGTACCCGTTGAAGCAACAGGCCGACCAGGAACAGTACGACACGGAGGCAAACTTGACGGAATGTGCCAAAAAGCTGAAAGGGCAGCTGATGGATGCGAAAATTCTGTTCGATGGAGCGCCGAAGCTGGGCGCCGACACCGTCGAGGGTGTGCTGACGATGAAAAATCAAGATAAATTTCTGGCAAACGTCTATCTGCCGACGGTAAGTTGTGGCGCGTGGTACAGCAATCGTTCAGGTTGAACAATGTGTTTCCCCTTTTTCATTGCAGTCTGCCGAACTTACCGCGAGCGAGGCAAAAATAGAACAGTTCGAGGGCACGCTGAAATTCGACGGCATCGTCAGCTCACAGATTTACATCCACTCGCGATGCACGTTCGCCGAAGCGGAACGTTTCATCGTCACCGACATCGTACGGTCGCTGATGTCGCGCATTCAAATCCACTGTGATTCGCTGGTGCAGACGGAGGACACGCCGCAGGACAAGATTACGCTGAACGAGCTGCCCCGCCGCGTGTACTTCCCGGTGCGCCAGGGCCCGGGCGGTTTTCCGGTAGAGTTCAGCGACTATCTATTCCCGGAGGAAAGCGTCGAAACGCCGCTGGTGCGGATAAAGGAAATACTGGATGTAGGTGTTACCGCGAGGGATCTCAAGTGTACTGTCGAGCTAGTGCCTGCCGTGAAAGAGGACGAACAACGCCCGGCCGGGGAGGAGGAGGTGTGGCGTAAAACCAGCACGGAAGATGATTTTGAAGGTAAGCTTAATCTGCCGGTCGTCGGAGGGCTGGTAGCGGTTATCGTTTTGCTGATCGCTTTGCTGGTGTACTATTTTATGAAGTAAAATTAAAGCATTTATCTTTTTCATTGAGCCACCTCGTTTCTAAATTGTTCAATGAAAGAAGAAATCCACGGGATTTAATATAAAATTAGGTAAAATTACATGTATAATTGACACGTCAATGGAGGATGTCAAATAGTCTAATCTAATCGGTGGGAGAGGGGGAAATAAAGAGCCTTCTCGGAGAAACGTCATCGCAGTATCCCGCGACGGACACTAAAATTGGCGGCCTTTGACTTTGCGTTACCATGGCAACGAAGGGGAAAAGGCCAAATTTGTCAAATCATGCCATGTATCGGGTTAGTGAGTTTTTCGTCCTCAGCAGCACCTCATCGAATCGTAATTTGGCGTGCAAAAAGTATCAAAAACGCAAATGGAATATATCACAATTGATAACGATTCCATCCCGGAATCGGATTTACTGAAGCTGCACTTCGTGCTAAAGCTCTGGATCGCGGTAAACACCGAGCTGGTGGATTATCTGTGCTGGAATCACGATCAAACCCGGCTCATCGTCAACGTGCCCGCAATGGTGGAACAATGGCGGACGGGCGATACCACCATTTTCCTGCTCAATCGTGTTGAGGACTTTTTGCTGATGTTGAAAATTAATGGCTTCCAGCAGTGCGCCACCGAGTCGCTGGAAGAGACGGAGCGGGCCAAACTAGGGACAGACTGCCGGGTCTTTTGCCATCATCAGTTCCTGGGCAGCAACTGTGACTTCTTCAACCAGTGGCTTTGCTGGCACGAGGAGCGCGAGAATGATTTTGAGCAGAAGGTTTGCTGCACGCTGCCGAAAGATTTTGAGTGGCCAGTGGGCGAAGAACTGGAAGAGTTCCACAACAGTTGGCTAGAAATCATATTCGAGAAGATGAAGATCGAGATGCACCTGCGCAATAGCATTTGCCAGCAGGAAAATGTGACCGTCGATATACCGCCAGAGTATGTGGACCAGGTAACGATGCCGGCACCGCACTACGGTGACGATATTGCTGGTAACTATGGCCCGGTGACTAGGGAAGAGTTGCAGAAGTTCTTTGGCAGCAGGCTGCCTATCTATTACGATCCCACCACGAAACAAGGTAAGTGATTTGTTGCTTTTAAATGAGTTGCATAAATTTAATTCTTTTTTTTCTAAACAAGAAAATGCAACTGATGAGGCGATTATAGAGAAAGAAGAAAATGAACCAACGTCGGAGGATAGCAAATGTTACGTGTTAGCAGATGCTGAGTGCCAGGAGCACGCCAACCAATTTGCCGATATGCGGGAACTGTACGAGAGCATCGATTTCTGGGCGGATAATGACGGCACGGTGATCGAGTACCATGAGATACAGGACATTCCGGACGGTTCCGAAACACTGGGGTTGGATATTAAGCATGAGGAGAAAGCTGATAAAGATCTAGCCACTCTTGCTACGGGTGAAGAGACGATGCAAATGTCGCACAATATGTCCCAGTATCTTACGGACAGCATGAAGTGTCTGCTTCAGCCGATAGATAGCGATTGAGCAATTCATTTTAACTGAAACGTCAGTTGAATAAGGATTCGTTCGATTATTTAAATTTGTTACTAGAATACTAAATATTTCTGTAAATGTAAATTAATTACCTGCTTACAGGTCACTGCCCCACCAACTGCTTGTGGTCGCCTTTCAACTTATAAATATAATCAATTCATTGAACTTGACCTTAGATGCATATCTGATTAGTAATCATAACGATGTCGCATAGTAGCTCCATGCGCTCCCCACGCTCGTGCAGTATCATATGTCGTTCCTCCTTGGTGTGTGCCCTTGTGTGTCCCCGTAATGGTCACGCTAACAAGGCTGATTATGATGAACGCGGAAAACCTCCACACATCAGGGTGCAATTTTAGTGTTTCGCAAATGGCGGATGAAATCGTTAGAGAAGACATTACCGGCCTACTAAGATTGCCGGCGAAGAAGTTCAATTGGATTTAGATTACAGTGTGCGGCGGGCGCCCGCGCGCGTATTCGAACGATCGAGACGCATCGAGCGAGGTCTTCTAGCGCCGGGCATATCACCACCGACATGGCACGTTATATCGGTACGCTAATACGCGATGTGATTCAAGCCACGTAGCGCCAAGGAAGCGCAGACGGCTATGTTCGGCCAACATTTGTTTACATTTTCCCTTCCCGCGATACCACACGGTCCGCGCGACAGAGAGGACATTAACCGGGAGGGCGCATTAGACACAACGTGCCGCAACGTGGTCAATGTCAGCGGTGTTCCTCTTCAAGTAGGAGAAGAAGAAGCGACCTTCAACAGGTTGTGCGAAAAACTTTCGAATATGTGTCGTCAGACAGGACCGACGGAAGACGACGATCGAGTGGAGCGCTTTCCCGGTACAAGCGTTTTGTTTACCATGCGAAGCATGCGAAGATAGCGCACTTTCGGACCATCCGCGCAATCTCATCTCCCACGACGGAGAGAAGTGATCAGCATATTAGCGCAAAATTTCAAGGTTGCTGAGGAGAAGGCACGTTACATAAAATTAAGCGACACAGCACACAACTAACATGTATCCCAATGGTATGGTGCAAGAGACCATGCTGTGTCGCGTAATGTTGCTTGTCGATTGCACCATTTGTTGGACCTGCAAGCACCAAGCATCGATCAGGTATGGTAAAAATGTCGACCCTATTCTTAACCAGATCAACATCTCACCCAAAACGCAGATAAACGAAATTGCGTTTCACACTCAGGCGTGAATTTGTTTGGCTTGATGGCTTAATTTGCCGCTTTGTCGAGGTTTCACAGCTTCACAGTGGAGTTAATCACTGTACTTGAGGCAAAAAAAATGGGAGTAGACACAGAGAGACGGCTTGCATTAAGCATGCAAAAACCGTGTTATTTTCTGGTCTTTTTCCATCAGTTGATGAGTTAATTAGTGACCAACAAACTGAACTCTGCTGCGGGCTCAGCCGGCGAACTGGGAAACGGAAATCCGCTTGCGTTACCTCCTGACAAAGCTGCCACCTCCAAACTCATACGAGAACCATAAAGTGATTTCAACAAAGTGAAAATTGTAGCTGTGAATAATTTAATTTTTGCATCGTTATTTACCGAAAAACAATAGAACAAACAACAATGCACATTTGCTCGTGAAGGGGTTCCTCGCTTGACGCCAAGCACTGCGGAAGGTTTGCATTGTTCTTCACCTGTTGCATCCTTCCATGCAAATTGGACTGAATCCAACTGACGGCTTCTTGACTGTAGTTGGTGATTCCGGTGCGTTTATTAATTACTACCCTTTGCTACCCTTCAACTTGGGCCAAACCATCGTCTTTGGAGAGGAAGTACACAGAGGCACAGAGGCGAGCGTGTTCTATTGGCCAGTTGTTAATTGAAATCACGGCACTTAATCGCGCCGGTCCGATGCAAATGAACCTCCCCCTCTCTCCCTCCTTCCTCTCCCCCTGACCACAATGTGCGATCACTAAATGGCCCCCGCCGTCCCGAACGTCACTCCACGTCGGCCAGTCGTCTTGTGGGTGGACAACGGTTGGATGTTTTGGCGGCCCCCGTGTGTCGTGTGGATAAAATCTACGAGTTCTCCCCTCAGTACACCCCTCACTGGGTCAGTGGGTAATAGTGGCTAGAGCAACGGTGTTGTGCCTTTTGGATGGCATTGGATTAGTAGACGCTTGCGGCGTGAGGAGGGAAGCATAGCGTTTAATATTCTTTGTGATGGGGAGCTAGTTTATTAACCGATCTCTACGTGCTTCTTCCGCTGGACATCGCCGGTTATTAAAAGTGGCCACAATAATTATACAAAAAAACCACACAGAGGGTTTTGCTGGAGCAGAAGACGAACGATGGAACGGAGATGATTGGATTATATGGCACACGGTGGTGGCTTTGGGGCTACCTTTTTTTTGGCTCTAATTTTCCACACTTTTCGCCAATTCTGGGGTTGCCGTTTTGCTTTGGGGGTGGCTTTGGGGGGGATGATGGGAGGGCAGCATTGTTGTTTTGTGTCTTCATTTCCGGTCCGGTTCGCATTTCTTCTCGTTAGCGCGATGGCACACTGACGAGATGACCCTGCCGGGCGAAGGTTGAGGTTGTGGGAAATATGTAATCAAATTTATCTTTTCTACTTAATTCCGCATATTTGCACCGTTGTGTTTGCCGTGTTCGAAGGCTTTAAATGACGTTTTCGCAACAGACGTAACACATCATTAGACGACACACACACGTTTTTGGTTTAACAAAGCGGTGTGGTAATGTATGCGTGTCAATCCTTTCCCAAGGGACAAGCAATATAAGGCTCAGGTTGAATAATCGTGGCGTTTTTTTCAGGTCTCCCACCCCCATTCAGTACTCCATTAAATTGAACTCCAGTTTTTTTACGTAAAATGAAACCTCCTGGCCCGGATCTTGGACCTTCATTTGTCAAACGTCGGGTGAAATTTGCACTCCTGATCCTTTGATTATAGTTTCGTGTTGGTCTCGGCTCAGCTCTTGGGTCCCGGGTGGAATGTTCTGCTGCTCCAGTGGGAGGCACAATGATTAACGAACCTGTGTACACCACACTGCTGAACGGGGCCTTATGAAATGTGGTTTGGCCAACCATGGTGAAAGGTTTTTCGCGATCGTGACCGGAAGATAGGCAAACTAACGCCCAAAACGCCCCATAAAGTGCAAAAAATGAGACTGAACCTCCCTCTTTTCTGTGTCTTTTCTTGGTGATTGTTTCCTATTAAATTCGGGATACAGTCACGTGGGTTGATTCTAGCGCGGCAAGCAACAAACCCATAAAACGGAAGGAGAATGCTTTTATGCTCTCTAAAAAAGGGGCAACGGCTGCCGATAAGCGAAACGAGCAGGAACGTACCTGTAACGTGTTTGTTTTACGATCCCGCGGACCCCCCCGCAGGAGAGCCTACACATTATGACACCTTCGAAACAATGACCTCACGACGACCACGTGTGCTTGCTTGCCTGGGAGGGATGGAGTTTATGGCTTCTAAGGGCAACAGAGCCAACGATCCAGCCGTCGTCATGGCGGTAAAGTCGTCATATTTCAAAGGCGATCATAAATCGCACCATCACACTGCAGACACGATCTGCGCTCAAAGGCAGGTCGGTCGCAAAGAATCGTAAATCCCTCCCCCTCGTGTCATTAGCCCATTAAAATCCAATCGTTGAGTGAACCAGAAAAAAACGAAGCATATTAAAAGAATCTCATCAAGAATTAGGATCTCTTCTGGGTCGAGAATGGCAGCCTCGGGTTCTTCACAAAAGAACGAGGACAAGGATAATTAATTGATCGCCTGCTGCTGCTGCTGTTGCTGTCAGAAACTGTCTCCAAGAGCGATGGATCGCGCTTTGATCGCGGATTGAGGGCAACCTGTCAGTCTGGTTGCTAACAAAAAATGCAATAGTAAGCATGATTGGAGGTATATTAGGTGCCTGGAGTTGACCAAAGAGTAAATTCACATGCAACGGCGCTCACAGTGCATGATTAACGGTCTGTCATTTCGCCTCCCGTGGACATCGGAATGGGACGGAAATGCAGTAACGTAACGCGAAATGCAAAGAAACGATTTCAATTAATCGAATCCAATTGCCTGGAGTAGGGGAAAGGAATCCTATTCCCTGAGCTAGTTTTTCCCACAACCGACACAAATCATAATTCTTCTTCTAGTGACACTGCTGTTGGTGCTAGTGGTAGTAGTAAGCAAACATTGAAGTAACTTGTGCTAAATAATTCCTTTCCCAACATTCCTGATACACTTCTTGAAGACACGAAGAATCACGGTCTTTATGCTGTGTGTTTTATTGCATCTAATCGCTTGACAAACGAACCCAATAACAATCGCGCTTTACGAGCGTTCGTCGCCAGCGATCTGGTTGTCGGCAGCCTTCACACGCCCAACAACAACCCCCGGCTGGTGCACGATAAAGTAACGATTATCGCGCGGTACTACTCGGGACTCATAATCGCTTCTTGCTGCAGAGCACGCGGCCATAAACATGTGCCTTTGTGTGTGTGAGTGTGTCGTGAAGGTGACAAAATTCCAGCAAACAAAGACCCACTCTACACATTAAGCCTGCTGTCTGTCTACCAAGCCATTGAACTGGATGAAGGCAGACAGGCAGGCAGGCAGGCCGACGGGTAACCGTGGCTAATAGAAATAGAACGATTATTCCACGACTAATCCGCTACCGTACAAGTGCGCTATCGCGGGCAATGGGAATGCCCGTCAGAACACAGCGACGACCCAAGAACGATCGCTGCAGCGACTGCAGCGATCTTAGCCTTCGGAAGGTGTACGACGGGAGGTTGTTGGCTCCCGCGTTCCGCCAAACGGGGTCCCGCCGCTTGATGTGTGCCCCATAGGCTAATAAATTGAAGAAAAAAAGAAGAAGAAGAGGAATTAAATTGCATCCAATCCTCTCTATGAGGTGGGAAAACGGTGGAGCAGCGATTATGATTAATGTGCGTTATTTTGCATTTGCGCAATTTGGATCCGATCGGACCGTTTTGCTCCTCTCTCTCTCTCTCTTGCTTAGTTCAATGAGCAATCGGATAATGATGATGATCGTCGGTAGATCGTCGATCTTTTGCTATTGGTATGCTTCATTTGCTGCATGAATCATCTGCTCATCACGGGATGGATCAAGTTCGTTTAATAGCAGCAATGGGGACGCGGGTGAGCGATTTTGTTACAATGAAAAAGAGGTACAATTAGGGCATAAGTAGAATTTATAACATCTAAATCATATTTGTTTACAAGAGAATGATACAATCTAACTTTCAAGACAAGAAATTAACCTTCAAAAGTATTTAGAATAACTGAGATGTACAAACAGAAGGACCTAATGCAACAAAACGATGCAATCATGGTGCCAACTCTGCAATTATCGTGACAATTTTGACATCACACCTCGATTACACGGTTCGTTCGATGAGGATGACTCACGATCATCTTCGATTCCATAATTCTACCCTACATTAGCGGAGTTTTTTTATCCTCGCTGGCTTGTGGGTGTGGGACACATCTGCCACATACACACACGCTTTGAAGATCACGAAAAGCGATTCCCTTCGGTGGCGTTTGCCCTTGAAATTGGATCCAGTTTTCCAGTGCCACGGTGAGCGAACCGGTGAGCCTCCTCTGCTGCCTGCTCGTCCGTAACATCTCCACGCGGGCTCGTGCACTCGCGGACAGGTGTCCTTAAGCTCGCGATTAGGTATCGTGTGACCTAGAACTTCACCGTGCAAAATTGTGATTGCCCATCCACGTCAACCGGCCAGCCCGGTGACACAACACAAGTGGTGAAACACAACAATGAGACGTCGAGAGAGAGAGAGAGAGAGCTTGAGAGCGAGCGACCCAAACCGAAGCCCTCGACCGATGATCGTCTGATGGTGGCGGTGTGTATGTTTTCCGGTTCCAACTGGCTTCCGAACCTGGTGCCATCACCTCATCAACGCGGCATCCCGCGGCTCGAGGGCGCTAATTAAGTCATTTCAGCAAACGCTAGGCGCTAGGCAGCAAGCGGCATCTTCTATGTTCGCTGCTGCTGAATGATCCAAAGCCTCGCACCGAGGAGAGTTCGATACGATGTCCCGGGCTGAAGGTGAAATGTGTACACAAAGTGTCTATTATTCCTTCGCGCGAAGATGATTTATGTGTGGATTTGTTTGCTTTTTGTCTCTTGTCTCTGTCCACTGTCCTGGCGCTGGATGTGGAGGAGCGCCAACGCCGTTGATTGGTAACACCGATTGAGCAACTGATGCTTTGCAAGACATTTTAATACATTTCATTACATAAAATCCAACTAATCGAGAGCGCTTTAGAGATTCATATTTGTAGATTTTGACTATTGATGGAGATAGAAATCAACTGTGTGCAGTGAACGATCAACAATCCAAATCAAGATGCCTACTGTGACCTCGATTAAAATCCCTTTACTGCTTCCAAGCGTTTACAATAAAAGTTTCGCAATAAAATCGAAATGAATTGCTAAATAGCGATCATCTTTCTCAAATTATTCTTGACCCCTCTACATATAAAGACACAGAAGAGAGGCGGGAATGCAACTACCAAAGAACGCCGTTTTAGCTCAACCATCCCAGCAAGATGATTGAAATCGCAAAAATTGCAGCCAATTTTGCAAGCCGTTAATAGCTAATTAATAGTAGGATGCAATCGCGTTGATCGCGCTTCGATTACGACCCGATCAGTGGCCCCATTACGGGGCAAATCATCCCGGGTGGAGATGATGATCGAGACGATGATCGATTTAAACCGTGTCCATAAATCACCACCACCCTGATCGATCAGGCACAGAGAGATCGGATCGATTCCTGGGTGCGAACTTGCTCTACCTGGGGTGTAAAGTGCTCTCGCTTTACCGCCACACAATGGCCGGCAAATCGGGCTGTAAAATGGTGCTCTTTCGCTCGCGTAATGCGCTTTTTCGTGTGTGCTACGAGGGATCCGCTCAAGCGGATGCAAGCAATTGGAAATCGGCATCGAGTTGTGCGGAGTTGTGAGGAGAGGCAGTGGCTCTTTAGGGGGTACAATTTTCACATGGTCAACTTGAAATGGGGTCAAACTGATTTCCGTCTTCATTGGAGTTGGAGCTCAGCTTTCATGTGAAGATGAATTATACAAACCCTTCACAATCGACTCCAACGCATGAGGAATGTAATTGTTTGGGATATAAATTCAAGTACGCACCAGGTAATTGCATGCTCCAGAAGAAATAAAGATATACATTTCAGTTCCCGAACGCTGAACGCGAATGTCTGCACAATCCAATCCAGCCATCGGTGGACATAAATCTGCTGCAAAACTGCAGCTTCAAGAACTAGGATGACATTTCCCGCGTCCAAGATTCTAGCACCGCGCGCAGGTTCTTCTGAACCACTGCACGTGATGACATACTTGATTTCATTGGCAGATTGTACACCACCGATACTGCCTGCCGCCGGGGGGACTTGACCTTTTTCCGGAGCTCCGGTTCAGCAGCTTGCACACATCAGAGCATAAATAATCTCGACCATACTGTGCTCCGTTTGGCTGCCGTTCTAAAAACCTTTAAGAACAAAATCGAGAACAAGCCGCATGGTTTTTGGGCGTTCCATCACCGGAAGCAGTTGTTGCGGACCGGTGTGTTCCTGTACCGATCACATACGGTGACCTTAAGAAATGTCAGAGGTACGGCACACCTTGATGGGGCTGTTTTCTGACGAGCGCTTTTCAATTAATGGTTTGTAATTGCTCGCTTCCTTCTGATCGAAAGCTCGTTGCCTTTTGGCAATTCTAGCAACTTATCGTTTCACTCTGCGTACACCCGCACTCGAATTGTAAAGCTGCCACACACACACACCGACACACTCCAAACGAAGATGTCATAAATCATTGGTGCAGTCGCTCATACGGGGTAGCCCTTTAATTCGTGGTGCGGGCAGGCAAGCAAAACCCCACCTTTGCTGCTCGGGACTTTGGAGGATCGCGCTCTTGATCGAGTGCAGGCTGGCCGAAAGCGGCAATTAACATTGTCCTTTCAATTAAAATTCCACCCTTTTCCGCCAGGCGGCCGCCACCCGGGGGGGCCATTGGTGGGCCTCTGCTCCGGTACGCACCACCATCAAGCAGGAAGCCCCCGGCGCAAGACGAAGAAGACGCGCAAATATCGGTGACCGTGGCACACACACATTCACACACATGGCCACGGTGTCGATGGACGGTGGGCAATCAGAGGGAGAGGAGGGGAGGCAACACCGGAAAAGACCGTTGCGGCGGATGTTTGGAATCTCGGACGGCACAACGGCACAGCCGTCCGTCGTGCAGTGGCGTTGACATTGAACTCCACCGCGATCCGTTTGCGCCGTGTGCTGGTGATCGCGGTAATTATGCATGCTCGTAGCGTGTATATTAGGTACCCTTACGCCTCCGCTCCCTTCCCTTTCCCTTGTGGTTGTGTGCACGCGTCCGATTAGCGCAATTCCGATTGTGCGAACTCTTGTGTGTGTTTGCGAGAAGCGCAACGGTGAGTCGGTCAATCAGCCAGCATTGGCCGAGTGGAGGTGCCGGTGACGTGATTAGGCACAGATTAGGATTAGCACACACACACACACATGCATATAACGAGAATCTTATCGTTTATTTTTTGCAATCACAAGCCACCAAGCTGTTGTGGGTGATTAAAACTTAATTTCAACTCCTTGCTCGCTTCAACGATGGCTTGAGCTTCTCGCTCGCTCCCTTGTTTTGTGCCAACGTAAACGACACACGACGACAATTAGAAGCGGTGGTCAAAGTTTATTAAAGTGGGTGCAAATCCTCCACACGCTCTCCTCTCCCCTCCCCCCCCCCCCATGAGTAAAGATCGCAGGCGTTAGAGAATTATTGAAGTTACCAATGGGGCATTAGTGGGAAGGTTTATTATGATTGAAAAAAAGGGGGCGCAATATGTAACACAAGCGTAGGTTCAGAACCGTCCAAATAGTGTGTAAATGTTGAGGTTTTTTTGTTCATTTAATAATACAACCCCAAACAAACAAACAAATCACAAACAAAAAGGGACCGCACTTTACCTATCGCGTCCTATCGTCGCATGACGATCTTTCGGTGGGTGGCCTCCTTTCAGCGTGCCCATAAATCGTGCCCTTTTTCCCTCGGTACAAAACGGAAGAACATACCTTACTGGTGGGCTTCATCATCTACTTTCGATAAACATTTCAACGTGTCAGCATATTTACATCGATCAATCATCATTCGACCGGCAGCACACTGGAGGGCTTGCAGTAGGGCTTTACTGTTGTATGGGGGGGTGTTTTTTGTAGGGCAAAAAAGGGTGTCCTCTTCGTGTCGTGCTGCCGTTGCCGCTGTCTGCCTGCCGGCGCCGATATATCAAGGTCAGCGCGGTTCGATCGCTATAGAATGGATGGGACTCACATGCAGTGAGGCAATCGTTTTAAATACGGAGCATACACGACGTGTTGTAATGTAGAGAACATTACAGAACATTATTAGTTGGCCTGGGGAGCTAGAGTTTTGGAACTGTAACATGCATTGTGGGTAGATATAATTAACTTTTTTGTTAGGGTGATTTATTGGCAAGTAGCTTAAGAAAAGGAAGGCCTAAAAATACTCATTCCCCAAACGATGCATTCTGCATTCTTAAACAAAATGTAAGGGTCACTCCGCTTGAGCCTCCGTTTATCGATGTATCTCTCTCTCTCTCTCTCTCTCTCTCTCTCTCTCTCTCTCTTTCTCTCTCTGACTCATAAAATGGGTGTAGGGTAGGGATCAAAGTCAGAAGAACCACCCCCGATTGTGTACCAGCGACAACGCCGACGACATAACAATGCAAACAAGCGCCTCCACACACACACACACGCGTAGACACGCACGTAAAGCGCATCAAATGAAAGAAAAGGACGGCAGGAAAAAGCGATCGAAATCGGCCACCACCGTTCAACAGTTTTCGTGGACTCGACGGTTTTATGGACGGATGACTTCGATGCTCGTTCGCAACGGCGACGAACCTTGTGTGTTGGTGTTCGCGCGCGTTCGCGCTAAAAAAATCGTGGTGGTGGGAAAAATACAAAAAAAAAGGATGAACGAAATTTTCACAAGGAGTGAACAAGAAAACTTCTTCACCCACCGCCACCCGATCACACGGCGGTTGGGTGGGTACGGTCCGTTGAGCGAATGCGTCGCCCAGTCACTCGATCGTACGCTAGCCGGCAGGTGGCCGCTTGGTGTCTTCCACCGATCGAGCACGAAAGTTGGAGTTGTTGCATTTTTTAGATCACTTTCCTTGAGTTCGATTGATTTGGTGAATATTTTGTTGTGCTTTTTTGTGTGTGCAATTTTTGGTTAGTTTTTGTAATTGACGATCGCCTGTCTTTTTTGTCGATTTGGTTACCTTTTTAATTGTTTCCTTCCACTTCCTCGATACTTGCGGTCGATACACATCGCGTCGCGTTCATGATCGATTACAAATAATAAGCGCGTCAAACGGTTTTGTGCGTCAAACCAACTGTGGTGAGTCAATGATATGGCTTGTGAGTGATGTTCGCGTTTCGTGAGTCGTGAACGGCGCCCGGGGTAGAGTGTAGTGTATTCGCGCAATCCCACCCCCCAAACGAAGGGCAGAACGGTGGAATGATGTGCTCACGTCAATCAGCGTCGAGCGTCTTAGCGATCGTGCTTTCTATGCCCTACACTCGATAGAACGAGAGAGCCAGCTACGGTGGTACACTGCACTTGGGAGATAGTTAATTAATTGAAATGACTTAACCCAATCGCGGAGTGATATCCTTCCTTTCCTGGGTCGATGTGCTGCCCGCCCGCATTGTGACGTAGGTTTTTGTGGAGGGTGAAGTGAATAAGAGCAGAGGATACGCTTTTTGAACGCCCACCAAGTGTTGATAAGTGTTTTTGAAAGTGGCAAACCGATTGGCAAGGATTAAATCGACCCTTTTTTTGAGTGCGCCCGTAAAGTGTGATGATCGCCACACACACACACACACATACAATTACTGAAAGATTTGCGTAAATTGAACGATCGGTTGGTGGATCGGGTGTGAAGTAGTGTGATCCTTTGTTCGGTTTCCCTTTTTTGTGCCTATCTGTTTTTAATTCTTGGGTGTTACAATAAACACCTCCTCCCTGGATTTTGTAACATTCAATCTAGTAATTACCATCGTTGACCATCGGAAGCGTGTATTGCAAGTAGTTACGAAATAGTAACAAAAAAAAAAAAGGATTTCACAAAAAGAAACACTCACACACATACACCGAGTCGTGCAAAATGTCGAACAACGTCAGCAACGAAACCATTCCGGAAGAGCCCACCACACCAGAGCCGGAGCCGCCAGTCGATGAGAATGCGGAAGAAAAGGTACGTGAAGGATGTTACTCAGGCATGGACAATAAATACACCGACCGCGTGACCGACTCGACCCACCCGACCGAGCCTTACGCCGTGGTAGGATTGTTTTCGACTTTTGGGTAAAGGATTTTGTGGAGCAGTGTCAAGGAAAAATCGGCACAACAATCAGCCCACCTTAGGGTGCAATTATCAGCCGCTCGGACGTTGGACTGAAATAATTGATGAGTTTTGGTTAAGTTTGTAGTATACAAACACAAGCTGTGTGAAATTTGTAGCTTTTTTGTAGATAAACGTTTGACAAATAAGAAGGTTCGTCGCTTTTTTGGCATTGAAGTCTTTCGAAGCGTTATCTATTGGCGCATTAACCCATAACGAGCTGCTGAGCCGTTCTGGAAGCTCTTTTAAATAAGTTTATCTCATCTGTTAGAGCTCACTGAACTCGATTGGGAGAATGGAAAGGTCACACACGATATTCATAATATTGATTGTGCGATGAGCAGTTTTAGTTTCGAAGATTAGACTTTAGCACTTCAACAAGACTTCATCTTCGACTGGAGCTCCAGTATACTGTAGATATGAACAGGTTTTTGTATATGATCATCTCTCAGCTTACGCTTTCTTAGCTTCTTAGACTGAAGATTATCCACATTAAGCGTTAATTTATAGCGCGTAAAACACCTTTTTAAAGTAATCTTACGCTGCCTAATCGGAATTGATATTCCACAATCCTGCTTGAATCCTGCCCGCTTATTTGATTTGGTTTCTAGTCTGCACAAACCATTAAACCATAAATCACCATGTGCATAGGATGTGTCGCACAGATAAAAAAAGTGTCGCTGTTATACCGCACCAGCGTGTGTCCTTCTCGGGGTGAAGGACTGCCGCTTTGGCAAGTTAGGTCAAGTTTACCGCGCGTTAGTACTGTCGCAAGTGCGCGCGCGCGATGCTACTTTATGGCATAAAATGCAATTATTTTGCAAACCCCCCCGTCATTCCAATGCGGCACCAAATGGTGCTCAACACTTAGACGGACTGATGCATCCGTACTTTACGTAGTGAGATTAGCATATTTCAATCCGCGTATCGTTGACACGATACTGGGTCGCTTGGAAGAAGATCTGCGCAGCATGATGATCAAGCGATCGCGGATTTACACGATAATTGCATTAGTTTGGGCTCGATAAGCGCCAAGCGAAGGTATTAACGATAAGTTTGAACACCCATTCGCATAAAATTGGTTGACGATAAATAGCGATGGCGGGTAAGTGTCGTTTCCTTTCGACTAAAATAGACAGATTTAACTAATGCACACACACACACAGAGCCCGTTTAACGGTCTATTTGGTGTCTATTTGTGCTCACCATTGCAGGCATTTTCCCGCAACAAAGAGCGCCCGTTAACACGTTGGTAATGGATCATTTAAAAGAGTGGAGCGAAAAGCGCTCTAAACAAAGCGGAGAAAGAAGCGAAAGCACAACTGGAGAACAGAACAAAAGCGTAACGAATTGCCCATTATATAATCACCACGTTGGTGCGCGCGCGTGTGTGTGTGTGCATGAGCGTAATCAGTGTCATGAAAAGCATTTATACGCAATCATTAGCAGCGCTTTGGTCGTTTGAGAAATTTCAACGATTCTAGCAAGTTGAACCATTTGCTCGCCGTATTTGCTAAATGGCTTAGAACAGGTGAGCGAGAAAAGTAGAAATAAAGACGTAAGACGGTGCTGATTGCTGCTACTGCTGCCGCTCATTAGGAGCAGTTAGTGCAATTGAGTGAGTGTAAAATGAAACGTAAGAAAAATTTAAACGGCAAAGCTATGTGCAGGTGTGTGTGCTGGTAGTGCTAGTATTAAGCAGAGAGACCAGGCGAACAAGAACAGACTCCACCCAAGCTCAATTATGAGCTGAATATAGCGTGTGCAACGCGTAATCGATTGTGCTTGAAAGGATTCTAAAGGCATTATTATAAACAAAAAAACTGGGAGAGCCTCGGTCAAACGGTTCCAGCTGATCTGGTCCGGGGCACGTGTCCCTTCACCACGAACGTACAGGGAGAGATCGTGCATTCTTAGCATTCTGGAAAGCTTCCCGGACACAAATAACAGAGCACGTGTAGCTAGCACCCACTGACCTGCTCGGTGCAGGTGTTGCGTCCCCCATCTGTGGACACCCATTCGACACCCAGTCTATTTCTGCCGTGTGACAGATAGATTCAATCAAACGTGCTACGATACAAACTAGATCGTGATCGAGCACCAGCAATCAACCATATCCGTCGCATTCTGGGGCGTATGGGCAAATGCTGCATAGTCATGAGCGAATGATCGGTTTATAATCGTTTCGTGCGAGCCTTTGCTGTGGTGAGTTTGGTGAGCTGGCAAACGCACGCAATCGGCGGATGATGTTCATTCATCATCAGGACACAAGCAGGTGTGTGCGACCGACCGACCGACCCCATCGCGAATGGCGACCAACGGGCTGCGGTGACCGTTTGCTAATACTTCTCGCGCTACCTTGCAATGGGGTAAAATATGCAGCGGGATTCTTGGGCCGCTTGTGAGAAACCAGGCACAATTAGTGGCACATCATGTGTGTCTAATAGCACAACAGCAAACGTCGATCAGGAAGACCGTTCAATTTTGTGTCACAAACCATTCGCCGATTCAGTCGCTTCAAAAGATAACCGCGTACCAAAAGAAACAGAACCTTTTCTGCAATGGCCTTGGAAAGGCTTGGGAAGGCAAAGAATCCAATTTAGAAGGTCGACCCATGAATGTTTTAAGCAAAAACAGGGGGGAGCAATTCCAGATACTCAAGACTCAAATTAGATAAAAAATGGGAATCAAGTTTTACTGCCCTCGCAAGAACCACAGTTTTGCTCGTTTAGTACACACAATCTTTGTTTTAATGTGCCAAGGATGTTAAGTGCCTGCTGCGTGCTGAGCCGCACGATGGACGCGATGTCTCATTACAGGGCGTTAGAACGCGTTAGAAGCTTTTTGGGCGTCGAAGTCCGCAAAACGTCAAGAATGCGGCCGTTTAATGGTTAGCGTTGTCAGCCTTCTTCTTCACCATCATCATCATCAGGCCATCCTTCATTTATTTCTTCTCGTGTGCGTGTGTTTAAACGCTCCACGAATGTGAACGCTCCAATTTCGAAGCTGCTTCGGTTGAAGAAAAAAAAAAAAGACCTGAAACACCATTCTAAGAACATGTTGCTTGCCACAAGCTCACTCTTGTTCTAGCGTTAGTCCAACCGGCACAAAGTAATCAACAGTAAAACGGTGGGGTTACGTGATTAAGAACAAATTAAAGAGAGAACCAAAAAAAGTTCTACCAAACCAAACCTTCCTTTCACTTTTAACCAGGCCTTTTGGACGAGTTGCTGTAAGTCGGGGCAGTTAGCAACAGTCGCCCTTAGAACACAGAAAGCGTCCTAACACGTCCCACACGCTGGTCCACTGTTCGCAGCTTCTAATTATGCTGGCTGGGACTTAAAAAACAACGCGTGTTGAGATATCAACTGATCATCACGGTGTAATGGACAATGTTGGAAGATTGATGAACCCGCGTGTATGCCCAAGCGACTGACCTTGAATATGCTCCAAAAGACTAGATTTGTTTTTAGTCCAAATGGTAATGGGTTTTGGAGTGGCATAAAAACAAAACCAATATTTTAGAAGGGGTACAACCCACACTCCGACACAGCTGGTAAATGCACTCCCAACGTTTGGCGTCCACCAATGCTGCAGACTGCAAAATTCAACACCTAGATGTTAATATATGAAAGAAGAAGTTGTTGGTGATGCATTTGTGGCAAGTTTTGGCATGAACGAGGTGTGATAGTGTTATGAATAAATGTGTTTGTTTTTTGCAACGAAATGACCGTTAAGCACGGCAAAGCTCAATTCAATCAGCACACGTGTCAAAAGCTTCAATTATGCTTTTTTGCTGCTGTGTCTGCTCAGCTCCATTATCACATTGCCCAACACAATAATGCACTTGCTGTCAAAGGCGTCTGCTCTGCGAAAAGTTCTGACGTCAGTGTGCGGCAGAATGCCGTTTAGGACCTTCATGCCTTTATTCTCACTGTGTAGCAATTCAAGACACTACGACACGCCGAAATCAAAAGATAAACGCCCTCTTGATCAGGGCGGTTAACCGCTTTCGACAACCCGGTACACAGTCTATCAAACGTTACAACAAAGACTCATTGCCCTCGTACAAGAATGTTGGCCAAAAAGTGTGGGTTTCTATACAAGAAAGGCGGCTTGACGTCACAACGCCAAACTTTCTCAGCATTCAGTACTGAGTCCCAAAACTCGGTTCAACATTTTGAGTCACGAAGGGCGTGGAGAATGTTTGAAGTTCATCAATTATGTTACTCCAGCGGGTGGAGAGAGAGAGGGTGATTGTACTGCCGGGGGGAGCTGTCAGTCAGAGCCCACAGCCAACGCTTACAACGCCGGGAAGTGATTGTGCCGACAAGCCAGAAATCAATTAACCCATGTTCTCACCGTCCCAGTCTATCCGGGTGTCTTGGGCCGCCCCAGGTTTAAGTACCCTTTGGAATTGATTCAAGATACCGGGGGTCTACGGACAAACTGACCACCATCGGCGAGTTGTAAAGAGAGTACTGAGAAACCAAACCAAGTGGGTGGGGAAAGATCAGGTTCCGGGGGTGATGGCGATATAACGACACTGCTCTCGATCGTCCGATAATCCCTCAAAACAGCAGAAATTTAGCAGAAACAAGCCCAGGGGCCTACTGAGATGATCGTTCTGGATTAGAGGATATTTTCACCCTGCGAAAGCGAACGGATTGTATCCTTAGTAACCGGGGCGGTTTTTATGGCGATCCTTAACGAAACGGCATGACATGGTACTTTGGATTATGTTTCAGTTCTTGTCATTTTGTGTGTGTGTGTGTCATGCCAAATTTGGAACCGAGCTTATCTTCGATCAATTCCTACCCAGCCAAGCCGAGCCACGCTGCGTAAACACATTAATGTTGTGGATTGCGTCTAATGATCTACGCGCTCCTGCACGCTTCTCATCGATTGTTTCGATCAGTTCTCGTGCGTGAAATCGAGCGGGTAAATTGATTGGTCGCGCATACTTTACCCACGTGCGGTATGTGCACGTGGAGCGGGGAGCGCCAACACAGAACGCGGTCGCGTTTCGCGTGATGGCATGTACAAAAACACCATCCGATCATCTTTATTTGATTTTCAGCACAACAGACGCATAGGGCTGCCTGATTAATACATCATTAAAGCCAGCTTCACACTTCACGTCTTCAAAAAACATCACATCACGTCTGGCAGACAGGCAATTGCCC
This sequence comes from Anopheles coluzzii, assembly GCF_943734685.1. NCBI lineage: Eukaryota > Metazoa > Arthropoda > Insecta > Diptera > Culicidae > Anopheles > Anopheles coluzzii. The sequence continues at coordinate 103,783,265 of NC_064670.1, read as the reverse complement.
TCGAAGGACATATCGTGGCTTTTGTTCCTCACGGTGACAGAAATTGGCTGCGTTGCTGTGAGATGAGTCGATAGCATTAACAACCCTCTCCCCCAAAAGAAGACTCGCATCGACCGGCTTACAGATGGAGCGCGGCGTTATGTAAATAACCCATCAACGCTGCGGCGTCCACAACAACGGCCACCCATACGTCTACGCGCACAAATTAAACACTAACCTAGCGTAAAATTAAACAGCCAGAAGATGCCGGTTTCTCGCAGTTCCGGCACACAATTCCGCTACACAATCGAGAACGGTACTCTCAACACCTCAACCATAGACCGTATACCGCTCGTTTACCGACCGGAGTAGTGCGGTAGCGCGGTCAAACAATGCACCATCATCAACACCATCATCACAATTCGATCGAACCTACTACTACTACTACTGTGCTGTGCGGAACTGCTGCGGCTCGGGGAGGCTACGGCTTTAATGGCTTCATATTCGTATTATGTGTAGGATTGAACGGAAGCAAATTAGGTGGCACATGCCATTTCTGGGGAGGTGATAAAAGGCTCAGACCCAAATAAATCATTAATTTGTGATGAGCTAGAGGCTCTAACTGGCTTGTATACTGGTTTGGGAGGGGTAGGTTGTTTATGAAGCCGTGAGAAATATCCATTCCTGGCCGGAGCTGGCCGAGATGGCCTTTCTAGGGAGGAGATAAAATACTTAAATCATTTAAAATACAACCATTATTTATCAAGATCTTGAAGTTAAAACCGATTAAAAGGTACCAAACACAGAACTATTTCCTAGTCGATGCAATTTACCTTACATAGACCATAAAGCTCTGGCTGTGGCTCGTTCCGTGATCATGCTTGCTATCCATTCTGTCATCAAAAGAACAACTGCAAATTAAGCATTTAAGCTGCGAGGAAGTGTACGCTTAGAAATTAAAGCGATTTTGAAGTTACAATCAACATCCAACCCTCCCCAACTCGCACTACCCACCATCCAATACGATCCGAGTTGAAGTGTTTGCTCTAAAGCATTACATTCAAATATCACTTTGAGGCTTACCCAAAACAGCTGTTTCTTTTGACGGAAGCGATACGGGGGGGAAGCAAAAAAAAAACCCCCAAGCCCCTTCGTAATCCTCAAGTGTCAAGCATGATCTAGCGATTCCACCGTTTTGTTTGCTGGCTGGCTCAGTGACCTTCGCATTCCCGTGCAGAAAGAGGTACATTTTGTCGTAAGAAAAAACACTACACACCACCATCGCTCGGCTCGGTTGAACAAAATGCTGTGTACATTCGTACGCAAAATGTCAATATTTGGCTGAATTGGCAGTTCATTGTGCTGCCATTTAGACTACCGATTTGCTGCCGGTAAATATCAATTAAACGACCAACGGTATTGAGTTTAGCCTTATTTGCGCACGCACGTTTGTTACGCGGATGCACACCGTTCATTTCATAATTTTTAGCAATATTCCAAAAGTTGCTAAAAATACAGCTACAAGCCCGCACGATTTATGTGACACATTTCCATGTCCGTTTTACCGGCCGGTTCAACACACACACAAACACCGACTCACGAAGTGGGCATAATATTTCCATTATCTTTTGCGCACCGCATCATCCCATCCAACCTTCCGAATGTCGCCTTTAACCGTGTTGTGACATTCAGCTACAGCAGCAAAAGCGAGCCTTCTTCCCGAGCCAAAACACGCATAAGCAGTTCGCCAGCTACTCGGGCTGTTGCATAAAACCTCGTCCCCCGGTCGTTGCAGAGCCCCATTTGCACACTTAACGACCGGGAGAACCGAGGGAGCCGAGTAGTGGTGTGTCTTCCACACACACAGCGAGAGGCGGAGGTCACCCATGTTACGTCATGGGACGTCTCGTGTATTCGTGGAGTGGAAATCCACAGATGGTTGCTTCAGCGGGTGTGATAATGCTCCCGGTGCTAATGTAGATCGAACAAACATGGGGGGCTGGCTCTCTCTCTCTGGACCCACTTTTGCATGCTCCAGTTACAACCAAGGAGGTGGTGTTATAAACACACCTTGGTGAGCGTAGCATCACAAACCACCCTTGAACTTGACACGGTAGCGCGGTAGGCGAATGTGGAAATTAAATTACCGTGCGCTGGATGGCCCGGTCGTGCCCGGCTGTCGTAGCCTCGATCGCAGTTAAATGCTGCGTCGTGTTTTTCCATGCCTTCTTCTCATTTCACCTTCCCAATTTCCCATTCATCAGCGCGTTTAGATAACTGAATATTTATTTTAGTGTTTTTTTTGGAGGAAACCCCACGACACGAAGATCTAAAAACGTTTCAGGACATGTTGCGGGATGATCGTTTGCTTGATCGTGCGATTGCACATCACAACTCTCGACGCTGTTTTATTGATGTTTGACTGTTCCACCAACCCCGGAAGTGGCATGCGGGCGAACCATCTTAATCAATATCGCCTGCCACGTGGAGTGGCACATCATCGCCGCGAATGGTTTTTCAATTAAAATGCACTCCTTCGCCTACACTCATATGCAGGAGATGCATGCTCGATGAGGCACGTGTTTTTAATCGTTCCGATGCGACGAATAAAGCGCTTTAGCGAATGGAGTTTAATTTCGGTATGTGGAGGCGGGTGGTTCAGAGTTCGATCACAGGCAGACAGGCAGGCAGGCAGGCAGGTAGGCAAGTAATTAGAGCCGGAGACAACCCGTTGCCCCTTGCGTCGACGTTAGTTCGCATGCCTCAATCATGGTGGTGAATTAAAGATGATTAATTTATGGTACCTTCCTGGCATTCGGTGAAACATTGAAAGGCGCTGAGGCGATCGGCGATAAATTCATGAAGAGAATGGCCACTTCAACTGTTACAGTTAGCTTGGGTTGAGAACGCGTTTTAATAAACAACGTGCGCTTTAACGGGGTGGTATGTACGCGTCGCATAATTTTGCATAATAAAGCACCAACGTCAGGAAGATCTCATTCTAGGAAGTGCTTCTCAATTGTGATCGATCCACTCGTAATACGGCTAAATCTGCGCTTAAAAGCGTTACTCACTCTACGTTGAAAATGCTGAATTAGGCGTTTTGTTGAACCCGCAGCAGAAGGATCCGTTATCTGGCAACAACACCTCATCCGCGGACGACGGCGACTGCTAATGATGCTTGAGGCGGTCTGGCAGATCAATGTTCCTGCCGGTGCTTGACACAACATCTCCAAAGCGCGCTACCTGACATGGATTAAATACAATACAAAGATCTTCCACCTCGCTTAGGGGGGGGGGGGCATCTTCAAGGTTACAATGTTGAGAAGCGAAGAGGTAACAAAAAAATGAACTCTCTGCGATGCTTGATACCGACTCGACGATGTTAGTGTCAATCAAACGGGGATCTCTGTTGCTGTCGAGTGATGAAGGAAAGGGGAGGATGTTCAACGACGCTAAGACTGACGCTGACTTCTCGCGTGAGCTGACCAGGTGGAATAACCGGAACAAACAAACGGCCAAACAAAGAGACGATCAGCCTCAATAGCCTCAGGGCGTCAGTCTGATCCCTTACAGATCTTTCAAGCAAGATCAAACTTGACTCACGATCAGTGCTTTCAGCAAAAAAAGCTTCCCTTTTAGACATGGAAATTATCTCCATCTCCTTCCCTTAGGGTGGGCTAATTTTCTTTCAATATTTTAACACAATAAAATATAATATTTATTTGTACGAAGAAAAAAATGAGAGAGCGGACAAAGACACCGATTAGAAACGGTCGCAATTAAAAGTATGATCTCATTCTTTACCCCCAGGGGATCTTTACCCCTGTATCTGATCAGCCTGCCGTGTGCTCTGGTTAGAGGATTGCTTCCCCTCAGCAGCATACATGCACATGAGTAGAGTACAAGCAGGTTACGATACGATAACGAGCACTCGACACCCGGATACGAAACGACCTCGCCAAAGGTTCAACGAAACCGTGAAGTCTCGTGCTGAAGCGCGAATGATGAACCGAGGAATGATGATGCTACAAAATGTCTAATCCACCACCATCCGGGCGTCGGAGCAATGTGCATTCTTTGCCGCGAAGACCTTTTTTCCTGGGCCGGAATTATCTGTTCTTATATAGAAAAAGGAGGGCTTTTTCAGTATAAGTACGCGAACAGGATCCAATATATCATCGGTTTTGCTACGCTGAAGAAGTCTCAATTCTGATTGTTTTGCTACACAACTCTCGCGTGATGTGTAATTTGTGTGTCGTGGCTATTTTTTGGTATCATCCGTTCCGTCTTCCAGCTCGTTAAACGCTGCTTTTTTGCTGCGGTAACAGCACTTCAGGTAAGATCAGGTCATTTTTCTCCACCCTTTTGGAGGCATCGTCCCATCGCGAAGGAACCATTTATAGTGATTACATAATTCAAAAAAGGCACGTACCAGCCCCCTTTTCAAGAATTGGACATCCATTAGCTTTTGCTTGGTTGGGTAGAATGGGAAAGAATGTAGAAACATTTTTTGCTTATCTATTTGAACCAATTTGATCGAACCTGTCGAATGCCTGTGCCTGGTGCCGGGAAATGATAATTGTACAGGCGTGTGTCCCTATTTATAGCACCGTCTTACCACCGGAATTGTCCATCGATGGTCGGTGAACTTTTTCCACTTCGACTGCCAAGGTTTCCGATTGGAATTGTTGTGCTGTACAGCTTGTAAGGAAATTTGCTTCGTCACGTGCCACAGCGGGTAGGTCCGGGATGCGTGCGATGAGCGTGATTGGATTAATGTTGATTCGCATGCGGCTCGAACGTTCTGTGTCGAGCATGTAGTTCCGGTTGTATAATGAAAGGAATTAAAATGCCCAAACGAAGGGATTTAATAAATTTTGGATTATTTTGTTACTTAATATTCAACTACAAAAATGATCGTTAAGGACATAGTGAGAAGAATTTTCAAGCATTCATTGATAGTGAGAAGCTCTGTGAGTGATGCTTGCTCACCTGCTCACTATAGGCAGGCAACAGCTGATCCGATCCGGGCCTCGCATTGCAAGAGAGTTTCATCTCATTTTGAGAGCAATCGCCGCTCACTGAGTGCGGTTGAGGTTCGCTCTCGCAGCATCCGCACTAGGTCACGCAGAGAGCTGATCTCTTCGCACGGCTCACTCTCACACGGCTGTGCCGTGCCTCCGTGAGATCAAAGGCACCACCACAGAGAACCAGAGCGGGAGAGAGAGAATGTGTGGTTTGCAAATTTTATGTAATTCCCATATAACTCTACCGCCAGCAGCGGGCCGACTGTCAGTTTATGCACAGCCTTTGCGGAGTGTGCCGACACACCAGGCAGCCAGCAGTAGTAGAGAGTACAGTGAGTGCGCCGCGGAGTGTGATTAAAGTTGTCGTGGGATCCGCTAGCCATCCAAAAAAGAGGTGGAACAACCGATTGATCGTGTTTGCGTGCCCCGCACCACCAGAGCTTCCCGGGAGGGACAACCCAACACAAACACCCCAGCATCCATATCCCAAACCCCTCCCCCTTAGGCCGGTTGGGGTTTGTTGCGCAAGATCTAGCCCAGGGGTTTTGCCCGCACTCCTCCGCACTCCTCCAGGCTCGTTAACGCTCCGTGCCAGCTCCGCCAGCTTGGAAACTGCATCCAAAAGTGGTGGTTGCGTGGTGGTGCAGTTTTTGAAGTTCAGTTTTATCACACACACCGAAGTGTACCGGCAGAAGTAAGGCCGCGTGCCACGAGAGACTTACACAGTGTGCAGTGTGTGCGCCCCAAATCGTTTGTTGGAGTGCTTTGCGTGTGAAGGTCCTTGCAGAATAGCGCGAAGTGGCAGGAAGTGTGCGGTTCGTTGCGCAATCCCGACGCGACAGAGACACTTTCAAGGACCCCGCATCGGGTGTATGTGTGATGTAATCCTGCCCAGCCAAGAACTCACCGACTTTCTTTAACCTTCCTTTCGGGGTTGGCCGTTTTATCCCGACTCACACACGCATGATTCATTGGCGGACCGCAGCACGAGACGAGTCGTGCGGTGAAGCTGAACTGACTGGGTAAATGTCAATCAATTCCGCAGTGTGTGTAACCCATTTCCCGCGTCGCAAAGTATTGGCAGCGTGCTTGCAGTTAAATAACCTCGTACCTCGCTTGCGTACGTTTTGAGTGAGCTGGGCAGAAATTTAAACGTAAACTCACTGGCTGCGCAAACCAGACGCGCGTGCAGCAGAGCCAACGATTGGCAAATGCGGTGCGCGGTGCCGCGGTATTGCAAGCAACGTTCGTGTTGGTGAAAAATGCATAAAAACACAGAGTGACATCGAATCGAGATAGATAGAGAGAGAGAGAGAATATGCCAAAGTGTGTGAAAGTGTGTATTGCACAGTAGGCAGTGGGGAAAAGAAGTGCAAACCCCCCAACCAAACATTGCAGCCTGTCATAAGCCGAAATAATCGAGTGTGCATTGAAAAGGCTGCCAGAAGGCCCCAACCGAAGTGATCCAAAACAAACGATCAAGGAAGAAGCAGCTTCTTCTTCTGCTGCTGCTGCTGCTGGTGATAAACTTTATGCTTTGCGTGATTTCGACGGAAGATAACATAAAGAAAGCTGTGTATACTAGTGTTTTTGTGTGTGTGCGTGCGTGTCTGAAAAAAGGTTCAATTTAGACGAACAGCAAGCACCCATCAACACACGATGAGCTTTAACACCTTCATGCAGGTAAATATCCCGTTGTGACCGAGCCGGTGTCTCGGTGTGATGTAAGACGTGCAGGGCGCACCACAAAATTAAGATATTAGCAGCCAGAGTAAGGGGGGGTGGTCGGCCTACAGTTATGATTTAAAGTTGACGCCAGCAGTTTTCTCTCCAGCAGCGGCCCTGTGGCGCCCGCATGAGCGTGACCTTTTTGGCTGCGGCGTTGGTCTTAAGCGCACCTAAACAATGGATATTATTATCGTTGGAAATGATCGTAGCGAATCTACACTGCACTGCACAGGACGAATGATGCGTGGCTAATCGGTAAAAATCGTCCGCCGTCTTACCGCGTGCCTTCAATTTCACGCGAGCAAGTCGCACTCTCTCCCTCTAGAGCGCCTATTACCGGTTGCGTTAGATAATCAAAATTAAATTCAAATATTTTGCTTTTTGCATCCACGATGGGGGCGCAAAGAGTAAACATGGAAACACACATCCAAGCCCCGCTTGGGACAATGGATGGAGAACATGGAAACTGGCACACTGCAGCAACTCGCGCGCCTCACCCGATAAATCGACAGACGACGCTTCTGTCGTCAGTCGGGGTGGCCTTTCTTACTCATCTTTGATCGCATGATGTTCACCACAATTTGGTTCTTCTTTTTCACACCTACAATGGCTTGAGCCAGCTGCTGCTGCTGCTGCTGCTTACTAGCTAGTGTTTTTGCACACTTAGCACCGGCCAATCTTGCGCGGCTCCATCACGGCCCCGCAGCAGCCGAGAATGGGTGGATTTTTCTTCACCATGCATATGCGCAAACGATTTGCATACGAGCTCTTGCGCGCATAGGCAGCAACCATCACGTATCGCTCTTGTGGAGGTTTGTCTTATCGGACCCGCGAGAAAGAAAGACCTCGAAATGGTACTCCAAAGTGGGATTTTGCAACAACAGCCATCACCACACTGGACACTGGCAAACGCCTGCATACATTTTGTTTAGTAATGTAGATGCTGATGGTTGCTGAAGATTTTTGTGTTGGTTGCAATTTTTTTCACATGGCTCGAGTTGCTTGGCAAAAAGTATAAAGTGCGAAATTGTTCGCATCGAATCAATAAAAAAAGACCCATTAAAGTATCGAGAATAAACACAGTAGCGCAAAAGGGAAACAAAAAGCCGCAATCATCGAGCTAAGAGGATTATCGAGCCTTAATTTCAGTTCCCAAATAGACTACAGCTTACATAATTGACCTTTTAAAAAGAGGAGACGCGTCTTAATACTTCCCTCTCCACACATGATCGGCTTCAAAATTGAGGTAATTGAATGGTGTCAAAGTCTTTGCACTCTCGTGGTGTCTTTTTTTTCAATCCGGAAGTATGCCAGTATCGCCTCCACCGAAAGCAAATAGCAATCCACAACATGCACACGGATCGTTCGACTTGTGAGAAGCGATCGATGTCTTACACACCACGTACAAATGGCCTGCGCTATATTCATTCCCGCACGTCCGTGCGTGGCAATGAAAATATTTAAATATACAGTGCCCAGGCAAACTGCCAGAAAGGGGGAGAGCCAGAAGTAGGGTAAAAATAGGCGACCTTCTTACCGCCCCCCTCCCCTCACCCCTCCTCCCCCTTGTCGCTCTACCAAGGTCGACCGTTTTTCCAGTAAACGCTCCAATTTTGCTCGTCACCGAGTCCGAGGGCCCAAGCTGGCTTCAAAACATGTAGATCAGCTGTTCAAACGATCGATCGCACAGGAGAGGAGATCGCCCCAGCCAACGTGGCCACGAACACGTAGCTAGCATGCGATCGCTGGCGCACGATGATGGTGTAGCATGGCGATGGTAAGGTTTCGCTCCGCTGCCCTGCCTCTCGCGAAGAGTGTTTGCGGCGATGATCGATCATTACCGCGCCACCACTGCAGTCGGTCGCAATTTGCATCTTCCGCCGATGAACGAGCGCGGATCCGACGGTTCAATGGTGATCGTACCGCCGCTTCGTATCGGCAGCAAACTTCCCTTTCCTCCTGCGGCGCCTTCCGCTTCCCCATAGGGTCAATTTGCCCGGCTTCCTCGCAGCTTGCAAAGAACAAACCGATCTCAACCGACATCTAGAACTCATCTTGGGCACTGTTATGCAAAAACAAAAAAAGAACATCTCGTCTTTTGCACATTCATTAGGTGTCGTGTAAAAAAACAAACGAAGGTACCGGTATCGTTCTCGAGCGGATGATGCTTCTTGTTCTTTTCGCACAGTGACATAGATTCAAAACTACAGAGAGAAGAAAAAAACGACAAAAAACAGCCGCTGTCTTGTGTGTTGGAATCATTTAAAAGGAGTGTTGGTATCTCTGTTTTATATTTATTAGAAACGGCATGAAACGGCATCGCTCGTCACGCAAACCGCCGAAGGAATTCTAGATTGCTATCAATAAATTAAAAACAAGATGCGTTATGTGATTCGATAGATAAACTGAAATCTAATTATAAACGTATTTAATTAAATGTCAGACGCGAACGATCGGAGCATTATATTTGCAATAAGAAGTGACAGTCAACGCGTCAATTGAGTTGGCGTGATTAAAATTAAATTTATATTATGACGAAGAGAAAAATGTGATCATTCGAATCATAAGACTTCAAGCGACGAACCCTCACTTCCAGTCGAAAGACTTCAAGCGACGAACCTTTGCTTCCAGTCGAAAGACTTCAAGCGACGAACCTTTACTTTCAGCCGAAAGACTTCAAGCGACGAACCCGTCCATTTCCGAGCTAAGCTACATTTGTCAACTGCACTAATCGGTATCATGGAGAGCGCGTGCGTGCGTATGTGTGTGTTGCCAACAGTGTTGCAGAAATGTTTTGCGCCGTCCCATTCCAACCGATGGGTGGTTCTCGGTTGCCCTTAAAACGTTTTAATTAACCCTGCAACGGGGAGTAGCCCTCCATCGCAGCACCAGCAGCACCCTGACCATTAGAGACACGTTGCAAAACTATCCCGCCTTGTATCTTTCTTCATGCGGCCACAGGTTGCAGCACGCGATAACGATCACCGCACCACCAGTACCACCACCACCACCAGCCAGCAGGTGTGTGAGTTTTCATGCCTTTCTTTCGCGGCAAACGATGATGGGACACGCGCGATATCACGTCAAACATTGCACTGCCCTTTGGAGTGGAGTCGTGCCTGCCGCTGTCCACAGTATGATCGCGCGCGGGCGCTTGTGTGTGTGTGTTGGTCAACCTGCAAAAAGCTTAAGGTGCCGCCGAAGTTGCATGCACTTGCGCACTTGGAGGTATTGCGCGCCGGCGTGCGCTCGATTTTGCGAGGATCGATGGCGTGCTTATCGGATGCCGATCGTCCATTTGCTGCACCCATCTCCACGCCTGGGGTGCGTGAGAAGACCCGCTTTGCTAGCGTGGCCCGAGAACTGCCCTAAAATGTTGCGGTGCAACATCGGTTTTTTGTAGGTCAGTTGACAGCGGGTGTTGGGCGAACGGACGAACGTGCTTACGGCGCAACCACGGGTGATCCTCGCACCGACGCACCGAATAGCTTAGCCATATTTTGATTCATTTTTAATCTCCTCTTGACGAGCGACGAGTGATTATGTTGTGACTTACACCCTTAGGCACACCTTTAGTAGGAAAAAGAGAGAGTTCATTGCACTGTACAGCTCATTTCCTAGGATCGAACGCACGCAACACGGTCGCGTATGATCGTGATCTGGATCTTAGTAGCCCCGTTCGAGCGCTCGGTTCGCGCTTTAGCGCTCGCTCTGGCAGATTAAATGATTGATAGAAAATGAATGACAATTCATTCCGCCTCCTTTTTCGCTAATACTTGCCCGTGCTTACGGCAAACTCGTGTTTGCTCTCCCAGGGCTTTCGCTGCTTTGATCCTTTCGGTGCCCTTATGCAACGGCACGACTTTCTCGCCCTCTCTCTCTCTCTCTCTATGGAGGGACAATTTAATTTTCTCGGTACATTACGCAGTTACACACCGCGATACTTTCCCTCACAATATCGATCAAAAGGCTAACGATATGGTTCAGGATTAATCATGTGCCTTGCGGCGGCTGCTTTCGGTACGTAATACGTCGCGATCGGTTCAAAAATAGGTCACTGTTAACGATCGAACGGTGCGCAAATCCACCAACAAAACGCAACTAAACGTTCGTTGCGCTTTTCGGGGTGACTATTTTTGTTTGCTCAGTTCGTTACGTAGAATATTAAACATCGCGAATAGCGTTACCCCAGCAGGGGAATCACCCTTTACTTTGTCAGTAGCATCATCTACTCGTACAAAAACGTGCGCCCCATCTTCTCATCAGGGCATTAGGTGAATAGAAAAAAAGAACAACTCAAACTAAAACTAAAATAAACCACAGCCAGATCCGGTACCCTTGTGCCAGCGAATGCTTCCGTGCGAAACGTAACGGTTCGCGACACGTTCTTGGCATAAAAATAGTCAAAGCGTCAGCAAGCTTTAACAGCGCACCCGTACGGAGCCACCATTCGTCACACACACCGCACCGTGGAGCATTAATCTCGTACATGGAAAAGGCAACAATAAAAAAAAACGAAGACACGGATCGTAAAATCCGCCTCGTCTAAAAATAAAACGCACGGAGGCGCCTGAGAATGAGTAAGAACGGTTAAGCGTTACCCACACTGCCCCAAACACGCCCGCCGTGTGCACACTTAGCTCGGTTCTACTGTATCCGGGGATTTTGCTGTTTTGTTTTGGGCAAAGGATTGTAAAATCACGTGACGACAAATCGGACCAGAACAACAGATCTCGTGCACACAAAACAGACGGAAAAGGATCTAAATCTAAAAGGGGCGCTGTAAAATAACGGTGTGTGCTGCCGTACAAAAGCCGGATCACACACGCCTACGGCGCCTACGGGGTTTGGGTTTGAATGTGACGCATTGTTGTAGCAACATCGAGCGGCACCAGCAAAAACAAACAGCCGAGCGGCCGTCCAGCCGTCTTGATCCGGGTTGCTGGTACAGTGCAGTTCGATCTTATCTTTACTGTCGCCGAAGCTGTCTGCTAATGCAACTTTTTTTCATGTGACAAATTGCAAGCAGCAAGCATGATGATGATGTTGGCAAACAAGCATTAATTACTATTGCCAAACTATTGCCGCTGCTGGTGGTGTGTTGTGTTTCGGAAAGCTTACAATAGAAATGGGAAAGATAAACTTATCGGCTCCGATCAATCTTTGGCGGTGTACCGCTGACGGCGGTGAGAAAATGCCATATGACACATGGGGGGGAGTAGCCCCAACACTGTGACCTAGGGAGGCGTATACAAAAACCCTTAATTTGAGCAATTCGAAAAAGGCCAATACACCTGTCTCTTGCTCTGTTTGCTTCAATCAAGTGTGACACAAATAGAAAGCATTTTCTTCCACTGTGTTTTAGTCCATTCATCCCAACCCTGCTTGGAGCTTGCCAGCGTTGCGGCTCCCATTGCAAAACCCATTCCACCCATTGGGCTTACAAAATGGGTTTGCTTTCGGGTGGGTTAAGGGTGCACTAACACTGTACCACCACCAGCTCACCCTTTGGTTAATGTGCGCTGTTATACGTGGCTGTGAAACTGTTTGGTGCTCGCGCATTGTTGGCAACCGCAACAAGAAACTGGGCTCGTCGCTGGTAGCAGCAGCAGTACAGTGGTTTGTTTGGTGCATTTTGTACGTCTCTGCTACTCTTCTTCATCGTGTTGCTTATCCCACACGCTTGTATTGCGCAAAATGTTCTAATGAGCTGCATCGGTTGGAAGCATTATCAGAGACCCACCTTGCCCCCCGTTTGCAATGTTGATTGGATGCACCTGAATGCTACTGGAGAAGGTTTATAGTTCACTAGGGAAGCCCTTTGTGTGTGCGTGTTTTTGTGCAAACAAAAAGGCACACATTGTTGATGCTTCAAGCAAGCCAAAGACAAGCAAAAACACTGTAAAATTCATAAATCAAACACAGCCGGATCTTGTGGCCCGGAGCTGCTAGGAACAACACACTGCGTAAACGCATCTGTTTGGAGTACAGGCTTCGCCAGCAAACATTCTGCTACATAGTATATCCTCGCTGCATAATGACGGTAATAAATACTACCTTCTAATGCGCACACTATTCTTTCCCCTTCTCCGGCTTCGAACAGGGGTACTAAATAAAGCATGACCACATGGCACCAGCTCCGGTTAGGTTTGTTTCATTTTTCCTTCCCCTGTTGGAATCCCCGGACACGATCGTTGTCTTGTACACGCTGACACACGCGCAACACACAACATTCGCTAAATTGGTGCTCACGATTTGCGGCAGGATATTGACAAGGAAAGGGACTCACGTGTGCGTTACAAATCAACCATACTATCGCTTACCCGCCCGGGGGGAAGTTGTAGCAAAACTTCCTAAAAAAGGCTTGCAGCCATGGCACTAGTGTTGGGTTTTTTTTTTGGTCGGAATTGATTTAGCACCTAAGTTGTGTGGAATCGATTCCAAATAGTAGGTTCGGAATCAGTTTTCGGCTAACGGCTGCGAAATCGGCGCGGAAATCGGAATCGGCTCCAGAATCGGAGTCGGCTTCGCAATCAGAATCGTCTCCGGAATCAAGTTCGTTTTCGGTATCTCTATAAGAATAGGCGTTTGGGTTCTTGGCAGCTATCTATACAATCGTAGCTGCATGGGACCCAAATTTACTTGTAACGATCTATGCCCATGCAGATTCCGGGACTGATTTCGCTTCTAGAACTTTGTTACAAGAACTGACTCTGATTCCGGAGCCAATTCTGAATCCGATTCCAATTCCGGGGCCAATTATGATTCCGATTCCAGAACTGATTGCGATTTTTGGGTCAATTCCGACTCCATATCCGAATCCGGAATCGGAGTCAGCTACGGAATCTACTCCGGTATCGAATCTGGATTAGGAACCGGAGTTGGCTACGCAATCAGAATTGTCTCCGACATTGTATAGATAGGCGCCAAGAACCCAAATTTACTTGTAACGATCCATTGTCATCGAGATTCTGGGACTGATTTCGATTCTAAAACTTCTGATTTCAATTCTAGAACTGATTCTGATTTCGGAACCAATTCCTAGACTCTGATTCTGACTCCGATTCCAATTCTGGGGCCAATTATGATTCTGATTCCAGAACTGTTTGCGATTTTTAAGCCAATTCCGACTCCAGATCCAAATCCGGAATCGGAGTTAGCTACGAAGTCTACTCCGGTATCGAATCTGGATTCGGAATCGGAGTCGGCTCCAGAACCGGAGTCGACTCCTGTATCGGAATCGGCTCTGCAATTGATTCCGATGGATCAGATTCCGAGCTCCCACCACTACACGGCACACATCATGCGTCATCACTCAGCGGGCCTGTGATCGTGCCGGATACAGACGGATTGCCTGCGGGAACATAAATCAGACCGTAGAATAAGGTCAGCTGCTGCATTGAACCAGACGGCAAACAAAAAGTATGATCTTAAGAATGTCACTCTGAATGATATTTAAGCTCAATCTCTCGATATTAACTCTAAAAACACAGCACAGCATCGATTCACATTCCAGCACTACCACCTCTTTTCTTTTCGGTGCCATTCCCCCAACACCACAATGAAACATTTATCACGCGAGAGGAGATTTATCGTGGCCGAAGGGAAACGCGAAGCGCAAATCGTAAATTAATTTTTCAAAACATCTCCCACCGCAAAAGGGACGGCCGGAGGGTGGGGGATACTGGGGAGTAAAGGGCCGTGTGCGCCAGACAAAAGAATCGACAGCGCTGAAGTCGCGGCGTCTACGCTACTGCTCAAAAACCCAAACAAACCGAAGCGCACACGCTTCCCGCCGATGCTAGCGTTGAAGTCTTTCGTGTCGCGTTTTCTGTGTCAGTGGGTGAATGAAGCGCAGCATTTATATTTCATTCTTTGGGGCGTGCTGGTTTGAATTTTTGGCTTTAGAGAGGGAGGGAGATATTGGCGGTTTCTTGCATGGTGACGATGAACTACGGCCGCATTGTATGCTTATTGTATGCTAAAGAGACGCACTTTTTTCGGGTAGACGTGTGGAAGCGCCAGCGCCCGTACGCCAGCACCACGACCACCATTGGAGTATGATATGGCCCGCCTTCAGAAGTGGCCTTCGAGGGTGAACTGAAGTGAGATAAAAAGATGAAAAAATGCTAATCGATGCAATTGAGGGCAAATACATACTTTTATCACCTTTTTTCTTTTACTGGGGGAGGTTGAAAAGATTGAAAAGATGGGCGTTCAAACACGGATGACACTGTGCAACGTTGGAGGACTTAATTTTATTAGGCAAAGCAAATGCCTTTTTAACCATTCTTGCACAGCCTGCCATTTGGTACAATCCTCACTCCAACCCATGTACTAACATTCCCATCACGATCTAACTCACTTCGGCGACGAGCTGCTTTTATAATTGCCCCTCAACGCTGCATGGCAACATAGAAGCATCAGGATTTGCGTGTCACAACCACTGTGACACCGTCGTTGACCTCTTGCTGAATAGCGTTTGCCAAAAGAATTCCCGCACGCCAAGGTGGTGCGGTTTTGGAGCGTCACACTTTGCTACCGAAAGGTTCAAGCCGGCGTTGCGACACACCGGCAGCGACACACTCCATAGTGACCTAATTCCTCCTGTGCACAGTATCCCGAACCGTCAGGCCCCATTGTCTGTCAGTCATGCGAGTGCGCTGCGAACCGTGATCCCTGCTCGACGGTCGGTCGGCATTTGTCAAGCGTTGGCTGTTGCAGCGCTTGCACGTTGAAGATGTCACCACACTTTCGGGATGGTTAGAGAGTACACGTCGAGTACACGCGCCGAGTGTAATAAAGTGATCCCTGCGCATGCGATCACTACAAGCCCGCCGTACCCGCCAAAAACGGCACCAGAACGATAATCGTAAAACAGAACGGCTTTAAGCTGTGATGTAATAGCTGCGGCGATGTCGTACGGGCTAAAGTACGTGCGAGTATTGCCACAAGCCACAGGCTGTTGTAATCTTTGTTTGTGGATAAGGTGTACGAATAGGATCTGCCGATCGAATGACGCGGTTCGGTTAAAATGTTTAAAGGGTTTAATTAATTATTTTAAGCACATTCCAGGCGTTTGCGCAACAGTGTTTGCTATTCCTTAAACGACAAAATGCGCTACAAAACCGATATAGATCGCATCGATCTTCGTGCTTTGATCGTGCTTAGAACGCAATGAACCGTTGCTGCTGCTGCTGCTGTTGCTTGAACGTTATAAAAGCAACTCCCAACCTTCAAATTCATGCTGCCGGTACAAGAACGAAAATTAATAGAACCTTTATATGCGGGCGCTCACAAAGAATTCCCGATGCTCAGAGCAACGATCGAACGATTCGAACGCAGTATCTCGCTAGTCGCAGGGAGCTCGGAGCTACCGATCAGGCCCGGGAAGGTCGGGGTCGCACTGCAATCGGCTGAGATTGATCGGTGAGATTAGCCCTGCTGCCACAACACTGCGCAGCCGACACCGAGCTCGCGCCGTATCTCGA
This sequence comes from Anopheles coluzzii, assembly GCF_943734685.1. Lineage (NCBI taxonomy): Eukaryota > Metazoa > Arthropoda > Insecta > Diptera > Culicidae > Anopheles > Anopheles coluzzii. The sequence continues at coordinate 103,767,037 of NC_064670.1, read as the reverse complement.
CGGTGTGGTTTCGAAGGCAGAATAGTTAATCACATCACGGACGGGCGGCAGTGTATCTACTGCCAGACAGTTGTGTTTTCTTACTTATAGAAGAGGCATTTCCGTAGGCTCTCTTTGAAGTAAAAATGCTTTTAAAAGACTCGTCATCTTATCCCAGTCACATGTACCAGTGACCTACTGGGTAAAAGCAAACGAAATGGTGAGGGAATGTCAGTCGGTTGCAATTTGACACTACACCAGCTTTTAAAGTGCCCTTCGTTCCCGGTGCCCGGCCGGATGATGCCGTATCATGTTACGCACCAGCACACCAAAATCTGCAACCAGCATGTTTTCTCATGCCTGTTTAAAAAAAAGCGACCGTGCGAGAAGCTGTGTGCTCTCTCCCTGCACCGCGTTGCTTCTAATTACCATCGCAACGATAACTGGCCACCACTACCGACACCTCACCCGCCGTCCCAGCAGACATAACATCTCAAAACGGGAGGGCTCTTTTTGCTGACCTTGGCATAATTATGCAATCAGCTGTGCTGCTGTTGTTGTTGTTGTTGTTGAGAGAGACGAAATGGCCCGGCGCCATCCACACCTTGCACATCTCTGCATCGTCACTACACACAGCATCGTGGTGGAAGGAGCAGGAGGAGGAAGAGAAGGAGGTTATAAAGACTCCATCATCATCACACAAGGTAGCGGCTGCTACCGGTGAGAAAGATTATCGTCACAGCTTTAACACCGCTGCCCTGACCGACCGATCGTTCCACCGCCGAGATCACCTTTTTGTGGGCCCTCGCCCAAGTGTGCCACTCGTCCTCCCGATCTCCACTACGCGATCTTCACTTGACGGAACAAATTATCATGTTTTCTTTATGATCTTTTTGCACTTGGTGTACGTCGCGGCGACGCGGAGCCACGGCGTACAATGACACTGAGCGGTGGTGAGTGCATTAGGCACAGCGTTTTGTGACAAACACAACGAAAAGGAAGCGTTATTTTCTTTGTTTATGCCTGACACAAACGGGATGCTTTTATCCGAGCACAAGGGGGAAGAATTGCTAATAGAGATGCCTTTTTTCTTCGTCGATAATTAGTGCCAAAAGCAGTACAAATTATCACGGAATAGTAAACAGCGTGAGGAGACACACATGGAGTGCGAGAAAAACACGCTCCTTTAGGACTTTGTTTAGTGCTTTAAACAACTAATTATGTACAATCATTGTGATTACACAGTCCCAAAACATTCGTTCTCAGCTATCTAACAGACACGTTCACATAGCGAGTTCCATTCGATTAACCTTTCGTCGGCTACCCTCTTTTCCTTCTCTCTTCCAGGTTAGTACCGGCGATCCGTGGTGGCGTTCATAATCGGTTTGAGTCGGATTTTCCACCTCCAACAATCTAACCCCAGTTTCTTCGTTTCGTCCGAGCGGCACAACCCTGAAATATCTTGCCATCCATGCCACTGGCCGGACGGAGAGAGACAAATCAATTTCGATTTCGCCTGGGTTTGGGCCAGCAACAGATCGTTCTTAAACCTCGCTTTAATTCAATTACCTTCGGCCGCGATCGGCACGCCGGTCGCCAGTGAAAACGCCACCATCATTGCCACCTGCGAGAATGCTCCTTTATGCAGCAGCCCCACGACAATGTGATGGATTGTCCCCGGGCCGGCATAAGATCCGGAGGAAATAACGATTTGTAACGATCACGTCCATGTGCGAGCGGGTGCCGATGGGGGGATTCGATCGGTCGAGCCAGCCACCGCACAACATTGAATAATTATTACTATTATTAGTGGCCGAAGGTTAGTGAGCCGGCAAGCCCCGGGATCAAGCCAGTTTCAGGGCCCTGGTTCGGGTTGCGAAGAGCCTGCTGGTTGTCCAATACGAATCGAACTGGAATCGAGTGGTATGCGATACGTTCGATCGGTAAGCCCCGGTGGTGTTGTTGTCTGCGGGTGTTGTGTTGTGGCTAGTAGCAAGTGAATCCGGCGAAGATGTCCTTCGGGCAGGCACTACCGTACCAAAGCTACGCTACGCTACCGATCGGTTTGCTGCGGAGATGCCATAATTCAGTAGGTTAGTGATTATCACGAGCGGCACGAGCAGCGGCGAGTCCGGACGACACATAAATCGTGCCACACAGCCACCTAGCCACGCGGTGGAATTCTTAATCCGCGCGCCCGCGTCAAAAAGTCGTCGGTGGCCGTTGTCGTCAGCATTTTCGCGGTCACGGTCCATTTTGGCCCGCTCCAGCCCGCTCCGGTCGAGCGCAGTCGAGCGAGCAAACGAGCTGTACGCGTCATTGACTCTCACCTTCGAAAGCACACGACCGATGCAACGGCACACACGGTGGCGGGTAGAAAGGGACAAGATGCGACCATGCACGCGTGTGCATGATGGATGCAGCTGCATTAGCATACCGGACCGAACCCAGCCGAGGCGCGCAGGAAGGAAGTTATGGGGGCTTATGGGAGTCATCTGCCTTTGCGCGGTGTCACTCACGCACGCCCACCTGTGCTCGGAGGCCATCGGGTTTCCCGCTTGCGCACTACTCACTGCGACACATTGCGTTTTGTACACCAATTTGTACCAGTGGGCCGTGTCAAGTGGACGACAAGCGGCGGAAAGGCGCTACACATTGTCCGCTATCAAAGGTTGTGGCGTTGACTTTAACATTTTCCCAAGCCGCATGGGGTCACCCCAAAAATACACAACAGATTGCTCAACAATCCCGCAGATCTCCCATGCAAAAGGTGACGCCGCTACATCCTTCTCCCTGCGGTGCGCGGCCCATAAAACTGCGCAAAGATTGAGGTTATCATCATCGTCACAAGTACACAAGTACACGCGAGTGACCTTCTGACATGAAAATGACGACAGTTTTGCGCTAGAAGAAGTCGTTCGCACCGCAGTCGACATGCTGCTGAGGGCTGAGGGAAATGGATCACCCCAAAAGCGAAATACTGAAAATCGCACCACCCGCTGGGCTAGGTGATCGCGGGACTGAAGAGATCGCTTGTGTTTTTTGCTTGCGCTTAGAGAATGCTGGGAAAACGAGCGCACACCGCTGTGCCAGCAATCGGTGTAGGAGGCTATTGGGGGAGGTTCCAAGGTTCAAATAAATTGGCAAACCTTCGCCCCCCGTCCTCCTCCATCGGAGGCTCACGATATCAAACCGATCAACAAACCAGAGAGCACATCGGTGTGCAGCAATTGCGAGGAATGAAGAATTTGTGCTGATCAACACTTAAGTGAGTCGCAGTGGTGAGTCACAAGGTTTTCTCGCGATGACTAGACCCTCTAGTGTAGAGCTCTAAGCAGCGGATAGTAAGCAGGAATTCTGAGGAATTCTTAACGACACCGAGCACCACTCTCGACGCGATCATGAGTGTCGCTTGGCTACTGCTTGGACCTGCGGGAAAGATAAACATTACACATACGCATACACGATGATGCTGTGTTATCGATGCGAGCGTGTTAATGACCCATGACAGGGTAAATCCCCGCTGAACGCTGTCCGGAATGAATGCCGGAAGCCGACAACTTTGGGACAGCTCAGAACTCTATTTTGAAAGCAAACAGTTGGAAGAAATCTGGGTATATCAAGAGGGGAAAAAATGTCCCACAGAACGTACAGAAACACCTATTGCAAGCCGCAGCAGTGTACTTGAAACTACTCTCTTGGGGAATTACTCTCGGCATTGACACGGCGCAAACAAACACACCGAAAACAGGGCGCGCGCGCGCGCGCGTAGAGCCGTTTTACGAAAATTGTTCTTGCCTTGCGGGGTTTGCTTGCTGGCATTTTGCAAACAAACCAACACACACACACAAACAGGGACATGGAAGCGGTAGCGAAGCAAAGCAATAGACTTTTATTTACTCTGTTCGGTAAATGTGGTTCGCCTGGTGCTGCTCTTGGCGGTAGCATTTGAAAGGGATTTTTGAAGCACTACTCCGTTATCGTTCAGGTTTTGTGCTGTATTTGAGCTGTGTTGGATTTTATATACCTTTTTGTAAATGAAGATAAATACTGAGCTTACTTACTAATTTCCAATAAGGAAGGTTTGCTCCCTTGCCTTCACTATGCATATCTAAGCCGCTTGGGCAATAAATCTTCTCCTCTAATGTTTGAGCAAATGGCGTGCTATTTTTGCTGGAACGCATCTCACACGGAGTGTCTCCCATCTACCCGGATGCATCCGTGCCATCAGCAGCTGCCATCGGGATTCAGGATCAAGAATCAAGGCGCGACGTAGCGTTGTTCGGGCGCCAATCTTAAGCCACAACGCGGACGCTAACTGTACGGGACGCAGCTCTTAACCTTCACATTCGTACGCTCGCCGCTTCCACTACCGTTTTGAAAGTGTTGCCACCGGACCGAAGTCTATTGGAATATAGGCGCAGCGAGTTTGGAGCAGCAAGAAGCAGCGTATCAATCCTACTGCCTCGGTGGATGCGCTTCAACAAACATCGGACACTGTCTCTCGCTTTATCTTCTGTCGATTATCTCTTCTCTTTGAAGTAATTGATAATTCGCCTAAAAGAAAGATTTGTAACGAACCGGATCGTAACTGGAGAAAAACCAGAGAAAACAAAATGTAATCGGGGAGGTTTCGTTAAACTTGAATAGTCATCTACTGGCAAACGTTACATAAATACACTAATTAAATGTATTATTTCATCGTGCACCACACACAGCTTAAACGAATATGTGTCCTTCCACAGTCCCTGTGTGTCTTTCGCTTCCTTAAACCCGCAATACGAAAGCAGGACACGCGAAACACGGACGGCGACGCCACATTATCTGTGGGGTTCGTTGTCTGGTGACACAATAACACCAAATTCACACACAAGATCACGCAGATTCCGATCGAACGAAGCTGCTTGCATAACGCTTCACATACACCGTCCACCTTCCCCCCTTTCTGCTTTCTGGGTCTGTTCGGAAAACAAATCTGCAAAACTGCCGCTCCGGCCCGGCCCGAGTTCGTTGTGTTCATTTTAACGCGCAAGAAACACAACCTGATCCCTCTCGCTACTACTACACCCTGTCCAGCGAAACCACCGAACCCCCCCAAAAATATGTTGTTGTTGTTCCGATTCTTCTTTTTAACGATCGTACGTCCAAAAGAAATGACATTGAAAGTGTTGAACCAACCAACGAGCGTCACTTTTACTTTCGGCGTGTGAATGCTTTCGTCGTTCGAGGCGAGGCGTTGCGATTTTTGATTGTTTTGCTGTTGCTCTCCCTTGCGTTGGAGCAACTCGACGAGGAAAGGAAAGGAAGAAACGGTGAAGCTAGCTGGCCGGGAAAGGTTTAAATTTAATTTGCTTTTTCCGTTACGCAACCGTCATCGCCACTGCCAACGCCATGGGTAGAGGAGACCACACGCTGCACTCTGATCGCGCATCTTGCATCGATCATCAAAGCGCGATCGATCGTTTTGATTGAGCGGTGTCCGAAGGGTGTGTGTGTGTGTGTATGAAGACCTGGCTGCTTGTCTATGCCGTTTTGAAGGTTTTGTAGTTTGGGGTGGTGTTTGACCAGCGGAGGGACGAGTTCATCGACCATTTGGACGGCAGCATTTCGCCATCGCCAGCGCGTTTGAGCGATAGCCTCGCAAGTAGGTCTCGAGGGCCACGATCAAGTCGGTAGCGATCAAGGTTAGCGATCAAGAAACCCGCCCCGACCAGGCAAAGACGCATCGCGCGTGCGCGCACACACACACACACACACACATACCAATTTGATAGGCGGAGTTGCATCAGCCAAGGAAATCCGCCCCGAAGATGATCGATATTTAATGGGAAGGTGATGGTGATGGTGATACATAGACCGCTTATTTATGATCGGTTCGTTTGTTCGGGTAAGTTCGAACATTCCTATGCTAATTGGCCGATGTATGGTTTCATATGTTGCCAGGCATTCATGCAGGCATTGTTCAGAATGAAGTGTCAACTAATGGTAATCAATATTCAATTAACACCCACGTAATCTAGCCCTAGCTTTGGTTGCTGACTAAGCTTTCATAGATTCAGCCGGTCAAACGAATCGTTCAAGGATTCCTCCGAATCGATTGATTGGAATTCAGCAAAACATCCTGCAGCAACCGCATACATTCCAACGCCACCACAACCATTGGTAGCGTTTGTTGAACTCTCTTCGGTTCTTGCTGCCTCATATGACTCATTTGTTTGTCTTACAACACATTGAGTGTGCATCCAGCGGAGGAAAATCCACCCGGCCTCGTAGGCTCGCTGATCTGCATACAAACTACACGAGAACGAGGCGAGGATTCATGATTCATCCGGCAGAATGCACAAAACTAGTCCACCGGTACGCCCGCACGGTCAGTCGTTGCCCGTTAGTTCAGTGACCAAGGTGCCAGCCGCAGCCGCGCGTCCAAAATCGCGCTGGTGAAAGATTTAGGCCAGCCGCCAAGAACGAACGCGTTGGTGGATATTTTGTCGTCTCAATCGCGACACACCACACCCAAGAAAGGTAAAAGTTTGAAGTCCGAAATTAATACAACGTACTGGTTTTTGTCGGAGATAAACAAACGGGAGGAAGAACGCGAGAATTCGACAACACTGGCCTCGCTTCGTCGAAGGATGTGCGGTGGAGTCATCATCACTCTCTGGAGGTGTTTTTGTTGTTCACCCCAACTATGTTGTTTGTTTCTCGTCTCAGCAGGCCGGGGGTGGTTTTGGGTTTAAAAATAACACACACCCAAAGTCGAATCACGTAGCGCCAAGGCAATTTAAAGAAGATCCAAGTATTCCTGGGCAACAACAGCAACAGGTTTTCTCTCTGCCAATGGAACGCATTTACATGTGATTAGGTGCAAAAAAATACATTTCTACACACACACAGGGCTTCTTGCTGGCTGGCGTAGACTTGTCCGGAATTCTTGATGGCCATAAACACCATCTGCCGACGATTCCTGCTCGGACAATGCCATCAGCCTCAAATCATATGAAAATGCTAATCGAATAACCCTCCAGATTTTTACGGCTTTCCTCTTACGGTACACAGCAACGTTTGGAGAGAAACCACCTTCGCGGCTCGGTGACGTCGAAAAAAAAACAGCCAACCAGCATTGATTGTGGGACCCCGGGAGAACCACAACCTGTTTCCGGGTGTTGTTATGTGTCTTTTCTTTAAAGCTGCGCTTTACGTTCATTCTCTTATCATACTCTTCTTCTTTTTAAAGTGACATGATTTACTATCAACCATACCAACTCTACGTTGCTGAGGGGGAATCCTTTTTTGCGACGACATCTTCGCCCGGGGGATGCCGTTTTTTGTTTTTGGTTCGGTCACTACCTTTTAGGAGGAATGTTCGCGATCGTGCATTCGCGCTCTTTTCATGATTTTACTACTCACGCGGATCCGCAAACAATAATAGGATCCGTTCGATGATGCCTCCGGGGGCTCCCTCTCTCTCTCTCTCTAGAGATTCTGCCAAAGGGGCAAGGTCGTACAGCCCGTGGGGCGCTTTGTTGTTTGGCGCGATGACGGAAACCACCGGTCTGAAGATGGCCTGAACAGTTGCGTGCAAAAAAAAAGAGGGGTGATTATGATACGCATCCGTGATGGTTAATATTGTTTTATCACAACGCACAATAAAATAAATGGACACATGAAAGGTGGCCACTAGCACAAGGAAGCGAAATGAAAGGATCGTCGTGCCGCTACTTTTTTTCAGGATGCGTATCGAGCCCGTTCGATAAAGTGTGCGGTTCGTGTCGCTTATTCTCCAATCAAGCGAGTAGTGACGCCTGCGGCACTGTATGGAGCTTGGCAATTAAGCAGAATTAAAGCTTCATTTTTATGGCATCATTATTAATCGATTGTGGGGAAGCTTCGCTGCACGCCGGAGTGGTGGAGAGAGAGAGGGCATTGGCACAGGAAGAATATTCTGTAACAAAAAAAAAAGTATTACCATTATTAATATGTTCCTTTTGCGTTTGACCAGTATATGAGGGTTTTTTAAACGTTGAATTTAAATGTACCAACACAAAATCCCTACCCTTAACCGTTTATCACACTTTCGATTATCTCTGTTTATGGGCACTGGCTTCAAGAACGCTGTACGGCATGAAAGCAACAACATTAACAATAACAACTTCCAAATGCTGTTAATAAGCGAAGTGTATCAATCAACAAACAGCCCAACCGCAAAATTAAATGCTCATCTTTAATGCATCAACCAAACATAACACCACACTGATTCTACACAACGCACACACACACATAGCACTTACTGAATGGCACGGAGAACACGGGCGGACAATAAAGAGCGCGCTGTCGCCAAACCGTGACACTCTTGAGGCCGTGCTCGAGGTCATTCGATAGCACCGAGGCACCGCGCAGACAGCGAACCCCCGAGGAGAGGCCGAGGAGTGTGCAATGCAAACCAGACTGAAGCGACTGACAGAGTATCGCTTGACAGTGGTGGTAGAAGCCTAGCAACGACAAAAAAAAACCCGGCCTACTATGTTAACACAACACACGGAAGCGGGATTCATCGAGCGTAACCATATCGCCGTTCTGCTTTTATCGCATTTTCTGCCCAAAAGGAAAAACTCACTGAAAACCGATTCGATCAGCTGTCCTGTCCCGGGTGAGGTGAGTTACCCCCCTAAAAAAGCAGGATGGAATGGAGCAAATATTTAAAACTTATGTTAAAGAACACATGGCACGAGATAATGGACAACGAAGCAATAAACGAAAAAAAGGTAGGACGCACTCATCCGGCTCCAAAGGCTTTTAGAGAAGTGGTTAAAATCGGTTAAAAAGGAAGGCGACTTTATTGATGGAACCATTGGGAAAGGATTTAATCATCTGGCAAACGGTTCCGCGGACATGAATGACAGCGGCGTCCTAAATGAAGAGTATTGACCCGGTCAGTACCGCACAGTGCAAGCGCCCACATGTAGCCCGCGTACATACCCCCCTTGAATAAATGATCCAATAAATCAGACAAAGGGTAAAGAAAGGAATATCTCGAGAAGCAGAGAGACACAGAGAGCAAACTGAAAAGGGAGATATTCTCCGATCAGACCGCACCCAACAACTAATTACAACGCTCGACCAATGAACCCGGATTCTGGAGCAGGATCGCCGGGGCATCCGGGTCGTGCTAACCGGATCGAATGCGGCAGCCCAGTTTCCTTTTGGTCAGTTCATCATCATCATCCACACCTTCTAGAACACGGCCAGAGGGGTAGAAAAAGTACCACCGAGCACACACTCTTGGTAACTGGTGTCATTCGAGCCGGAGGGGAGATCAAGATACCACCGACTGAACAGAAACTGAAGAAAAGCGCAGCTGGTGGTGGGCGATTCTGCTCTTTATGCTGTTGCTGCTGCTGCTGCTGCTGCTGCTGGGTGTCTGTGTGTTTCAGGTTCTCGCGTTTGCTGTGCCGAGGGATGTAGCGATCACACGAACGGTAACAGAAGCAATACAAAACGGATCCACTTTAGACGCACAGCGAAATCTTCCATCCGGAACTCGGCGCACGGCAAAGAAAAAGAGTCCACAGTCCGGCGCGTCCAATGAATCCAATCCATCAAGGTCGTTCATTAGCCACCCGTCCCCGAGCCTCTTCGATGGTAACATAGCTTCCAAAAATAAACTCCAGTAGCAGTAAAGCATTTAACAAGACCGAAAACAGTACCAAAGCGCAATGCCGAAGAATCAATAAGCCACCATTACCATTACCGCACCGACTGCGGGTGCGGGAGGACAGCGGAAACGCAGATAGACACCGTTGCTATGACGTCTGTGTCAAGTGCCCCCTCCCACCCATGCTTCCGAACACGTTCATGGTGTGCTATGATCACCCCGCCATTAACCGCCATGATCGGAAGTGACTTTCTTAGCGCCGTACAACCAGCAACGTGCTGTTGCAGCGGAAGTACACAATGTACAAAGAATACTACATGAACTGAACTGACTTTTGGTCGGTAAATAGTGGGTGAACTAAGACACATACACACACACACTTACACTTTTCCAGGGGCGCTCCATTCTCTTTAGACGAGCGCCACCCGTTCACTTCTTGCGCGTTCACACACAACAGCAGGAACACGGCGCGGTACGCCGAACGCGGAAGGGGACACATATCAAAGTGTGCGCACTGTGGCGCAGGAGTGTCAAGTAGAACAAGATTCCGCTCAAAAGGGAAGGAAAACCACCGATCGCGGCGTACGAGCGTACGCGTAGCATTGCGCAATACACCGCGTGTCTCCCTAGGCGTACGCCAGACAGCAACATGCGGTATGGGAGAAGTTATTACTATGATTGCCACCGATATTGGAAACTGGACAGGAGAGATCCTTCCCTGCAATAGATACCTTGTTTACCCCCCAAAACAACCTCAGTTTAAAGCTATTAATTGTTTAATTTATCTTTGACCACGTCGGCGCGAGGAAGAAGTGGCGCGAAGGCGCATGAGTTACCGCAAAAACGCCGAACCCAAACCGTACCGTAAACATGTCGTCTTTGTGTGGTCGTCCGGCGGGTCGATTCGCAGGCAAGGTGTGTCCAGCCTCCGAAGTGACGATGTTACGCGAGATACAAATGCCTTCTTTTTTTCTTTGGTTAAGCCGGTTCACCGGACATTTGACTCGATGGGATTTGGCGCGCAGATTGCATGTCCCCCAGCCCGAGGGAAAAATACACACAGCGTTGCCGGGTAGCGGTGAGTCATCCGCAAGCCACCAAACTAATTTTCAATCGGGCGACACGAGTCGTAGTTCAAATGGGCAAGCCCGGGCAAACGGCTACGTGCCGATGTAAGCGTTCGCGGGAGCATTCGTTTGGGCTTAGCGCAATAATAATGCCACAGCAGCAGCACGAGACAGTTGGTAAACAGGCAGGGAGGGGAAGGTTGTTTGCTTCCGATTGTTGACCATCGCCATCGTGCTGTGCTGTAAATATAGGGATTAGTTATTTTTATTAGCAAAATTCAATTACCACTCTGCTTTAGTATGCTCACTCTTTAAATTAACAACTCCCTTTTTTCTACCTTCTACCTCCACACACAGATGACCAACAGTTGGGAGGCTGCTCGGGCTTCACTAGGCTCCCTCTCTGGTAGCAGTAGTTCGGGCAATTCCAACATTACGCTGCGGCACGAGCCGCATCACCACACGAAACAGAAGCAATCGACGATGGCCAAGTATAATGCACCCTCGGGGCCCGTATCGCTTTCCGCCTTGATAGAAGCCGCTCCACCACCACCACCGGTCCCGCTAGAAGTGGCCAACAACGAGCCGTACGATTACTTCGACACCACCGTCAATGCCAATGCCATCGCGGAGCGGACCAACAGCTTGCGGCGGTTGCGAAGGGCCGGCTATGCTAATCGTAGCTTCATGTACCACGGCGAATATCCCCCGATCGCCGGGATGGTAGACGACGGGTACGATGACGATACGGGTGGTGGTGGTGGTGGCGGTGGACGTCTTCCCTACTACGTTGAGCCGACGTACCGTTCGCTCGAGTACGATCGCCGGCAGCGGCGCCGGCACAGCGTGCATCAGCTGGCCAACTTTAACCCCTCGTCGAAGCTGGACGATCTGAGGCAGCGGTTCGACGAGTACAGCTCATCGGCCGCGGTGCCGAGGGGAGCGTACTACGGCTACTACACGCTCGATCGCCACAAGAGCCGACAGCCGCGACCGTTGGGGCCGCCCAATGCACCACCACCACTGGCACCGGCCATCGCGTACGGGAAGGCGTTCTCCTTTGGGCAGAGCGCGGGTCGGTACAGCGGGAGCCGATCGCTTGACCGCGTGCTGGTGGAGGAGGAACGGGCGGACAAGCGCAAGGGACCAAAGCGAGGTTCCCGCTCGTCGCAGGGTTCCACCGATAGTAATAATAGTACACATGTAAGTAATTTTTAGCTTTTAGTAGCTCGTTGCACTCATGCAGTGCGTCTAATGGTTGTGCTTTCTCGTTCCCCCCCCTTCCCAGAGTGCATCATCCGGGTCGCTACTGCTGACGGTAGCAAACCTTGAGAGCTTTGCCAAAATACATTGTAAAACCACTGCCAGCGGTGGCTCCAAGCTGGACGGTGCCGGCAGCAGCCGAACACTCGAACGATACCTCTCCTCGACGCTCGATCTGGTACCGCACCCGCATCCCGGGACGCTTGGGCGGCGATCGCGCTACAACAGCAACATCCTGCTGCACCATCAAGAGGACGACGACGTTGACGTTCATCATCATCCGGCCGACCATGCGGCGATCGACTATCGCAAGGATGGGCATGCGATCGTACCGATCGATGAGATTTCCATCGACGAGGGCGAAACAGGTGGTGGAAGCGAACGGCAGCTACAGCTTGCCACTGTCGGAGGAGCGGGTGGTGGTGGCGTTGGGCCCAGTCTCGTGTCGCCGTTCCGTTCGCTGAAGGGCGGCAAGGTGGACCCGGACTCGGTGTCCGTTGCCAGCTCGACGCACTTCACGATGGTGAACGGGATCGGTGGACCGCAGCGCGTGATCAAGACCGGGATCTGCTCGAGCGGGGGCCACCAGATCACGGTACTGATCATTACGATGAGCATCATCTTCATGATCGGTATCTGTTCGGCTGTTTTCCTGCTCGAAAGTATGTGTCCGTTTTAAACCTTTAAAGATGGATTATTCGAATCATCCATTCTAATTCCTCTTTTTTTCCTCTGCAATCTTTACAGTGCGTGCCAGGGAAATGCCAAAATAACGACTTTCGTTTCATCATCATTCGTTCGCACCACCAGAAGATACGAGAGAGAGAGAGAGAGCCGCAGGAAGGAGCTTACGATTTACATTCGAAGTAGATTTAGCAATCAAAAACTGATAGATTAAGCGCTATCGCCCTGCAACAACGCGTTGCCATATGGAGTTAATAAGAGTTATAGTTATAGCGTATACACATAGGAAGAGACTTTTAGCTACTTTTTGCTATCCCCAAGCCCTACTTTTAGACCGATCTATGTGTGACTTACATAGTCATGTTAGCAAGCGACGTACTACTTCCCGATAGAAGCCTATCTTAACATACTTTTCACACAGCGAAAGAGCGTTATGCGCAGATAACGAACTTTCTTCACACTATTCCTACTGCTAGGTCGATAAGAGACATAACAATGTAGCGTTTTTTTTTTTTGTTATATCGTGCATGATTTCATGGTGAGGAACGGTATTAAATCACAATCAGCTAGAGATCGCCGAACGTCCACGGGACTTGTTGCGATACTCTAGCGTTGTGTTAGACTCGCTTAGTGCATAGTAATTGTAACGATAAAAATGAGTTAGCATGCGCTCTACAACATGCCAAAATGCCAAAAGCCTCTCAAGCAGCAGAACATGTTTTTCCTCTCTACTACTTCCTCGAAGTACTACGATCAATTTTTACCATTTTTAAAGCGCCCTCCTCCAACGTATCTGACTAAAACTATCCAGTTTCGTGTTTCACTGATTCAGTTCTGTGATATTTATTAAATTATTTAACTTATGTTGAGAGGATAAAGAAATGATTAAGGAAAAAACTTGAAGTGCACAGTGTTTTGACGGCGCTGGCCCGTGCCAGTTGAAATAGAAAGAAAGGTTGAATATATAAAATTGAAGTAAAATGTGATCTTCACCAATTTGATACAGGATTTCTTTCGATTTTCATTCCACATATACACTCCAGAGTTTGGTTTGAAATTGAATTGAACGCTTAAACGATAATGCTCTATTCTCTACGTCAAATGGTGTGTATGCGTGTAAAGTACAATACAGTACAGTGGAAAGCGAACGTAGCCTGCAAGACCTGCGGCGCTATCTATCATCACAACAACGCACAAACAGCCACGACCGGCGTAGTGTGGTGGTGAATGGCGATGGCTTATGTAGAGTAAATACAATCGAAGGAAAAACCTCGTGCCCGCGCGCCACACGTTGTCATGCACAACCCGATCGATCGTCCGACCCGTTCGGCGCCCCCGATCGGTGGAAAGTGGAAAGCATGAGGAAAGGGAGTACGGAGGACAGCCGCCTACTTAGGTAAATTTACACTTCGAAAAGTCCATCTCGGGATGCTGTTCCATGAACCTGTGCGGACGGAAAGACGGAGGGAAGGTGTTAGCAATCGCTTGCGGACGAAGTGCGGCACTAGCAGCGGTGGAGGATAAAAAAAGACAAATTACTTTTTCAGCATGTCCTGCTTCTTCTGCTCGTCACTCGTCGGCAGACCCATCTCCTTTTGCCGCTGGTCGTACATCATCTTCTCGACCATGCTGCGCGTGGAACCGTCCAGATCGGACAGCTTGGACGATTCCGGGTTGATTTTGCGCGTATTGATCGGCGGGTCGGTCGTCACCAGCCGGTCCCACCAGTTCATCTGGTTGATCTTTTCCACCGTCACCACGACCGCGTTCTTCTCCAGATGCCACAGCGAGTCCTCGATTTTGATCTCGCTGCACAGCTCCCCATCAATGATGGCCGGGTGGCCCTTCAGGCCTACCTTCAGGTGCTTGCGCTGGATGCTCACAACGACATCTTTCGCCTTGAGCGTAAACTTTACATCGAACGGTACGCGCAACTGTTTGCATCGGGAAAAGCGGGGGGGCGGACATTATGTACAAGTTTTCACGGTGCCTCGTATACATAAATCAGTGCATACACTCTCTTTTACATACCTCGAGTTCCTGCAGCGTCTGCGTCCAGCTGTATTTGTCCAGATCGCACCCATTGCCACGGTTTGGTTTTAGCTTACCTTCATCACCCGGCTCTACATCCTCCGTATCACTTCCGGCCTTGTTTTCTTTGCTCTCCTCGGCTGGCACAACCTTTTCTACCGCCGGTTCAGCTGCCTTTTGTCTGTGACAAAGCAAACAGAGAAACACTTGTGCTTAGCAATCCGTCCATCACGCCCCATCGTCACCATAGCAACCCTCGTTTTTCCAACCAACACACGGAGATAACCTACTTTTTCGCATCCAGCTCCTTCTGCAGCTGTTCCGCTTCCTCCTCGGTCAGCTCGGTGATAGTGGCCGATTTGCTTTGTTCCTCCTCCTCTCGCTTCTTGCGCAGCACCTCCTGCCTTCGTCGCTCTTCGGCCTCGCGCTGCTCGCGCTTTTTCCTCGCCACCTCCTGCGCTTTGGCCGCCTCCTGGCGGAAAATCTGCAGCACCAGCTTCTCCCACTCACCCTCTTCTCCGCCCACGAAAAAGTCAGTCTTTCTGTTGAGGAACCCGGCGAATGTGGCCAACATCTGTGTGCGCCCGAGCGAGCAAGGAAATATTTGTTAGGTTAGGTTCGTTGAGGGGAGGACGTGCATGATTTTGCTTCTACTTTACCTCCGGAACCCCGCCGGAATGTTGTTCTGCCATTGCAAACAATACTGAGTCGAATTTTCCTTCCGCTTCTGCCATCGTGGGTGGCTAGTTTGTTGTGCAAACTGTGGTGTCACACCAGTGGAAATCGGTTGCAATATGTACAATCTCACGCTCACGGCACTTCGGCTAACTGCGGCAGCGCTGAAACGTAAATAAATAAGTTTTCTTGTTTGGGCCGTTGCCGCCGCACTTCTTGACAGCGCTAGAATATTCGAGAAAATGTGACCAATTTTGGCCGCAGTGTAATCATCCTAGTGTGCAAGTTCATTGTAATGGTCGCGCGGATGACGGCACATGATCGGGGGAAGGATTTGCTTCCAAGAGTTGTTTTTTTGTATTTTAATCAATTTGTTGTTGCAAATATGAAATTAAAAGAGACAACAATACCGAATACAAGCGCGTAATATCTCTACTAAATAATTAATTCTACAACGAATGATTCGCATTTTCCCAATGCTGCACTATGGGCTGGTCAAATAAGGTACGTCAAATAGGCCAAACATTTGCCCACTGGGACCCGGGTTGCCACTGTCACAGTGTGCAAATGTCACCCTACACTGCTTCAAAATATATTTTCTCCCCCTACGAAAAAGACGCAAATTCGGACGCCTGGCCGCGGAATAGCTTTTGTTGCTGGAGATTTTCCAACCCCAAACTCAAACGCCATTTCCAGCAATCGGGCACTGACGAAGAAAAACGCCACTCCTTCGAAAATGTAAACGAATCGTACCGCCGTATCGTACGCTTTTTGTTTTACGGATTATTAGTTTGTTTTGGTTTTGCGTGGAACGCAAACGCTGGAGAGCATCAGCAAGCGCCAGAGAGCAGCGTACGTTTGTGTTGCGTACGTAAGGCGGAGTACAGCGAAGCAGGCTGTACCAAGCGAGGAAAAAAATCCACTCCCCATCGCAACATCGGTTTGTGGCCGATCAGTGTGATGCAATAATCGGTTTGTTTGGTAATTTAGTGCATTTTATCAGTGAACATTGGGAGTGTTTTTGGTGCGTAGTGCAACAAAAAAAAACGAAAGCGAATTTATTTTGCGCTGTTGTGCGCACGGGAAGCACCAACCACCCTCTCCCTGTACCATCTTCTTTGTGCATGTGTATGCGTGCGTGCGTGTGTGTATGCGGTGGATTTAAGCTGTTTGCGAAATTAGATGTGTGTGTGTGTGTGCGAATAGTATTGTAAAAATTTCCCGCTGCGAGGAGAAGAAACCAAGAAAATCAGTGTGAAGAGAATAATAATCACCGTACGGAAGAAATAGGAGAAACTCCGAGAACAGCGAAAGACCCGAAGATCCCTTCTTTGGGTGCGGATTAGAGACGGTCAGAACGGCAAAGAAGGCGAAGAACTGTACTGCCCAGAAGAAGTAGCAGCAAGGGAACGGAAAAAGGATTAAACCTCTACAAAAGCCATAAAATGGAGAACGGATCCGACGATCGGGTGTATGCGGCGGAGAAAATCATGAAAAAACGCATCCGGGCGGTAAGTGTTCAATTTGATGTGTGCTCGTGTGACTGTGTGTGTGTAGCGCATAAGTTGCATATTGGTTTCCCACCTCCTCCCTGCCCACTCCAAACCAAAAACAACAGTTCCCTTCCCATTCCGAGAACCCGTGTAAACCGTGTTTACAATCGCGTCCCTATTACGTCATCAGCGTGGCGTATACCCGCACATGTGCCTGGCTCTGTGTATGGGTGTGAGAAAGACAGAAATGCACCCAACAACAAAAAAAAGATGCAAAATAAATTGCAACGGAAGGCGGCAAATGGGAAACGAATGTTCGGTGTTCCACTGTTGCCAGCTTTCCTGTGTTCTGTTCTGCTGACATAATGTCGCCAACTAGATGTGTGTGTGTGCGCAAGGTGCATCGGTTAAATGAAAAAAGCCCCCCCCCCCTCCTCTCCCTTTTCACCAATAAATGCCCTCCAGCATGACCCCACGCGATGCCATCGAAAGGCAGGCCGGCAGGCAGGTGGTCTCCTTCTGCTTCCTTCACTGGTTATTATACGCTTTTTGCGGACACTTTTCGGCGAAAGTGTGCAAAATCGACCCCACAAAACGTACACACACACCACCATCCCGCAAATTCGACGCGATGATGATCACAAACGCGTTGTAGCATAAATTGCATGCGGCGACCACAGCACACCAGCGGTTGCTATGATGGTGTGTTTGTAGCGCGTTTGTTGTTGTTGTTGGTTGGCCTGCCGGAGAAGGATGCGAGAAGAAAAGAGCACGATAGAGAGTGAGAGAGAGCGAGCAGGACGCACGGCGCTGTGTGAGCCGCTTTTCTGCGAATGCAGCTGACCTTGACTAGGCTTGCCTTACCCCCACCCCAGGGGTACACTGGGTGTGTGTAGTTGTAAGACCGTTTCGACGAATTCCACGTTTTTGCGACTTTATTTTATGCTTGGCATGATGCACACTGAAGCCGGTACGCCGGATGCGGCGTCGTTACATACAATTTCACACACATTTAAAGGCCCCCGGTCCCTTCACCACATGCCTCTTTTCTCTTGCCCTCTTGACCGCCTGCTGTTGCATTTGTAGCACTCACACACACGCATAAAGGCAAATAAATTTTGGGAAAAAAGCCAAAAACCCTACGACACGGCGGGCCCCTACAGTTTTTGGCTGTGCCGGTTTGTTTTGTTTGTGGGGTCCTTGGACGTCATGTTCGTATTCCGCTTTCTTCACTCCTCTCCCCACGGACACACACGTGTGTGTGTGTGTGTGTGTGTGTGTGTGTGTGTGTGTGTGTGTGTGTGTGTGTGTGTGTGGTTCCAGCCTATTGCGTAGTTAGTTTTTCACCATCAACCGGACGCCCCACATGCAAGCATGGCCTACCTTTTTCCACACCTGCATGTGTGCGGTAAAGTTTAATTTTATGATGGTGCACTTTCTTGTCCTTTCTTTTTTTTGCTTCGTTTTATGGTCAGAGGCCCAGGCAGTGGAGCAATATTCATCATTTTAAATAGCTTTTGCGCTCATTAGTTCAATTTTTGGGTATGAAAATGGTAAAATTATTTGTTATGGTTTATTACAGCAATTCAATCGTTTTGTTACAGTGTGGTTTTGCTCCCGCGCAGCAGCAGAAAAGAGTCGTTGACTCATTTAGTTTTATGCAACGATACAGTACCAATAATTGTTTAGAATAATTAATTTAATAATTTATTTCTTTTCGCCCATTTCCTCCCCAGGGCAAGGCGGAGTATCACGTGAAATGGAAGGGCTGGAGCCAGCGCCACAACACATGGGAGCCGGAGGAGAACATCCTCGACCAGCGGTTGATCGAGATATTCGAAAAGTCGGTCCGCGGCTCATCCACCCCGAAGCGCAAGAAGAAAGCAATCATCGAAGATTCGGACGACGACGAGCTGCCGTCCAGCACGATGTCGCCCACGCCCGAACCGGAGCTGCCGAAAAAGGAGGAGCGCAAGGAGGCAAAGAAGGATCGTGATGATAAGCATCAGCTGCAGCAGCAGCAGCAGCATCATCACCATCACCATCATCATCACCACCATCACCAGGGTGGTGCAAAGAAGGAGAAGGACGTGGCCAACATTTCCAACAGCAGCTTAAACAGTGGCGCCGACGGCTCAAAGCGAAACAGCAGCAGCATCAGCCCGAGCCACCATCATGGTGGCAGCTCGTCGACGAAGGTTGAAAAATCGTCCCCACACTTGGCGACGGGCGCGGCGGACCCGTCGCTAGTCGCTGGTGGAGCCGGCGGCGTCACCGGGACGGTCGGTATGCAGCCGCTGCCCAGCCTGAAGATCTCCATCTCCGCCGACCGGTCCGCCGAGCTGGTGGGCAACGATCACGACACCAACTCGAACTCGAGCGACGATCAACCGCTCAGCCACAAGGACGTGATCGGCACGAAGCGGAAGGCCGAGGTCCTGTCGAAGGGGGGCAAGGTGGGTGTGACGATCAAAACGTCCTCGCCCGGGGACGAATCGCCCAGCAGCAGCACGCTGCTGAAGGCGCAGCGGCTCGAGGTGAGCCCGCTGTCTGGGGTCGGCGGTCCGGCCGTCGCCGGCGGCTCGACCGTCGCCCCGATCAGTACCACCTTCGGCAAGCTGGACATGAAGGCGGCCGCTCCACTGTCGCCCGACACGCCCGCCTCCCGGCCCGAATCGAACATTCCGCCGCCGGCCGAACCGAACGCACAGCTGCCGGGCGGGGCGGCGGCGGTGGTGGTCGCAGCCGGCGGACTGCCCGCCGGTCGAGAGGAGGGAAACCCGCTGGAGGGGCAGGTTGCTGGACAGCAGGCCCAGCAGCACCAGCAGCAACCGGGCGCCGCGGCGAACGGTGGCGATGCATTTCCGC
This sequence comes from Anopheles coluzzii, assembly GCF_943734685.1. Lineage (NCBI taxonomy): Eukaryota > Metazoa > Arthropoda > Insecta > Diptera > Culicidae > Anopheles > Anopheles coluzzii. The sequence goes on along the minus strand of NC_064670.1, from coordinate 103,747,325 downwards.
TGAGCAACGGTAACGGTCCGAACAACATCAACAACAACAACAATAACCTTAACAACAACAACAACAATATCAACAAACATGTCAGCACGCTAACACTGTCGCCGCGGGCCGCCCCACCCCGCCTCTGGCTGCCGAAGGCACAAACGACCAACCAGGTGTTTATCACGGATGTGACGGTCAACCTGGAGACGGTCACGATTCGGGAGTGCAAGACGGAGGCAGGCTTCTTCAAGACGCGGGACATGCAGCAGCAGCAGCAAGAGCAGCAGCAACAACTCCAGCAAGACCAACACCAACAACAACAGCCCCGGGTCGGTGATCTGCTAAGCAATTAAAAGAGCAGGAAGGGCGTGCTTTTCTACCCTACGATCCGGGCAGATCGTAGCAGTAACGTGTTTTCCTTGTACCTGTGTAACTGAGCAGTGCATTTGCGGAGGGATTTTTGTGCATTATACATACACAAACAAACACACAGCACACGTTAACATTACTAAAGAAGCGTGGAAAAAAACGCAAAAGCGAATGTGGCCAAAATCCTTGCAAACCTTGCGGGAAAAGGATACGAAATGATAGGGAAGAACGGAAAATTAACACCCAAAAACCGGGTGGGTCAATGGGAAGAAAATTGTAAATACTACAAAACTGTAATGATTGTGTGTGTGTGTGTCTAGAAGAGTCAAAAAGAGGAGATATTCTTTGTGAAAGCTTTTTTGAAGAAAAAGTTAGAAACGATCGAAAGAGGAAGAGGACAAAAATGCTCCTGTTCTTGTTTTGGGTGAAGAATCACAAAGGTGCGTGTGGAACATTTTTTGTATGTGTATGTATATAGACATTTTGGAGAGGACTTTTTCCAAGCAGTAAAAGGGTTAGAGGCTTAAGAGCGGGGAGGAAGGAGAGGGAGCGCTCATTGTGTAGAGCATTGTGAGCGCATTTTATTTATATTATATTCCACCAAATTATTTCCAACTTTTAAAGCGCTTCTGGAACGCATTCAACTATCGCCGGGTGTGCGTTTTAATATAAAAATGGGATATCTCCTTCCGCAAGCGCATATAACATACACTCCTCACTGCTGACAAAGTTAGCGTTTGAAAGGCGTTTGCGTGGGCAGATGCAGATAAATATTATTTTAAGTTTTAGTCACTTACTCAGACGTTTGCGCGTAGATCGATGCATTGTTTTGAATGCACTTTGTTCCATTTCCGCAAATTTCACACCATCTCACACACGCGCGCGCACTGCAGGCGTGTTTAGGTTTAGGTTCGTTTTAAATGACGTTTCGTTTTCACTCTCATTCTCTCTATATTATTTTATATATTTTACCCATTTATCGGTATTTGAAGAAAGTATTTTCACTGTTGATGAAAGCATTGTGTGTGTGTGTGGTTTTGCATTTGGTTTTATGTTTTATCGGCAATCGTGGGGAGATAGTAGTAGTAGCGTGAACGTGTGGAACACGATGGCGGCGCGCTCGCCCTTTTGCACGCTCTCATGCAGTAGGAAAAGCAACTTTCCAGCACAACATAAAATGCTAGCTTTGTCTAGGTATATTGTAGAGCTAGTGGTAAAGGATTTTATTTAAAAGCAGCAAAGTAAGTTAAAAAAAAACATGCCGCTTTGCATAAGCGTTTATCGAGCTTTTGGTTCTCTATCGTGTTTATTTAGAATTTATCTTTTTCGTAAGTTGATCAAATCTCAACAATCGTTTCGTTTCTTTATTGTCAGTCGGCTATTTCTAGACTAGATACAGTTAGTTTTTAGTTTTTTTTAGTTGATATGTGGACAACCGTGTACAATGGGTTTTGGCATATAAGGCACAACAGTACCAGTCGTATTTATTGGCTATGGACAGGCGTGAACAGGCGTGGCCTCCAATCGAGAAGGGCAATTCTGTGCTAGAGGCTTCACATTTTAAAACTTTCCATTCCCGCATGAGGAATAGCGCGAGCGAGCAACAAAATGTTCCAATGTATCGTAATCGTCAAACGAAATAATAGCGCCCCCTTTGTATGTGTTAGTGAACAGTTTGGTGTCGTTTAGAGATTAGTTGTGCGTGCATTAGGGAGGCGGAAATGATGGAGAAATTTGTGAAATTAATCAACAACTTATGTTTTAAATTATTCCTTAATGCTCTCACAAGGCAAGACTCACGATGGCGTATAAACACAAACAAATTGGAAAAGAAAGCGTGATCAGCAGAGACACACACACACACAAATGATCTTTTAATTTATTTGACATGATCTTTTTCACACCCAGTTGGTAGGGGGGAACCCATACATATATATATTTATCTCCGCTGTAATGTTTGATTAGAGCCAAAAGGCCTTTTAGAGGATAGACAACTTCTCTTTAGCTCTACTAAAATGGGTAATTCATGTGCTTGGCTGGGTTTTTGAGTGGGGCGTGGGGGAGCCTGGGAGGACCACAAAAGAGCAATACTATTTCTATCTGTTGTTGTCTAATTTCTTTGCCAAAAACCAAACAAACAAAAAAACATCGGTCAAGCAAGAAAAAAACAAACAAACAAAACAACCAACACTTACAATAACAACTAAGCAAAGCAGCATATTCGAGCTATTTATAGAATAGTGCATTAATATCTTTCGTAGTAGTTGATAGTGACTAAAAAAAACCACAACACACACAACAACATTGTACTGTTATCATAGTTTAAGAAAGTCATTAAACCACAGGCGCGTATGGAAAATCAAACCAAACCCGTTGGAGTGTGTCCGTTTTGTTGGAGAAATATCACAAACTCATAAGACGCAATCGCTTCTCGCATTCGGATGCAGTGAAGTAAGAAGAGACGACGCGCTTGTTTGGCATATAATTGCTGGATTTTTACTCTTGTAAAATAGCTTCCTATAGAATGTGTGTATATATATAATATTCGCATCTAAGCGGAACCGATTGCCGCAAACAAAAAAAGAAAAAGGAAACAAAACCCACACACACACACCTCTCCTCTACGATGTTGCTCGAGCGCTTGCAAAGCTCGGTTACGTTCGGTGTTTTCTTCCTACTTTCTTCCTTTATTTCGCAAACACTAACTAATCTCCCATCGGTATGTGGGTTCACCGCCTGCTGCAACGTACGATCGTTTGCCCTGCGGTTTTGCTATGCAAATCGAGTGCACTTTTGTAGAATATAGCGTTTCCCAGGGGTTCCCATAGTGTTGGGATACTTCCTTGACTATTTCCTATGGGAAATGAACCTAATAGCACAAATCCCAGGTTTGTCGAATCCAATAGGATTGTCTAAGGAGCCTGTCCAAAAAGGGTGCCATAGAGTCCAATTTCCATCAAATGGAGGTCACTCCCTATTGGAAAGAGTCAATTAAGTGTCTCACAACCCTATGAGAACCCCTGCAAAACCCTGTAAAAAGAAAAGGCGCGCTGCTTGAGTAGGCAACAGGCAACAGAAGAAAAAAAAGAGTGAGTAATAATTTACAATACGCTTCCAAGAAATTAAAGGCTACGGGGGAGGCGCAATTTTACAAATTTATCGTACCAAAATACATCACGATCACTTTCACAAATGATTGGCAAACGGGGGGGGGTTCACTGTATAACAACTTTTAGCCACAATTAGCAACAATTAGCACCCTCTGCAGCAGCAGATTGAAGGGGGATGGGACGTCCGACAATCGTCGTTGATTGCCGGAGAAGCACTTTTTTTAACACGCACAGGAAAAAGCGTTTGACTTTTGTGATTTGTTTAGCTAGGAAGAGAGAGGGAATGGGCGGGAGAGAGAGGCAGAGAGAGACAGGTCGTGAAACGGGAAGATGGGAAATGTGCGGGCAAGAAGGAGCCTTTTATCGAGGCATCTAGCTTTTGCACTTTCGTCGATTTTTCTGCAACTTTTCGACGCGCGAATTGATCGAGAAGGGCCGCGAAAACTGTTCCTCTATGATGCCGACGGACATGGCGGTGGCCACGAACTGGTTGAGCGAAATCTCCCAGACCGCTTCCGGCGGTGCGTTGGCGGAACTGTGCCTGGGCGTACGTTCCGAGCTGGAGGAGGAAGGATTGCCGTTCGGGTCAAACTGAAACGCAACAAACAAACGAAAAAATTAGTTAACGTGTCGTTGGAGAGTTGGTTTGAAGTTGCAGTTACGCACTACTTCTCCGCCTTCCATCGCTAGCTGGGTGAAGCTGTCGTTGCTATCGTCCCGCCGGCTGAGAATCGCATCCTCCCCAAGCGATATTAGTGTTTTATCTAAAAAAGGGGGAAAAGGCAAAATGAGATAAGCTTTGGGGAGTTCACTATGGCAGGACCGGGCATAGAAGCTAGAAGGCCTTACAAGACGTTTGAACCTCCTGGTCGGTCACTTTGCGCTCCTTGTTCAGTATCTCCAGCAGCGTCGTCCACAGCGAGATAAAGTTCTTCTGCGTCATGTTGGGAATGGTTTTGTACGTAAAGTTCGAGTCGGGCTCGTCCAGGAAGATGCGCAGCCCGCTGATGCTGCGCGCCTCGTTCCGACGGCTCGCCCCACCCTCATCCAGGCTGCTGCCGTACCGCTGGAAGCCAAGATCGCTAATGTCCGACCGCGAGCCGAACGATTCCGCCTCCCCGAGGTTCGTACCGGAGGCGTTGCTAGTGCTGGGACCGGCACCACCACCACCACTGCCAGCAGCGCTCATACTCGCTACCGGCAGCTCCACGTAAAAGATGGACGATGTTTCCGCGTTGTGCGAGTGCGAATCGTCCATGGAAAGGTTCGGTGTGGTCGCGTTAAACTGCGACAGCGACAGATTCTCCACGTCCGACGACGCCTCGAGACTGATGTCGATTGGCGACGGTAGCGATTTGAGCGTTTCGAGCGGATTGTCGCTAAAGAAGCTTTCCGCCTCGGTCGCCACCTCCGTGTCGGAGTCGCGCGAACCACCGCCACCACCACCGCTCGATTCCAGCTCCTGCGCAGTGAGCAGCGGCGGCAGGTGCAGGATGTAGAGGAGCTTCAGCTTTTCCGTTGCCCGCTTCGAGCAGATGATGCCGATCGCAAAGATGAGCTGCTTGAATTCGAGATATCCGCACGATTGTTTGTCCATCAGCTGAAAAGTACACCAAAGCATGGCGTTAAATACTTTGCTAAAACTCCAAACAGCTTCTGCAACCTACCCGGAACAGTTTCTCGGGCAGATCAATGTTTTGACAGTGGCCCCACGGTGTCAGATCGACAAACAGCTTGCGAAACGTTTCGTAATCCACCCGGAAGCAGTCGTACCGATTGTCGCGGCACCGTTTCTTCGCATCGTTCAGCACCGTCACGTCGTACACGGGCTCGCCGCCATTCACCGACGTTGGGCGGGATCGGGCCGTTAAGCTGTTCTTCTCATCCTTCGTGTAGCAGAGCAGCATGCGCAGCTCTTCACTGTCGAAATACCTGCAAACAGAGGAAATGCAACATTATTAGCGTTGTCACGACAGAAAAGGGAATGGAATGTTCTCATACCCATTGTCTTTGAAGTTTTTTATCACACTATTTTCCAGATCTTTCTCCAGCTGGTGCACGGTCAGCCGGCGGTGCTTGTTGCGCAGCTCCTCAATCTTTTGTGATGTTATTGCCTTACCAAACTTAAGATATGCTTCGTAGATGAGCGTCTGTACCGATTGGCTCTGGAAAGCGCAGACACAGCGCGGCGGTGACCAAAGGTTAATTGAATGTGATCTTGCCAATCAACTTTTCTTTGCAATTAAATTACCTTGATTTGCTGCTTCTCCTTGTCCTCGATAATGATTCGCTGCACTTCATCGTTGAAGATGCCCATCAGAAAGGTGGTCAGCAGCTGCATTGCTTCCCCATCGTCGCTACAGTTCAGGAGCTTTTCCTGGTTCCATTCGAGAATTTTTAAAGCTATCTGTACGGGGGAAAAAAAAAGCCCAAAGCAAGCGATGAAATGGAATGCAATCGAAGCAGATGCTTTGAGACACACTTACAATAAAGATCACTTTTGCGCCGTCACACAGAAAGCAGTCGATAATGTGCAGCGCACTTTCGTATGGCATCACGCTGAGAAAGATGGTGAGGAACCAGGAGAGCGAAATCATGCGAATCACGCCCAGCTCGGTCAGCTTCACGTGCAGGTTGGGCAGATGGCTTGCGATCAGCTCGTCCAGCAGGCCCTGATCGATCTGCGCCCCGACGACGCGATCGTTGTAGTAGTCGGGCAGCAGCGACTCGCACAGGCAGCACAGTATCCAGAACGCATCCTCCTCGTCGCAGTAGATGAGAAACACGGACGAAACGATGTTCATTGCCTGGCAGTAGCCTATCTCGGGGTTGCGCAGCGCGTACGCCTGCAGCACCCGGCGCAGGGCCGTAATGCCGATGCTCGTCTGAAAGGCGGGATGCTCTGGCAGCGAGCGGTGCAGATCGCGCTCGATCTCTTCGAACGACACGGGGCTCTGGTCCTTCGCCTTCGCTACCAGCTGCTGGTACAGGTTCGGTTGCATCATCTTCATGTGTATGGCGCCGGAAAAGATGAGCCACACTTCGCGCCGCAGCTGGTCCGGTATGCCCTCGATCACGAGGTTGATCGTGTCGGTGGTGCGAAACATTGAGATGCCCCGTCCGTACAGGGAAAAGTGTTCCTCCCAGCGTTTCATCTGTGGTGAGAGAGAGGAAACATTGTCAGGAACAATGTGATACACATTTAAAACATCGCATTTATCGTACCTTTTCCGCCTGCAGATCATCGAACGCTCGGTTGTTTGTATCTTTGTACAGATGCATCAACGGTTCCTGCTTCATCCAATCCAGATCGTCAGGTACACGGGTCGGTCTAGCAAAAAGCGAGAGAAATAGAGCTTCATAATATTTTTTGCTAAAACACTTCGAGCGGCGTCACACTTACAGGACGGTTTTCGAGAGTAGTTCTGAGATTTTCGTTATCAAAAACTCTCGATCCAAGATGTGTTGCAACACAAAGATGTTCCCATCCGAGGTGGTGATGATGATTCGATTGCTAAACCGGTTGTGTGGGTCATCGTTCTTTTCAACGCTCTGGAAGAAACGAATAGTAGATTGACTAACGATTTGTTTTTCAAGCTGAAGATTCTCAACCACTTACAACAATCTTGCTTAACGGTATGACCAACGACACCATGCTGGACACATCGCTCTTAAAGCACAGATAGTTCTGCGACAGGTAGAGCACCCCGTTGATGTGCTTCTTCGTGTACGGTGCCCACAGCGACGCCTTGATCATGCCGTCCAGAATCTCCGCCTTGGGCACGCGAAAGTGTATCCGGTACTCGTCCGACTGCTGGCGCGCGGTCAGATCGCGCAACAGCAGCGTCTTCTGGGCGACGTTCTTTTCCATCTTTTTCAGTATGACCGGATCGTGGTCGACGATCGGCCGGTCCGGATCCTGGATCATCTTCTGCATCGTCAGCTTGCTCAGCTGCTCGATCAGCTGGTACGCTTCGCCCGGCGAGTAGAGAAACACGAACGTGTACTCCTTGCTGCCCTGCTGCCCCGCCCGGACCGTGATCGTGTTGCCGGACTTTTTGATATCGGTCAGCTCGTTGTACCGGAAGCACAGCTTGCTCTCCGAGCCGAGTATGTACGAGTAGAAGCAGATGTGGTTGAGCGACAGGTACAGCTGGCCCTGGCGCGGTATCTTGCGAAAGTAGCTGCAGTAGTAGTAGTTGACCAGCTTTTCGTCCTCCGGCATGCGGAACTTTTCGCGGAACTTGCACACCGCCACCTGGAAGCTGGTGGGATCGTTCTGCTCCTCGGCCGGCCGGGAGCTGTGGGCGAGCAGGGACTGGATCTTACAGATGGTAAAGTTGGTAATCTCTTCCTCCGTTTCCATCTCGTTGATCACGCGAAACAGGTTCTTCGCCAGCCAGTCCCAGTCGAGCATAATCGCGTCCAGCGTGATGTCGGCGGCAATTTCTGTGCGAAAGCGGAAATTGAAATGGGGGAAATTAATAAACAAACAAAAAAAAGGTATGACGTCGTTCTGTCCCGGTTTTTGATGCATGTCATCCGAATGAATGATGCCTTCCTCGAAGGCACATCCATTCGGTAGGGCGCTTATCGCTTAGCTCTGGCGGGCAGAGAGGTCTGGTAGTGCTGGGCCGTTTTTGATAAGCTCAGCGCGCACCGAGCACGAGCGTCCACAGGCCGCACACAGTGCTGGGGAGGAGTTCAACTTACCAAAGCATAATCCCGTCGACGGCTGGCAATGCAAAATTCTGTACGGGGACGGTTTCGTGTCGAGTACGTTGTCCAGCGTTCCCACCAACATCGAGGAAAAGCCCCGCAGACTTCCATGCCCTTTGCGGTGTTGCAGCAGGAAGTAGCGCGATGTTACCTTCGTTGTTTCGTTCACCCTGTTCCGACAAATGACAAAGAGAGGGAGAGAGAGAGTGGACACAAGAAATGTATAATATTGAAACGTGACCGATGTTACAAGCAAAAGAAAGTAGTTTTGCATCCATTGTATTGTTATTAGTCACACAGCATGTGGCGATAATCTATCTGAATCATCCACCCCTCCGCGCGCGAACGCTGGACCCTTGCCTGCAGGGAACGAGCTGATGCTGGGCAATATGCAACTGCGCCACAGATAGAAGACGGACAGGTCCCCGCCCCACACACAGCCCTCCGCAAACGACAAACCACCGAACATGGATACGTACCACAGCGCGTACGGCATCGAACATTCTCTCGGGGGGATCCACATTTTCGGGCGTCCACTTTCCGGGCGAAGGAGGCCCTGCGTTGCCGTGCAGCAGTAGACGGGAAAGGCGAATTTGCACTTACACTCGCGCGAAGTTACATCAATTACATGAGCAGAGCAGTTAGTAAACAGTGAAGCGATTGGACATTTTTGTTGTTCTTCTCGTGTGTGTGGGAAAACGACGACTGTCAAGCAGCGGAGTGTGTGCGGTGCGGTTGTGTGTGTGCGTGTGTGTGTGGATAATGTTGTGACATTTGGCAACGGAGCGCGCGTGCAGCCCGTCGAGCGGGGGCTATAAACGGAGCTTTGTTTTGCAGTTTGCCGGTTTGGTGGAATTCCGTTGCGGTTTTTTTAAATTTGGTAATCAGCTGATTGGTGCGATGGGCGTGATTGTTGGTGGTGTATTAATTGCCATGAAGAGGGGAATTTGTACAGCCAGCAGGTAGTAGTGTGATGTCTTCGAATAGTCCAGTGAGTGATCGGAATACAAGCTAATAAGAACCGTGTTAGAAACGTTACCCATATGAAATAACGAAGGAACGACGCATATGTACTTATAGTTACGAGTACAGTGTCCTTTACGACGTGATGGAATAACTTCCTAGCATTGCTACTCCGGACACGTTTCCAGCTAAATCAAACTGATAATTCCGCTCAGAGGGGTCCTCGGTCCTAGCCTTTCAAAGCCCTCTGAAAGCCAAGCTCATAAGTGATACAGGCAGGCCTTGACCGATAACGGTTGTTGAGCCAAAAGAAGAAAGAAGAACTATGGACACTAGAGTTGAGTTATTAGGAGAGCATCCATGGTTTCTTGCCGGTCTCGTGGTACAGTCGTAAACTCGTACGACTTAACAACATTCCCGTCATGGGTTCAAGCCCCAAATGGACCGTGCCGCCGTACGTAGGAAAGTTTGAAATACGTCGCTTCGAAAAGTTTGGAATTGTTCCTTATTCGTAATGAAATGTGTTGTAATGAATGGCAATTAGCATTCTGTATGCATATTTTACCCTTTTCCGTACCAAGAAACGATGAAAAAATGAGACGATCAATCGCTTGATAATCCTAAACAGCGTTTGCTGACAGCTTTTGCTAGCCTCAGGTAGATGGCGCTAGTCCAATACTTTTTTACGCTAGCAAAAACGCCCTGTATACCCACGATTACAGGAATATATAAATAGATCATTGATGCACTGAAAGAGGAGCGAATGTAGTCAGTAGGTTGCATGCATACAGAAACAAAATGACTTGATGGAGTCGCCCAATGCTTGATGAAACATTCAAACATTTAAAAGTCTGTAAGTGGTATTCGTAGTACGAAGTATCACGAAATATTTCTCGATCCTGATCATGACCTTGAAAAGTCGCCATCTGCTCCTTTATTCTGAGTCGCAAAGTAATTCGCCCAACATAAGTAGACAAGAGCAAGGCAAACGAACGCTGAAACCACCACCAGTCAATTGTGGATCGGTGGAATTGAAGCCTATTGATGAGATCGCTGAAAGCATTGATGCAGACTGGGCGGATGATAAGGCAGGGCGGAAGTCCAGCACAGGTCATATCCCCGAGGATCAATCAGCACAAGAAGCAGGCTGAAAACAACATGTAGCCGAAGGACTACTGAAGGACGTTGAAGAACCGTACCTCAAGCTATTCCTAAGAGTATACAACACGAGTATACATATTTGAACTATTCGATGAAATCAAAACAAACTACTGACCAGTTTTGGATGTAACTTGTAGCACAATGCCTATTTTCAGATATCAGTTTCTCATCTCATGATAAGACCAGGAAGAAATGCAACACCCTGTTTCGTTACGGGTTTAGTTCATTTATTGTTTGTACCGGCTGGTTCGGTTGCACTAACACGCTATCAGAAAGGCTAATAATGTCCTCAGGATGATGCGGAAAAATTGAAGAATAAATGTTTCAATTCATACCGTCTATGCACTAATCTAGTGTAAGTGTAATGCCAAGAGCCTCAGCGTCCTAACCGGGCAGCTGCACGCACCGTCATCCCTCCTCGCCCTCCAGCCCAAAACAGACAGGCGGGCTCATGCTCTTTCTCTCTCTCGCTCTCTCTAGTTACGGGCTATCTAAAAAATATTGAAGTAAGATAAAATTCTCCTTCCATAAACGCACCCTCCTTGGCCGTTGACAGGAATTTCTCACACACACGCGCAATCATCCTGTGCCGTCGATCCATCCGCTGGTCCAGTGTTGCTTAGTGGCGTTTTTTTTAAGTAATCCTCCTTGAGGCGGTCCAGATTTGGCCGTTCTAACTGTCTTTCGAGCGAAGCAAATAATGTGAATAGCTTTATATGTATATATATATATATATATACTCTCTCTCTCTCTCTCTCTCTCTCTCTCTCTCTCTTTCTCTCTTTCAAAGCTTTGTGGAAAAATAAAATATCTGTTATACAACAAGAAACATAAACAAGAAACAAATCCTCCTTCCTAGGTCGATCGCTACACATTCTCTCTCTCTCTTTCTCACACACACACACTTATACACATCCAACGATCCAATACTTTTGCTTGGCTTGGCCAGCAACACTACACAGCACTACACAACAACAATCTCTTCCAACCATCCCCCTCTCTCTCTCTCACACACACACACAGTTAGCAAAACATTGGGGCTTTAAATAGGTCACAAAAATACATCATTTTTGATATTTATCTCGTTTGAGCTGTAATAATGAAACTATTCGATCCCTCCGATGCTACTACACCATGAGGAGTCATGAGCTCGTTCGTTCCATTGCAGGTGATGTGAAGGTACAAAATAATGGGGGAGACCAATAAGGGATCGGTAACCGATCAGATCAATTCGGTTCAAACTGTTTTTGAGTGGATTTTGTAATTCTAGTACATTTTGCTGTGCGCCTGTTTTTTGTTTGTTTTTTTTTGTTGCTTCATCTCTTTATTGCCCCCATCGCGCGGTTGTGTTCCGATGCATTCCTGTAAGTAATACTGATCACAGACTGTTGTAGACACGCACACCTAGACATACATTCAAACACACAGACACACTCAATTTCCACGTGTGAGATGTGGTTTGATCGATCGCGCTTGTTGTCCTTCGCGCTTTCTTTCTTTTTCTTTCTCTCTTTCTCTCTCTCTCTCTCTCTCTCTCATATTTCCCTTTCTGTCTTTCTCTCCCTCTCACTCGCTCTCTCCTTCCCTTTAAAGAAGAGAAGAATTATGGAGAATAGATTGTTGCTTTTGATTTATGCTACGGTTTTTTTGTTTTGTTTTTAATAGAATTGCCTACTCCTATGCCTAATAATTTCGTTACGTAAAAGGAGACGTCTTTTCACTATATATGTGGTGTGTGTGTGTTTTTTTACGCGAAAATTGTTGTTTTTTTTTACTTCGGTGTTGTTCCGCTTCTTCTCCTCCGTTGTTGCTCCGCTAGTTAACATGTGTTTGCAATAAATATATATTTAGGGTTGTTTTTTTTTGCCTTTAGGAGTTGCTTGGTTGCTGTGTTTTAGTTTTTAACGTGATCGCTTTGCATATGATCATGAGGATCATCCTCGGCAGATGATCGGCTGAAGAACGGTAGACAAAATTCATGCAAAAATTCAAGCCGTTTGTGTTTGAGCCCATAGCTCAAAAGTAGGCTCAGTGCGGCGTAGATTGCGCAGTATCCCCCCATTGTCCTTAAGCAGGGATGGGAGCCTGCTCGTAGAAATCGGGCTCATCCTCTGCGCCTTCGTTCGGTTGGCTTCCATCGAGCTAAAAGTTAAGACACAAAAGCGTTACTTTAGTGATCGCTGGAACCGGGGGAAGAGATATAAAACTTACAGCACGCAACTCCAGGGGCGAAAAGATGCTCTCCAGCTGCTTCCGGATCGGTACCATCATGATCAGGAAGAAGGGGAAGGCGAGCGAGAACGGGGACGACTTGACCGCCCACAGCATGGCCAGCGCCAGTATCTGCACGAAGGTGAACAGGTGCATCTTCCAGGTCGGGACGCGGCGTACGAATGGCACTTGTGGATGATGCTTCACCGGCATCAGGTACAGCCGCAATCTGTGTGGTGTGGAATTTCCAACGAGATGCAGTGAAGATATGATCCTTTTCTTAGAGTTCCACGATCATCGATGGGATACTTACCGCTCGAAGAACTGCACACCGCTCATGGAAGCAATGCCCATGTACAGGAACACACCGAACAGTACGGACATCGGGATGAGGCGCAAAATTGGAGCCATCGTTACGGACAGCCCGACCATAAGCGACACGAAGAAGCCCGATATTCTTTGCTCCTTCACGTCCGTAATGTGTGGAGCGTCTCCGGGGGCGTGTGTTCTATGAAAAGGATTTGATTTTGGAGTTAGATTTCTACCTGGTACGACCACACATCCAGCTACCTACCTCGACATGATGGTGACGGCAGACACGTGCGTCACCGACCGTACGGTGGCGGCACAGTGCCACGGCATACCGAAGAACCCGCAGACGGTGTTCAGGAAGCACAGCAGCACAATGTCCATGTGCAGGCCCGAGCCCTTCTTCAGCCCCCGCTCGGGCTTGTCCACGATCAGCTCGGAGATGTGCGTCTCCATGAAGATCAGGATGTACACCAGCAGGGCGGGAATGCCGGCAACAAACGGCATCCAGCCGGGAACGCCACCGAGCGGAATGATCCATCCGCGGCGCGTTTCATCGCTCGGCGACAGGCCCTCCGGTACGCTTAGCTTCTCCGTGTACACCTGCGGGATCATGTAGTCGACCAGCACGAACAGCGCGATCGAGATCGGCACACCGAAGTCACCGAGGGCACGGCGGGCGTTACGCCCCAGGAAGTGGGAGTTGCGGAACAGCTTCAGATAGTAGGCCAGCGAGAACGTGCCGAGCGTGAGGATGGTGCAGAAGAGGGCCGTGTTGGGTCGGTTCAGTGGCCCGGTGCCGTCTTCCGGGATGAGCAGATTGGCCGCGTCCTGTGCCATTGCGATCGTACCGTTCACGGCCGTTGTTAGACTCTCGGCCAGCAGCTCGGAGGTGGGAGTCGTTCCGTTGCGCTCCTCCTCCAGGTAGGGCATCGGGAGCGGCTGTGGCTCGGTGACGTTCTTGTACAGGTACTCCGCCAACAGGGGATGACGCTTGTACACGGACAGCAGCTTCATCACCGTCTCGACGATGTAGATCAGCGTGATGAGCGCGGAGAAGATTTCCTGCGTGAAGCGCGTGAACAGCCGCACGTACACGCTGCCCTCGAACGCTGACACAACCAGCGCAATCACCGCCAGCCAGCACCCCACGTACACCCGCACCGTGAGAAAGCTGAAGTCGTTCGAGATGCAGAACTGGTTCAGCGCTTCGTCGAACAGCAGCAGCGGCCCAGTCGTCCCGATGATGACCAACGGCTGTCCCGCGAGCAGATGAAACACCAGCCCCACCATCGAGGCCGACACGAGCGTTTCCGAGATGCCGATCAGGTTGTGCGTCTTGTCCGAGGACAGCCCCCCGAACGTGATGGCCGTCGACAGGGCGGCAAAGTACATGAAGATGGTCGCCGCCAGCGTTTCCGTGTTCAGCCCGTCCATGATGTCGCTCTTGTACATCGGGTAGCGGCGCTTGATGTCGTTGATCAGGCCGCCCCACAGGCGGTTCGTCTTTTCCAGCGGATTTTTGGGTGGTTTCTTCCCATCGCCGCCGCCACCACCGTCGCCCGCACCGCCAGCTGCCGCCAGCAGCTTCTTTTCCTCCTCGCTCGTCAGCAGCTGCGACTGCTTGCTCTTGATCTTCTCGTCCAGCGCTTTCTTCTTGCGCAGCCGAATCATGTCGCTCTTCGCCTTCAGCTCCTCGAACGGCAACAGTGCCTGCCGTTCCCATTTGCCCGGCGGCAGCACGATCGAGTCGTCCAGGAACTCGTTGATCGCGGACAGCAGCTCGCGCCGATCGTCCGCCTTGTAGGCGATGTCGTGGAAGTGCTCGTTCGACATGAGCGTGGCGATCGACCGGCCGACCTCGTGGTAGTCCAGCTCCGTCTTCTGGGGCCCGAGCAGAATGAACAGGAAGCGCACCGGGATCGGGACCTCCGTAATGCTGGGCATCGGGATACCTTCCGCCAGGCGGACGAACGCGATCGTGGGCTGCTCGAGAAAGTCGACCGCACCGACGAGGACGGTCGTCGCTTCCGCCCCCTCGGGGATGCGCTTCAGGATGGATTCCTTCTGCGTGCGCATCTTGATGTCCTCCTGCGAGGAGGTGTACGTTTCCTCGCTGATGTTGATGCGCGTCTCACCGTGGCCACCGCCGTGCCCGTTGATCTCGGTCGCCGGTACGATGCGTGGCTTCTTGTCATCCACACTCTGGGTGCGTTATCGGGAGGGGAAATCGTTGGTGAGATTGGATAGAAGGAAAGATTTAATTAGTTGATAGAAATGATAGCGTTTCGTTAACGGGGGGATATACTATCGGAACGATATAAAAGTTCGTAACAGGGGTAAAGCATTGCCAGGGGGAGATTAACTATTTAACTAATATAATTACACCTTAACACTACAACACCATGCTTCCAAAAACGCAAGCTAAATCGATCATACTGTACATGCAAGCAATACCCAACAAACAAAAATATAAAATAAGCGTGCAAGGTTAGAGCATTGTAGAGGCTAAAATGATGCAAATGTTTGTAATATTTACAATTCTCCACTTATTAATTTGTACATTTTTTATTAACAAGAAAATATGATCCTAAAATATAAAATAAAATAAAAAACCTGTAAAACTATAAAAACAAAAGAACTCTAGAATGTAATTTAAAAACGATAAAACGATGAAAAATAATAAAATTTAATACTAAGAACATTTTAAATGATTCTATGAAACATCTAAGGAATTGATCTATAAACTATAACTAAATAAAAAAACACTAAAGATTAAGAAATAATCTAACAACTTAAAACGTAAAACCTAAACAGCAACATTAACCAACAAGAAAGAAACACGAGCAGTTAAACTCGCCTATCAAACAAACGAACAAACAGAGCAATGACAGGAGTAAAGAGTGACAGGCTCAACACACGCCGTTTAAATCGCTTCACCTCGCCAACTACGATCAAACTCGGTGCAAATCAGGAGTGTGTGAGTGTGTTTTTCTGTGTTCGTGTGCGGAAGAAGACGGAAAAGCGAGAACAGAGAGCAAAACTTGTGTTGGCCACTACTGTGTGCCGTGTTTGAAGGAAAACACATGAGATAAAAACAAACACTGCCTGTGTGTGTGTCTAAGTGTTTGTTGAAAGAGGGGGAGAGAAGGGCTGGTTGGTTTCGATATTTATATTAATTGATTTACAACTGTCAGCGATAAAGGTGAGTTATTTCGTCGCATACCAACGGCACTGGTGACCGTGGTTAGGGTCACCGGTGCTGCCGCGGCTGTCGCCGTGCTGCTGCTGTCCTGGCTGCCGGACCGCCGGCACCGGTGCGGACCGGATGCGTGCCGCTGGTGGCGCTGCTGATCCTTGGCCGGCTGATGCGCCGGCTGTTGCTGATGGTGGGTGTGGTGGTGGTGGTTCCGGGAGGAAAGGTTCGGGCTCTGGCCGTACACCGAGTTCGGGTGCAGCGAGGGCGGACTGAGCGTGTAGCTTTGGGTGGGGCTTACGAACGAGTTGAGGCGCCGGACGCCCACGATCACCTCCCCGTTGCCACCGTCCTCGGCCCGCATCGACAGGGACTGATGGAGGGGGTGGCGAGTAAATGGAGTGGTTTGGGGAAGAAACAAAATCGAAAGAAAGAAAAGAAAAAAACACATTCGATTGAAAGCACCCATGCGAGCCTGTTGCTCCCTGTGTCTGTTTGTTCCTTCTCCTGTCTCTGTCTTTGTCTCTCTCTCTCTCTCTCTGTCTCGCTCTCAGTGGATCAAAGCTCCACTGGACCCTATGGAACTCTCCCGAATATTTAAAACGGTTCTGTTCCACTGCCAAAACTCAGGGTCACGATGGACGGATGGCTGATTATGAATAACATTCCATCTATGTGTATTGCCATGAATGTGTGTGTGTGTGTCTGATACGAGATAATGGTACAGATGGTACAATACTACACGGCTAGATGGAGCGAATGGTGGTAGGTGGAAAATGATATCATGTTCACCGAAATTTCCGCCTTTTCCCCCCCGATTTCCGGAGGGAAAGGAGTAAAGAAAACAAAATAATAATCAATAACACATCCACATACAGAAGTATCTGTGTGACAGAGTGAATAGCTTTCTGGAGGTACCAAGGGCCAATATGATGAGCCCAAAGCCAAGCACACGACACTAAACGACCATTCACACGCGTCATACATAGGCATCGCTAACCCTTGAATGCGTCATGCAAGATAAAGGTGGCTCGAAACGGTGTACGACAAAATAAACGATGTCGAATTGGCCAATTTAATTTTCCATCAAAATGTATTGGGTGGAAGGAAAAGTTAGCTGAAATTTATTGAACACAGCTTAAACTTGGTAATTTATCGTAAAGATCGCTAATTACCATTGATCCGATTGAAATTCCTGAATGAAATGTCAACAAAACATTTTTACTAGCTGTAGATCCATTTGTAGATCCAACTATGTAAATATTCACTGCACTGCAGGTATTGAGTTGAAATATGTTTTGACAGGTTCAAGGTTGGTTTACGGAGCGTGAATGCCTAATGTTTCATGTTTAGACACTCTTATCTCAGGGTAATAAAATATACTCTAAAAAAAGGGAATGAATTTCAATACTCAAATCAATTTATATTTTGGTGCCAGCTCATGAACATGGCATGGAGTAGTTTTATCAGTAATTTATCACTTAAAACGACCACAATTAGGACACTATCCTTTTTGATTTCGCCTTCTTGAGGGGCAAATGATTCTAATTTTGGGCACTGCTCCTGTTATAATCGATAACCGCACCGTATTTTTTTTATTTTTCTTTATATTTGTAAGGAAACATAGCTTTAGCAGCTGGTCATAAATTATAGAGGTTAGCTGTCAATTGCAACCACGGTATTGTAGAGGAAGCTTGACTCACCACAACTGAATCCTCAAAACGATTCAAACTTTTACATCCAACTGTCAAAACTTTCCCACTGTTTTTGATCAAATGAATGACTCGACCTCTGTATTATGTAGACTTTGCATCCAAATTTCGAGGCGTACGCAAGGTGGTCTAGATAGACTGCAGGTGGGTTCTTAGCTCTGATTTTGGTAGCCATGATAGATGGAGATTTCTATGGAGATTAGCAGCTAGGGAGTTATGGTTGTTAAGAACTTTGTATGAATTGCTAAGGAACTCTTGAACTCTCCCTAGTTGTCAAATGAAGATTTGTCAAAGTACACGGACCGACCTGTAGCAATTGATGGACCTTGGGCGTACGAGAGTTGAAGAGTTTCATTGGGAGACTGCTCGCCGCGAGGCTACAAGGGGGGAAATATACAGCGAAATGAACTATTTGACAGGCGAAATATCTGACGGGTAAAGCATCACAGCAACCAGCTGATGTGCAATGTAAACAAATAACGTGCACAAAATCGTAACTAAATCCATTGAATAACTTCAATATCCAGTACTTCGTCAATTTTGAATCAACAGTTCATAATTTCTTCCAATTAGTGAATGTTCTGCTTAAGAAGATATTATTTTTAAGTGAATTTCGAAAGCGGATGATGTGTCTCCCCTAACCCTTTAGCTGTACCTGTCAGATATCTCGCCTGTCAAATAGTTCATTTCGCTGTATATTTCACCTCATGAAGCTGCGCGGTCAGATATCACAGTAGGCGTATGGTCTCTTTGTGAATCCTTAATAAGGACATGATCTTAACGATTAAAGAGAGTCCACACAAATGTATCAATAACTGCTTCTTATTCTTCTTCTTATTTGGCACAACAACCTTAGTCGGTCGAGATCTGCTTAAGCCACTACAGCGCTATCTGTGTCTATTTTGTGTACTCATAGCAGGATAATCAGTCCTGATTATCCACACGTGGACTTGATCAATAAAATCTACAGAAAATTCACATTTAAATCGTAATTTTGCCGTCGTGAATATAAAATATGATTAAAATAGGGATGTAATACGGAGATAACCAATGATTTTGCTTGAACCAGTTCAAACTTATCCCGAAACCCAATTACCTATTGAAACTCAATTCTTTAAAGCGATCTGAAAGCAGATTTCGCTCGCACGAGCACTTCAAGGGTTAGCAAACTTTTCCACCATCACCAACATCCCTGTTTTCCCCCTCAATCATTCACTATCATTCACTTACATTCACTATCAATGAGCGATGTTGTGACCCTTTCCCTGAGCGGTTAATGGTTAATGCAGCTTTTGCGTTAGTATGTGAGTGAGTGCATGTGTGTTTGTATGAGAAATATTTACAGCGCTATTGAAAGAGTGACAGCTCTATTGATTACCGATTGGTTAGTGTTTGTGTTAGTAGTGTCAGTAGTAGTGTTGCTGATAAACACCAAATGTTCCATGCTACGATCATACATACGAAATGCTAGGTTCTAAAAGTAGAAATAAAAAAAGGGGAAAAATGGTGGGAAACACAAGATCGAGTAACGCAAGATAATCAGCGTGTGTGAGATGAGGGAGTGGCCGAACAAGAAACGGAGAAGGAAAGAGCGAAGGCGCGTACAACGAATCAATTAATTTAATCGACAAAGAGGCTACGCCACCATGGCGTAGTGTTTTTGTGGGCTGAAGGGGACCTTCGTCCGTCAATCAAGCTGCGATGCTGCTTGTGAATAAATAATTGTCTCTTCCGCGTTTCTTCCTTTCCCATTTCCCTGTTCCCAGCAAAACGGAACCCTCCATCGATCCACTTGAGGTTGGTTGTATGACGCTACCGAAGTTAATTAGTGATGAGAGGGTGATGCGTAAAATGCGACAATACTAACACACTACCGATGGGTGTTGTAAAATGGCGGAAGTGTCCAAAATGGGGAATAGTGTTTGTGTGTGTGCGTGTCCATATGTGTGGTCCGTGTGGTGACTCTGAGACTGTTCATTCACACCGGACCCGGACGACTCACCTGCAGGCTCGTGTAGCTGCTGTACTTCCGCTTTGGCCCGAAGGAAAATCCGCCGTGCGAGCTTTCGTTGACGTGGCGATGGCGCAGCAGCAGCGCTCGCATGATGACCGCCTTATCATCCTCGTGGATCAGCTCATCAACGACCATCTAAAAAACATGGGATTGGGAGCAAGAGACGGTTCTATTTTTGAGACCATCCAAAAAAACGGGACCAACCTCGCGCGCCCATCCTTACCTGCTCCACCACGCGGTACGCCACCGAGGGCAGATCCTTCTCCTCCAGGTCCATCAGCACGACGCCCGTCTCGAGGCAGCGGCGCAGATTGAGCAGCGAGTGGAACGACAGGGAGGCGACGTGCGGCCGGCCCCACCGGTCCGCGCCCTCCTCCACGTCCTCCTCGTACTTGATCCAGCGGGCCGTCTCCTTCCACTCCCGGTCCTCCCCGCTGCCCGTCAGCTCGTCCAGCTGCACGAACACCTCGTGCGGGCTGTGGTCGTACATCTTCTTGTACTTGCTCGAGGGCAGCAGGTGCTGGAGCGGCGGTGCCGCCTCCTTCCGGTTGATGTTCACCAGCGACGCGCCCGACTGGGCACTGACCTTGTGGCGGCGCAGGGCCCGCGGATCGTCCGACCGGTGCGACGTCAACTCGTCGATGTCGGCCTCCTGCAGCGTCGCATCCTCCGGCTGGACCGAGATGCGGCGCCCGGTCGGGCCACCCTCGGTACCGCTCTGCCGTCGCCATTCGGGGTGGTACTCTTGCAGCGAAAACTTCCGCGATTTGTGCGGATGATGCCGTCTATGGGCAGAGAAATAATGTTAATGTCCTTGCTTGTTCGATCGCTTTTCGCTTCATCAACGCCTCCAACAAAGACAAATTGCTGCTCCGAAAGAGCCGGGGCCCATTTCCGGGACACGGATATTGAACGACAACAATGGCAAACGGAAAAAAGGAAAACGGTTTATCATCATGCCAGTCTGCCCGCGGGTACAGCAATGGGACGAAGTGAACAGGGTTTGCTGCATTCTTTCTAATGCAATCTGGCATGAAATACAGTGCGTAACGCAACTATACAACCCAATGTAGTTTTGAGTTAAAATAAACAAAAAGGTTGTGTTACGCACTGTATTAAGGGTTTCTTACTTTAACAGAGACTATTGGCATACTTAATTCGGACGTGCTAGCTCTGTACAATAGAGTGAGAAACCCTGTAAAAAAGCGCTATAAAAATGTAAAAAAATAGCATTTTATCTGCAACTCATTATAACATTACAAGTTTAAATTAACAGATTGAAGCCATGCAATTTGCACAAGTAGAGAAAGGAATGAACAAAAAAATATGCGCCCACTTCTCAGACCTGGGACCGCAGACCACCTAATCACACCCACTAACCTTTTGCTTCGGACGGGTTTGCTTTGCAGTAGTTTCCTTAAACGATTAAACGCAACGCAAAACGGGAGGAAAGGACAAAACTTGAGCGTGAGCGTGACAACTTTGTGGTTGACATGTTATTGTTTTATTTAGTTTCTTCGATTAAGTTTGCGTCCCTTGTTTATCCGTTCGGATTAAGGGGTGAAAAGTTTTAAGTGCATTGTGTGTTGGATTTCAATGGGAAATTTCACTCAAACAAGCAAACACTAGAACAATGCAAGGATTTAAGGAGGAGGAAGGGTGGCGACCACTCAAGAATGCTTTGAGTTGAGTGTCGCACGCCCTATTATGCCACACCCGCATCATTGGCACACTTGAGCCCGACAGCACAGTGGAAGTAGGTTTTTTGCGCCCCTGGAAGTATGCTACACCGCACCCGCAAAAGCCGGCCTACTTACTAGTGTTGGGTAAATCTGATTCAGATTCATGATTTTGAATGAATCTTTGAAATGATTCAATTAATTTTATTCTCGGATGAAAAGATTCACGAATCTCTAGGGATTCATAACCCTCCAAAGATTCATAGAGCTTGAGCTTATTATTATTATTCAGTGCTGCAAAATGTCACTGTCATTGTCATAAAAAAATCTTACTGAAACAAAATCCATATCAACGTCACGTACTCAATTTTGAAAATCAGAGGTGATACTCAAAGCGATTGGTGTGATCAATACATGCTTCGTGACATTTTTGCGACTATCGCTTGGTCAGTCACTATGTCATGACTTTTTTTACTGTGATCAGTTTTGCAAAATGTCACTAACATAGTCATGACAAATTCCGGCTGAAACAAAATCATGTTTGCGTCACGAGCTCTACTGTGATGATCCAAGGTGATTCTCAGAACGGTTGGTGTGACCAATACATGCTCATGACATGTTTGCGACCATCGCTTGGTCAGTTACTTGAGCGTGACATTTTCTATCGGTGATCATCGCGATGGTCATGGGACATATACGGTGTTTGCGAGTTTGACCCGACAAATAATTAAACCAGACAGAAGGGTGAAAGAATGCTCATGTTGTTGCTTGAGCCCTCACGCCAAGTATATGTCGTGATTATCGCCGACAAAATTGTCGTAACCAAGTGAGTGATCAAGAGTTGAGTATTAATCAAAATGTGATGTGATTGATCCTCCAATTGTTTGAGTCTCGTCACTGATCATCTCAGTCGTGGACGTGAGCTGATTTGAGCTTCGTTTCAGTCATGAGTGTTGGTGATTGAAACAGTGGCATTTGGCAGTACTGATGACAGTCAGAAAAAAAATCATGATTATGCTTGCGCCGGCATTAAGCTAAGCTTGTCAGTCAGAGTATCGCGCTGGACTCAATAATTCGCATGTCGCGTTCGGCATGTCATGACGCACTTTTACTGAGTATCAGCAATTAGCATTAAGCTACCACGGCTATGTTCATTGCTTTCGTTGGTGAAAATCTCGTGATGCTCATGGCATTTTGCAGCACTGTTATTATTCTTCTTGGCGTAAGAACCTACGTAGTCATGTCAGCCTATACAGGCTTTCGTGACTTCTTGGCAAGTACCAAGCAGCCGGCTATTGGAGGCTTGAACCCACGACGGACATGTTGTTAAGTCGTGGCGAGTTAATCACTGTACCATGGGATCTCGCAAATTCAATATTTTGAAAGTGATGCATCTCTAAAGATTCGAGAATCCCTGGTGATTTATGAATCATAATTTAAAGAGTCATCTTTGAAGATTCACGAATCCTTGAAGAATCATGAATCCTTGCAGTTTCATCAGTCTTTAGAGATTTTTGAAACTTTGGAACTTCGATTCATGATTCGAATCACTCATCGCTGAAGATTCATACGAATGAATCTCAACGAAAGTTTCATGCAACCCAACGCTACTACTACTTACTCGGTACGCCGCCGGCGCTCCTCGTTAGTGTCCTCTAGCGGCAAACCCTCGATCGGCGCTCCCTTGTTGTCTTTGTCAAAGTGCACATTCCTTCTGGCGCTGGTGTCCTGGAGGGAAGAAAGCAAATGCTCATATTGATCACCAATCGTCCCCACAAAGCGCTACACCCCCCCCCCTCCCCCCACCACTACTTACCCACTGTTCGCCCTGCACCGTGCCCTGATCGACCACCGGCTCGTCGTGCACGGTTTCGCTGAAATCGTTCGACGTGTTGTCCGCTAGCGTGGTGTTGTTCGCGGTGGACGAGAGTTTCGTGTCGGTCGGCTCGCTCTTGGACGAGAACGAGATCGGGCTGGTCGGGGTGGTGGTCGGCGGTGACGCCGCAACCGGCTTGCTGCGGCCCTGCTGCTCATTGCTGCTGGCGGAGGGCTTGTTGTTGCTGGTGGTGCTGCTGCTGTTGTTGTTGTTGTTGCTCGCACTGGACGTGGCGTCCGCGCTGTCCGGGACGCGGTGCGCTTCGTCGTACTTGAGCGGCGAGTTGTCCAGGATGACTTCGTCCTGCAGCCGGTTCAGTTCGAAACGTTCCTTCTCGGCGGTCGTACCGAACACGCGCTCGATTTCGTCGTCCAGGTGGACCTCGTTCGGGTCATCGTTGCTTGTCTGTGCGGGAGAATGGGAATTGGGAGTGGAGAATGGTTAATTCTATCAATTTGACTGTCGCTTATCTCGTAGCGGATGGTTCAAGAATATTCCTTTTACATATTTAATCATAAAATCACAACTTGTTGCAACCGGCTTGTATCACCGCTTTCATCGCAGAAAAAATGAAATGCAGACGTAACGGGGTAGGAAAGGGAGAACTGAAACAATTTATTGGAACGGTATAGGTAACACACACACGACAATCAGGCGCGCAGCAATCAACACGACCGTGTACCGTGCTAAGCACCGTAGTTGCTGCCAGTCACGCGATCTTAGCTTTATCGAACGTCACCGGTCAGTGATTATTTGGAACATTTCGAGGAACGATGGTGGCACGAGAACAACCCCTCGCTCCAGGGTTTGGTCACACTGCTCGGTACATTATTTCCTTTCGTGACAAAAGCGGCCCGGTACAGAGCGTTTCGGTAGTCGAATTGAAACGACGGGGGGACTATAAATAAACCGAATCACAACGGCCCTAAAAATCGCTGCCAAAATGTCGACCGAGACCGTGACAGTGACATTCAACCGTTTATAAGTTGAAGGTGCGTTACCAAGCAACTGCCTCCTGCCCCGAATATAAGGGAGTGTTCTAGGTAGGTAAGTTTGTTTAAAGGAAATCGATCGGGAGCGATTTTTATACAGGCTAGGAGGGGTTTTCTCGCTTTTGCATTGTATGGCAAAATTTTTTATTAATTTTTAAAATTGCTCAATTGCTACAACGGTCAAGGGCGCACAGTAACTCGCAGTGGCAATTGCTCTTACAAGTTGGCACCAATTCAAAGGGCAGCACTGTAACGGGAAACAGGTGCTTGCTTTGATCGCTACGCCTTTAATGAACCGTTGTTGAGCCACCCACAACCCTTCTTCTACGATTTCGATGTTCGAGAAACAGTCCAACTGCTGCCAGCTAATAGTGCAGATCGAGGTAGGAATCAGTTTCGTATCGTTTAGCACACAGCTGAGCGCTACCAAATAACGCACGTCATCATCCCAGAGCTGTAAGTGGAAATTCAGTTTTAAGTGGTTTCATCGCCCGGCGCGCTCTTATTCCCTGGAACGCTATTTCCGATTCATACGGCCGTATTTCCTCGTACCGGTAGTGAAATAAAATATGTTACACCCAGCAACTAGCTCAATGGGTTCGCTTTGCCGGTGGTGGCTCAAGCGTGGTACGGTACGGACGGTACTAGCCTGCCTCAGGCGATGCTACGAACGGCACAACAGTGTCCAGCGTGAGTTCATCGCTGTACCGGTGATCCGGTGAAGCCAGCTGTAAAATGTAACCAGCAACAGCAAAATAAACCCCAAAAACAAAACTAGCGGTGCGTTTAGAGGAGGAAAAGCGAAGCTTTTTTCGAGGAAGAAGGTCATGGAGACGCCCAGTAGTTTGTGAAGTGATTGGAGGGATTGATTCCAATTGGATTGGGTTTAGAAGAAAGGCCCAGTACTGCGGGGAGGAGTGTTAGTTTCGATGGAAATCGTTTCCTTCAATAAAGCGCCTGTATTGTGGAGCGAAAACTGAAACCCGTGTTTCCATTACTCACCACAACGATTCACCCAACGTCTCTCTCGCTTGATGCGTGTGTTCGTGCAATACGCGCAGCTCAAGTGTGTGGTGTTTTGGTGGCTTTTCGCTACTGTTCAACTGTTAACACACACTCACCACTCAACACACTTGCCGCACACACAGAGGCACACTCTTCTTCTCGAAATTATCAATACCGCACGCACTTCTAGAGGCCAACTACACTATCAGCAAGTCCCAAATCAAACAGTCCCAATCGATTGATATTGTGACGGGAAGTGAAGTACGAGACTTAAACTGCCACCTGATTATTAGTTTGATAATTTCGCGCTGCTTCGCGAGGCCGTTCGTTGAAGTGTGCCGCCGGCAAATCACTGCAATCGCAAAAGGGCCACTCAAACCGGGAGGTTCGGATTTAGTCAAACAATTGATCACTGCACCACAAGGGCCGCTCACTGCTGCTACTGCTTCTGCCACGCTGCATTGCTTTTTTTCCTGCGACGCATTTTTCTTTTTCTTATCGCCCGGCGCACAATTTTGCACAAGGATCCAAGAAGGCTAGTGGGTTGTCTGGGAGAAGTTGAAAACAGCACAACAATTAAACGCACACTCCAACGGTTACTTATTGCTGCGTGTCGGCGTGGATTGGCGCGCATCGCTTGACAACACGCGCCCGCGCTCTACCTATTAGCATATTTATTTTATTATAATACGACCTGTGTCCCCTCCTTATGCTACTGTCGTTGCGTGCGCGCTCGCCGAACCATTAAACCTTCCATTGGCGTGCGGCGGCTGATGCAATAAGCAATGACGGCGAGCCTGTGTTTGCTACTATTTGCCGTTTGAGCAACGGTTCGAGACACCGAGACAAACGTTGTCAAAAAGATACAGTGCTTGCGTGCTGGGGTTGAAGGGAAGAAAGAAAGTGGGAGGGAGACACACGCCAAACGTTTAGAAGACGAAGACAATAAACTGATATCTCGACACGATGGCGCGACACAGAGAGAGAGAGAGAGTGCAAAGGAAAAATCGACCAACCCTGTTCAAAGGTGCATCGGGTCCGATGGGGTTTGTGTGACTAAAGGGATAGCTTTTCTTTTGCAAGAGTTTAACTTTAATCTTACACCCAACCAATGCAAATTTAATTCCAACTTTTCAAACTTTAAAACAAATCCAATTCGGCCGCACACACAAATGGTAAAGTCCGTTGCTGAGCAAAAGCAAAATCTCACGACCCCCATTCGACCCCTTCCCAAAACACGCAAGACAGGCAAGGCAGAGGCAGTCTGGCAAGTTTGTGCGAGTTCGTGTTCGGGGTCAACATAACATCATTTGCATAAACACGCGCATAAATTTGCCAGTTTTATTAATCCCTCGCGTGGCCTTTGCCAAGCGCCGCTTTCTCCTTATCGTTGCCGGGGTGTTGTGACCCTTTGTGCGGTGACCCCTGTATACGAGAAGTTTTTGAGCTGCTTTTAAAATCGAATTTGCACGATCCGGTGGGTAGGAAGAATGGGCCAATTCATTGGCCAAAGCATGAGCTAATATTTTTGTAAGAGAGAAAGACGCCAATCGATCATTCCTTGCGCTCAAATGCAATTGTTAACCGTTGCGCGATTTTGGCCCTTTTTCTGAGCTACGCTCAAATAAAATAAAACGCTACAGCACTGGCCTTAGCTCCTGCACGTCTGCCTAGACCCGATCGAAAATAGAACTATTTGCGAATATTTTGTTTATTACGAATCACGCTCCATTTTGCCTTCCCTTCGCTCACGAACACTTTGCAGTTTTTGGATTCATTTTGTTTGATGCAATAGTTTGCCCCTTCCAGTTCAGAAGAAAGCAAAAAGAAAAACGGGGGAAGGTGCAAAGACACACACACACACATCAACGTCACGCCGTGCACGTACACCGGGCGGATGGGCAAAAAATAGATACTGAGAAGCGAGTTAGAATTTTGACTTTAAAGCCTCTCCGTTGGGGAAGGTAAATGAGGCGAGCGGAATTGATTTTTGTGTTGTGAGTGTGGTCAGGTTCAGGAACACACTGGCCACTTTTAAGGTAGAAAAAGACGAGGTTTTGGGGTGTTGTGTTGATGCAATTTTGCCCAATGAGCCAGAGAGAGGAGTGCTACTTCACAAAATCACAAGCCATTTAGGATGTTTTCCATTCCCTTTTACACGTGCACACACATTCACACACACACGCACACTATGTCTCCCGGGGATCACCTGGTAATCACAATCACACAGCGCCCGAACCGTTTTCACTGCCGCTGGGACAGCCCAGAAGCTAGCTGGGAACGGTAAGAAGCAGGTGTAGCAGGCCCCACCCCGCACTGGGTTGGCGCAACGAATGCCCGATGCTTTCCCGTCAAGGTTCCAGCCACATCTGAGCTAGCGCGGTCACGGCGGCGCTCGACCCACATCTTGCTTTGCGAGGTCGGCTTTTTTTTCTCTACGGGAGGAAAATCGTGCCAAGGGATGAGGAAAAACTCTCCAGCTTTGCTCGAGTGCTGCTGCTATCTCACCACTCTCTGCCGAGTTTTTGGCTGGGCGCGGGGAGAGAGTGGGCGCTACTGTTTTGTCAACTTAGCCTCCGCACATCGCCTCCATCGCCGGTGGAACGGTGTGGCGTTGGATGCGCAAAGGACACGAGGGTGGGATGGGCTGGGAAATGGAACGGCGTGATGGACCACGAGGATATTCCTTCTCTATGATGGAGAGTAAAAAGATGAGCAGGAGAGCGAGTGGCACGAGAACAAGGGTTTACTTCAAGAGGTTGTTTTTTCCTGTTTCGATAATTAACAGTGAGTGACAATGGTGTAGGTTTCAATTATTTTTTTTAAATATTTTATTGAACTTTTTAAGTCAAAGAGCTTTAAGAGTATACGAAAATAGATTGTTAGTTAAAACCACTTTATTAAAACAATTATACTAAACATTTGCATACAACTGTACTTCAAATGCCCTCTGTAGATGAATCTCATCACCTGAAGGGCTCGTCCTCGTAACGCCCCTGTAACGGTGAGAATGAGATATCAAGCAGGCGATGAGCGAAGCAGTGTGAGTACCTCATCACACGTGCCTGAGAGAGAGAGAGAGTCCAAACAGCAGAGAGAGAGACCTAAAAAGGGAGCATCAAAAAGGGAAAACGCTTACTCTCACTCACCCACTGGCACGCTGCCCATTCCCGCGTTCCAGTGCTCGTGCTCCCGTCGACAGTTAATTTTTCACGGGCACTCGCACGCACACCCATCGTCCCCTTTCCCGGGACTAGCAAAACGCTCCCTAACTGGGGCAATAGTGCGGCCCGTACCGCTGGTCAGGGAAATCCCACCGCGTGGAAAAGGGAAAGTGAGTCAGAGAGAGAGAGAGAGAGCGAAAGAGCGAGAGAGCGTGCTCACCGTGACTGTGGAGAGAAATGAGCCATAAATGACGATGGCAGGAGGTTTCCCACGCTCGCGCGAGCTCAAGAAAGGGGAGGGAAAGCTCCACCACCGCCATCCGGCACAGCGGGCGCACAGCTGATACGGGAGGACTGGACCTTTTTGTTTTTATTTGCACGGAAATGGAAAAGTGCGCGGGGTTTGGCTGCAGGTTCATACATGCTGGTTGCATCCTTCATTCATTCTCCCCTTTCCCCCCCGCTTTCCGTGATAACATGTGGGCCCCGCTCTCCCGCTATGGCACACTGTGAAGTGTGCGCTTTTTATTGACTGTTTGCTGATTTCATTATCAGGTTTGTTGTGCTCCAGTTGCTGGACGGTGTGTGTGTGTGTGTGTGTGTGTGTGTGTGTGTGTGTGTGTGTGTGACCCTATTTTTGGGTACATCTCTTTCTTTGTGGAATGTGGACGTTTGAAGTATTTTTGGATCCGTTATAGAGGATTGTTTGCAATGTTTTGGGTTTTTTAAATAGATAAAATAGAATAAATTAATCGTTTGCGCCTAAAGCTAGACAATCTGAACGGATATTGAAGTGGCTTACGGTAGAGACATTTAAATGGGACACTTTGCAACCTTGCCCTTGACGGAAGTGTTGATCATGACGTTTATATTAATTTAAGGAGGTTTATATTAATTAATCTTGACAATTAATTTAAGGCGATAGAAAATATTGAACAATGAAATTTTGCTTAATAAATGTATTGTTGCAGGGGTTTCCAACCCACTTTCGAATGTGAACAATGTTTTTTCGGCGCGTGCAAGATGTTATCCACATCACTGTCATATTTCATTTACATCATAATTATGTTTAATTTCTTCAGCATGATTTTTAACACTTTAACGGTCTATTACCATCGTTTTTTTTTCACTAGAGTTTTGAAGCCCACACCACAAACACCACACACCACGCGCATTTTCAAACAATGCGCTCACACCTTATATGTGAAATTTCCATGTTTTACGCAATGAATAATCAGATTGTAAAGTGACAAATGACGACCCATCAAAAGAAACTTTTAGATTGTTACCTTTTTTACCTTTATTTTTAAAGATTTTTATCTCTATCACTATTGATACGCATTTGCAATAAAAATGCATTGAAATGCGTGTAAAATTAATTTTGAAAATGTTGTACAATTCTTGATGAGATGCGGCTTAAAGCCCCCGGTGAAAAAACGATTTAAATAAACCGTTGAAATGTTGAAAATTATACTTATGAAATTAAAAATTATTATGATGGAAGTTCAATCACCGACAAACCGACGTGACACTGGCGTTACAAAGGTGTCCCACATGAAAGTACTGTCATTTACCATTTAAAGTCTATATAATACAGAGATCGAGTCGTCCAGAACATTTGATCAAAAAGCGTGGGAAAGTTTTGACAGCTGGATGAAAAAGCTTCAATAGTTTCATTGTAACATACATTGAGGTTTTAGTTGTTGTGCATGCAGTGGTCTGAAAGCATTTTCGGCCATTTTTACATCGTTTGTTTGTAATATTGTACTTTAAAAAGTTGACGAATATCAAGAAAAGATAGAATTATAGTGAAATTATCAATTACAACAAGATCAGTGCCCGAAATTACGACGAAATCTTGTGCAGCTCAAGAGGGTCAAAGCTAAGAGGCCAGATTTCTGATTGTGGTCATTTTTAAGTGATGAATTACTGAAAAAACTACTCCATGCCACGTTCATGAGAAAGAAATGTATAGTTAAACTAAGTTATGAGCACAAAATGCACAATTAGCCCTAAAAACTGTATGGTTGTTTGGAATCGTTTGTGAGCGCTTTTTCATCTAACTGTCAAAAATAAGCTTTCAAAATGGTGGACCAAAATCGAGCTATGCATCGACCTCTGTATTATATGGACTTTGCTCATTTTGTTCGAAGTGTCACGTCGGTTTGTCGGTGGTTCAATGCCAGATTGATGTGGATTAACATTTTGCACGCGGTGAATAACAACGTTTACATTCGAAATTAACTTATAATACGTTTAGTAAAAAATGCAATTCAATATCTTCAGTCACACAAAATACTAAAAAAACGCTAATACAAATACGCTCAACCCATAAGCTTTCGTGCCAATCCTAGATAGAAGATCTTTAATATTCGCCACTCGTTCACCTCATTGTCTCGGTTTGTTTGCCCAGGCTTGTTCCATTACCGTCCACAAAGACAGCATTACATAGACAACATAGCGCCCATAGCAGCCATCCATCAATCATAGCCGCCCAGTGACAATCTAGAATAGTGTCCCCGTCCCCTCTCAAACCCAAGGGGCGCAGACAAACAAGGGCTTTGTTGTGTGCACTTAGCCCGTTCTCGAAGAGGATGGGATGGGCTAGATTTCATTACAGCACGGCACGACACGGCACGGCACGGCACAAGAGGAAGAGTCCATAAAAAGGCCCCATCGTTCGCCACTGTGTCACCGTCATTCGGCACTCCGTGTGCTCCATTTTCGCAGCATCTACTGCAGAGGTCTAGGTCAATGTTTGCCACCACAATAGCCACTGGACTGGTGATGAAAAGGAGGACACACGCAAACACACACACACTAAAGTATCACAGTAGTTAACGACACAGGCTCAGGCGAAGCTTCGCTCACCGAAGCACACATCAATCCCGTCCGTCCATTCAACGGTGACATAAATTAGTTACACGATAGGACAAATGATGCATATGGCGTCAAAACCAACCACAATAATGCACCCGGACGCTGCCAGCTTAATGCAGCCGGGTGATTCGCACGTTGACTGCTTTAATAACTTACAATGGCACAGTATTGGTCCCGCCGCCGCCACCCGGTAGGGCTGCCGAACGGTGTCGGCGAACTGTCGACGACAGCAATCGCTAGCAAACGGTTCATCTTTCACTCACACTGCATTCACTTTTAAAGATCAACTACAATTTTCAATCACTCGCGCTATTCACAAAATCGGTCCTGCCTCAACCGGCAACGAAACCGAAATGAATGATCGAGCTGCCCCGACCGGTAAAGCCTTATTTCTCTTAGGTGTCGATCAGTGTTTTGCCCAAATACACACGTGACCGGCCGGATGGATTGGTGGATGCATCACGAAATGTTAATTTCGCTAATTGAGCGACGGTTTCGTCGCCTGCTTCGATGCGCCGGCCATCCGGGGTGGGGGGGGTATGCTCAAAAAAAACACAGAGCAACCCATTTGTTTCGTTTAGCACGCGTCTGACGTAGCGTATTTGTCATCGCTGGCTGCGATGAAAGCGATTCCCGATCCGGCTCGATCAGAACGGCACACAACGGGCGAGACTCTATTTTCGGGCTATCAATTATTAACCGGGCGGGGAGTTTCCTGTGAAAAAAGTAGCGCTTCTATTTTAAGCCTTCACGGTCAATTGGAAAGGCAAATATTGGAAGTTTTTTAAACTTGGAGTTCCGTTATTGGTGGAAAAATTGTGTGCTGTGTAAATTGTGCGTTGGCGGGAGCTATCTCGATCGTGAATCGATAGGTTCATGTCGCGGCCACATGAAAGGGTAAACACAGAGCCGCGTTGTGGTGCGAGGGTGGTGAAGAACAATTTTGTGCTTTCTATTACTGTGTGTCGTTTGCTGAAGCACACCCCGGTTAAATACACAGACAGACACAACAGAGCAGAACTTTTGTGTTGTTTTTGTTTGACGCGCTGTTTGACTTTTTAACGGAAATAAACTCAATAGGCAGCACCACGGGGGGGAATGCATTTTTGATGCACCGTAACGACTTGTGAGTATACACATTCACACGTCGAGCGGGTCATTTGTCAGTCAGGTGTGTGGGTGTGTGGCACGATCGATCGATAGCGTTATGGTCAAGGTCAAGAGCACTAATCTCTTCTTGTGTAGATTTGGTTCATGGAAAATACCGAAAATGTTGTACTTTTACTGCATTGTTTTTTTAAACTGAAGTAAGTAAGAACTTTTTCGCTTTATAATGAATCTTTACTGGGTGGTAAATGCAAACATTAAAAGAAAAACTGCCACTTTTACAACCTGCCACGTGACCTAATGGAGACGCCTAATGTTTTATATACTTATTATATTTTTTTAAATGTTCCCCAACCAAATGTGTGCATCTGAATTGCCCTAAACAGTTACAAAAACAACCACTGACAACAGTTACCTACCAAAAATCCTTTGGCTTTGAATTTTAAAATCGGAATTATTTTGCTCATTTTAAAGCTGCCCGGTGACCGGTTTCAAGCTTTCCACAACCACAACCAGCACACTGCTCTTTACCGGCTGGCGGGACACTGTACACTTGTCACTTGCCCCGTTGCATGTTTCCCCAGTGGGAAAGGGAACTGGCACGGCACGAACCAAACGGACAGCACGCGTATCCAATTACACTTATCGGGTTCGGACACACACGGACGTCGCGTTACCGTCCGGAGCCGCACGACGAACACTGACTGGGCTGGGAGACCACGGCAAGAAGCCCACTGGCCCGACCCAACGAGCCTCCAGCCCGGGGGGCTGCAGCAACAGCACGTGGGAGCGTCCGTTGTCTTGTTGTTTCGTGTGTGTGTATGGTGTATAACGCAACAAACCTTAAAGGAATATTCCTGTACCTTCATGCTGTAACTGGTTGACTCACTTGGAAGTACAGTACAGGACGGCGACACACCATTTGGGGGTGGCTCCAATATGATTTATTATAATTGAATCTGTATTTAAATACACATTTTGAAAGTGTACATTTAATGCAAAATCAATAAAATGGTTCCATATTTTTGCTGGTTATATTCCAACTCGAACGAACCACCCTGTTCTGTTCTGCTAGAATAAAGCATGTACTCCATTACACCGTTACACACGCCGCGTGAGTCATGGAAGGTGAACTTCCTCCCTTTAAAAAGAACCCCCTCAAACGGAGGCTATCGGTGTGCATCGGGTTTCCGCGTCGCGGCACCTGATGCGTGTACGTGAAGCGCAAAAGTAGAGCGCAAAAGTAAAAATCAATCAATATAATGTGCATTCCGGTGCGACGTGGCTCGAACGCAACAACCGCCGACCGTCTAAAGGGGGGGAGGGCATACGTACGTAGCGCCAGGGATGGTGTGAAATACCAGTTTTTCACTACCAACAAGCACCTGACCTGGCTGATGATCTCGTGCACCTTGTCTGCGTATGGGAAGGTGTGAGCTGGTTTGACCATATTCAATTGATGCTGATAACGTTATGATGCTTGTTTGCTGGTTTGATCAAAATGTATTTAGCAGGGACGAGATGCATTGCTTCATTAAGTAGGCTCTCAATGGGTTGATTATTAGGTGCAACACAAAACGGAAATAAATTAAAGTTGTTCTCTTAGGCACACCTGTTCTTCATTGGAGCGTTGAACTTGGGCGACAATCATGAAATGGCTTTATTTTACGTTTGCATTAAAAATGGACAAAAAATTTCGATTTAATGGGAGACCCGCAATATCAAAACGTATTATGCACTTTCAATAATAGTATCTCCTGAGTCTGTGGACAAAATTTGACACCTCTATCAGGTGAACTCAAAACGTGATCGCCAAAACAGTGAAGCAACTATGTTTAGAAGCGTGCACGATCAAAGTACTCCGTGCGGTAGTTTTTGGACGTCTCATAAGCCTGTTCTGGCATTTTTAACATTTTGGCACTATTAGACAACAATTAGAGCGTCGAAAGAAATCCAAGTTTCGAATGGCCGACGTCTCTGAGTGACTTGAGCTTCCAAAGGAGGCAGAAAATGAAGACTGAGGGACAAGAGGCATCGGGATGTCGATGCAACAGGCCAAACAGTGAAAGTGGAGTACTTGGGAATCATGAAATTATACCTCTGGAAGCAGAAATCGCGTCCACTGGTTTCGCAGTGGAAAGCAATGGCGCCAACACTCAATGCAATCATTTTAGGTTAACTTTTCGATATGACACCTTAGTCCTAATCCTTGTCTTAGGAACTGGTCCAACAACCTCCAGCTGTGCCTCATCGAATTTTTCTGTACAAATAGGCGGCAAAAGCTCTACTCCAACAATTTCATGGCGAAAACTAAAGAGCTGTTGATAAAAATCGAAGGTAGATCTTAAGACTTGCCTACATGCATGTTTTCGCCCGCCATGGTTAAAATTCTGGATAATTGACAAAAGATGGTCGCAAGGGCGTAGATTTATTTTTGCAATTGAGATTTAATCCTTACCTTTTAAAGGATATTCATGCAAAGAAGATATTTCACTTAGTTTTTTTATATAGCCAGCCAGAATTTAAAAAAAAAGAATCCTCACACGCCTGGTAAAAATGTATTGAGTAGCTGGGTAGACTTGTTTAGGACTGACTTATTTAGACTTTATTTAGCCTTACAGTTTAAAAAATTAGTGTGTTTTCTCTCGCTTTTGCTACTGCTTCGATGGCGCTTTTTGTTCAACAACTGATCTACAGTAGAGCGCCGTTTATCCGGGCTTCTCGGGACTTGCCCTCGCCAGGATAAGCGAAAAGCACGGATAATGAGTCAAATGATATATTTTATCACCAATTCCTAATTAATTTTGGAAAATTATCTAATTTTTTGATAAAATAACCCCGTTTTTAATAACTACATGTTTTTTCAATGAGAATATTTGAAATTTACCTTGAATTATCGTGTCTTTTGTTATGAGAATGTGGTCTTATAACCGCTTTTTCAAATATCCTCCTCATAACGCAATGTCACCTTTGTATTGAACTGTCATTTCTCAATAGCACGGATAAACGGAAAGCCGGATAAAAGGTACCCGGATAAACGGCGCTCCACTGTATTTAGAAACCCGTTTGACCCTGCTTAACGACCTTAGCCGAACTTATTGCTAATTGACCCTTAAATTCGCTAATATAGTTGTCTCATGTTGAGTGTGTTTTCGTCCTTCTCTATTCGATCATGGTGCCATCTAAAGTGTTAACGTCTATCTCGTTCGAGCTGTTTTCGTGACAGCTCATATTCGTAAACATCGGCCTGTCGAATCCCGCACTAGGTAGATATCGGGCCAACACTTATTAAAAGGCAATTTTTTGAACTTTTTGGAAACTTGAAGTCACAATTTCAGGCTGCATCAGGTTGCTTTTTATCTGTCATGGTGCTCACCATTTAAGAGCATTTTTGTGTGCAGAAACCGGCGTGTGTGCAGAAACTACAGGAATGAATAAAAATAACTCTGATGCATTAAATTGGGAAGTCTTGCAGCCAACCGATTGCAAACTTTGATGAACGTAACTGATCTATAACTCTTCTGACACGTGGAGCAATCAACCAAGAGCTATAAACTTTGCCAAAAATGCGTTAATTGTACCTTGGGTACCAGCCTGCAAGCGCAGCCATTACATTAACGTTTGCTCAGTCTCGTATACCTTCTGTCTGGAGTTAATATTAGAACAGGCTACTAAATCTTCCTGCAGACTTTAAAAAATACAATCAAAACAAAAGATAAAGACTTGCATAAATTAAGCATGATGCTTCCTCCCTGACAGACGGTGGCAGTGCTTCCCAATGTTCACCGTACAATCGGATGCCGGGACCCATCAAAGAGCCGCAACTCAATCAAGCAGGCTAAAACTGGCTGCTCTATCAGCATTACGATGCGTGGTTGTGGGGGTTTTATTGCACACACGCCCATAAAGCAGCATGACAGTTGCAACATAGCAGAGCAGTGGGCAGATAAACCGAATGTGAACCAAATTAGGAAGATGAAAGATAACGCACAATGTGATACGGGCGGGCCTCTGGTGTTTACGCACACTTTTCGGTGGAATTCTGTGGAGGTTAAGTAGCGTTGTAGACGCTTGGTCTAAACGACTTCAGAAGCACAGTGCCTTCCAATAAGCGTTCCTTCAGAAACAAAGCTTTGAGGATTATTAAAGTCCTAAAAATAACCTTTTTTTTACAACCCTCCTTCAATGGTGTGCAATTTTGGTGTTGTAAATCTTCCCTTTTGTCGATGCAATCTGAATTATTCTGCAAGACATTATAATGCCGCTTATCGAAAGGTAGCTCCCGTTTATGTGGGAAAGGCATTCCGCAAATCCTTTTATCACCACGGCTGACACGATAAGAGAGCAGTGCTTCTTTTTTTTTTGGCAACCCTTTCCCCCAGGTCAGCTGAGCCTTTCCTATCGAACAGAGGTACAGAGAGCAAAAGTCCGGAATGGCTAAGGGTCCGCGTGTGAAAGTTACATCAGCACGTAGCAACAAAACCTTGGTGTGGTTGTTATAAAAATTGATAAATTTAACACTAATTTCACGGTGACATCACTTACCTCCTTGGTGTGGAAGCCCAGGAAGGACAATTTCCTCACATTATTGTCCCGACGGCTCATCGTGTTGCTCTGGCGCAGCTACACTAGGGGCGCTACACTGCACGGTGCTCTAGAACTACAGCTGGAAGAAGAGGCTTTTCCTTTCACTTCACTCCACTAAATCACTCCACTGTGTCACCTAAAGTCTCTGCCGTTTGAGACGACTTATTAAACACTTTATCGGCTAAATGCTGTTAAAGAACAAGTTGTTCAACAAAATTATTAATAATTAAACCACAAACGCAGGAACACACTTTTAAACGACTCGAAAAAGGCACACACGGCACACACACTGGAAAGAGGCACTCGCACGCGCGCGGGATACACCAACAAGAAAGCAGTACGATCGCGAGCCAGCACGTCCCAGCTGCTACTGACCGCACGCTCTGTTCGAAGGGCAACTTTTGCACAACCGGCAACAACTCTCCACCGTACACTGTGTTCTCGTGTCGCGCGTCTTGCCGAAACTGATCTTCGCCCGCTGATATGGGGCATGGGCCCCACACGCTTCTTACGCGTTACGCAAAAGATACCGCGCACGATCACCGCCATCACCACCACCACCCTTGTTGTAATCAATTTTGTATGGCAACAAAAAACAGCAGCTCCAAAAACAAGCACCAGCAGGTTCGATTATCTTCCCAAAAGAAGCGGACAGAGAGAGAGAGAGAGAAAGAGAGGGAGAGAGTAGGTGGTATCTTTATTTCTGAGCTGATAATGTGCAACTTCTGGGACCCGAAACCCCCTTTTTCGGAATAGATTATGACGTAACTGAGAGGGATCTTGTTTTATGACACCGTAATTAAAGGCACTCTTATATAGCACTGTGTGTGTTTGTGTGGGTATTTACAGAAGCTGATTCGAATTAAAAATACTTCATTTTCCTTTACTAATCATCATCGTTGTGCCTAATTCCACTAACAACCCGGAAAAGGGATAGATCTCCCATTCAGCAGGTTGGCTTACACAGTGTCACTATCTAGTGGAGGTTTAAGCTGAGCTCAAGATAAGACCTCCACAAATCACCTTTCAAACGCTCAGCAACACCTCGTCACTATCACACTATCGGTTCACTCCATACATCGACTTTAAGGGGACTCGATGAGACGTGGAAGTATCAGGTTCTACCGCATCTAATCCTACGTAAGGATTAAAAGGTTTTCTGAGTGATTTATGCTCTATCGCAAAAAACGCCTCTCAGCGTGTCCTTGAGTGACACATCTTGCCATGCTTGTTTGCTTCTACAGCGTCTACCAAAAGCTGAGGCGCAAAGTCCCGAGATCGAATCTTCCCTTCGCGCTGTGTGCAACAATCGTATCAAACAAATTGGAAAACTGCTGCTCCCCGTTCCCGGAGCGCCGGTATGATTGATTTCATTTATCGTCACTGTCATTGTGCACCCATTCTTTGCACCCACGGTCTGTGTGTTTGTCAAACCGAGCATTCATTGTTGTCGCGTGTTGTGCTGCCCTGTTTTTCCCCCGAAAAACGGAACAATTGAAAGCATGATTATGCTTCCAAGGGCCCGTTCTCATCCACCGGCAATGCGTGCGGCCTGAAAACGTGCTGCCAGAGTATTTACCCCCCCATGTCGGCGGCAGTGTGTTTAAAGTGTGTCCTGTGGGGCGGGGCGAGGCCGCGAGTTGTTTGTCGAGTACGGAAGCTTTACTTGCTTTACTATGGGGAATGGTGTTTACCGCACAATTTCGCCGCAACGAACAATCCAAGTGCGACGGGGCCCCGGTGGGAGTGTAATCAATTTGTTTGATATTTACCTACACCTTCAACTGTTGGGGGGGGGGGGGCGGTATGAGTTTGGGCAGAGTATTACGAAATGAAATTCAATTAAACGGTCTGTTTGGTTTGCGAAATGGTGGTGAGGCGTGGAATGGCATTCCTTTCCCGCTACTAAACTAATCCGCCTTTTAATCTGACGGGTGTGCATTTTATCGCGCTTTAATCAGGATGGAAGAGATTTGCAACTTGGTTTGCGAAACTTGATATCTCGCTTTTGAGGAAGAAAATATGTGGGAAAATCAAATTGCGACCACATTGGATACGGCAGACACTGTGGATAGAATTATGTTCAACAAGAAGCACAACCTACGACGTCTACAATCTTGGATGGCACGTGACTCGCATATCGAACCACTAAAATCTACGAGCACAATGCCCTTTTTGCAGCACCTCCCCCACCTCCACCACCTTCAAGACATCGGAAGGCACCGAGCGATAAAGGCGCACGCACCGGTGGATGTTCTCCGCTACTGTCCGAACCGGTTATCGGTCGATATCGGTATCAATTCCAAATGACAGTGCTGACAGTTAAGCAGCAGCAGGAACAGCAGCACGGGAGGGTGCACGAGAAAAGCAAGGTTTGCTAACCGATAAGGCAGTCTGAGGGCGGGCGGAGGGGGAGGAAGTGATTGATCGATTCTAGATCTTGAAGATACTAGCTGTACACCCTCGTGGGGTGTAGTGCTACCTGTTACCCGTGTGTGTGGCGCAGGTGACAGCAGTGGGGCTGCTGCTGGTTATTTGGAGTTGGCGAGATTTATTTCGTATACTGCACACACAGAAACACTGCCCACAACTTCAACTTCTTTACGAACTTGTTGGTCATCCCGGAAGAGTGTCGTAAAAACAGCTAGCGCCCACAAAAAAACAATGGATCAAACGGAATGATAGTGGTCGCCATAAACTGATATCAAGATAGTAGGAAACATAGTTTTAAGGAATCCGAAAGCTAAAGATACGTCCTGGAAGCGGCTAATAGGGACTTTTACGATTCCAATAACAGGAAGTCTCCGAGATACGCCGTTTTCTAGATGTAGTTGACCGCTGAAGTTTTTTTTTCCTGGAAGTTCCCTAATTGGAGTGATTCTCAGTTAAAAAACATACACACTCTCTCACTCTTGTTGGTCTGCTCACGATAGAGCACGTCGATGTGACATGGCCCGGTCAACAATCATTCGGTCCCTGGCTGCAGTCTCCCATCCATGCAGACACCCGATCTCCGTCAGGTCCTGCTTCGAGATCGCTGTGCTCCCCTGCGCCTCATGCCGAACTGGGGATAGCTGTCGAACACCTTCTTGGTGGGGCATGAGTCCGGCATACTCATGACATGCCCCAGCCATCGTATCCTACCAGCTTTCGCCACCGTCAGGATGCTCGGTTCGCCTTCGCAAGCTCAGTAAGCTCGTGGTTCATCCTTCTCCTCCACGCTTCATGCTCGAACACACCGCCAAAGATGCGTCGCTCAAACACGCCCAGAGCGTTTGCATCCTCCGCTCGGATGGTCCAGGACTCGTGTCCGTAGATGACCTCCGAGCGAATCAATGTGCGATATATCTCACATTTTAAAAAAAAACACATAAATGTCAAAACATGGAACATCCGAAACCTTACGAAGAGAAATTCATAGCAAATGTGCATTTTTCTCACAAATTTAACCTCTCAGTTAGCGGTACTAGGAGCAAATTGTACTGACCTGACATATGTCAAATGTTAAATGCAAAATACATTCCTTATATTAAAATATATATTTAAAAATCATTTAATAATTAATGGAGTGGCTAGAACTACCCTTTAGATGTATAATGAAATGAAAATTAGCTATATTCTGGCTGAAACCGACCTACACGGAAATTCGAGATACGCAGTTTCTTCACGGTCCACATTAGTAGCGTATCTCGGGGACAACCTGTAATATTGTTACATGGAATTTGACAAATTGGAAGGTAACTAATATTGTATCATACCAAAACAGATGCCAACCTAGGGTTTCTGAGCGCTCAACGTATTTGCTAAGGTATATATGACCCAGAGGACGTGGTCCCGTGGTACAGTCCTAAACTTGTATGACTTAAAAACATGACCGTTATGGATTTAAGCATCATATCCTCCCATTGCAAGGATATGACTATCAGGCTGCGACATACTGAGTAAGTCTCGAATGCCTATTTAGCAATGGACCAGGTGATCGATCTCGTGCCATACTTAAATCTACTGTTTTCTTATTGAATGGGGGAAAACCCCCCAAACAAGGATAAATTCCTGGAATGTTTACAATCTTGGGATTCTTTTTCGTTGTGTTGTTTTGAAGCCCACTAGGGTCCATTACGAAATTCCTCTTTGCAAAATGCACTGCTTCGTTAAACAAAAACAACTTTTCCAAATATTTAAACAGCAATCGGCAAACGGGGATAATGAAATCTCGTAATTAAGAAAACAACACCCTCACCCGCCCGTTCTATCCAATCTACAAAACAAACACAGCGCACACCGGGTCCTCCCTTCAAACAGGCAAACCGCGCACCGCACTAATGTGCTCAATGACCCTTAACCGATCGGCGTCGTCACCCAATCTCGCTTATGTCAACAGCAGCGGCGGTAGCAAAAAAGAAAAAAAGCTCCAACTCAGACATTAATTGAGGCAAATTAATGCATTACGTCATCCATGGGGGGATGGGGAAGGGTGGAAAGGAATTTTGCAGGCGCTAGACGCCAGCGATCGGACCACTTCTTTTGGCGCTGGCGATAGTGATCGCTGCTGCTGCTGCTAATTCCAGGGAGCTCAAACAGGTTGGAGCCGGTTTTGGACGGACTGTGGTGAGGTACTCCCTTTGATTGGAAGATCGTTCGCTATTACTATTTGTTCTGGGCGGGCCTTTTAGCCGGGCAGGGAAAATTGCGTCTCACAGCAAACCACATCCTTGGGTGGGTTGGCCAGTACCTTGAACTACAAACCGCTCGCTGGTGGTTTGTTTGCTTATTTTTTAAGCCCATCATCAGCACGGTGGCCCCACGATCAAGTAGCATAATAAATTATAAATTGCCACCCTGTTTTTGCGTTTTTTGCTCTACTCGCGTGAACGAGTCACTCGTTTCACTTGATGATCGTGATGATCGTAGTGTTTTATTACTCACTTAAGGAGGGAACCGCAATAAGTCATCGTTTTGTAGTGTAGGGAGGGTGTGTGATCGAGACTGTGTGGGAGAGGACTGTGAAGTAAATTGATTGATAGAACTTTGCGGTTTATCGCGTGTCGCAGTCTGACTAATGACTGAAGATGGCCTTTTCAGAATCGGCACAAACAAACGGATAAGGAGGAAGGTTAGATGGCGTATCTTACCTTCTATGTACCGTGTTTTTGTGAGTGTGTCTTTTTATTTGAGCTGTTCAACATAAAACTATGTCAACACTTTTGCACCCCAATAATGACTTCTATTTAAAGCACATTTACTACGTCTCACAGTTTAAAGTTCATCATAAAACGATTAGCTACCGACTCCCGAAAGCTCCACGCCGTGTCACCGCAAATTACAGGGAGACACTTCCACCGCACACCACCGCAAATGAAGCGTGTAATTAAATTCATGACCCCGCTGGCGTGCGGCCACCGAGACAGTAACGAACGTGCTGACGCACCACGCCACAGCCTCTCGAGCTAAATCACTTTGCGTTCCCCCGCCAATGCGAGCCAATGCGCACTAAGTGGAAATGTCACATACCGCATAAATTAAGCATCAAAAACAACGGGCGCCATCCCACCGTCCAAGCTGTGAAAGGGTGGAAGGGTGGAAAATGGTACCATTCCAGCCACCACCTTTGGCTATTCGGACGGTCGCTTCGGACGGTGCTGTGCCTCGCAGCACTACTTTAGCGAATCGAATACTCGAAACGATACGATACGGTTGTGCAAGTGCAGTTTATCGCTTGCAAGCACATCAATGCCACTGTGCACTGCCATACACAGTGGGCACAGTTGATAAGAGGACGGTTCGAATGTTGATGGGGGGGAAGCAGTCAAAGGGATAGGGTTTAGGGGAGCTGGCGTTGGCTGGAATTTGGCTGACGGGCGGACGAGCACACAACAGTAGTAACGCACGCGTGAACTCATAATGGGCGACACAGGCATGATTGCTCACAGCGTCGTTAGACGTTGCAGTTATCATTAGAGTGGATGGATTGAAAAGTGTGTTGAATGTTTTGATTTGTCCCATGATTCAATAAGCCAGACAAACGATTCAAAAATTAACTGAAAAGTGGCAAAAATACTCAAGAAACCCTGTAAGATGACCAGAATTAGATGACGTTTTGGGGGGGGGACATGCTGTCAGACATCAAACTCTAGCGCCATCTTTGGTGAAATGGTAAAATCATTCCTGCATGTTTAGTAAATAAGGGAGTGATGTTTACAAACTAAAGCTGCATTTTAAGTTCAATTAAGTACATTTTAAGTTTAACTTGCACAACCGTATCGTATATCTTCATTTGCGGTTCTACTGCTGCTAGTTACATGCATTCTGTCACTTATCAATCCTCGCCCACCGCTCGCTTTGCTCATCAACATCACCCGACACAGTTTGAACCGTCATACCCGGTTTAGTGGTTGAATGACAGCGTATTATCGTCCATCGGCCACCAAAACTGTCGTCCATGACCGTCAAATCATCCACGGAACACGGGGCGAGGTCTCGGCCGTATCCATCGTCAACCGATTCGATGCGCTCTTACCACGCTTACCGTACTATAAGCGGAGGGGGGGGCGTGTTGAGATCGCTGTATGTTTGTGAGATAATGGGCATTTTATCACAATCTTTCTTTTTTTGTAATTTCGATAACACCACTTCCCAAACAACCAAAAACACACATGGAACTTCTAAAGCTCTGCCGATGACGAAGCCCCACCGGGTGGCCAGGCGGAAGTAAACATTGGGCCGCTCCCTGCTTCAACTTCAACCAGTGGGGGGAGGGGGGGATCGGGGAAGGCTTTGAATGGTTTTTAACGATCGGTGCCTGTGTTTATTTTGCTAGTGAATTTGAACGTGAAATCATCAACATTACAAAGCATGATATAGAGAGAGAGAGAGAGAGAGAGAGAGAGAGAGAGAGAGAGAGAGAGAGAGAGAGAGAGAGAGAGGGAGAGACGGCACTGTGCGAGGTGGGAGAGAAGATACCGCGCGGTACCAAAAGCAAACACGTGCTCCGATGAGTGAATATTTTAACCCGGTGAGTGATTGCAGATGTCAAAACATTGGCATTGTGTCCACAGGAGGCCCGCATTAAGATGAATTTCAACTGATTTCAGCAGCAGCAACAGCAGCGGGCGTGTGCGAACAATATGGTACAGACAGATTTGAAGCACCCCCTGGCACGTGTGCTGCATTGCGGTTGGACACACAATTGAGAGTTGATTTTGGGCTTGTGACATAAGCGGAGCTTCCGGTGCGTCGTCTCAATGATAGGAGTTAATTAAGGGTTTATTGTTAATTGAAATTGAATTTGAAGCCAATCGAGCGTTGCATTACTGTTTAACATTTGCAAGATCCTTAGGTGTCTGCATGACTGTAACAAGTCATAATGAATGACCAAGGCATACAACGATGTTGGGCTTCATCAAGAATTAAGTACCAAAGTACTTCATAAGTGCCAAGACACTCAGGACTATTGAAGATTAATTCATTCGAAGACTTCTCAATAATTCTAGCTGTTTAGCGTAGCTCATATGATCCATACATGAGTACATAGACGATCATAACATTTCTATCAATTTCTATAAGTTCTCGGATGCCCTGAACAATAAC
The DNA here is from genome assembly GCF_943734685.1 of Anopheles coluzzii. Classification (NCBI taxonomy): domain Eukaryota; kingdom Metazoa; phylum Arthropoda; class Insecta; order Diptera; family Culicidae; genus Anopheles; species Anopheles coluzzii. The sequence goes on along the minus strand of NC_064670.1, from coordinate 103,702,702 downwards.
TTCATGCGTCAAAGACATCCCCATCCAGTGCACTCCAATAGTTCCCCAAGGTTCTCATCATCAGTACCATTATTGTTATTGCCTATTTTATGTTGTTTATCACATAAATCGAACTAAATTTTTTGGTAAGGTCAGTTTTTTATTGACAAAAAACAACAACAAACTTTAAAGACCAACTCCCCCTTACACCATAACCCGTCCCTGGATATCATTATTGCGCAAGGTCGCCAAAGCGTTCCGTTACGCGAAAGATCACACATTCTTGCTGGACGAAGACGACGACGCCATCGCCATCGGTCATTGGTGTTGTGTTGTGATCGCTTCGCCACGTTTCCAATAACGGAACAAATTGTCTAATCGGCACGTTAGTGGCACGTCTTGAAGCAACGCGTCAACAGCTCCCCCCCCCCCTTTTCCTTCCCTTTTGCGCGGCCAATTGGTCACGCGCGCGAGCGATCGTCGATCAATTGATCTGTTAGTGACGACCAATTGACCGTAGATTCTGCATTTAACACAGCCAGCGAGGGGAAGGGCAAGTCAGTGCGATGTCTAGTCGGGCCGCTTTGCTTCCACGATGCGCCACCAGGCTGCCCCGACGAACAAAACGGAAGAAATGAATCGCCGCGGCTCTCGCGGCATTGCGCGGCATCGATTAAAATCAATGAAACAGCAATAAAGCTCAATCTACCCCCATCACGTTGCTTGTTGGGCCCGCAGGGGGGGGGGGGGGAATGTTTAACCATGATGCCCAAAGGGAGGAAACGGATGACAACTTCCAAATAGTACTGTTTGCGCTCTAAATTGTTGCTTGACGCGCTGTCGGGTGCGATCGATACGCCCGGGGGGGACGGCGCACGGTCACGTGAGCGAATTGCGACCAATAACAAATTGACTCATCAATTTGTGCGCATACATCAGTTAGTCACACACACAGAAAGTGGGGATCGATGGCACGATGGCAATTAAGCGCTCAGGCCACGTGGCACACAAGAGCAATTGTTCGTACATTTAAAAAGAAATCAATTCAAAGAAACGTTAAATGGTCGTACTTGATCGTACGTAATTGGCTGTACTGTCATCGCGCCAAAACTGATTCAGCACCGTACGATCAAGAGAGTATCTCACCTTCGATTGGTTCGCTACAGTTAGAACGGACGCCTCCATACGCATGCTGCAGAGCGCAGAGAATAATTCATTTCAAAAATGCCGCAACTTAATGCCGTCGCGCGATTGCGTCAACTTGCGTCAACTTGCGCAGCAAGGCTGCTAAAGCAAATCACGTGTTTGGCCAACATTCGGGCGGAGCGCCTTCACACTATTCTTGGTATTGGTTTGTGCACAGCCTACTGCAAAATGAAACCTTTTTTTGTGTCGGTTGGTTGGTTTACAGTTCGCCCAAGTTTAGCACACTGTCGTGTAGGCCCGCGCAAACCGATTTTGCTCCAACTTTTCGTCGTGTTGGCATAGAACTGTCTTCAATGTTTAAAAATGCATTTTAAAGAAGCTTACAGAGGTGTTAGATGTATCCCCTGAATTCCTTCTTCTAATCTAGTTCTTGGGAGGGAAATTACACACACAAATCCCTAATGTGCGGGAATCCAAAATACAGCGCTGGCACACACGACAAGGTACCAAACTTGAACCAGTGCCAAACCACAGCCAATGCGCACTGGAAACACATGCTACCATCAATTAAATCAGCTGCCATACGGGGCGTGCGTCATACTCCGGGTGGTTCTCCGGGAGGTTGTGTCAGAGTGTGCATTTCCTGGACCAAAAAAACCAACCCACCATGTTGATGAAATTATTGCAGATATCCGGCTTAATCGCTTTGGACAGCAATTTGTGTGTGTGTTTATTATTTTTTTTTTGCTTGCGCACAGCAGATTAGGCATATATTTCACGATCGAATGCAAATTTTGGCTCCGGTTTGCGTTTCTGTGCTCTGTGGGTCGTTTTTTGTTTTGTTTTGTAAAATGGACGCAATAAATTCTACGAATCTCGTCTTGCCGCTATCGTCAATATATTTTAAACAATTCCACTTTAAACACCACACAAACAAGCGGTAAAAGAACACAAACACTGCTATTTTGCATTCCTGTTCGTTTCGCGTGCAAATGCGAGACAAACCTCAACCCCCCAAAAAACCGCAAGATAACCTTGTTACGCAAACGTGGAAGTTTCATGCTTGATGCGCATCTTTTATTATTATTTTTTGTTGCGCGCGCGTTCCGGTTCACTAAAACACCCCAATAACAAATAATGCTGCCCAGTTCTGATTGTGGATTTGTGGTCGGTGGCCGGATGAGCGGTGCTGAGGCCGGTCAAGTAAGTAACGTGTACCACCACCTTGCACCGTTCCCCCACCGAGGTGCCGATTTTGGGGTCAGGCGGTGATTTAATTTATGGCCACCACGAAAACCAAACAACCAGACGGCGACAACAGCGACCCGAACGCGAAGTGCTGTGCTTTGCCTCCAGCTTGCACGAGGGTGAATATTAGATTCTGAACCTGAGCCATGTATGTGTGGCTATGTGGCTGTGTGTGTAGTATCAGGCTGTACGATCGCGCACTGGATCGCGCAAGGTATGGAGAACGCGCCAAATGCAGCCTGCCTTTCCGGCACTGCGCAGCACGTGATCGTGATAAGAGAGTGCGATTGCGAGAGCTTGTGAATGTGGAAGGTAATAAGAAAAGAAACAGAGTGCTGTTGGCATTGAACTTGTGTATAGAAAACAAATCGATAAAAAAATTGAAATTATACAACATTGCGCAAAGGAGACATCATGCAAGGAGGCGAATAAATGGCGGATATTTGGGGAGCCATCTAGTTAACATTGACAAACCAAAAGCCGCAAGCAAAGTGAGTTGATGTATCAGGTGGGCTTATCCAGTGCAATTTGACGTCTAAAAACGAAAAGAGGAAGAAACCCTGGTTTGACAGTTAGAGCCATAACAATTTCCAATTTTTTCACTAATTTCTGCAGTTTTTGGGAATAAGTCGTGATAAAATGAACGGAACTTGATAATGTGTAAACTGGAACTCTGATCAGCTATACGGTTAGAACTCTACATAAGCGTTCTACCGTTTTTTGTTCGATTGGTACACTATGCTTTGCTTCCTGGTTAAAAGCATTCAAAAATTCGAAGTGAGTTTATACATCAGGTGCGCTTATGGTGTTCTTCCTCACTAATACATCGAAACACGATTTCACAATTCGTTCCATAACAAAATCTAGCATGCCTTGAAGATGATACGGTATCTCACAGAAATGATAGGTGGTGTTACTCTGGAGAAGTTAAAAGAAAGAAGCCAAAAACCAACGTGAAGTGATTTTTGAGGGCTTTTAACCAGGAATACTTTTGACGCGGTCCCGTGGTACAGACGTCAACTCGAATAACATGTCCGTCATGGGTTCAAGCCTAAGGTTCAAGCACCGTCCTCCAGTAGCAAGTATTGACTATCCGGCTGTGTGGTAATGAATTAAGTCTCAAAAGCCTGTATAGGCCGGTATGTTCGCGTAGGACGTTACGCCAAATAGAAGAAGAGGAACCAGGAAGCAAGGAATAGTGTTCCCACCTGATATATCAGCTCACTTTGCTAAGGACTTTGTATGAGTTGCTAAGTAACTTCGGACTCCCTAGTTGTCAAATGAAAATTTGTCAAAGTACACTGAACAGACCGACCTGTAGTAATTTATGGACCTTGCGAATATCAAGAAAAATATAACTATAGTGCAATTATCGAGAATAACAGCGCCCAAAATTAGGAGGAAATCTTGTGTCTTGTTACACTAGGTTTTGGGCAGCAAATTCACAATTGGCCTCAAAAAGTGTTTGGTTGTGTGGAATCATTTGCGAACACTTTCTCCTCTAATTGTCAAAAACAAGCTTTGAAAATGGTTGACCAAAAGCGAGCCATTCATCGACCTTTGTATTATGCAGACTTTGGTCGCCACTGCGGCACTGTCAGTCCCAATGCAGACTCTCTTGCTCAGTCTGTAGCAGGCCCTGAAACGTTTTACAGACCAACATCGCCCAAACGAGCAGTAATCACGCGATAACTCCACACCAACACAAAACGAAGTAATTCGAAAAACTTCAAACTTGCGGAAACGCATAAAACACAGAATCGTTTTGCATTGGTAACAAAAAACCGAAACATCAGGGGAGTGTGTATATCCTATGCAAAAACCGCGCGGCTCTATCATCCCTCTCCCGCAGCCCAACACGTGACGATGCAAAACCGGATTAACCGGCGTTGCCATGACACACACACACCTGAAGAAGTTTGCCGCGAAGAAGCAAAAAGGGGTGAAAATGAAACCAGAACACCCAGAACAAGGGTCCAGTCGGTGGAAGGTTTGAGCGGCGGTCGTGTGTGTTCGGCGTTAGCCGGTTTACTCGGCGGTGCCGGTGGCCGAGCAGCCGGCACAAAGAAAACGTGCCCGGGTAGGCGAGGTGTTGGGATGGACTTGCTGCGGCCGTTACTTATCCGTTTGTTTACATCCAAAACTCCCGGCCTGGACCGTGCTGTTGTGATCAGCTAGCGTTCGGTTAGCTAATCTTTTTCTTCGATTTGTTTGTTGTTGTTTTTTTCCCATTAGCCAGTCGGGACATGGAACACACACACACACACACAAACAGAGACATTTTGTGAAGTGCAAGTGTGCAACAACGGACAGGTAAAGAAGAAGATATAGGCAAGCTCGAAGCGTTTGAAGATAGTTTGCAGCGCGAAAAAGAGAGAAAGACACAAGCAAAAGGGATGAAACACGTAGCGAAGCATAAGCAAAGGCAGCACACCTGATGGCAAACGGTCGCTCGAAGAGGTCAATGAAAGGTAGCGTTGTGAAGCACGTGGAGCGAGCAAATCCCTAACAGCAAAAAAAACCCAATGTACCGAATGTCCGAAAAACGGCTGAAAGTGGGCGAAAGTTTTCACAATGCAATCTCGCTTGCTGGAGAAATGTCTAAAAAGAGAGAGGGAGTTGGTGGTGGTGGTAAACAAAACACTTCAATTTAAACTTCACCCAGCGGTGGAAGGACGGCCGAGGGGGGGCCAAAATAGAAAACATGTTTATGCGCACGTTGTTTTCACTTGCCCGAACGGCTTAACACCTCTCACTGTACGCGCTCGCCCGTTTGTATGGGTGTGTTGGCTGTTGCACGCAAAACTCCTCTATCGACCATCGTCTATCAGTGTAAAGTGAGGGTTTTAGTGTGTGTTGCCATTGCCATTTGGGGCTATTTTAACGCCCACCGGATGCTCCCTAAATGGGTGGGGGGAATTTGGCGAAAGGGCGACGAAAAGCCTCAGCGCTATCGAACGATAAAATGTCACGAACAAGCGAACTGAAGGAAGCACCTAACTACGCGCTCTGGGCACACACTTGGATTTGCCCTTCGATTGCCTCCCTGCCTGCTTCGATTGTCAACGCCCAATCATGTGTTGCCTCTACGCACACGCAACTCACACACGGCGCGTCACGGCGCAGCGGCAATTTTGCTTTGCGTTGTGCGTTTATTTTCGATGCGTTCATCTCGCGGCGTACCCTCACGCGGTGGGTGGTGTGTGCGCACGTGCACCGGATCGGATTTCGGTGTCAAATTGCACTGCACTCGCGCGGCTGTGTAGTACGGAACGGCACACAAAGGTTGACACACACACACGGCGCGGGTTTGGCAGAATCGATCAGGCACCTGCGGCTCGTGATTTTTTTTTAAATTTCCATTCGCTTGGCATTTTGTCTCTTCCATTCTCCGGTGTGCATACACACATACACGCGCGATCGCATTATTGAGCTGCACAGTGCACAGGAAAAACTAAAACAAAAAAAATCGGCTGTATAAGAGGGAATCACATTACACAGACACACAAACACGGTGGTGCGATCATGTCGCACCCAGCTGGTGGAACCGCGAAAAACTCGGGGAAACTGATCCGCCACCCTATTGGCGGAGGTTTAGCGCGAACGTTTGCAGAGAGGCCAGAAGTGTGACCAGAAGTGTGGCATTTGACTTCTTTTTTTTGCGCAAACTCGTTCTCAATCACACGCACCGCACGTTTTTTTGTTCTGGATCGTCACACGTTGCGATTTAAATTGCTTCTTTTTATGTTGTTTTTTGGAACGAACTGGAAAAATGTGCTTACGCGGTGTGTGTGTGTGTGTGTCTGTGCTACGGCTTGTTACGGCGAATGGGGTAGAACTCGAACCAGCGAAACGCGAACCAGCACCGAACCGAGAACCGCAACATACGTACGCGCGCGCGGCCAGCTAGCTTGGTACTTAAGCTCACGCGACTTACACCGCAGGCTCAATGCACTGCCGCAATCATGGCAGCATGGTATGCGGTTGGGTGCAACCGAAAGTGTCGGCAGTCTTTGCGTGTGATGAGGGTTTTTTTTTAAATTTTAAATTTTATTTTTTGTTTTTACTTTATTAGTGTGTGATTAGAGGGAAAGTTATATTTTGCTTTAATCAGGCATTTTCGTATTTAATTTTTATTTTACTTTTTTTAAGCCAATAGGTATAAGAGCTGTCCAGTGCAATTGATAATACATCTAAAAAATGGTTTGATTGATGAGTGATTTTTAATTCAGCTTTTTGCTTATAAATTCTAATTCTAATAATTTTTTTTTTCGTTTATAAATTCCAATTACATGTTTTACATTTTCTTTGTCTTTTTATGAAAACCTTTAAATTTTGATTTACTAAATATTCAATCTCAATTCAAACACATAAAGTCTCAAGTATAAAAGTCTTAAAAATCATTTTTTACTGCACAATTATCTCATAAGCGATATATGACTACAATTTGCATAATTCTAGGCGTATAATTGATTAAAAGCTTTACTTTTGTAACATAATTTTTCCCTTTCACTGCCGATACTTTTGTGCCAACCCTTGCAGCATCATTTCTTTGAACGCTGTTTGATTTGTATTTACCAACACACTTACACACGTGTACACACACATCCAAACGCCACGGTGCTGCTGCTGCTGCTGATGATGATGATGATGACTCCAGAAGAAGATGTTCTTTGCTTTCTTTTCCATTCTTTTCCTCTCTCTATTTCCATACCGTTCTGTGCCCGCGGTGTTTACATCTCTCTCCCTCTTTCTTTAAAACCCTACTTTTCTTTTTGCTCTTCTTTGTGAAGCTTTTCTTCCGCGTCAGTACTTTTCCTATGCTCTCTCTCTCTCCACGATGCGTGCACGCGCGGCCCTACTATGCTTGCCATCCATCTTTCGTTATTGCTGTTTTGACTTCTTTTTTTTGCTTTGCAAAGTTGCTTCTTTTTTTTCGCTTTGCCTTTGTCTTGTTTTTTTTTCTTCTCTGTGTGTTTACCTCTTTTTTGCTAAACTAGAAAGAGAGCCACCATTTAAGCCGGCCACCGCTTTGCGATGACGATACGATGATTTATGACGTTTTCTCATCTTCATTCAGTGCCTGCTCTCGAGCCTGCTGGGGCTGGGGCAGAGGCGTTTGGTGTGCTTCTAGCATGGACGGGTTTTTTTTCTTTATTTATTGTGTGCCGTCGTTTATGTTTTACGAGCTATGTCTCCGGTTTTTTTGGACCGGTTCCGGCACGGCTCGGATAGCCTTAAAAGCCTGTGTTGTGTGTGGACAATTTAGGAAATGTTAAGTGTTTTTTTGTACATTTTTTTTCTGTGCATGGATGCTTTTATTTACAACCTGTTTGGAGGAGGCTACATTTAGGCGAATGTGAGCTCGAACGTTGCCATGGCAACAGCGTGTGCGCGCACGAGCACGTGGTTCGGCTCGATGCACGTCACCTGAAGCGATAAAGCGATTGAATTGTTTTTTGTATGTTTAGCGCGCGATCGCGTTATCTAAATTGTTGATTGAGTCTTTCTTCTTTTTTCTTTCTTCTTCGAGAAAACGTGACAGTTTGTCGATCTCCGTGCTGCTTAGGTGTGATTGATACACTACAGATTGCCGAACAATCGTTCCTGATCACCGTAATATGCCTAACTGACCTTGAAGCTTTCATCATCATCTGCTCGTCTTTTTTCATCTTTTATCTAGCCTTATTTTGTGTGATGCAAATAGACCTGCAACGGCTTGGCTCCTGTACGTAGCTGTGTGTTCTATTTTGTGCGAAACGTGCTCAGACACAACTAACTTTTCAAAGTGCCTTGGTGTATGCAAGAGCCATAGGCGCGGGCTGTAGCGAATTTTAATTTCGAATCTCAGTCACACTCGTCCAATACGCCTTTCTGCATTCATTAAATATACTACCAGTAGCACGTGTGTGTGTGTGTGTGTTGTGGTTAGAACCGACGTGATGCAGATCGCAAAATTATCATACAATGGAGTCCAAAAAAAGCATAAATTAGGAAGAACAAAAATCAATCAATCAACACGCTAATTATGACGAAAGCGCCCAAATCCACAACAACGTGTTAATTGGTGACGTAGCGTCACCGAAAACCAATTCACCACGAAATGCAACAAATTATCATGTCTTTTGTTTGTTAAATCGTCGCCTTCTCTTCGTGCACGCGTCGAAGCGTGCCTGTTTGATGTTCCGTGTTGGGCAGATTGCAGCCATTCGGGCGTAAAAATTGCATCCTCAAGGTTCCGTTCAGGCGGTGGATCGTGTGTATTCAATTGGAGGTAGACGAAAATACAAAAATGGGGTAAAACCATCAATGGAGTACAAGCACGATACAACCAACCAACGGTTTATGCTAGCCAAGCCCTGAATTGAACATTTTATTAGCACTTTTGGATGCGAATTTGCACGGCGTTTCTTATTTGAAATCGCTGCTTCGTCCTACTATTTCGAATTCGATTGCTTGATTAGCAGCACGTTGCTCACCGGTTTCGACCGGTTTGAGGAGGTTTGTGGTGTAAATTGAGACTGCGTGTGGCCACCGAACGCCAATCCCAGAGTTCCCGCCAAAGAGAGTTAGCTGAAACACCATTGCTGATTTGGCACATTGGTCGCTATTGGTATTTCTTTCCTGGAGAAGATAAAAAGTGTGTAGCACAACAAACGCACTTTATAGATGAAATTTTAGTTGTATTTATTTTTCTGTTTTGCCCTCCTCAATATTACATTGCCATATCAGAGTTGTTGTTTTTTCTTTTCTATTCTTTTGCTTTCTGCACCGTTTGCCAATACTCAGTTCCATACATCCTTTTCCGCATCTAAATTAATCTCATATCAGAATATCCGCAACGAATCAACGCACGCGCGCGCGTGTGTGTGGCAGGGTGGATAAGAAGAAGTTAATTCGTTAGTGTCGTTACATGCAGTAGCGTTTTGATTTAATATCTGTGTATGTGTATGTGTGTGCTTTTCTTTACACTTCCAATAATCATAATAATAATACCGTTTTTTAAAGCCAAAAATACACATTTTGATTCTTGCCGCTTCCCGCTTCTGTTCCGTTTTTCACTGGCCCTTCTTCTTGTGTGAGGCGCAACACATACAAGCGCACTCTGGGGGTGTTACTGTACTGTCGTGCCAGTTAAGCCATTCTCTGCTCATTCAATCTCAAGCGTCTTCTTCTCTCTTCGCGCCTCGCAGATGCATCACTTTCGATTTCGGCCCGCGGTCGCGGCTCTCCCTCCCTACAGGCTAATGATTAGTACAAGTTTTTCTCACGTTGTTTAGCAAACGAACGCTAACTCTGCTCTGCATGAATGTTTACCGCAAACAACACGCGCACGCACTCCCAATTTTCTGACCCTCTATTCTTCCCTCCTCTTTCGGGAAGGAAGCGAAAACGAGTCACACATCGTCAGACGAGTTTGTAGCACGCGTGCTTCCATTGCTCCATTGCTCCAACCAGTTTGTATCGCTCCACTTCTTGTAGTTGTGAAAACCGTTATGTGATGATTTTGATTAATGTTTGAACTTCATTGACAATATCTCTTACAGCGTACGATGATAATGATGTGTTGTGCTCCCCCCTTCGCATGATGATTGTGGTGTTAGAGTGTTTGTGTTAGAGCGTTCGCGTAACAAAGTAATATAATATCTAATAACGCATCTTGGAATATCATTCGTGTGTGTGTGTGTGTGTTTAAATTCAGCCTTTGAGATTAATAACGCACAGGGGTTTTGTTCTGTTTTTTTTGCATTCGCTTTTGCTCTAGAACGTAGGTAGACTACTTTGGGTGATGAAATGAGACGAAAGGAAAGTGAATAATTAAAAATATTTCTTTTTAGAAAAGGGATGAAAAAGATATAAACAACCGATTGTGTATGATTGATGATGGTGCTAATACTTCTTCACAACAATACGCTTATTTTCTCGATGATGTTTACTTGCAAAAATACTTCAGTATAATCAGTACAGAGACTACAGCAGCACAGTGTTTGTGTAGCTATAGAAAAGGAGAGACATATTTAACATATAAAAATACGAACCAATTAAGTAAATAGAAATATAAATAAAAGAAAAGAAGGAAGTAAGTTTACCATAAAACCACCCAAAGCAGCAATTTTTGCCAACAAGAAATGATACAACCTGATTGTGATGCTACTATGAAGCTTGGAGAGTAATATCACCGTGGAAAAAGCGGGTTCGAATAGGCAAGGAAACCTATTTTTTAAACGTACCGGGCAAGAAGCAAAACTATTCATCGTTCTTCCCTCTGTATCCTTCCTCTTGCTGAGCTCTACTTCTGCCATTTCATCCACTGCGGAGTTTGTGTCTTTTGCTTGTCCCTACAAAATTGCCCTACAATAACGTTAGATTCTTGCCATTTTTGTCTGTTCACTTATAGCTTATACATAAACACAATACCAGCAAGCTGTACTTTCAGCTTTTCCCTCCACTCTGTGTCTGGGGATGGGGAAGGAGGGGGGAGGGGGATCGTAAATTTAACACACAACTTGGTGCGGTATGGTGTGCACTGAGACAAATAAGGGAGGCACAAAATGGAGAAAGGAAATTAAGGGCGATAAGGGTGTCCTAAGGGAGGAGGTTTGGGCTATTAAATTAGTCTTGGTTGTCACTTGGCTGCCTTGTCTTTTGCTTTTACTTGCACGGTACACTACCATATGGGGTTTTTGTTTTGCAGCACAGTTCCACCTAACTAGTTACTAATATAATACACAAAAAAAACAATAAACGTACACTGGTGACTTTGCCGCGTGGGTGAAGCGATGATCCTCAATCCAACGAGCGAATAACAAATAAATGAAAAATAGAATAAGAAGGAAAACAGAAAACGTTGCACTAATTCGCGTGCAAGTTCGCAGGGGTGTAAGAGTGAGTGTATGTTGTAGCTGTGCAGTGTAATGCAGAGGGTGTGCACGCCAAGCACGAAATAGAAGTAAAGGTAGCAGCACTTGCGCAAATCAAAAACAAACACGTTAAGCGTTAAACAAAACAAATTCTCTCTCTACAGATAACATAATAACAATCGGGGTGTCTGGGTGTGTGTCCGTGACGGTAACACACCTCCACGAAACACGATCACGGGCTGGTCCGAGGGCTTGGGAGGGCGGCTCTGCGCGCTCACCAATTCAACCCCCCCCCCCCCCCCACACCCTTCGGTCACACACTTCGGTCACGGTTCATTGGCGATCTAGATCGGTGGCAGCGCCCACAGTGTGGCCGTCTTGTCCGCCGAGGTGGAGAGAAACGAGAAATCGACCGGATGCCAGCGGCCCGATATCACCTTGTCCGTGTGCTGGGCGACGACCACCGACGGTAATGGCATCGTCAGATCACCTTGCAGATCGGTCAGCACGAGCTTGTTGTCGTAACCGGCGGTCAGCAGGTAGTACGCGGAGGGTGAAAATCGGATTGATCTAAAAAAACGAAGAAGAAGAAGAAGAAGAAAAAGAAGAATATTAGTGTGAATGATCAGAGTGGTTGCTTTTTTATATATAATGGGGTTGATTGAAGGTCTGCGATCGAAGAAGGTCATGGAGAAGTGTACAAATGTAACGCTTTCGTAACGCTTCAGTAACGCGCGAGTGAAACGAACCCGCCCCAAGGTGCCATAAACTCATTTTTAACACAATGATTTACTCAATTCAATGAAACAGATTACTTTTAGACTTGAAATTTATAATTTTTTGCTTAAATTAGTGAAATATTGCAATCAAGACACGTTAATTGTGGGCTAATTCGTTCCGTTAGCTTTAAACGCCTAAATGTATGCACTCTAAACGCGCAGTAAAGCTTGATACTCGCACAGACAGAATCGACCTACGAATCTGTCTCTAATTCGATCGGTTTGATGCTTTTTAGTTAATTTTGCACGTTTGCCGCGCTCTTCCACCACCTACCTAACGTCTGAGGAATGCGGTTTGAAGCACTGGATCGGCCGGTTGCCCCGTATGTCGTACAGTACGCAGGAGCTATCCTCGTGCCCCGACACCAGCAGCCGCCCGGACGGGTCAACGCAAACCGCCGCCACCGGCGACCCTTGCCGGGAGCCCGGTGACGTGGCGGGGGTAACCATGTTGACGCAGCCGCGCGTACGCAGATCCCAAAATCGTACGGTTTTATCCTAAAATAAGAAAAAACAAAAACAAAATAAAGTAAATAATCACTTGCTTTTCCCTCCGGGGTTCTTTTTCACCCATTCCTCACACACCTGCGAACCGGACACAAACATGACACCGCCCCAGTTGTAAAGCGATAGCACATGCCCACCATGGCCACTGAGCGCCTGGAACGGGGTGGACGTTTCGCAGTCCGTCACGTAGATCTTGCAGTCGCCCGCACCGCCACTGATCAGCAGGCTGGACTTGTTCGAGCTGTCCTCGAGGAAGCACAGGTCGCGCACCGTACCGTCGTGCATGGTCAGCTCCATCTCCTGGCCCTCGAGCTGCTTCTGGGACTCGTTGAAGCGCATCAGCTTGACGGTTTTGTCGTTCGAGCCGGTCGCAATGAGATCGCCGGCCGGCGACCACGCCATACAGTAGATCGAGCCTTTGTGGTGCTTGGTGCGCTTGAACAGCACCGTCGGCTGGTACGTGCTGTGGTCTTCCCTGAGGTGGAGGAGACGAGATGCAAAACCGGAGTTTGTATTAGGTCAATGTTTCAGTAAAAGTGTAAAAGCGTTTATCTCGATCGCTTACGGAAAGCGGGGGAGAAAAGTAAAAGCTGTCTATCTACTTTGTATCTTACAAACCAAAGTCCATCGTTTAACATTGAAACATTAACCATCCTTCAAGCATGCAATTTGAATGTCTACATTGTCCACCCATTAAAGCGGAGGCAATAAATGAGGAAAATCAATCATTCGAACGCAATCGATAAACGTCGAAATAATAACAAATCACTACAGCCATTATCGATCGATCGAACACGATCGTCCCGTCCCGATCGGTTCGAAACATTGTTGCTTCGCACCAGAAGTCATTCAGGCAAAAACCAGCTTTCAATGCGAAGAGGGAGGAGTGTTTATTCCTCGTTTTTCCTACCAAACCTGCCACCTGTCTCTAGACCTGGACACCAAATCCACCGATCTAGCCACACCGATCATCTATTCCATGCAACTAAACATAAAAAAACCATATTTTGTTTCACTGCAGCAAAAAAAAGCGCGCTCAACATTAAGAAAGCCACCTGTACGTCTGTATTTCAGTATGTGTGTGTGTGTGTGTGTGTGTGTGTGTGTGTGTGTGTAGAGAGAAAAAGAAACTAAACGAAAAAAAAATACTAGGAAAAAAGGGAAAACTCATCCATTTCCGCTCACCAGCTAGTTTCACATCTTTTGCTGCGTGTGCACAGGGGGAAAAAACAGGCGAAAGAGAAGAGTATGGAGGGCGTCCGCACGAAAACGGAGAGAGGGGGGGAAATAACTTGTTGATTATTGTTTCCATACGAATGTGAAGAGAGCGAGAGGGAGAGAGAGAGCGAAAAGGTGGTTGGATGGGAGTGAAAAAAACTGGTGCAAAAATGGAAGATGGAACCAGAATAGTACCGTGTCTACGTGAAAAGCGACGGCGACGACGACGACGACGACGATATCACACACGCGCAGTAGTCGTTTCCGTGCGTTTTCCGTGCCCCTCATGCGCAATGGAATTTGTGCAATTGGGAGTTTTCAGTGAGTGGGGTTCATGGGGATGCTGTTGTTTGGCGTTTTGGATGTGCGTGCGTGCGTGTTCGCGGCCTAAAAGATGCCAAATTCACATGCACATAAGGAGGATGAGGTACCACACACCACCACCTTCATGTGAGATGATCATTTTCACTCTACACTCTTCAGCAGGGCAGGCAGTTTCATTCACTAATGGAGTTTGATAACGCTTTTCTTCCAGCGAAACGCGTTCGTGGAGCAGTGGAGCAATGATGCAATGTGCGCACACACACGGACGGACGCTCGTGACTGAGGGTGCATTAACATGCCGACATTTTGAGAGGAGAAAGAAGAAACGGAAATGGAAGATGGATTGATGGAAGTGCAGAGTTTCGGGACGAGTGTGCGTGTGTGTTGGATGTGATGTGATGTGATCCTACTGTACTGCCCTAATATCGCTAACATGGGTATGAGTGTGTTTAAGATGCTACAAAACAACACACAAAAATAGGACTGAAATGACAACGGGCATATGAGCAAATTCTTTTACCTAATCTCCGACAGCGACGGGTATTCGCAGATCCGGAACGTCTTCGAGTTGGAGCCGACCGCGTAGATGCGCCCGTTCGGATGGAACTCCGCACACCGTACCGCCTGTACATCTTCCAGCGTCGTCACCGCGACAAAGCGGGGTCGATTTTGGTCCGATTGCTGGAAAGGAATGGAACGAAAACAGAAGAAAAAGGTTAACCAAAACGTGTGACACAACAAAGTGGTGCTGCAGTGTCCGGTTCGATCAGGATAAGGTTTTGATGCATTTCACTGTAAACAAGCATGCATACACACGGTAATCGATAAATGGTACATATGCAATGGGTTGATGTTGACGGCTTCGAGATCATACGACGATGGAACGAGTCTGGGAAAGGCCTGATATTTAACTCACTCGCCAGTGGTGATAGCACCCCCCCGGGAGAGCGCGGCTGGTGAAAACGGACGACGTCTTAATGTTATCAGCGCGCAGACATGGATTTAACGATCCTGTGTGCAATTTGCTGACCATAACATCCCGCACGTCCACCTCTTACGTCCAGCTTTTCTGCGGACATTACTGCTGCTGCAGCTTTCACGATGCGTGGTAAATGAGAGAGGATAAAAAGCCGGGCAATAATTATCCACCAACGGGGGGAGCAATGTTTTGCATCCGTGAGAAGGTCAAGCTACTGCCGGAACTACGGGGGTCTGGACACGGCTGCCTGTGAGCGTGTGATCCGGGGTGTCTTGTGCCGAAACAACATAATTTTTGAACCGACACTTTGTCATCTCTCTGTGTGAGAGTCTCATGAAAACTCATAAAACCCCACGAGCAGAGGGGAAAGATTTAAAGTACTTTCTTTTCAGAGGGAAGCAAAACTCGCCCAATTGCACCGGGTTGGTTTGCTTTGGTTTTTGACGATGTGTCCCACCATCACACCAATCATCTCAAGTGAAAGTATTGTCACCAAGGTGACAGCACAGGTTCAGGGGATTTCACCCGCACCCTGAATGGTCGGTGCGCGAAATCCCCCGTTGGGTGCCTTACAACACTCTCCGGAGCGCAGGTCCGGTATTGTGGCAGGTGACACAAACCTGGAGGACCTGGGGGTTGTTGGGTGCAAAAGAGTTTCACTTTAAATCGATTATTATTTAATGGTTTTGCGACGAAGGTGACCATACCGGTGCCGTAACATTGTGCTGACCGGTGGTCAGGTTTGCGGGAGCGTTCTTCCCTTCCAAGGAAAATCCACTTTCCCTTTGGTGCATCATTTCAGCCGCCTCGCGGAGAGAGAGACACACACACTTGCCTCAGGGAACGATTTGGCCAGTTTAGTTCCTAATGAAGTGTCAAAATCCCTGCAGAAAAGTATTAAATAGCGAAGGAAAGCTTTGAACGATCGTAAAAGCGACGAACCCAAAGAGCTTGAGTCATCTGTCGGAGGTCATTGAGTTCCGCTCCGGACACTCGCGCTCGCCAGACATCACACGCTGATGGTCATCGACATTGTTTTTATCGGTGAAACCGCAACACCAGTTGGCGTACGGTCAATTGATAATGAAGGAAAGAAAACTGTGCCCGCATTTTCATTGCCAAAAACCACACACACACACACACATAGTAATACAATTGTGTCTGTATAGTAATGATCGTAATTTGCCCGCAAAAATACGCTGGAGAAAGCGTGCTCCCTCTCCTCTTGGGGAGAGACCGTTTTTTTAACACGTTTCTGCTTTCTTCCGCACAGCCAAAAGGGGTGGAAAAACCACCCGCCACAAAATGAAAACCACCTCCACCAATGTCTTGAATGATTGGCAACCAATTCCGCGTCGGCAACCGCCTGCCTGTGTGTCGTATGTCAAACTTGGGTAGTGCTGCCCGGGAGGCCACGCTTCCAAGATGTGGTTTTCTTTCTACGCCACCTTTGCAGTTTTGCAATTAAAAGAGATAACTCGAGCAACCCGCCCGTCCGCTGCGCCGGGAGCGGTGGCAATTTTGCAAAGAAAGTGAAATGATTACAGAGCCGCACAACACCACCACCACCAGTGCGACGAACTGATTCGCAAAGGGAAGCAGTGTAGCAAACAAGGCACACACACACACCGTCCGCCCATTGAAGTTTAAAAGCTGAGCGCTTATTGAGTAATAAAAGTGCATTGGCGCGTCATTGGACTGCGCATGTGGTCAAACGATTTGTAAAACAGCGAGTTGGGTGTGTGCGTGTGTTTGCTGTTTGCTGTGTTGGAAAGTGTGATCAACTTGATCCGGGCGACCAGATCCCAGATCGTCTCGGGACATTTAATGTGCCGAGAGTTTGCGAGCGCGCACAAACCTCCATTTCGGGCCGGTTTCGAATCGGATCCGTGCAGGTCATTTACGTGTTCAACACGTTCAATTATCGTATTTTGCAGCGAAGTTTAATCAATCGTAGCGTACAAAAAGCTTAACAGCGCACCGTGATCGTGATGGCGGGCGATTGTACCCATCATTATTTCACAACTCGGTGTTAAAGCTACAATGGAGTCCTCAGAAATGGAGGTTTTGGCTTCAGTTTTGCACTTGCACCCTCCCCTGCCCGTTATAACATAACGATAATCGATGCAATTGGTAGCTATAATCTACAAGCGATACTAGTGATTAGTGGCAATAAAGGCGGCAAAACTGTAACTGCCACATTACATGAGCGGGATAAGATTTCGCAGAAGAAGAGGACTTGTGGCAAAATTTCATTGCAAACTTTCTACTAGAGGTTTTTTGGGGAGGTTTGATGCCCTCGTTCGCTTTACTCTTCAGAAGAGAGGTACAGTCTTCTTAGGTTCACGTACTTTAAGCCACCTGGTTAGGACTAAACCATGAAGTAATTCATTTACCTCAAATATATACACCTTGGAGAGCCTGGACATGAAACAGAGTGATGTACTGAAGTTCTGAATATGTTGATACCATTTATGATCTTAGTTTAGCAAGAAATCAATCTAAATCAAAAACACATTATAATAATGATAACATTATAACACACGGGTATTATAATGATACTGAAAGATCTTTTAAATAATTGAAGAATTTCAGAAGATCTAAACAAATACACTCAAAGAATAGTTAGTTTAGCCAATATAGCAACCCTTCTAAAAAATTCGAAAGAGTTCTGAATGATCCTCAAACATTCCCTAATCACTAGAATAAGGACTGAAGATTACAGAAATTTCCAACATTCTGTAAACTCTTCATCCACACTGGCGGCACATTCCATACCCCTAACCAGCTTCACCGACCGAAACACCAATTAACGTCCAATTTGCACTCCCTAATTTACTTTAACCTTTTACACCCTAATATCTTTAACCCATCATGCTCGCACTTTATTCCGCACGAGCACCTGGCATCACAGCCCCCGCACGAAAATCGCACCTAATTTTCGACACCTTCTGCCGTATAATCATTGCGCGCCATTAAACGGCACGATCCGTCCGATCGTAGAAGCTACCAAATTCCAACCAAGAACTTCACTACCGGGGTTCATCAATGTTGCAGAAATCGCCCAAAAACACTCCCCCCCACCGTGCTCCCAAATGCTAAATGGTTGAACGTTTAATGTCCGTATGCGGAGGAGGGCACCACCTTCACGTGAATGTTGCATAATTTATCAAACGGCTGAACAACAACCAGGCGTGTGGGCGCCACGATAAAGACTTTTAAGCCACGATGGTTATGATATGACGAGGCGCCTCCGGAGACCATCCAATTGTGCTTCACAATCATTCTTTTGGACCTCCCCTCCGGAGCAGTGGTGTTGGCAAATGAGGTGGAGGGTGGAGGTGGAACGATAATTGCGCCAAATCGTGAACCCGCACCCTGTGTACGGGTGGAACTGATTCCGTTGCAATTGAAACGTTTCGTAACCATTTCAACCCGTACCACGCTGGGAGTTTATCGTTCGAATGGGCCAATTTGGTTGCTGTTGTTGTTGTTGTTGTTGTGCGTTGGTTGGATTTCTATCCGGAAGTCCGGAAGTCTTACACAGTTTTGGTTTTGTTTTCCACTTTGGCAGTAGCTTTTGATTGCAATAAAGAGAGCGGCACACGCACCCATGGCCAATTAAAAGTGAGCAAATTTTTGCTTTACTCCACAACTCAACTCCGTTCCTCAAATTTCGTTCGCCATCGTTTGCACTCGATCGTGGATAGGCACCGTTGTGGCACTGATCGATTACATTTTGCCCCGACGCACCATTTTGCTTTGTAGCAATGAAATGAGGGTGTTAGTGGAAGCGCCTGATTGCTCTCAAACTCATCTCCGTGATACGTGAAGGATGATTCGATTGCACAGACAGAGTGTGCCTTTGGACACATATTACCGCGAGACGGACAGCACCATTCCCCATTGCATAATTATCCTTAAACACAAACAACTCCCCACAAACAAGCTCACGGTTTGTTGTTCGCGATCGACTGTTTTTCGACTCCATTTCATTACTTACTAAACGATACAAACGAGAGAAGTCAAAAAAACAGGTGTGAAAATGGACGCCTTTTTCCAGGCCCATTTCCAAGGTGACTTCCACGCGGGAAGAGCAGGTGGTGGTAGTAGTAAATCAAATTGTGCCAGCGCTTGAAGGCGCTGTGTGAATCGAAATTGAATACCATTAGGCAGCAAAACCTAAATGGCTCACACAGAAGTGGGTCACCGACCAACCGGGTCATGTCTCGGCGTTCCCCTTGCGCAATGCGGGAAACCTAAACGCACCCCATCCGATGGGCATTGGGCAACACACGGCCCGGAGGGGGGCGGGGGGGTACAGGGCATTCCGAAGAATACCAATAAGAGAGGAGAGCTTGAGGTCCGGGTTGTTATTATGATCCGTAACCAGCGGTTACCGCTTCACCCTCGATCGATGGTCTTCGCCATTATGCTTTGTCTCCCCTTCCTCTTGGCCGGGGCTGCAAGGGCCTTGTGCAGGGTGAATACACCGCTGCCGGGCTACTGCTGATCACGTACGGGACTGTATACACAGTTACATTGCAGCAGACAGCAATTTCGTTGCAGCAAAGCGCAGAGTGCAAGGGTCAGTGGATCAATGGAAGAACGCGCGCGCTGCTTCGTAATGATGCTGTGATGCGGTTAAGATCGTTCGTTTTGCTTCCCATTCCCGATTAGAAGGCGCGCGAAGGCGGGAAAACGGGACAAGCCGCCATGTGTTTGAGCTGTTGCTAATCAACCCGTTGTGATGATGATGATGATGCAACCTAGTTCGATTCTCCCGAACCTGGCTGGACCGCCTGCAGCATTTGGTGAGAGTAATTCTGACCCTTCCACAATCAGGCACACACACCACGGAAGATGCCCTCGCGGATTGAAACGTTGCAAATGATAAAAATAAAATTAAAAAACACATTAATCACTTCTCTCTCTCTCGCTCAGTCGGTGGGATTTCAGGTGAGGCACTATCATTAACGCAAACTGTACGTTTGGCGCGGAGTAGTTTAAAGGGAGTGAGATGTGTTCGCGGCACGGTGAGAAAGATAAGCGGAAAGATCCCCACCATGCGTAGCGATTGTGGCCGTGTGATTGTGCAGTGCCCTGTGCAGTGGGGTGATGGTAACTACATTGCTGTAGCAGAAGCTTGAAAACAAGAGGAGCCAATCCGTCGCGCACGGTTTAAAACCAGCGAACCAGGAGCGCGTGTGGTTTAGTGGCCGGTGGCCGGTCGGTGAGAAAAGCAGGTCACAGGTACACGACACGCGGTACACTGTGAGGAGAAAAGTTGGTCATATTTGGTTGAATTGATCAAATTAAGTTTAAGGTTGTTAAAAACAAAGAGGTAAAGATAGAGAAAGAGAAAGAAACTGGAGAAAAAAACACAATAGTTTTGTGTTTATTTAACCTTCCCCGAAACGGTTGATTCAAAGGGAGTAGGAGAAAGGAGCTCTAATTGAAAGGAAAATAAGGAAAACAAGCAGGGCGATTTAACCCACTCAGTAAAACAGATAGTTAAAGCCTCTCAAGTCTATCTTTTTTTTTATAATACAAGCATAAGTTGATCCAATATTTAACAAGAAATAAATTAATTTGTAATTTTTAGATTTTTCTTAGTGAAATAGAACATTAGTTAAGGATTTAATTATTTCGAACATGAAAGATAGAGTCCTCAGGAATGTAAATAACATTGCTGCCAAAAAGGATCTTCTGTTATCCCTTTAGTACGCTTGTTTGATTGTCACACTGAGAGTTGCTCGCTAGCCTACTGTGTCAAGCAATGGATCTTATACAAAGCAAGTTGTTAGTTCAAATCTAGCTTGATCACGCATTTCGACATCTTTTTCCACACAAGCTTTCTACGACTGTTTGATGCAGCAGCTCTTTGCACCAAATAATTGAATTTAATTTATGGTTCGTCGCGCCCCTTCTACACAACAATTCCCTGCCTCAGGTGTGTGTGTTTGAAACACAAAAATGCTAATTTTTCATATTGAACAGCCGATAGCGCCTCTCTCACTCTCTCCCTCCTTCGCTGCAGCAAATCAACACGCTTCATTAATAATGAATCACATTGAAAAGGGAGAAAAAAGGCGCTAATGTTCAGTAGTAGCAACTTGGTGTGTAAATGATGTTTGCTCATAACTTCATTAGCGCCCGATTAAGACCGTATCGATCACAAACGCCGTGCCACACAGCACCGATCGATGACTTTTTGTGTAAGAGCCACCATCTTCTGCCTGCCCCTGAACTGGGCACACCATCAAACGCTGCAACAACATTCTCTTGTTTTGAACGTGAAAAAGTGAAACTTTACACCCTTTATTCACCCTTCTATGAGCTCCACTGCCCTGCATGCACCAATTCGCCCCCACTGCGCGTGAGTGACCGAAAATTACCATACGATCTAGGCGCGAAGAAGGCACGACAAAGCATCCACCCAAGCCTCGTATTGCTTTGAAGCTCCAGCTCTGCACGCTACATTAAATTGCAAACCGATGTAAACCCTCCGATAATGGCACCGCACAAACCACACACACACACACACACACACACACACACACACACAGAAGAGAGTGGAAAACCATCATCCTCATCATAAAGACATTTCCATAATTCTAATGGCCGAGGGGCTTGCGAGGTGAGGGTTAATTTAACTGACCGGATGTTGTTTAACTGGCCGCCACCAAGTGCCACATTTGAATGTGCTTCCAGCGGCGTACGACGGCTCTCCTCTGCTCGTGTTTGGATGAATTTGCAACTTGCAGCAACTATATGTAAAGCGAAAGCAGTAGCAACCAAACGGTTCGGGTTACGATCAAATTTTATGTGTGGTAAGTTTCACTTTTTTATTTCACTACATTTACCACCCCTTAGGGAGGGTGGCCGATGGGAAGCTAATGAGTATCTCCGGAAGAGGTCCGGAAGGTCTAGATCGGATTAGGATGTGGAGGATTTTGTATTTTTTTCTTCTCCCCATTCGCTTTAAATTAATCACACACACACATGCAGCGCCGAGGCGGGTGAACGGGAAACAGTGACCCGATGCGTAAACCTTCTTCACACATTGATGAGGTGGTAATATACCCTCGTCTTGACCTCGTTTAACCTTTCTTCGGTGTTCGGTGTATCTGGTCGATGGTACCTTCCGCTGTGCAAAAATGATGGAAAGCTCCATTTTTAACCTCAATTTGATCTTGATTTGATTTTTACCTTACTCCCCCCTGGTAATAAATGCCATTCATTCGACCTCTCCCCTTTTAAGAGGAGTTATGATGATGAAGGAGTGAAATTTTACTACCCTTTAAACGCTTGCAAAAAGCGTCAAGTGTGTTATCAAGTGCAAAACATTAATTAGTAGTACATTTCCCTCTAATAAAAGACTTTACAAAAAGGTTTCTTTTTCCGATTGGAAAAAAAACATATGGCTCTTCCTATTGGGGTACGATAATCAAGCAGAAAGTTTATCTTTATTGCACTAATTCCCCTTTAAAAACGATTAGCGTGATCACTTCTCCATTAAGCCTAACCTAAGAGGACTTTTGCCATTTTCATCCGTTTTTCCGTAGCACATCTCTCGCATGTCTCACGACAAAAACGAACGAACGTTTTTCACTGGAAACGATTTGCAATTTGTCAAATTAATCTAACGGACAGATAAATTATCTCCCGACGCATCGTAAACACAAACAGCCCGACACATCAATTCCGACTGTCTGTCTGCCATAAAGTCGCATCATTTCCCAACTGGTCACATGGTCCTGCTCATGAAGAAAACTCATCAGAGCTCACGAGCTTTAAAACCCCTGCCCTGTTTCCTGATTCGTGAGTGGCACATATTTATTTGCTTTTGATGCCAACTTGGGCATGGGCAGAGGAGCAGAGAAGAAAAGCAGAAGATCTTTTGACGGGGTTTTTTTGTGGGAATAATGTGAATGCGTGCGTCCACAGGGTAACGATGAAATTGGTACAAAAGCGATAAAACTATAAAGCCCAATCTGTAACGAAAACAAAATAAACCGGAAAGATCCAGCTACAATCCAAGTGGTGCTCGGGGAACCACTTTTTTAGGGGCTTACAAGTGGCGTTTCTAATAAGAGCCCGAGTGGGATAACCATAGTTCCTAGAGTTGTTGGCACTTAACTGTGACGCGCGCGGGATCACCGAGCGGGATTTTCTGGCCACGCTCAAATTAAATGAATTTTATAACCGAAATTAAATAGAATTTTCTACTCCAACACCTGTGTGTACACGTGTGTGTGTCTGTATGTAGGTAGAAACGGGAACACCTTTACCTCGTTCCTGTTCCACCGTCCAATAAAGTCCAATAATGAATTTCTAGTTTTTTTTACGGGACATTTTGTGTGTTGTAGGACGATCGGAGAACACAAGGAAGGAGAACGAACAGAACGGGAGCAGCGCCATTTTCATCCCACCCATCCCACCACATAGGAATGTCTTCGGTCGTGGCTTTTCCATCCAGCTCGTAACCTCACCACACAAAAACAACACCATGCGTTAATTCGAATTTCTTCCGGTTCTATTTTCCACCGGGCAAGAAACACCGCCGCCAACGAACAGCAGCAGCAGCAGGAGAGCAAAGTGTAGGAAAAATTAGTTCCCCATTTTTTCACCCGTTCACGCCCGCTCCTCCATCATCCCGTTGTTGGAACGGAAATTGGGCCTAAAGAACCTGCGCAAAAGACGCACTTTTTTGGAGTGAACGGTGTTTTGTTACAAACCACAAAAAAACGGCAAAAATTCCTTAACGCCACGTGAAGGTGGTGTGGTGTGGTGATGGAAAAATGGCAGCAGTTCTCCAGAGTGCAGGGATGACGACGGGCAAAGACGTTGACGTTATTGGGAGAGATTTTACCGGTTTGTGGTGTACTGTCTGTCTGTGTGTGTGTGTGTTAGAAACCAATCGAATCAATCAAACTGCTCCTCCCTCGAAGCGATTTTAATTAACTTAGCGGATTGTGTGTGTGTGTTTGCTCCTTCTTCTTCACCACATCGCGAATTATGTCTGTGGTTCCAATTTCCAAGCTGACTAATAAATCACACAGACACACACGTGCAGCATTTCGTTTCTCATTTTCCCTCACACCCACCGGCCCCCCATGGCAATAATACACAGCTACGAGACAGTTTGTGCACCGAGCCGGAAAGACGGCGTGGCGCATCGACACTATTTCGTCGTTCCGTTAGCTTCCGTTAAGAAATAACACAAAAAAACACAAAAAAGGAATTTGTCACACGTGGTAAGAAGCAGAAGAGGTTTGAGAGGTTTCTGCGGCAGTAGGCTACCTGGTAGTACTGGCTGTAGTTGATGTCGACGTTGTCGAGCAGATTGTCCACCGAGCGGTGGTTCTTCAGCGAGAGCAGCTTCTTCCCGTGCGTTAGATGCTGGTGATGCTGGTGCTGCTGCTGGTGTTGCTGGTTGCTGTTGTCATAGCTATGGCCACCGTTGAGATTGTTGCCGAAGTTGTTGTGATGGCGCAGGGTACGCTTGCCACCACCGCCACCATTCGCATGCGGTGCGGAGGAGGTTGATTGGTTGGGGCTGACAACGCGACTTCCACCGCCACCGCTGCCGCCACCACCGCCACCGCCGGCCAG
Organism: Anopheles coluzzii; assembly: GCF_943734685.1. Lineage (NCBI taxonomy): Eukaryota > Metazoa > Arthropoda > Insecta > Diptera > Culicidae > Anopheles > Anopheles coluzzii. The sequence continues at coordinate 103,678,043 of NC_064670.1, read as the reverse complement.
CGAAAGGTTGTTACTATGTACACTGCTGTTGTTAAGCTGCTGGTGCTGCTGCGAGGACTTTAGATGGCCGTGCGGAGAGCCGGCCGTTGTGGTGGTAGTGGTGGTGGAGGCTGTCAGCACGTTCTTCGTGCGATACTTGTAGCTGTTCTCGATGATGAACCCGCTCGAGCCGAAATCTTCCATCGACTTCGAGCGGGATCGGGTCGAGGCGCTTACGTTGAAAAACTGCTGCTGTTGCTGTGGTTGGTGTTGATGCGGATGGTGATGCTGCTGCTGCTGCTGCTGGTGATGATGCTGCTGCTGGTGATGATGCTGGTAGAGTTGCTGCTGCTGTTGCTTCTGCAACCGCTGCTGCAGATAATTGTTCTGTTGCGTGGTCGAATGCCGCCTGGAGACAGCGCGACAAAACGAAAATGTGAAGAAAAGACAACGACGACGTGTTTTTAAGTGGATTGAGCAACCCAAACCGTTAGCCGATCACGCAATGCTATTGGTAGGGTAGCAGAAAATTCGCGAGCCATTATGTATGGAGAGTAGAAGAACGGAAAATTGGCCCTGGGGAACACACACACACACACGCACATCAAAGCCCAAGCGTGAAGGGAAACCCAATTTCAGCACGCAACCGTTTAAATAATTACAATTTACCACAGTGGCTTATTTTTTCCTTCTTTTCAAACACCAGTGACACCTAACACTGCGCTCACCGTCAGCTAAAGATTGGGAAAGTGACTGTGGCTTAAAATTTTCAGCACAAATTACAAGACGACACCCTCTTTCAGAAGATGTTGAATTTCTACGTCTCTCAACTGTTCGTAGGACTCTCAAAGGGGACAATTCCACCGTAAACAAGCCACACTCGGTGCAAACCTGTGAGACAATACAAGGGAAAAGAAAAGTGTTTCGCTGCAGATTTTCCCACAACCCGAAACGCTACACAGCACTAATTAATCAATCTCTTCGCCAAGACGAAGAGCGACATTTCTTCATGACAGCCAAGTGCGCGGTGTGATGGCATCAGGCAGCAACACGCTTTAGATCGGCTAATGAATTATTAAATATTTCCTATCAACAGATTCACTTCCACGTTTGCCTAACGACAACGGCTCTAATTGACATTTTAATTGGATCGAAATCTTGCACATCGAAGCCTTTTCCTCGTTTTCCCTTTTCTAGAGCAGAGCTGGGTTTCTGGAAGCTTCTGCTTTGGGACTTACAACAGGACAGCACAATTCCTGCCCGCTCCATAACGGCTCTGGAGGACAACGGTGGCAGTGGTCTTGGAGTACACGCACACGCTACTTTCCTTTTGCCCTACCCTAGTTATACTTGCAGCGGCTGGTTTTCCGCCCCATCCCCAGCTTGTGTGGTGCATTAGAGATTGGCATTCTACGGCCGAGCTAAGCGAACCGGTTTTCACCATTCGCTTTTCAAACCTCGGAACCTTCGCCTAGGCACGTTTTGAAGGTTTTTTTGAAGAGCAAAAGCGAGCCCACCGCTCGAGGGATAAACTTAACCTTGATGCGCGGTGGGCGAGCGTGTTTCGTTTGCATGCAATGGTTGCAGCAAAACCCGTTCACCGTTGACAGTTGGTGGTAAAGTGTGCCAAAAACGGAACCAAACTAAACCAAACTGCCGCCCTGATGCTGCACCTGGCGGCAGTTACTAAACGTAACTAACTCGGACTCTACTGACACACATATCTCGGGGTAGTACCCGAATTGCTAACGGAATACAACCATTACTGCAATGGACACACGAAACAAAAAAAAACAACACAGCATCAGAATAATCACCAAGTCTGACCTGCATTCCGCTGACTAAACGGATTTCGTACCGGTTCGGAATGTGTTTAATTGCCATTGCAAAGACATCGATGACGACACGCCACCGTGAAGGCAGCAGAGCAAAAAACAAAACTGCTCCTCCGAAGATAAATGAATTAAGTTGTCCTTCCTGCCCGTGGGCCACTCTGGGTGTCTTGCAGTCTGTTTTGCATGACCGTACGATCATCGGCCGCTAACCGGTCATTAGACCGATGGAGGTAGTTAATTCGTTCCTAATGGCATCTGCTTTGATGGAACACTCCCCACCCGCAGATCCCGTTGTGTTTGCTTGAGGACAAGAAGCATGCAAAAACCGGGCTTTGCAATGATTGTAATTATTTGCACCATTTGCACATGATCATGAGCTCAACAGCATGGCACGATCGCCCGCTCTCTTCACAGTTAGAGCTGTTTTCTATTTGTTTTTTTTGCCTAGCTCTGCTGCTGTTACTGCAAGTCCATCATCACCGCAACCACAACCGATCACCCTAAAACCACCTGTCACACCTTTCATAAATCAATACTCTAAACCCGTGCTGCCCCGTCCACGTTCCACATGCTTCTTGACGATGCGGAACGGGGTGAAAGTAAGGTAAATTTTTGAGCTCGGTGCAACGAATTGAAAATCAACGACGGGGACGGGTTTTATATATTGAAGAGCGCGCGCACAGTAACCCTGTGTCCGGGAGTTGATGTTTCATGCATGTTTGGAAAAGCAGAGCACCCAATCGCCACGTATGGGGGGGGGGGGGGGACGTCGAAATTCGTGTGCCCGGAAATTTGGTTGAGTTTTTTTTTCTTTAGTTTCATTTTGAATTTCGCTAAATAAGCGATTAAAATAATCGCACCATTCGTGATCGTGATCGTGAAAGTGATTTCATTGCTGCACCAATCGGCTGCACCCTGTCAGACGGCTGTCAAACTTGGTACCATCAACAAGAATGGTTTTCGGCTGTGATGGATTGCTTCACGCTCGATGAAAACGTACCACGAAGAGTACCACTAGGGCAGCATATTTTTAAAAGTTTACGCTTTTTTGATATTTTTCAACATATTTTTTATTGCAAAAAGGAAGCTCTGAAGTGCATGAATCACATCCGTTTGCTACACTTTCTTTAATTTCAAACGATTCGTATTGATTTAAATCGATATGTTTCATCTTTTTCTACTAAAATTTACATCTTTAGGTAGTTGCAAGCTATATTGATACCGAAAGTGCGGAATATATACCTATTTTAACATCCCATCCTAAGCACACTCTCGTGGCGAAGTTGTCAACGTGCAGTTTACTGTACCACTCTCATCGTGAGTTCAAAACTTGATCGGGAAAGATGTCGATAAACATCTAATACTACACAGGCGCTTTTTGATTATCCAAAAACTTGTGTAATGAGAATCGTAAAGTCTTGGAAACCAAAAAAGAGGTCCAAAAACCACATCAACAAACAAAAACAAACAAAAAATAAGTAAGAAGAAAGTCGTTTTGATTGAAGCCCTTGTCGATTTGTGGTTGACATATCAAGCCAAGCCAAGTGTGTCTGGTTAATAGAGAGCAAAACACAATACTTTCCTGTACTGCTTTATGTTGTACACGGGTCTCTACAACATTCCCCCGTAGCTGCTGAATCGCATAGAATTGGCAGCAAAGACATGCCAACAAACAAAACGACCAAAGAGAGAAAAATAAAAAAAAGATCATTACCAATGTGTTCGACACTAATCGTTCAATCGAAACAACAACGAACCGGACAATCAGTCTTGTATCTGGTTCGCCGCACCCTCCTCCTTTTCAGGCCTTTTCCAAACGGAAACGCAAAATGGCTGCGCTAACAAGCGAACTAAACAAAAAAACAAGGGGTAAAAAATGGTTTCCGTTGTGATTAAGCCATGTATTGATCACTCCCGCAGGCACCATTCCACGTTTCTACTATCCCAGAGGACATTTCCCCCCTCAAAGACATTTCCTTCCTTCCTGTTCTTCCTTCCATACATAATGGGCTTTCCGATTCGCGACGATTTCTGCACACCACATTTCCTCTGTCTGTACCTCATCCGTCGTACAACTTCCATGTTGCTATCACTGTCGACGATCGCCGTCATGCCGGCGATGTTTTTCACCTTCCGCGCGGCTATATTGTTCACCACGTAGTTGCCGCCAGTGCTGCCGTTGCTGTGGTTGTTGCTGCTGGCGTTGTTGTTGTAGTCGTAGACCGACCCGGCCAGCGATGCGGCCGACTTGACGTTCAGGAAGAAGTCACTGTTCTGGCGCTTGAGGGCACCGCCGGGAGGCGCGTACAGGTAGCGGGGCTGCGGTACGCCACCCCCCACACTGCCCCCGTAGATGCTGCCGGCGGAACTGCCCCGCAGTCCGCCCAGGCTCGCCCCAATGTCGGACAGCCCGGCGGACATCCAGCGCGACTTTCCGCCACCGCCACCGCCGCCGCCCGTTGTCATAGCCAGCATGGCAGATCCACTGGCACTACCGGCACTGCCACCGCCTGGGCCACCACCACCCCCGCCCGGTATGCCGTAGTTGTAGGTCGGTGGCCAGGGCCGTAGCCGCCGGTCGGAGTACCGCTTCTCGGTCATCGAGTTCACCGGAAGGGCCCGATCGTACCGCGTCATCGGGGCGGGCACGATCGCTGACGCCGACGATGTGGTGGTGGCCGCCGTCAGCACCATTGTCGCCGGGGTAGGAAATCACGGGTCAACGCACACACACGCCCGTTCTTCTCTCTCTTCTCTATCTCTAACCGTACAAGCGAAAGATGGTTTCCCTTTCGCCCGGTGAGCAGTAGTAACACAGGTTGCGTAGATTTAAACTTTGCAAATATTATTCTCCAATATTGAACCAATAAAAAAGGCACACACACACACGCACACGAAACCGTAGACACTTTTGCTCAATATATCACCGAAAGCTGTGCTGCCATTGCTTGCTGTGCGCGCCGCAATTGATGTTCACTTAATTTTGCTCCAATTTTATAATCACACTTTCAACACAATCAATCACTGTGCAAGTGGAGGATGGACAGAGTAAAAAATAAATTAAATTAAATCATCACACTCATAAACACACGCACACACAAGGACCCACTATTCCCATGGCGCAGGAAGAGTGATTTCACTCGCCGGCCCCGTACGCATACCGATGCTCCAGTTTAGTTTTCCCGTGGTGTTGTAAAAAGCTTCTTGTCGCCGTTTTCGAACAGACTTCATGCCAAAAAAAATGGAAGGATCATAAAATTCCACACACAGACACACACACGCACCAATACTGACCTACTAACTAACAGGGAGAAAAGGGGTGTTTTTTTTTTCGCAACAAGCACACTGTACACTGGCGCCACACAAAGAGATCCGCTGGGCATAAAACAGTAACATTACCATCGATTTCTTTGCCCAACCTTCACACCCATCGCTCGGCGATCGACGGGGATCGCTTCTTATCGCTTGCAACGTCCACGATTTTCCCAACTTAAGCACGCATTTTCCAACCCCTCGCCCGGGTCTCTATTCGGGTGACTTGTTCGAACACTCGTGTCCGCGCTTTCGAGCGTGATTTATGATGACGCGCGCCCGCCGCTTGTGGTTGAATTGAATAGGAAAGATCAGGGCACAAGTAACACCCCAACAAGCAGGCGCACGGCTCACGGCTAAGAAAAAAAAAGGAGGCCGCCACTTCACACACACAACGCACTCGCGCGATGTTGTAACGAATGCAGGAATTTCGAATTTCCTTCCCAAAAAAAAACAACACACCTCATACCTCAATGCACAAAGCACGGAGGGCGTATAACAATATATTAATAAAACGCACACTCCCAGGAGAAGTCCTCCAAAAATCAAGGCGAGGCATCAGGGGGGGGGTGAGCGTTCGTGGCTTGACACAACATTGTGGTGCTGTGCTTTGTGGGCTTCACTCTCCTTTCTTTCGCTGCGTGCCACAATGTGTGTTAGTGTGAGCACTTGTTAGACAAGAAGAAACCCCGGACCGAGAAGAAGGCTCTCTTCAAAGGGTGGAGGAGAGCGGTTGATTTTTCCTTCCTGTTTTTCCTCTCACTAGGTTGGTTGGTATGTGGGCAAAGCAGCAGCAACAGCCACCAGCCCAACCGGAACCTGGGAAGTGTTGCGAGATCAAGAAAGCTCGTGATCTTTTTGATCCCCTCTGCGCGTCTGAGGGCAAGTGCGGGAATTCAACCCCGGGCGGGTTGCCCGCGGAAAGCAGAACGAGCAGGAAAGGTAAAGACAACACACAGGCACACACACACACACACACTCAAAGACGAGAAGAAAGAAGGGAGCGAGAGAAGAAAAAAAAAACGGTGAAAAAACGGAACGGAGCCCGATGTAACTGTAACGTCACGGGCATGGCTCTGGTGTGCTACTTCTGCCTGTGCAGCTTGTTTGCCTTGGCGGAATGAGCTGACGGGACCACCTCATTCTTGCCTCATTTTCAGCCAACCTCCACACTCCACGATCGAGGAGAAAGGAGCTAAAAGGGAAGTGTTGAAGAATTAATCCAAACAAAACTTCTGGTGCGCTCTTGTGTTGATGCGATCAAAAGATCCAGTGTCTGAAGGTGGATGAAGATGTTTCGATGGCCTTTTTTTTTTTTGGAGAGACACCATCCTCCCAGCTTTATGACCATATCGCCCGTCCAATAAGATAATCAATAGGGGAGGGAAAGAGAGTTTGGTGGGAACAGTTAGGCGGGAACGTCACGCGCCTTCGCCATCCGCGGCGCGTGGTACAACACCTCAACGACTTTGGAAATGACTTTGGAGTTCCCGTTGGAGAGAAGCTCCACCGAAGATTGGCACAGATTTAATGGTGTGCTGTGTGTGCTGTGTGCAAGTCGGAGAGGTGTTGAAGAACACGCTCCTACGCGAACGTAGACTGCTCGTTATGATCTGATACACAAAATCCTACATCCATTTGCGTCTGTGTGTTGCATGTTCTACTCGCGGATCTGATCGCGGAAACAGTTCAGGAAGTTCTTCGTTACTTCTTGTTGCTGGTGCTGCTAATGAAGTAGCGTGCTTCCTACACAGTTTTTTTTTTTTTCGTTGCTACTTCTTCTGAGCATTCTACTATGTGCTGTCTGTTCTTATGTTATTTCTACCACCTTTCACCGCATTTTTTCCACCCCGTTTTGTAGTGCGCGGAAGGGTAGAAGAGGGAAGACGGCTTTTTGCTTCCCCGCTTCACACACTGGAACACTGGAAACTGTATCGGATATCGAATTCTAGATCAACCTGTTGCGCTTGCTCGTTTTCCTTTCTTTTTTTGTATGATACACTTTAAGCCGCACTTAGCCTACAAGAGATATCATTGCATGGAGATCGCACCACAAGCATTCACACTGTTGGAGTTGATACAGATCACACGACTGAAACGCTCCCAAGCACAACATTGGAATATGGTTTTTAAGGAGCATCGGCGGAACAGTACACCATCAAAAAATACAAAATCACCAAAAAAAACACTCAATTACACACATATGTTAGGCAAGACAGCGATATCCTGCCAGCGAGGTGCACCCAACTACCAAAAGGAAAACTCGAACGCAACTCCAGTGCGCAACTCGACTCGCGTACTGCAACGCTTCACAAGCGCGCGCGCCAACCCCACGAAAAGCCGTCCGGTACGCGTGAGAGCTAGCTGGAAACTGAGCAACAGAGGCCCAGAGGGTCTGGCTGCGAACGCGAACCACTCTTCTCCGCGCGCCGTTTGAGAGCTGGTTGAGATTGGACTTGATTTTTCCACGACGTACACCCCCCTCTCTCTCTCTCTCTTGTTCGGTTCAAAAACGAAATCAAACAAACCACCAGCAACAGCAGCAGCAGACTGCTGGAAGCGCGAGGCCACCGCGCGCGGCAAGAGCGAGTTTTTCTAATTTTTTTACCTTACGCCATACACAAGGATGGCATAGGGTATAGTGAGACTCTACAATTATGGTATCATCATCACCTGGGACCAGAACAGGTTGCTGCTGGCACAAACTGGATCTCTTTCTCCGGCACTGACTCAACCTCTCACAACAAAAGCGGAAATGCTGCTCTGAGTTCTGTTCTCGATCGGGCACTCTACTTTGACGATCGTGATCTATGTAGATCAGACAAGCGCTTGGTGGGGTTTTAGAACTCGTTTCCCGGCTTGTTTGCCTCCGGTTACTGCGTACCAAACGAGAGAGCATGGGCCCATCATGACCAGCGTTTAGCTTTTATTTCAATCAATTAAGCTACGATTTTACTTTTCATTCTACTTTCACGAGGGATGCATTTTCCGGTCGGTGGTAGAAAGGGGGAAAATAGAAAGTTCTTTATTTAATGCGCTGCAAGTAGCGTAGCTCTTATTGGAGGTTTTAACTACCACTTCAAAAGATGATGTAATAGAGCAACAGGTAAAGGCTAGGCTATAACATATAGGTAATGAGATCGAACCTAAACTGGACCTAAACTTTACTAGTACTCGGAACATTTGCTAATGATTATTAGTAGAAAATTTCTCAGATTTCTCGCTTTATCCGAGATTTCACAGGGCGCATAAACAAAATGACATTACAGGAACCTCTTCGAAAGCACAAAAATATCTCTACAACTTTTGAGCGTCGTTCGAGTAATTTGTTTAAATCTAAAGCAGAGCTACAAACAAGGCATGATGTTTCCTCACGCTACATTCTCTTCCCAGTTAACGAAACGATTCTTGCCCGTGTAAAAGAGGCTTTTTCATTTCCCTCCAGCCATCTGGCTAACCACTTTACGCACACGAGAAACCGCGTAATCCAATCTACCTCCCCCCAATCTTCTTACTTTAGCGAAAGTACTTGAGGCTCGCAATCTGATTACGGCTGCCTTTAAAATCTGTATCACTTTCTAAAAAGTAACGCGTATTGTGTGCTCACACCGCTGCAGCAACGAAATCAACATAATGCTCCGAATTTTCCTCAATGAGCGAACAACTCGCTCGCTGCCCAAATCACGCATAATTACTTATACACCCCCGACAAACACACCTTCACGCACACACACACAATCAAAGTAGAGATTCTACGTGTAGTGATGCTTCTGTGGGCGAAATTTGCTTCCAAAAATTAAAAGATACGGAGCAAAGATTGAGCGAAATAGAAGACACACGCACACACATTATGATGAGGGATACGAGAGGCACTGAACACAATAGATTAGAGAGATGTGTGTGCAATGTTCAAAACTAATTAATTAGTTTCAAACAATACAACGGGCGTACAGGGGCACCAGCACCAAAAAAAAAGGCCTGACTAGAGAAACGGTCAAATCGAACAGCAAAAGTATTTAAAAATCCACCGGTGAAATTAGGCGATTCGTGGGGATAGAAATTTGTTGTCCTGCTTGACTGAGCCTCCGGGGGCCGGGGACACAAAAGCGCATGGCGTACCTCCCCTTCCTTCCTTGCTTTTCTCGTCAACCGACTCTCTGTTGCTCGTAAAGCGATCGCGCGCTACAAACCGATAAAATATGCAAATTATGTTTCCCGCGATACTGCTGGGAAGCTGTGCCACCTCTCTTTCTCTCCCTAACACACACTACCACGTCGACGTCATTACCGGAAGAAACCGTTACACCGGCACACACCGGTTGAATCATCAGCCATTACACCTGTTTTTTGTTGTTGTTGCTCCCTTGCCTTCATTTGCCTTCACAAATTGTCGATGTAATACTCAAAAATTTCGGTTTCGTTCACTTTCGAACCCAACGAACAACAACAACCACAAAAAACTGCAAATCGAAACCGAACCACTTTGTTGTTTGGTGCGCACACTTCATCCGCAGCCCACCCTTCACAGGTTTGCGCAGGCATATAAGTTCCTTTTTTTTGCTGCTGCTGCTTTCGGATGCTTGTTTCCTTGTCTCTGAGTGCGCTGCAGTAGCCGCAGACTGATGCGTTTTGAGCTCATCCAACAAACAGCACACAAACACACAACAAGCGCGGCTTTCTTGTGCCGCCAGGCAGCTTACACAAGGAGGAGATGCTTCGCTTCTGGAGAGCAAAGGAAAAGCACCACTCTTGGGTTGCAGTTTGTTTCCCTTTTTGTTTGAAGTGATCGTTATAAGAAGCTGGGTGGTTACTTTTTTTAAAAGCATAAAAAACAATCGCTCAAAAACCGGCATCTATGGGATGGGATCAAATTGAAAGAAAAATGGAAAATACTAATAATAAAATCACACTCTCATCGATGGGCAAAGGATCGATTGATGGAAGGGTGGTAGGTGCGCATTATGCAATCAATATATGCTGCACCGTGTTGTGCTGCTGTGTGATGTGAAGGTAAAACCCATCCGCTATCGGCCGGCAGTGAAATTCAATCATTTAATCAAGAGCCACACAACACAACCAGCCCTATCTCTGGTAAACGGGTGGTTGGAAAACTGTACGTGTGCGATGCGTTTTGCGCACCAAACGGTAGTTTGGGTCGATCGGAGATCGAGATAACGATCGAACGATTGTGTGATTAAGCGCTGCACATAAATAAGCAAGCTAAGAGGTTCTAAGCGTTCGGTCTAAGGGCGCTTACCATCTTTGATTAGGTGGAATAAATGCTTCCCATGCGGGATTGAGGTCAGCAATATGGTTATAGACAAACAGAAACAAAACAAAACACTGGAAAGAAAATTCTTCTATAAAGACTCACACACACACATTAAAACAAATAGCTGCCCTTTACGCTTAAAAGGATAATTTGTGTTCGCCTGAGGCTTTCCAAGGAATATTATGGAATCGATCTACAAATTCCCGCTTAATTTTGCTCTCAAGCTCTAAAGACTGAAAGGCTACACATTTCTGCCACTACTGGAGCATGCGGAGAGGAATGTTCACTGTACAGCTATGGTGTATTTTTTCACTTCATTTTGAATCTATCGCAACCAGTGAAGCAAGAAGATTTACCAAATAAAAACCTCCCTTTTACCCCTCTCCAGTGAAGCGATGAAGGTAACACAAGTACAAAAATACTCTGCCACTGAACTCACCCACACCATCATCATCTCTGCCTCCCAGCCCAGCGCACAATTTTTCACGTCATTTTCCGAAGGAAAAGTCAATTAAAAAGATGAATAATCTCTTCCCTTTCGAAATTCGAGAGACAATGCCACTTCCCCCCTCTCCCTTGCTAGAGCCACACTCGCCGGGAGGTGGGATGCGGGGAAAACAGCTTAGCCGAGAGGGGTTAAAGAGACAACAAAACAGTCTTCCTCTGTGAGGGGCTGTGTGGGTGGAATGAAGTGAAGCTGAAAAAAAATAAACCACAACAACAGCAACGCCACCAAATTAGATCGGTTTAGGTCGTGTCAAGTGTGAGAGGAAAAAGAGAGAGAAAAACAAGGTATTTTCCTCCCATTACACCACCCCGGGACGCGTTTGGAAAATGTTCGCTTTCACTTCGGGAAACGCATTGGGAAGGGGAATGTTGTTCCCCCACAATCAACCCCCCCGGCTGGCAAACGTGACAACAAACACGTCAAAACAAAAGACTTGCGTGCCAAAGGGGCAAAGCGACGAACCCGCCACTTGCCGGGGTTGAAATTATGAAGCTTGTAAGGTCATTTATTCCGCGCGGGATTAGCTTCGCACGTCGCATCGGTCTGTAAGTTGTCCCGATATCGGCCAGACCTTACTGTATTACTCGTGCGGATAATATCGCGCTGGAGCTGGTCAACCAACAGCACCGGGAGCGATAGAGGAGAGGGGTTGTTTAAAGCGAGAAGAGTTTATTAAAATTCTGAATTTGACGCGTTTTCCCACAGGCGGGAATGTGCGATTCGCTTCAGTTTGGAAGCACAACAGACACTTTCTCTCTACTACATGATGGTGCTGTCGGTAGTGGAGCGTGGAGGTGTGTCACCGCTGACACAATGATCACGAGAGCACGATCTTTTGACAGGGGATGTTTGCGAGGGTTAAAACACAGGGGTGGAAGGTTGTGGAACGCTAATGTGTTTAGCCCCCTCGGGCAGCGGCACAACACCACACTGCTATAATATAGTAGCAATCGGTCGGACACACGCATTTTGCAAAACCAAACGTTTCACACTCTCTTTTTTCATACCCCCGAGCACTTTGGTGCATTTCACTACCTGCGGTGCCTCTGTGGATCGACCCAACGACAAAATAGATCATCCTACAAAAACAAGGAAAACGACCCGGTGCTGCATCATGTTTTGATCATGCGCATAAAACTCAGGCTCCAGCGTCTCCGTTCGCTTGGAGCGATCAGACCGGGTAAAGTGATTAAGATATTTCCCTCCCAACCACCACCAGGGTGCGGGATTCGTTTGAACGGATTCATTTCCGTACGCACAACACAGGTTTGCTCGTGGCGGGGCCCATGATTGATTGATCTATCCGACCATTTTTGTTGCTGTTGTTACTCCTTTTTGTTATTATATCGCTCAATCTATGCGTGAAAGTTTGCAACTGGCGCTACACGATCAAACACACAGACCGACACACACACACACACACACACACACACGGCTTAATGACATTTTCCGCGAAACGAGTCGAGTAGTCAATCGAGCCGAAAGCTTGAAGGCTAAATTAACATTCAAATTGAAGGTTAATTGAAGCCGCTGCTGGCACTAATCGTGAAATCGTTCATTCTTTTCCGTTTTTCTCACTACAATGTACTCTATTATAAAGGTATAAAATATATGTTTCAAAATGTGGCAAATAATACGCTGCTGCTCAATTGCCCGTTACGATTTGGCTTAGTTTCTCTGGTCATTATCCTGTCAACAGTTTGTTACCATTTTGTTTGACAACAAAATTGGTCGAGCAAGAGTCCTTGCTCCGCTGGACTGGTTTGTTTTTCAATTTTTTAAACACATCTTTCCTTATAGAACCAAACGGAAAAAAACATTTTCTAAACCAACCGCCCTGGCCTCAATGTCACAGACACACACACACACGTGTCAAGATGGTGGGCGCTGAGTGTAATTTGTGTAATTGCTTCTCGGTGGCACGAGAGGTGCAGTAAAACATCCTCAGCCTAAGCGCGAAACAATTGGGCAGGTTCGTCGTCTGCCTCGCTAACAAGTCTTCGCTCGATTTTGGAGCCATAGCTGAGTTTTTTTCCTTTTCCCTTCCACCAACCAACCCATTATTGACTTAAATGGGTGAAAGAGGGAAATTCGCACACCGTTCCCTACTCCAAAACCTCCTACCCTCTCTCCCAGCGTCGCTCCAAAACCAGATTGCCATAAATCATTTTTCCCGCGCCGGGTGACATCGTGCCATTGATTGCATCATCATCACGCGATCGGGGGTATTTTCTTCGACAACAGAGAGAGAGAGAGAGAGAGAGAGAGAGAGAGAGAGAGAGAGAGTAAGGTTTTTCCAACCGAATGCAAAATCGACAACCCTCGATAGTGGAGCCGATGGTGGGAAACTGGGAAGCAGAAAAACAATTGCCATTTCCTTCCCAACAGACACAGGCTGACACATTTTTCCCATAGTAAAAACCCGAACCGAACCGTGCAAAAGATAAAGAGTTTGGAAGAGTTTGGCAGATTAGTTACTGCCGTCGACCTGCACCTGCCCTTGCCTACGGTACTAGCTATCCGTTACCGACAAACCAACCGCTCAAGGTTGTTAGAGAGTGAAGTTTGGAGTGTTGATAAAAATTTGCCACAATTATCTCGTTTCACTTTCGCTTTTTTGTAACATTTCTGTTGTTCTCCGCCCGTGTGACCCTGTGTGCTTGGGCAATAGTCATCACCACGCTTTGGAGAAGCTCACTTTGCACTGCTTTGCTCGTTAGGTTTCATTCCAGCACGAGTTTTTTATTACCCATAAATCACATTCACACATTGAGCGAGCCTTTAATAATAATGGCAGCAGAAGAATCCTGCCTTTGATAAGTTCGGCTTTTTTGGTTGCAAAACAGTTGCAGCGGAAAAACAAACCACAACGTTGGAATTATCGATATCGACCGGGGCGCTTATGTCATCCCGTCCTTCGCGGCGTCTTTGTGTGTGTTTTTTTTTGGGGCGGATGTTAAGCAAAGCTCGCTCGTCCGCAAACAACGTTGCCGAAAACGCGCGCTTGATTGATGCAGTTTAATGTCACTACCTAGCCTTCACCTTCTCCGCCCCTCCACTTATTTGGGTTGATTTGACAATTTTTCACTTTCCCAAAAATGTTGCGACCACCGGCACTATGCAGCAGCCAGTGGCGAGACTCCATAAAAATAATTCCCACTCACCTCTACACGCGTGAGAACAGACGACTTCGGCAAGGAAGGGAGGCAAATTCCGTCCCAGAAAAAAAGCCACCGATTTTGTCATCTTCGGTTTTGGTTGTGTTTATTCACATTTAATTTAGTGTGAGACACATTAGATATGGATCGGATCAGCGTCTTATCGAGCGCTTCATCATGCCCTGTCATAAAATCGTCATAATTTGCGGCAAGTAATTAGTGGATTGTTTGATAAAGGTGGCTAAGGTTTACTTCTTACCCACTGTGCTTTTCCTGGCAGCGACTGATCAACGACGGAGATGTGGCGGAGATGAGGTGCAAGAGATTCCGCTCTGTCATTATGTTTTGGCGCGAGCAGGCGTACAAAGGAAAACAGGCACGCCGGCATATCGGCAAAGCAAATCCGAAACGGCAACAAACCCACCACACGCTTGCCTGGACGGAAAGTAAGAGCCGAGAGCTTTCACCCCACACACCGGAGGGGTTCTTTTCTCACCCGGTAGTAGGATCTCATCTCAGCCCGACCCGGTTGCCCCCAAGCGAGAGGAGGAAAAAGCTATGGCGCCCCCAAAATTATTAAATTTAAATTAGATTACACCGGCGATCGGTTCGTTCGCTTGGTGCCGGACGCCAGCCAGCAGCTCATCATCAACCATACAGAGTTGAGGTTCAACAAAGTCAATTCAAAATGCTCGCGCGATCAAATAGAAACCACACCGGCCACACAAGCGAAGGTTTTCTTTATCATGGCTCCGGACGCCACATTAAAGTCTCACAAAAAAAAGACCGCCGACTGCTGTACACCACATGGCCACCCCGTTCTCTCGGTACGCACAATTCTTCTCCCGTCTGCTGCTGCTCCTCCTCCCCCCGCACACCAGTGATACAAATATGATTATCGATTTAGTTTCTCCGTTTCACTCCTTTACCTCGGCCTCATAATCTCACGTGGAGTAATGATGCAATTATTCTGATCTCCCAAGCAACAACAGCCACCAACGGACAAGGAACGGATAACCCCTCAAACACGTTGGGTAAATTTACAAATCGAGTAGCTTTGGTAGGTGTTTGGTGGTTGTGTGATGGGCAGTAATACACTAACTAAGTAGCTTCGGACGTACTTTTTTGCTACCCTTTTCTACTCCCTCCGTTTGATCTAACACATCCACCGCCGGCGAGAACAGACGGTTAAAGCGTAGCATTCTTGTACACGAGGCGATGGGGGAGGCCGCCGATTACCGTTAAAAGAATTCACCCAAGCGGGCGAGGGTGTCTGTTGTGTATAATAATGATCACTTTTGGGTTGCACGTGTTTCACCCTTTTTTTTGCGAGAGCGCGCGGGCGCGCGAGGGAAGGATAAACCGCACGAGCCATAGTTGAATTCTTTTTCGGGGTTGGGTTTTTGCTTTGTGTTTTTTTTTGCCAGCTTAAATTCAGCTAACCAGCTGCTGTTGTAGGTGTTATGCATCATACCTTTTCCTGTACCAATCGCTCGACCTTCCATGAACCTTAGGCAACTATATAGGTATATGCACACTAAAACAGCGTGGACGGGTTCGTCGTCTACTCTTTGCTTACCTGCAAATAAAAATAAAGAGAAGAAAAAAACAATGTTAATCGAGACGTGCCTCTTTAAGGGTAACGAAACCGAAATTAATGCATAAAGTAGTAGATCACACACTCACACACACCCGTACGCCCACGAATTAACTGGGCCGAATGCGACGACCACAAACATACATTAGGTAATAAAAAGGCCGCGGGTTGGCACACTTCTTCACCTTTACCTTTTGCGCATTCAATAAACACAACGGGGCCACACAATCCCCCAAAAAGAAACAAAAACAAAATAAAGCCAGTTACTCGCCTCCCAAATGAACGAACGCATCACGCTCGCTTGGATAACTAGGTGTCAAAAAGTGTGATTGTCAAATTATTTGCCAACCCTCCAGGCCTTCAATCGTACCGGCCGTGCCCTCCCCCCGACTGTTGCTGAGTGAAAGAAATCGCCATCGATCGTTAACGCTAACGCCCGCTCGCTCAACGAAAAAAAAAACTGCTGCCTCATTCCATGATGATGGACAACGCGCGATGGATGCGATGATGATGATCCGAGCAATTGAGGGACGACGCGTGTGAAGGTGTGATGAACGGTCGCGGCAGACTTTTCCATCTGTTTCTGTTATTTTTTGCCATTTAAACGCTACCTAACCACAGCAAAACGCCCTCCCCTTTCCTTTTCCTTCTTGTTATGTCACCTTTTCTTTTGCTGGAAAGGGATTTGTTGTTGTTTTTCACCAATCTTTTATTTTTCCTCTCGCGATGTAAGGCTTTTCGGTAAGGGTTTTTGGGGGCAATTGTTATGAAACCACCCAACAAATGTGGAGAGGCGGAGGGGGCGGATCCCTACTTATAACATACGTGAGCAAGCTTTATTCAACGTCGTGCCCATCGAGGGTTTATTACGTCCGGTGTCAATGGTTGACTGTTTCCTGTTAAACTGCCGTGACAACCACTGTTTCTGTCCACTGTTGCAGCAGCAGCAGCAGCAGCAGCAAATTCAGCCAAATTGCCCTTCCCTTTGGGGGGGGGGGGGGGGGGGTGCACTGTGGAGACTCCAAACTCTTCGGTAGGCAAATTAGAGGTTCGCCGTCTCGGGCGGGCGAAGTTAAAACAATCAGTCCTCCCGAAAATGGGTACCCATAGCGAGCGAACCGTACTGTAGTGGCGGCACATTCGTTTAGGAGGAATTTAGCGAGCCATTGCTAATTAGCTCTCGTTAACGTATTATCTGTTCCGGTTCGGTAGGGCTGGGGATGAGATGGATGATGGGCACACACATACACACACACGCATTACCACGAACGGATCGGATTAAATCACACCGAAATAATACACAAGCAGCTAGTTAGCGGCCATGGTGAAACATGTGTTAGATAAATGCTTAAAAACCCAATGGCTCGAAAGTGGAGCAGATACATAATTTTGCTGCTGTTGATCTACTGCTGGTGATGGGTTTTGGATGAAATCATTTTCGTTTTTAAACCATTCACTCACCGGCACGAGCAGCTTTTTATCAACCTGGTATCAAAATTAAAAGGACAGTCCCTCATTCCGCCCTCAAAAATGTGAGGAAAATAATTACGCAAGTGATGGAAATAGATATGCCCGCGAGAGGCTTCAAAACTTGAAAACACCAACCAAAAGCTACAACCCTGTGTGAAAATGCACGATTGCATGCAGCTTGCATGCCTCACAGCTTCACTAGCTTGTGTGCAAACAGCTTGCACAACTGTACGTTGCATGCAACAACGCAAAATGCTCTCGTGAGATCCTCTAGCACGCAGTCACTCACAACAAGCAGCACTCACGTAGAGTTTAATTAAAATTGTGGCACTTTAAATTGTAATATTTCAGCAAAATAAATTTAGCATTAAGAATCTTCTTATAAAATGTATTAAATGAGAAGTGTCCCAAATAACGAGTTAAAAGATTAATTTACAATTTCCAACGCAAACACTCCGTCCCAAGCACATGATCTCTTCCCTCTAACAGACCAACCGCTGGATTGAAACATGAGCTTCGCTTGTTAACGCAAAGATCCAAAGCGCAACAGCGTCGTATTGCGTTTCGAATTGCCATTTATTTTCACACTAATTAATTTTACATGAGTTCTACAAAGCTGCAGGGGCGTTGTCAACCCGCAACAGTAATGACACCCTTCCATATGTAACCAAACAAGCGAACCGATCTCCCCTTTTAAAACTACCCCACCGCAAGCATGGGGGATGGATTCAATCTTCTGCAGTGTGCAGCAGCGGCAGCAGCAGCAGTAGTGGGTTATGATCGTGGGAGGACGATTATTCAAAAACAACAACAAAAATCAACCTTTTACATTCAAACACCCTTACACGATGGCCCCTCTCCCGTACACATCGCATCGCTTGACCGAGGTAGGATGATGGGAGCGCAGCCTATTAGAGCTTTTTGTTTTGCCCTCTTGCCCTTCTCCCCTGCGTTCGGCCACCCCACCCCCTTGTAAAGGCGACAACAAAGCAAGTAACATTCCGGGCACGATCACCCCCCAGTCGGTACCCAACTGATTTTTAATGAATTCCACCACCATGAGACGGGAATGGGAGAAAGAGTGCGCTAGTGCGCTTGTTCTTTTGGGGAGGGCGGTTGACACAAAGATGATGATCCAGTGGTTCCTGACCAACAGATATGGAGCCGCGCGATGAGCGTTAAAAGATTGATGGCGAATTGATGTCACAGCGAGACGGGCGGCGGCACCCTGGACACGATGTACGTCAATCGGTGTCACCTTTTGGGGCGCGGTGTGACGACGTTGTTCCTGTGCTCGGGGTCGGACATCAAGTCGATGACATGTATATCCCTCCAGCTGGTGTGTCCGCGATCACGTATATGGAGAGGGTTGAGCAATAGGGTAATACATTGTTGCCAGAGAATGAACGTTAACCAATTTATCAACCAACATCCGGACATAGGTTTTATCTCTAACGGCTTTACGTGTTAACAAGATGCCGAAAAAACGGATTCGATTAAGTCGATAGAGGAACATCCCATCCAGCGTGATCGTCCGACTAGAGACACCAATCCAATGGTTGATTTACATAGTATAGTCAGATAAATTGTCTCTTTTTATTGCCACCTTGGAAATGATCCTAAATCACTGGCTCTAACACCCATCGCCATTGATCACCATCGAAGCCGATCTTGCATCAACACAGGCAGCAGAATAAGCTTTCACAAATAATTGAACCATTAAACAACAAACAGAATAACGTCACCGAAGCCATATGCAACCATCATGCAGCAGTAAAATGGTAAGGAGCGGTTCCCAAAACAGGCGTCATATGTTAAATTTCGCACCTGCGACTGTGAAGCTCTCGTCCCTCCACCATCTTCTTCTCGCAATGTAAATATTGATGCACCATTGCCCCACAAACTACTGATTGCCACCGAGAAGAAGCGTTATTTTTTTACTGGCACGACCCTCGTAATGTCATAAAAAGAACCCAGAAGGTATTTGAGATCTAACGAGACGAGTTTTTTGCTCTCCTCTCTGTTTGCTATCGAGTGTCTAAACTATTGAAACTCTGATTTTAATAGAGCTGGCAGCCCCGTGTGGAGCCAGGCCGCGATAAAACACTTCTCAGCTGTACGACAATTCGGTCGTGAATTGTTTTACGACAAGACGCCACCGAAAATCACACACATGACGCTCACGGGGAGCTTGGTTCTTTTTTTTTTTTGGGTTGTCTATCTCTTTCTACAGGTTATTTCTAATGAGCGGCAAGGTTGTCCAGCAGCGTGTCCACCACAACATCCGCGTGAAACCATTTACCATACAAGGCAGCAGAACTAGAATACACATTCTGGGATTAACGGCGAGCACCACCGACCAATGTCCGAGTAGCTGGTTTCGGCTTACTATGAACCAGTTCCTTCCAAAAAAAAAAAAAAACTTTACAGCAGTTTACATCTTGGGACAGACGGAGAGAAGGCACAACAGCAGCAGCAACGTCACGCACTCATAAAATCACAATATTTTGCCACACCATTTTCGGCGCGAACGACCGAAAAAAGCGTCTTAGTCTCCTTTCTAAGCACTCTAGCACAGTTGCCGCCGTCGACGGCAGACCGGGAGGTGTTTGTGGCGGCTGGTGGCATTAATAGGTCAACAAAGAATGGGGATCTTCTCATACAACAACAACAACAACAACAACAACAAGAGCGAAAAAGAAATCCGTCCCAGACATATCACACACGTTCGCAGGACCAACGCGGCACGGGATCGAACCGCGACAAGATTTAGCTTTTTACCCCTTCCTTCAAAAGAGATGTCCTCACCAGACTCCCGACGCAGGCGACACTTTCCGATCCGTCATCATCGGGCGTGTGTTTGCTCTCGCTCGAGAGCTAAACTCTCCAATATGAAGCCCGCTGCCCGTGTAAGGGAACGACAATGACGAGCAGTCGAACCTCTGGACGCTTGGGCACCGACAGTCGTCGTCAAAAAGAGCTGTCCAGTTTGGCGCATGTGGGTGACTTGAAGCGATGCCTTCCGCGCGAGAAGCAGGCAGAAGGAGTGCCTTGGGTAAATAAATTTCAAAACAAACGCATGTTCAACTCGCGCACCGCAACGAAGGTTTGCCAAAAACAGGCATGTTTCATAACGCCGCGCAGGCCTGGGGGGCAAGCCTGCCTGCCAAGCTGGATGATTCATGCTGCAAATAGCGGGAGAGGGGAGAGGTTGAAATACTTAGAATTAGTAACTCCAGACTTGTGGAAACCAGCTATATCCAAGATTACAGAGCGGAGGAGCACGAGTAAAGTGATGCCCAACGACAACAACGTGAACATGAGATGTTTAGTTAGAGCATCACTAAATACAATGATCAGATGATCCCGACGACGACGACGACGACGACAACTGGTAAGATGAGATATCTTCCCCATATTCCCTATAGGGCACATGACACACCGGCTTACGTTTGCAATCGCATATTCTCCCTCCAAGGGTGCACCATAAACAATTATCGCAGGAAGTGTTACATTACACAAGCTGTTCCGCTGGTAACAGTTCAAGTATCGAGTGTTGAGGTGTTGTGTGGTGTTTGCGGAGGACGAGCTACACAACACAGGACCGGTACACACAGAAGCAATTTGCATTCTTATCTTCGTTCGTCATCGTGGTTCGTCCAAACACAGGCAACAAGCGAACCATCGTTTCAACCAAGCCAAACTCGCTTTGTCGGGTGTCCCGCTTTAATCATAGTGCTTTTGTAAACGACATTTACCCGCGTTCACAACCAGCAATCAACAGCGGGGTCTTGCACGGGTCCGTCGTGTATCGGAAATCAGCTAAAACGATCGCGTACACCACCTACTCCTACTACTACTACTACTGCTCAACCAGATTTTGATTGCTGCTCAGATTTCTGTGTCCATGGAGCGCAATTTGTGTTCCCAGCTCTCGTGGGGTCGTGGGATTTTGCAGTTCCAATCGGTAGCGTGTTGGAGTGACAAGCTGTTGTAGTGTTCGATCTGTTGCTGCTGTACAAGTAGGTAACCAAGCTCTAGCAGTAACACATCCTATCTTGTTGAACAAACTGCATGACTCGACGTAAATTGTCTACAACGAGGTTCTTACCTTCTCAGAACCTACTCCGAAATATCTTCTGTCCCGACTAAGACGTCTCGTATTATAAGCGAGCTGTTTACCAAAACAATTTACATACACACAGAGGCACCTCCCTCAAAAAGCAAGGCAAACAGGAACACAGAAACGCTAAAATTGCACGATCTTGCGCGTCCTCCCGCCGCTTCAATAGCAGCAATAATAAAAACCCATAAAATTATCCCACGCATCTTGGCGCCACCACATCATCATCTCACGCCACACACCAGCGGAACCAATCAATCTGCTGCACCGAAAACCCTTCCCCGCAACTCTCTGGTGATCTACGCCAAATCGGCGGACGAATGACCCCCAGGCGAGCGTTACGTACGAAAGAGCTCTCACTCGGCTCGGCTCAAGGAGCATTACCATTTCTATCGACTCTGCACTAACCTTCCGCAGCGTATTGTACACACATTGTGCGATGCGTTCATGCGTTCAACGCGAGTCTCAACCGTAATAAACGATCAGACATTGAAGCTGTACATACGTACGCACGCAGCAGCAGCAGTGGAACTCGGAAACGCCAATGTCCCCCATGCCATTTTGTCACTGATTTTGCCTCTCGTTGAGGAGGTTAATTACGCCGAGGCTTTCACCGGTTCATTACCGGATCGTAAGATCTTGTGTGCGCGGCCTTCACGGTCGGGAAGGACGGTTCCGCCGTCGCGCCACACAATGGGCCTCTTCTTCTCCAAGCCGTACCACACCAAGTCTGACACAGATATCGATCATGGTGCTCATCATGGCGAGATCAAACTGGCGCCATCTCCAAACCCGAACCATCTCTTTTCTATTCTCTCCACTCCTACTGTGAGCTTAAATTATGCGAACCAAGTAAAAAATCATACTGAAAGACACTACTGGATCAAGAGCAGTGCCTGGTGAAAGGAACGCTTTATGATTCTGTGGCACGCTTCTCCCCCTGCAGGAAGCATGTTGGAGAGGCACTCCCAGCATGAGTTCCCATCTTTGGAGTTGGCACCAGGAACTGGGAAATTCTCTAATCTGGACACACGAAGCTGACTAAGGGGCCTTTACTGTACAACACCATGCAAAAATGGTCATTTACTCAGCCCCACCCCTTCGCGATTCGTGATCACACATTGGCAGATCGTCGTCTCTTTGTGCTTTGCGGCACAAAAGTTTCCGTGGGATCCTTCATCTCGGTTGCATTATTTTAACAGTAATTGCAAGGCAGAACGCACGCGACCGCGTCCACCTGGGCAGCCCACTTATGGCATTATTCTAATGAATTACCTCATGGTCGCCACCAATCGAGGCATCGTCGAAGCTGTTCGCGAAGCTGCTGTTCAGCACCTTGATGCGATCGATATCGTTCGTGCCGCCCCCGCTGCCACTGCTCGCGTCCTCGTCGCCTCCGAACAGGGACGATGCGTCCGACAGGCGCCGCGAGTAGCGCCGGCTCGCGTCCAGCGAGTCGATCGAGATGCGGCGCGAATACGAGCTGTAGCTGGAATCGTTCGAGTTGCGCCGATTGTGCTGCCCCCCATTGTGGGGCATCAGTCCGGCCAGTCCCGGTGGCTTCGCGATGCCCGAATCGAACGACAGGCGTTTGGTCATGTCGCACAGCTCGTGCTCGCCGCTGTCCTCGCTATCCTTCGACGGGGACGATGCCTTCTTCAGGATCGAGTGGAGCTTCATCGTCGACAAGCCGTCGTCCAGATGGAGACTGCTGCGCTTGCTGTTTATACTGGAGCGTCGGGTAACTCCAACACCTCCACCACCGATCGAGGGCTTGCGGCGAAGATCCACCGTCGATACGGAGGTGGCGCGCAGCATGGACGGGAAATCGGCCGGATGTTCCAGCGGTCTGTTTGACAGGGGTTTTATCGTGTTCAGCACAGGCATACTATCGCGACGCCGCGGATCCGCAAACCCGGACAAACTCTTGCGCCCGGTCGGGCTCGGTGCGATAACGTAGTGGGAATGCAGATCACTAATGTTGGCGATCGAGTTACGATTGCCCAGTCGGCTGCGTCGCCGTGCGGCCATTTCCGCCTCCCGGCCGACGTTGTAGATGGAACCGTAGGAGGGTCGCTGCTGCGGAAGCTGCTTGCCCGCCCCGCCAACCGTCGATAGATCGCCGACCGAGCTGGCGATCGAGTCACGGCGCCGCACCGAACACACCGAACCACGCCGATGGGTGCCATGCACGCTGCATTTGCGGTTGGTGTGCGATTCAATGATTTTCACTTCATTTTCCTTCTGGTTCTGGTTGAATATTTCCTCAATTTTCTTCAGCTGCCGATCGACACCGCAGAACGGACGGTGCCGATGGTTCGCATGCTGGTGGTGATGGTGATGATGCACGTTCGCCATCGTCGACGGAAAAGGTTGATCACCAGACACTTTTTGGACAGCTTTTAACACCCCGCAGGTTTATGCAAACACACGCACGCACACACCGGACAATATAAAATGTATAAATCCTCCTGATCGGTCAATCGACAACTCAACTTCACTTCAACGACAAATCGTGACTCACACACTACACGCGCCTGGCTGGCACCAGCACGTTTACCAAATAAAGCGCCCCGTGGATGCAAACGGAACACATCGGGACACTACCCAGGTGGCCGAAGATACACAAAAACAAAGTTTCAATAAAGATTCTACTAAAATTTGTGCTCCCAAATAACATTCACTTAAAACAAACCACTTGAGCACTTCAAACACTTCGCTCTTTACTGTTGTAAAAACCCGCCGGGCATGCTCGTGTACGCAACAAACCACGGAACGCGTCAAGCTTCTCGACGATGAACTCGATCGAACGTCTCAAACAGAACTGATCCGCGGCTCAAACGTTCTGTGTCGCGACGGTGACGATGCCGACGACAAACGACGACCGCCGGTCTCGCGTGAGTCTCGTTATTATTGCAGCCCTCTCAAGCTCGAGCTGCTCCAAGACGAAACGACACTCCAGCACGGCCTCGTCGTACCGGGGCACAACACACAGGCAAAGTAGAGATACAGAGAGAGAGAGAGAAGTAACGCTAAGCAACTTCACGCAAAAAAAAGATAAATAAATCCCATCATTCCAGAGCAGCGATTCGCTTCCGCCTCACCGACGGGAGAGAAGCATTCGTATGGCAAAAAGGGCGAAACGGACGAACCACCGCGATGGCAATTTATACGAAACATCTTCCCGAACCACGTTATTGCAATCCACATCGGGCGTACGTTGGGAAGAAGCACATTTAAATTAATCACAAATTGCATTCCACCAGCGGGTGGATTTGCGTGAGCAGCGCGCAACTTTACATCGTAAATTGATAGCCATCGACGACGCGAAAGTCCATTTTTGGTGCTCGATTCCCTGCATTCCTGCTGGGTCGATGGTTGACACAGCTTATCATGTCCTTCTTTACCCTCCCCATACAACGTGTTTCAAGGCAAACAAAGTTCGCTGTTTCTTCCCACGCGGTATCACACCTTCCAGCTGTTGCCACACGCCGTCGTGCTTAGATGTTTTCAATAGTTCACTTGCAGTGTGCGCGCATCGCGTGCACATGCAGCTGATCTAATAGGTTGACGGTAGATGCTGCCCTTAGCCTGACGCTGGCTAGCCCACATAAGGCAAGGCAGAGCGTGCAAATTCAGAGCGCGGTCGATTGGGTTGGTGTTGGTGGGCGACATTCAAGGTTCGTGCAACGTGTTCACCACGCCGTGCCACACTTTTGCAGTGGGCACTCTCGACCTCATCTTACGGTTCATAGCGCTCCCAGGAGCAAGCGGCTGGGTGGGGGGGGGGGGGGGCATTGTACACCGAAGTGCATCTTCTTCGGGCCGAGTATCGAACCAAACGGAAGTAAGCTGTGCACATTCTTTGACGAGAAAGAACGCGATGATGAACGTTAACGCAGCGTTCATTGCTGCGTGATTTCTCTTTTCATCTTCACATACCACTCGAGAACGCTTGTCTCGTACTCTCGGCACTGCTGGCAATTGAGACTTCTAGTCCGCGGTCGACCCCATTAATCATGATTAATGTAACGAGGCCAAACCGTACAGCTGAGATGCATGCGAAAGTGTCGAGTGGTTACATTGGCGGCGATTGCACGAAGAATGCTTTTCATCCTACCATCGTAAGACGATTTAAACCTCCACCATCATTAATACTCAAATAAAAAACGCGAGTCTCTTGGAAGAATTACCACCAATAAATTGCTCTATTACGAGTAATGTCTTCCATTGCCCCATCATTACACACATGTGTTCCGCAAATAAAAACAAACGACGCGTTATGGTTCCCGCTTTCCTGCTGAATTGTGCGCGCACGGTTAACGACGTCGTCGTGTCGTCGCCGTCACTTGCGTCACATACGCAAGCAAAGTCGGTCGATAGTTTAAAAATGACAACTGACTAATATGTCCCTTCATGTCACCCCCGCAACCATAGATGACACCAGAGTTGAGCAAATATTGGCCAATGCTTCAAACTCCAATTGACGGTACGGCACGACACCAAGAGTTATTGCTCATACAGACACGGTAAGTAACGGAATGCAATGCGCACTTCCTTCACTTCCGCCACGATGAGGTTGGGTGAGTGAGAGGAGTATTTGTGTACGCAAAAAAAAAAGAATGCCTCAACTAATGGTACTCACAACGAGTACAGCCAGCCCATGCCACGGATAATCAATAATCAATTGCTCTCTAACGATTTCGGCACCGAGAGGTTCGCACCGTCGATAAGTGTGTCACTTTAATGGGTTCCGTTTTATCTTAACGCCATCGACCAATTATTGTGAAGTCAACCAACCAACCACCCACACCAGTGGATCGGATTGTTTTGTGTTTTATGTTCTAACCCACAGCAAGTGGAAACGATCAATCGGTGCAGTATGGGAAGCTGTCGATGGATTTCGTAAGCCGCAGAAAAAAGTTTCGGCCCCCTCACTCATTAAAAGCTCCTTCATTCAAATTAACCACAACGGCGCCAGCCCTCGAGGGCTCTCTATGGGTGAGCTATTTCCAAATACACTGTCGTCAGCTCGTAAAACGAATTCCCCTAACGAACGGCCGTAAAACTGGGGGAGACTGGTAAACGATCGCATCAATCTCGAAGACGACTAGGCGATCGCGCGCGCGCCATCAAACGTCCAAACAGTCAGCGGGATGCCTAACCGGAAGCATGCTGAACCGAATGATATTCATCTCGTTGACACTAACAGCGGCTTATGCCACACACACACACTCACACGTGTCCCCATCGATACGATGGTGCCATTGACGAACGATCGGAGTTGATCATGAACTTGCCGTAAAAGGGATGCATCGGCATAGCTCCACCGGATGATGGCATTGTAAAGGTATCGACTTTGTAAAGACCTTCACCAGAGCTCATGAATTCCACCAGTGTGACGTCGTCCCTGGCCCTTTAGGCGGCGGCGAAGGTGGAGCGCCAAAGGTGCCAGCTTCGGTTAAAGCCTGAACGTGCGCGCGCGGGTGTAAGATGCCGAGAACTCGCGCCCCGTCTCGCGTCAAGATGTGCTGCTAAAGCCCGTGACCTACAAAACCCAACGGCTTGTACCATTGTGTGCAAGCCCCACAACATTGCATGCAACTTTGTATGCAAACGCTCTTGTAGTCGACAAAAAAGCCAGTATGCCAACAAATGTGGCCAACGGCAGGGTTTGCGCGGTTTGTGCTAACGTGTCATTGAATTAACACCACGCCACTCTAATCCGGCTCCACCTCCGATAGCGTGCCAAGACCGACGACTGCGTGTAGCCGTAGCAGCAGCCCGAGAGAAGATAGTGGAAAATGGTAAAAACGGGTAGTGGGACATCCCACGCGCGCGATCGACACAATCCGGGCCCGGGGCGAGCAAGGTGAGACACAATTAGAAACAAATCAAACAAATATCGAACGCGCGAACCAGTTTGTCAGTGTCCACCCTTGTCGCGCCGAGGTGGGATACATTTTGTAGTGCTCTACTTTATCAGCAAAACTACGCCAACAGTCCCCCGAACGACCCGGGCAGCTTTACAGTTATATTACTTCCGCGTGCTCGGGGATTGGGCACTTGCGCGGTGGTGCCTGTGTCTGATGATATTCAAATCGAATCGGATGCGTTAATTTGTCTCAACAAATACGCAAACTTAAGTGGGCTGCGGTTGTGATGATGGCGAGCTAGATGTTTTTTAAAAGTTGTTTCAGAACAACCGCTTTTTTTTGTAAGGAAAACTATCCAGCCATCAACCACTGTCAAAACGGCCTGGCTCTTAACGATCGTACGTGTTCATTTGGCGCAGTTTTTTTGTCTGACCCATTTGACTTTGGCCACTCATAACTGTGCAGACGGCCTACGCACCGCCCCGTCTTGATCGGTTGTGATGCAGCAAGACTGGCCGATTTGTAGTAAGCTGTAATCCCCCTTTTAAGATGCATTCGAGCACCAACAATCAGGCACGCTTAATTTAAGCCGTAAACTTATCCCCCCTTCTAACAGCAAGAAGGTATTGCTGGTGATGCTGCAGCCACAACACAAACTTTATCACTTGCAAGCACATTTAATTGGACAGTGCAGAACCGTTCTCAGCCTAAAATGGTCTCCTCGGTGTGGTCGTCCAAAATCCGTTCCAAAGCTCCCAAGCTTACCTCATAATCCTTGTTCCCGCCTATCACGTCTTCCGAGGGATGAGCACCCATCACGGCCGGTGCCCCGTTGCCATTGGTTTGGCCGGACGACGGTGGAGGAGGCACCGGGGATGATCCCGCGTTGTTCATGTGCGCCGGTGGCACAATCGTCGGATTGCCGTTCATGATGTAATCGCTCTCTTTGTTCTGCTTCTGCTGCTTGAACTTTTCGTACAGCTCGCCACCACCACTGTTGCCGTTGATTGTACCGTAGCCGTTGTTGCCGTTGGCCGCGGGAAGATTGTGAACAGGTTTCAGCCTAAAAGCAGAAGGGGTAAACGCTTAATTAAGAACGGGGCTGTAGGGAGGACACGCCATGCTACGGTCACTTACGTTGGCTTGGGCTGATCGTATATGACCCCCGCCACGTTGGGTGGGGGCGGCTGCGGAACACCTGCCGGCAGTAGTGGCACCGGACTGTTGGCACTGTGGGGACCGCCGGCCGTACTGCCCGGCGTTGAGATCGCTGACGACGGTGGTACCGACGACAAGTGCGGCGGCTGGCTGTGGTGCGGTAGCCCGGTCGGTATCGGTTGCTGCTGCGCCGTCGGTATCTTCTCGGACAGTGAGTCCCGCCGGGAGCTCTTGGCAGTCGAGTTGGTCGTGTTGGGACTGTCCCGCTCGGCACTGTGCTGATGAATGTCGCACGCTTTGACGACCGCGCCGGCCACTGCCTGCAGGTCGGGCGATTTCGACTGCGCGGAACCGATCTCGTCAATCGAGGGGAGTCCCTGCTGGACAGATAGAAAGCACACACAGAGCGGTAAGTATTGAGGGTGGGTTGGTTGGCGTGGCCCAACAACAGGTAGGGTGTAGAGGCGGAAATCGATAACGTGGGGGTTGGGACAAAATAGGGACCGCAATTTGCCTATTTGCATTTGCAACCCGGGAGACCTTGAGTGCAGCGTTGATGCAGTGCCTACGTCAATTGTATGTGGAGCTCCCACGTGGAGGACAGAAATGTGGATGTTACCAACTGCGGGCCACGGTGGGATGCTAGTAGCAGTGAACAAAGATGTAATTACGATAGATTTGTATAACAAAGATTATTCAGTGCGTTTTAAAAATCGATAATCGTCCTATCATCGTAAACGCATTTCAATAAGGTATCTAAGCAAATAAATCCATGAAATACGTTAAATTTTAAGTTGCCAAAAGAGAACTATATAAATGACATATTTGCTTTGATAATTAATCGTCACAATTAATGTAAATGCTTTCTATAGCATAGTCTAGTGTGTTTTAGTTGTCTACTGGAAACGTCTTATTAACTACTATCCGTCAAAAAAAATTCTTTAAGCTACTTATCGCAAATTATGCACTCTATTAACTTTAAAAATAATGAATTACAGTCCTGAATTGTGAAGCTAAGCACGCTTGAGCGCCTAATGCCATGAAACCGCCAACTTGATTCTAATAGTAAAATTGAGAACTCCTATCACCAAAAACGAAGTAGAACGTTACGCTTTACCTACTGCCCTACTTATTCTTATTAGAAATAAGCTCCCAAATCAGCTCCCACAAATGTCGCACCATAAAACACGCACGGTAATCCTAAAGATATGACTAAAACGTGATCCCTACTCAACAGTGCCGCTTCCGGTTCGTGCCGAGGAATCGCGATAACTTCACCCGCGGTCCCTTTTTCCGCTCCCGCTCTGTGCTCGGCCCGCTCTGTGGGGTCATTCCCGTTGGTTCTACTATTCATGAAATGGGAATCAATTCGGGAAAGCAAATATTGACGCTCCATACAAAGTATCTAGGCCCCCGTCCACAGCGGTACATCGGGTCAAAGAAAACTCAGCAAAGTCATTTGGACTATGTGTGTATGTGTGTGTGTGTGTCGCTTGTGCCCAGTGTAAACATTACAGGTTTTACAGCGATGTGCCGTTCTTATGCACCGACCTTTCCACGTACCGCAACCAACGGGCGATGTCATTCATCATACGAAAGGAGAGCGATAAATATTTCTTTTTCTTCTGGTTTGTTTACACACTTTCTAACAAATGATGCACCTCCCCGTTTCATTTTTTTTCGCCCTCTTTTTCCCGTAGTTACTGCATTCCCTACGACACGTGACACACTCACATACCGTGGTAGTGACATGCAGTGGCGAGATAAGTGGTGATACTCCTCTCTTAGGACAGCATTCCTTTTCATTCGTCGGCAACAATTAGCCGGCTACCACACGCACACGGGCGCATAGTTAGCATACCACATTTGCTGGTGCGCGGTCGGCACAACGCAAGTCCAGTGACCCGCAGCAGTGGGTCTCGATATGCCCCATGACAGGCCCACGCCACAAGTAGCCGTTGCCTATCCTGACGTCTCTATCCCAGGTCCCTGTGATTATTGATTTACCCTACATTTCGCCCCAAGGGGCGTTCCCTATCGTTCATCGCAGCTACAACTACAGGTTCCGAGAATCCCTGTGCCAACACTTTCCTATTACGCGATTCAATCTTGCCCAACTAGAGCAGCTGCCTGCTGCCTGCTGATTATCCGTTCTGTAATCTATCACCTACTTTTTTGTTTCTTTTCTTCCCCTCTTTAGTAACGACGCTAAAGGCAAACCGGTCCCTTAGAGCAACGTCAAACAAGGCGCGCTGCTGCTGCTGCAATAGGTACTTCAAGCGGTTGCATAATTAGAACGTAAGAAACGACGATGGTGCCGGGTTTAAGGAAAAGGCATCCTGTAACGCGACAACCCCCCAACACGTTAACGACGAGCGGCTCCCTCCTGCATTCCTCCTCCCTTTTGGACATCCAGACCTGCCTCTGCAAACGAACCTGATACTCCGCAAAGTTACTGCTGCGGTACGTTTCGCCCCCGTCGCCGTTCTCGAATAACCGGTCCACGCTGGAGGTCATCAGTTTGCCGCTGCTCGGCTTAATGCCTGTCAGATGAAAGCTGGCGAAGCTGGAACGGGACATCGGAAACGATTCGTTCGGCGCTTTCGGATCTGAAATACAAAAACGGTATCGAAAAAAAAACGTAACACACGTTGCTTATCATGTTTGGATGATTGAGGGAAGGTGGGGGCACACCGGCCTGCTTCTCGCATTCATCGCAAAACGGCAACTTACTCAAGCAGCTCGACACGGCGTCCAGCGAAGGCAACAGCGAGCGGGTCATGATGTCGGCGGCACTTCGCGGCCGGGTAAATGGCATCACAGAGTGGGGGAACGTTTTCGGCTTGATCGGCGTGATGAGCATGTGCTCGGTCCAGGAGGTTTCGAGCGACGGCTTCTCGAGCCGCTCCACGTCCACGTTCAGCGTTTTCTGCTCGAACGGCACCGAGAACGTGTCGGCCGGTATGCTCTGCAGCCAGCTCAGCAGCGAAAGGTCCGAATCCGTAAATCCTGTGTGGAAGAAACGATTGCTTTAGCCTAATGATTTGCATGGCAAACGACCACTTTGAGACTTCCTGCTCCAAAAAACAAAGGAGTTTTGCTCCTAGAAAGAACGTCCAGCATTCCCAACCACACATCGCTAATGCTTTCCGGTAATTTACTGGGAAATATTCAGGAAGTTCCCGTGCTCATAAATTCTTGCTCGAAAGTAGCGCAATTCCCCCCCGCGCGCCCAACCCAACTCACCTATCGAACCGTCCAGTACGCGCGAGAAGTTAATTTTCTGACTCGCCGAATCGGCCGCACCGGTCGCCTTCACCTGACAGTAGTTCACGCACGACTCGTACAGCACACCCTTGATCAGCAGCTGCACCAGCCGATCGTTCTTCGCGCTCAGCATACCCCCCGCCGACCCGAGCTTCTTATCGCCGGGCAGAAACTTCTCCACCAGGGGGAAAATTTCCCGAAAGCACTGTACGCGCGCCTTGCTCGGATTCCAGTCCCTGTACTGCATGTGATCGCCCAGCTTCGGCAGCGTCAGCAGCAGGCACAGCCCCGAGTACTCCTCCTTCGACGGGCAGAGCTTCTCCAGCTCGCCCAACACCTGCACCACCTCCTCCACCGCACCCTCCACATTGTTGATCAGCGGTGGGCCGGCGGCCAGCCCGCCCGCCTCCGACTTGATGCACAGCAGCTCGATGTACTTGTGGCGCAGGATGCTGTACTTGAACTGCTTCATGTCGAAGTTTTGCAGCGCCTCGAGCGGCTGGATGAACTCCACCACATCGTCCCACTGGCCGTCCAGGATGAGCTGCCGGAGGAAGAGCACATCGTCCGAGTACTGGCCGTTGATGACGCCCGTTTCCCGCTCGAGCGACAGCTGGGAGATGTGCAGCTCGCGATTGTTCAGAAACTCCAGCGCCAACCGCACGATGTCCTCCTCGCGGAGTGATAGTCTCGCCGGCGACATGATGGCTGCACTCACATTAAGAACGGGGAGCGTGTGTTGGGTTTTGTTCGGTCAGTTGTTGCGGGGCGATGAAGCTTTTGCTGGATGGACGTTTTTCCGTCCCTTTGCCAAAGGGTCGTCCTGCGTTCCTAGTTCCAACTCAAACTCGGTGTGGAATTCTGCGGAAAGAAGCGGAGGAATAGATTAAAATTCAAAATTAATATCAAATTCCAGTCGGTGCAGATGTTAGAACCTAAAAGGGAATCCACAAATCTACATAAAATCAAGTGACAACGCCACCACAGACATCTCACCAAAGATAAAATTCCATCCCAGCTACAAACTACCCAATTCTTGACGGGGGTGAGTTTTTGGTGTCTTGGGTGGATTAGAGGACATAAACCCCTTGAAACCCTCCACAAAGAAAGAACTTCAATTTGCAAGCAAATACCACACCCCATTTGAGAACGACCATTCCAACCAGGATAAAGTTAAGGGAGGTATTTGGAATTCCCCTTTCCGCTCTCCGAAGATAGCATCACTCCCCAGGTCGTTCATCTCTGTCGGGTTTCATTCGATTTCAACTGTCGCATTAAGGGTGCAAATTGAAAATGACTTGTAACTGATGACCTTGCACGTGTGTTCTGGCCGTAAGCCGCTTCTTCGAAAGCGATTACGTGTGTAATAGTATCCAATGGCAAGGGAACGAACAGCATACATAAAACATTACACCTTAAGTGATATTGGATTGATAACGGAAAAAAACCAAAGTTATGGAGACGAACCCTTTCCTTTCACAGGGTTGCTCTAGCCACTTCAACACCCACTTTTCTTTCTATTTCCCTAAGCTGTTAATTTCGTTTCACCCGCTCAATTAAAGACGGCACAGTTTCCAAAAAGCGTGGTAAAGCAATGCTTTAATCCGAAGCCGGAAGCCGAAACATTAAATTGACAACCAATAAAACAAAACTAGAGCACTGCCCATGGACCCTCCGTGCTCAGTGCTGCAGGTGCTGCACAGGTCAATTCAGGGCACCGGGACAAGTACGGCCAATGCACCACCCACGAGAACACAAACCAACATATACACCACCTGCAACAGCAGCAGCAGCATGGAGAGCGAATCAAGGGTGTAGGTTGTACTTCAAAAACGCATAAAAAGCACTCCCCTCCCCACTCTGTCCAATCAATGGGGCGGGTGGAATGGGGAATAACTTTCGCTTGAAAGTGGATGAACGCATGTGTGTGTGTTTGTGGGCTGATCAAGCGATTTGTATCCTCCCTTTTCCATCAAGCGCCGTAACATTAATGGTTCATCATTTGTGATAGCGGAGTGAAAAGCGGTCCCCCGTCAATCATCGAATCATCCAGTGGCTGGGGATGGGTCGGGGAGATTGCCCGGGATCGCCGATCTCCGTTTACCATATCCCCCCCGCACACAGCCGGTTGCTAATTTATGCTTTATGAGGGTCAATAAATCTGCAAACACATGCCCGTCGCCCCTCTCTCTCCCGCTTCGCACAAACCACTGCTTTATGCGGTTCGGAAAAATCCAGATCACACATGTTACTACTACTACACTTCCCCCCCCTCTTGTTTCACATTTACGTCCTTCCCCATGGCGTCTATCCTTAATGGTATTCTAGTAAGAGGGGATATGACAGGGGGAAGAACTTCATTTTCAATGCATGAACTTCGGTGCGCCGGAGGGCGATGTTTTGCACGTTCTTACGAAAAATTGGGTAATTATTTTACCATTTCCTCAGTAGAGCAAACTTTTGCTGTAATGTATTATCTCTTCTTACACAGGTGCACGAAGTTAGATATCACGGTACAAGAGTCTCTGAAGTACTTTCTGAAGTACTTCGTACGAACTGACCCATTAACTGATTAATCGCGAAGACCACATCTAGATCTTAACCTTTAATCTTAAGCACTTTAGAAAGCAACAACGAACGCAAATTGAAATCAACCAGCAACGGATGGAACAGTTAGGACAAGAACTCGTACGGAATGCATAAAATCCCATCATCATCGACGAGAAACGCGCCAACCGGGGAAAAGCCAAGAAGCAGCTCCGCTTGTGACCAAATTCGGCAAGGGAAGTACTCTCTTCCGGCGACGTACCCCCGAAACTGATTTCAATTGCAAGAGACGAATAAAATCACCCACAAAAAGGGCGGACGTTGATCGTGAAGAATTCGATTCAATCCGTCGGAAGCAAGAGCGTCGCTTTTAACGAACCGTGAAATTAAAGTTGATCGCTTCTGCTCCCGCGTAGGTACTACACCCCAAGGGGTTGTCTTGTGATTTTGATCTTTTTTTTTCGGAGCGCATAAACGGCCCCAAAATCGTCGTGCCGTATCGGATTTCCCCTCCCTCTGCGAGACGGTGGATTTTGATCAACCGAATAATTCGATTAGCATAAGATCAATCCGCGAACAGGCGGGATAGATCAGAGACACTTTTCAACTACACTTTGGAGCGCAATCGATTTCCGCTGCCAGCTTAGAATGTGATGGACTTGTTGGGCTGCTCATCAAACAGTGATTGATTTATCAGGATTGTAAAAAATAATAATGTACCCCAATCGCAGCCCTCACAAACAAAATGCCATTCAGCAAACAATTTTAATCACATTTTTATCGCCCTAATCGTGCTAATTATTCATAGCACAATACCGTGGACCCGCCCATCATTTTTAGATTAATAATGCTGCTTATCTAATCGGATCTTTTTTTTGTTTTGCTTCGGGTTAAAGAGGAATAGCAAAATTGGATGAGTTACACCTCGCCGCCGTGATGGTATAAACTAGTGATGGGTAAAGTTGGCAAAAATCCGGAGTCAACTCCGATCCAAATCCGATAAATTCGGAATCGACTCCGGAAGGTAGGTATGCGCTGCAATTTTCGCAGTCGTTCAGAATCGTCCGAAATGGCCCGAAGTCGTCCGGAGTCGTCCGGAATCGCCCTGAGTCGCCCGGAGTCGCCTGGAGTCGCCCGGAGTCGTTCGGAGACGCCCAGAGTTGTTCGGAGTCGCCCGGAGTCGTTCGGAGTCGTCCGGTGTCGCCCGGAGTCGGAGTCGTCCAGAATCGGCTGAGAAAAAGGGATGTGTTATCCGGAGACATCTGGAGTCGGCCGAAGTTGGCTGGTATAGGAAGTGCACGCGCAAAGTGAAAGACAAAAAACACAACGAAAGGAAATGTCTAATCACAAGCACATTAAACCACACGGCTCCTGTTGACGACTCTGGACGACTCCGAACGACTCCAGACGAATCCAAACGACTCCGGACGACTCCAGACGACTCCAAACGACTCCGGACGACTCCAAACGACTCCGGGCGACTCTGGACGACTCTGGACGACTCCGACTCCGGGCGGATCTAGTGGTTTCATTTTGCCGGAGTCGGAATCGGACTAACAATAATCGGAGTCGGATCGGAGTCGTGGGTGCGCTCCATACAACACATCACTAGTTTAAACTCACCACATTACACAGCTTTAGTCTCAACAGGAAGCAGCCCCGGCTACTGCTACACTTCATACGCACACCTAGACACTGCTCTGCAGGTTGTCCACCGTTGGGTGCAAGACAAAAAAAACAAACACTCTAATTTATCTGCGGTATTAAAAATGCATGAGCAAAGCGCAGAAAAGGGGATAGTATAAATGCTGAATACCCGTTGAATAAACTTAAAGCACGGATAGGGAGGTGGAAGAGATTGACAGCAGCAACCGAACAAAGAGAATGCTTTGCAATGTTAAATACAGACTGAATAATGCTTACTTTTAGCAAGAAAAGCTGACCCAAAAATGCCATTATTTTCCCTCTATTATTACATCATCAGCAAGGAAAATTGTCTCCAAAATTCCAACCATTCCAGACCGCACCTGAGTCATAAAGTGCACATAACGTGGGGCTGGATTTTTCAATTATCACTGCACTGCCATCGCAATTACTATCATCGACCCATTCGCACACACGTTCACACGTTCTTATCTATCGTACTAAACGGGCAGCATAATTTCCTGTCTCAAAAACGACACGGCCACGTTGAAGAGGACCTGCTCTCATCTATCCTTTCCCTCCCCAATACGCTGTACCGTACGAAATAAAAAGAAGAAAACCCTTTTAAAGTGCATTTCCCCAGACAGTAGCAGACAGGAATATCGATTCGTGACGACGGCCGCCCTGCCCTCCACCAGAGCTCGACGTGCACGATATGGTATGTGTGTAGCAGAGTAGCCGGGGAACTGGGTGTGGAAAAACGCAACCAACCACCCACAGCCACATTCGTTGGAGACGGGAAAAGAAAAGCGCAAAAAATAAAACCAAACTCCTCCCAAACGGATGTCCAAAATGTTGCCGAGAGTGGCCGTTGTTGTTTTTTCCAGCCCCAAAAAAGGCTTTAACTGGTTCACTTCCGCGTTTCCGGTTCCTTTCTGGTCCGAGGGTTCGTTGTCCAATGGCGTGTGTCTTTGTGCGAGTGTGCGTGTGTGTGTGTTGTTGCGACTTTTCTTCATTTCCATTTTGAGTGCCACCAAGTGGCGATGTGAATGCTGCCACCCTTAAAGTGTGCTCAAGTACTGCCACCACCTTCACTCTTCCCCTTTCATATATGCCTTTACAGTAACACGCTCATTTGTTGTGTTTCTTCTCTCTCTCTCTCTCTCTCTCTCTCTCTTTCTGTCTCTTGCACCAAATAGGGAGAGAGAGAGAGCGAGTGATCGAGTTATGCTGTCAACGCGTTTGTTTCGTTTCATTACTACAGGTACGTCTCGTTGTCGTCGCCCAATCAACAATCAGCGAGCACAGCTGTGCCTGGTTCAACTTGACGATTTTGTTTACACAGCAAGCAATTTGTTTTGTTTTTTTTTTGCAGCGAGGAAAAACGCTTTTCCATGACACCAACATTCGCATCTAGTTAGCCCCGTTTTCGTCACGTTCGATTGACTACTTCCCTTCCCAGAGTATATTTGTGCAGTCGCAATCGTTCATTCACGCCAAACTGTCCATCGAATCGAATCGAGTCTATCTCCTTCCTTTTGCTGTCTCTCACTCCATTTAATCGTCCCCGATCGATCAGCACGTTATTTGTTCCACAAACACACGCGGCAGTTCGTAATGTTCGTGTAGTTCGAAATGAAAAAAAACTAAAACAAAAGATATCAAAACCACACCGACCCGGCAAGAGAAGGTTTTGCTTGGAATGACTGCCACAGCCAGGAACCCCAGGAGCGACTCTCTTGACTTCTACTAGAACTCGTATTCTTCTCTTTTGAGACAGCCGGCAAACTGAAATCTAACCCCAATCGACGGTGGCGGAAGTTAGCCCCCCCGCGGGGCGGCGGGGCCACATTATTGTATCATGTTTCATTCGATTTTTGCCCGCAGCGGTGTGTGTATATGTGTTGTTGTTTTGTGCTAGCGGTTCTTCCTCCCCAACACATCACATCTAAATCACAGCGAGGGAATGAAACGATTAATACAAAAAAGGGATACCAAACACACTCGTCGTTACAAGTTTATTGCCATGTTCTATGAGTGTTTTTTTGTTTTCTTCGATCGGAACGTGCACTCAAGGTGAAAAACTATCTTTTTCCCCTGGAGGTCCTACCGCGCGACCATCATCGCCCGCCCGGTGGGTGGTAGAGCCTGTTAATGGTTTTCCTTACCGTACAAACTGTGTTAAATAATACATTCATGTCGTGGTGTGTGCTGTGTTTACGGTAGTTTGAAATTAAATGGAGAAATTGTTTTCCGTTTTTTCCTTCTTCGTTTACCTACGTTTAGCATAAATAACACCGATTAAAGTTTTATGTAGATCATTTGTACGATCATTTGAAGGATGTTGGTGATGCACTAATAGGAATGATGTTAGCATAATCTTTTCTATTAAAAGAAACAAAGATAGGAAAGTGTAAAACCAAGAAATCAGCTGCAAAAGGATGCCATACGATAAAGGTTAAGTTTAACGAGCATAACTATCTAAACCAAACACACAAAACAACCACTTCGACGAGTAATATGGTACAGCCACACAGTATGCAAAGCTAAACAATACATAATTATGCAGCATTAAATTGTATCTTCGGTCTATGATTTCTTACCGAATGAGCAAAAAACCGCACTCACCCGCTCCGGCCAGTTCCAATTCGCAGACAGTTTATACTATTTAAAACACACACACACTCACACACACGCTCGCACGTAGCCCAGTTTCGCTTTGGTGATTTACTTCGTTACGTTGAACTTGAATGTCTAGGTCTGGGGCATTGGCTGAGCAAGAGCAATGATCATACCCTGTGCTAACCCCCTGTGCAGTGCCCCCAGCTGCTACACACTAATGGGCACCTTCGCGACCAATCGCGAAAACAATCCACCGTTCGATCAGCCCGAGCGGTCCAAGAAACGGTCAATTACACGCTTTTGCAGTGCTTCTCTTTTTCTCTCCAGCTCTCTCTCTCTCTTTCTATTTCTCTGTATTGGCCGCTCCAAAGCGTTATTAATTATGCGTTAGTAAACAGTGAACTTCACCCCCCTTAAAAGAGTGCGTGTAACGGAAGCAAAACAAAAGCTCACTTTACCCCGCATTTGCCTACAACTCATGCAGCAATTTGAGTGGGGAAGGTACAAAAACGAAACCCTTTCTCTTTGACTTTTGATTTTTTCTTTTCTATTCGATTGGAATTTGGCATACGCCACCATCACCACCCAGCCGGGCACAACATTGTTCCGATCGTTCCGTATCGATCATGGTCCGATGGGATCCAACTTTCCTTCGATTGGATACGAACAGTTTGCATACTATTATTATTATTATTATAAGGGGTTTCTACTGGCTAGGTGAAGGAGAAGGGAGGAGAAATGTTGAACTAGTTCCCAACCTGATTTGTAACGCATGTTCGCTTCGGTTATTATTGTTTTCACTTTAAAGCTTCTCAGCTTCTGCTTCTGTTTTGTTAGTGCACTTTTTGACATCCCAAGTTCAGGAGTCTTCCACAAGTTTCGTTCATTTTTGAAGATCTTGAGTGTGAACTCTTCGGTAAGAACTCAACGAGTTCTCAATCAGATATCTATGAGCAGTACGCGATCACCTGTTATTGCAGTGCAACATTCATTCGTTATCACCAAAATGTCCTCCAAAGAGTATGTCTTCTTGATTGCCTCTTATAAGATACTCAAGAACTCATGATCTCCAAAATGTCCTCCCTAAATAGTTAATAAAAAAGTCTGATTTACCGCTGCCCACCTACATCTCATCTCATTAAACATACAAACAGAGAACAATACAAATGAATTCCTCCACACAAACTCTCGAGAGAGTCACCTTCATTTGAACCCCTGCTCCATAAAAATAGATCAGACAACGTCAGATTGTGTGCCAAATTCTGGTACCTGGCTAACCATTAACCCAACAATCCACCCACCACACCAAAAATCCACCTTTCAATCGATCGTACACTCGAGCCATGCTTACGAAAGGGTGTTTCCTACTCCTCCAGAAAGTCGAACGTTTCCTCCACTTTAGCATAAAACCCGATTGCGACGCACCGAACGAACCAAACCCATCCAGCACCTCCATCTATGGTGCGACAATCTGGGGGCCCCGAGTACACTGGGTCGTATAAAGCCCACGCACACTCGCAGACACCCCAGATGCTGCGCGGACGCAACAGAGTTGACGCAAGCTGGAATCTGACGAGTGTGTTTCCTAAGAATCTCAAAGACCCGAAGTAGAGATGCCGATTCTGCAAAATGTGCCGTAAGGATGGACGTGGTCATTTGAAGACAAGATCCCAAGAATGTACTCTTACCCATACTACTCTTCGTTTGCCCTCCCCATTTGCACACCAGACATTGTAGTTAATTTTTCAAACTTTCTGTCAATTTTGCTAGCTCCGACAGCAAATCGATCATTAGGGGAAGAGAAACACAGCAGTTCGGTATTGCACACAATCCGATTTTAGCCGATCTTCCGCATCTTTACCCACCCCGCTTTTTAGTCGTCTCACCTCGCTAGAGATGGTAATTAAGCCCACAACCAACCATTGTGGGACGGACAGACCGGGGAAGAAAACAACATGTAAAGTAATTAACTTAGAACCACAACACACGCTACCTCTTGGTCCGCTTTGATTGCGGCGCCCGTACAAATATGTATCAACGCTCTTTAGGCGGTGCCGTACCTGGAATCTAGTTCTTCTTTTTGTTTCGCCCTCTTCTCCCAACGTGATCATCATCAAACGAAATCACTTAAAATGCAGAAAAGGGGCCGCGCGCCCGCGTGTATAAAGGCCGCCAACAGACAGCCGGTTAGAGAGGCGGTGGCAGATTGCATGTGTAAAATCACCTAACTTTGAAACGTTAATGAATGAATAAATCCAAGAATGAGTAAAGCGTGAAGCGTGGCTTGCGCAAAAACAACCGAAAAGAAGCTGCCCACTCAGGAACAGTAACGCAAAAGAAGAAGGAGGAAGTATAGTGAGCAGCACACACACACACAAAGCGATCGTTCAACGATCGCCAGTAATAATCTCAGGTTGTTTTCTTATGATGCCTCTACCGTCTACCCATCTCTATTGCATATGGCTCGCCCTCTGGTTGCATTCTGCTGCTCATAATTTCAGCTCCATTGGCCCACGGAATGGAACAAAACTCATCGGCAACGAGGAGTGCATCCCCCATTCGCGATGCGGTGGGTTATTGTTTTAC
Source organism: Anopheles coluzzii (assembly GCF_943734685.1). Classification (NCBI taxonomy): domain Eukaryota; kingdom Metazoa; phylum Arthropoda; class Insecta; order Diptera; family Culicidae; genus Anopheles; species Anopheles coluzzii. Next base: position 103,637,089 of record NC_064670.1, on the reverse strand, counting down.
TGCATGCAATCATTGGTTGGAGATGCAGTTCTTCGCCATGCAATCGTCTGTGGCCAACGACCAGCACCACTTGCCGCTGCTGCTGCTGCTGCACTGCCAATTATCGGACATCGGTTCACTGGACGGGCGCAATCATCAAGCAGCGTGTCGAGAGATCAGGAACTTGGGAGGGCAGACAAGTAAGTTTACCGGCCGGCCGAGTACGGCTGAGTAACGGAGGTAGATTGAGTGGTTTTTTGGTATGTGGCGTATTGCAAATGATAATTTCATCGGAAGCATTATACATTTCTTTGCTTATATTAGCTTGTAATGCTTCTTACAGTTTCAAATCTGAGTATCGTCCACCAAATGGCAACTGAGATACTAAGATGTTGCTAGATACTAAGATCTTGTGAAATTCCCAAAAAGCTAGAAGATCCTGGTGAAATTAAATAGATACACAGTTTATCATCATTCTATGCATGTTGAACATATCTCTCTCGTTGGAAGATCATAGGAACAAGATCCTATATATGGTAGAATTGAGTTGAAATAATGAGGAACTGAAGAATCCTAGCCAAGTTAATCCAGTTCCTTATATAAGCATATAGATCTTTTAGTTTATTTCCAGGGAAGCAGTAGTATAAGAGGCGCATCTTGATGACACAACACTTAGTGCTGATAGTTATTGAACCAAAATCTGAAGTAATCCTATCTAGCCCAAACCAAATGCTAATAAAATAACAAAGAATCTTTGAGTATGAGTCCATATTAAGAAGATCGACAAACAAGATGTCCAGAAGGGTATCTCCAAAAAAGAAGGGAGTTGTGTCTCATAACTAAAATGCTTTAAGCCACATGCCTGTAGCCACAATAGAACCAACGACAAAAAAAAACTCTGTTTCTAGCATTTTTAATGAAATGTCCCTGAAAGATAGCCGACGTCTAAAGAACATTCATAAGCGTTTTGAACTCGGGCAACAGAAAATACGTGAAAAGCAGCATTAATTATACCAGATATACAGTCCAATGTCTCACAGATATCTAATAGCTTTTGTAATTTTAATCAAATCAATACATCGGTCACCTTATTAAATGACTTTGATCCATCTAGCCCAAAAATGGATATTTCATCCACGAATGACAGCCCAAAGACCCACTATTTAAGCTTAACATTTGAAATTCCGATGCGTCTGATAAATAATTCGATAAACCTCTGAAACATCTTTGCACCTTCCCTTACAGATATATCCACGTTATCTCCTTAAATCACTCCTTGGAAACAGCTCAGCAACACACACCCCTTGCAGATGATACCCCAAAATTCACACTCGATAGATTCGCGTCCCCAACCACCACCTTCACCGGGGGGCGGGCAAGGCAAGAAAGCGCAGCTCAGCGATCAATTTTGCACGGCCCGTACACCCACCGGCCCCAATCGCAAATTGCATCCCATTTCACGTCACTTTGCTGGTTAAGCGCATCCGGTGGAAAACTATCTCCAGTCCCCTTTTTTCCTTCTCCCGATCGTTCGAACGTAACATACGTACGTAGGAATTGCGATATGACAACAACCAAAACAGCAAGACGATCCAAATATATTATCTTTGTTTCTCTTTCTCTCTCTATTACAATGTCTTAGATCAGGGAGGAAAAAAGCATCTATCATGACGCTGGGTGGTTTGCTGCACGGTAGCAATTCCAGTGCGCAAACCCACACACACTCCGTGGACAATCGCATCAGGACGCATATCTAATCATCGTCACCCAGCGGGCGACACCGATGTGTGCGCAACTGTAAAATAAGCGACTTACCCACTAATGTGGCTAGGCGAGCCTATTAAAGGCACTTTCAGCGTGGCACACAACGCAGAAAGCAGCGAATCAAAAGAAAAACTCCCGACTAAGCGGTATCAGTGTTTCTGTAAAGTCTGAGCCGCTCATCCACCAAGTGAAATTGCACCAATTTGCCAATTTCTTTATGGCGGGCTGGTTCCGGCATCGTTCCGCACTCGCGTACTTCACACACTTTTTTTCTGTTCGCTCTCTCATTGCGCTATACGATTCCACCTAATAACCTTTCGCTAATACTTGTGAGCGGCCCGCGGAGCGCACTATAATCAAACACATTCGTGGTGATTGATGTTGTAAAGTAAAGGGAAGACAAAAAACAAAAGCCTCAACACTCACTGGACATAGAGCAGCGGCGTTTTGGCAATGGAAAAACGTTTTAGAGTTAGAGGACAACAAAATCAAACGTTCAATTGATGGGCACTGATCTTAAATTAGCCATGGATAATAAAACAATTCGCGGGAAACAACATTCCCGGGAGACTGCTTTAAAACAACGGACAAATGATCTACGTCTCTTCACGTTTGCCACTTTTCACACACCACACACAGATCGGCAAAAGATATATTGCAATGACTGAATTGATTTCTAGATTTCCTGGCAAAGCATAAACATATTCAGCATCAAAATGTCTGCGAAGCATTGCTTTTAAGCTTTTAAACAAATACTTCTGTGTCAAAACAAACACCAAAGGGCGTCTTTTCACGCACCTGTCCCGTAAATCCAACCGGCCGGCGAATGACGAGGCAAATCCTCCCCGATCAAGCTGGCCTTCTCGCCTCCTTCCGAAGCGATCAATCCACCTCTTCACACAACCTCAACCTATCCCCGGACGATGATCATACCACCACCACCATCAGCTAATTTCCTTTGATCCGCTTTCTTCGATAAGCGATCCCTCCTGTCCATCGTGCTGCTCATCAACTCCGACTAATGAGCAATGAGTGGAAGTGAAGCTCGGGGCTCTGTTGCTTCTACTGTTCCTACGAGTGTTGCTGTAATCGTTCCCATTAGCTGGGAGCCAGTTTTCACCCGCTGATGATGCATGAAATTGACATGCGGGGAAACGACCGAAGGAGCGTACAAACACACACCACACACTCAAGGACTCCTAATTCCAAAGGACCCAGTAGTGTTGTGCGTACATTCGCCGAGTTCGCCGTTATGGGTGAGATTTATGCAGACATTCCATGGGGTGGGACACGTGCTTGCGCCGGTGGAAAGTGCACCGGTTTTACATCGCTTTTTATTGCCCTCAACGAGAGGGAGAGCTGGGAAGACTGAGACCCTTTTACAATACAATGTCCGGCTGCAGGTGTTGGGCGCTATTGTAGTTGCGTCCAGTGAAGCGTTAATAGCCGTTCTCTCGAAATGGACAGTCTGATTAGGTTGTTTTCCTATTTTGGGAAACACAACTCGTCGAAGGAGAAGCAGAAGGGGGTTCTGGCGTTAAATACCTTCCTAACTGTAACTCTACTGCGTACAGAGATGCATTACGCAGCAAAGAAAGGAATGTGTTGCTTGGCGATTGTGACGATACAATAGATCAAGACAATTAATAACACGGTACATAGATATAGAAGACTTGGAAGATACTAGGCAGTTCTCTATAAGGAGTTGAGGAATCATCAGACACTCATCAGTGTTAGACATGACCTAAACTCATGAGAGTGACTGGACTGGACATACAAAATCTACAATATCTTCTTAGCTTAACCCTCGTCCAAGTCAAACCAACTCCAAATTAGTGCCAAAGTCACACTCGATAACTTCAACAAAATACACTTCAACGCGTGATTTACGGTCAGATCGAGAAGACGGATAAAGTCAGTGGAGCTTTATAGTCTGCTCCGCCGATCTTTAGCGCTATCGTCTGATTCTTAAACGTTGCCTTTTAAAATGCATCATTATACCAACTTCCTGTACCTGTTCTCCCCCGGTGCTACCTTCCTTATCATCTCTGTGCAATCTAGCGTTGAAGTTTAGAAGAAATATCACTGCAAAATAGACTCCACATCGTCCAGCCCGTACGTTCCATTTACGTTTCCCGCGCGTGTTATTTTGCCTTCTTCGTGCACCACACACATTACGCGATAGAGTGCACCAGAAACCAACAAAAACAACACCTTAACACACACACACACTCGCCACTAAAAGCAATAGCTGTAACAGAGGCATGAAAATTCATTCGTTCTTACAGGCCCGTATTGCAACCATAGCCATATTGCTGCATAAACAATGTCGTTTCGTTTCTCACCTCCTAATCCCGGAGCGTCTCCGGTTCCTCCGGCAAGGGAAGCCGAGCACACAATAGCGGTAAATGCATAATTTGTCCATCATTTATGAAATCATCTCGCTCTCGCACGGCAAACTCATTCCACCCCTTCAAAACCCAGGTCTGCGTCTGCGTTACATCGCTGCAGCTGTGGAAAGAATCAAAACTCAGCATCTTTCCCCGGGGGCCGGCATTAAAGTGGCATTTCATGGTACCGAGCGGGTCCCCATTCCAGACCTGTCATCATTCCTCATCTTCTCCGCAAACACACACACACACGCGCGCAACCACACGCTCCCACCGTTGGCCTTGAGATGCAGTGGGCCCAAAGCGGGAAGTGTGTTTTGCTGGTGTGTCGCGTGTCGGCCAACCCTCCAAACATCGAAACGGCTAACGGCCAGTCGAGGCAGCAGAACTGGGACACGGGACCGACCCACCCGTTCGTAAAGAACCAGTTCAGTAAAGTGCTCACCAAACAGTGCCAAACATATGTGCGCAACATACACACAGCACAGGCGGCATAAATGTGCATCGGGAATTAAATGCACTCAATCAACGTTCCCGGTTGGACTCAAAGAAATTGTGTAGGAACGTCTTTTTTGTGGAACGTCTGTGTGGTTCAACTGGTTTTTCTTTTAGACTTCTTCAACTTCTAATGCGTCCTCCCATTTCTTAAGACCGTATTCGAAGCCGCTTCGTTTCGAGCGATTTTTAAGCGTGCGCGCGTGATCTTCACTCTGCCGACATTTCCCAGATCGGCTTTCACGGTTATGGATTATTACTGCCATATCGTTACGAGAAAGGGGTAAACGGCTAAACGAGACGAGCCTTTTGGAACCGTTTTTCCATCAATTTGAGAGTTGTACAATAAAGATCGTTTGTAATAATGATGATGATGATGCTGGTTCACGAACCAATCACATCAATTAGAATAGCCGTTTTAAGAACATTCGAATGGACATGATTACAAGCTACGGATTATGTATCCTTTTCTTTTGGGGCGGAATTTAAATGCGTTGCTCCTACGGGGAGTTCCATTCCCATGCCGGAGGATGTGAGTCAGCTTCGACATAAATAATTTCCAATCAACAGAAGCTTCTCCAAGCTTTTTGAACGAAATTGAATAACATCTCAATCTCGGCACGTATTACCCTGCAGCGGATTATTACTGCATCACAATCATGCTCTAATTGGTTTCTCGGCAGTGCTGTCGAATAAAGTCACACCAAAAACCTTATCCAAGATGTTAATCCAGAAGAATTGTGATGCAATACGCCCTCTCCTTCCCATTCCGATTCCGATCCAACAAGCGTTCTGTTCGTCTGGATTTTGTCTTAGCCCTCTGGCCTTAAGTATGCCATCGCGTCATTTGCCAGAATGGTGCTGTGCTGACCTAAAAATACAAACGTACACAAATCCATTAATTCCCGCGTGGTCCTGCTTCACTCCAGGCGTATACGCAACAGCAGCTTACGCCATGTTGCTGTCATTTACGCTTATTACAAGTATTACCGGCTGCGAGCGCAGACAAACACACACACTCGTAAGTAGAAACACCTCGAGGGTCAAGGCAAATTTTTGCACAAAAAGATAAAATCGCTTTGAGTTCCTTACTATTTCCCTGTCCCTGTGCGAGTTCCAACTGCGAGAAAGAACGGCATTTCGGCACGTGGAATGGGAATGGGCGCAAAAAAAAGCATCAGCGCGTCCGCGAGAGAGTAACTCCCGCTGGAAGCCAGTTCCCGGGCGATGTAAAACTGGTTCCGGACCAAACCGGAACCGGTTTTGTTTTGGTTCGACTTTTTTGAGGTTAAGGCTCCCGGCCGCTTTGGTTGGCGTTTCGATTGACTGCGTTTTGCTGCGGACATCAAAATTGATAGAGGCGGACACCACCAACCATGCGCTAACCTGAATAAACATCACAGACACATGTCGGTTGGTTTGGCGAAAAAGAGAAAGGCCCCCGTTTTTTCACTTTGAAAATAGTTCTTGATCGATTGCGCTAAAACGATTTAATGGAGAGAAAGAGAGAGAACAAACACAACACAGACAGCACAGTTACAAAACGGTCGATTCGTTGTTGCTTCTCTGTATGTGAGCGAAGGGGCGATCGTAACGAGTAAAACGGTGCAACGTGCCAAAAATCATTTCCTTCTTTTCCCTTTTCCTTTTTCGGTGCAAAAGAAAATTGATCATTGATCACCAACCCTGGTGTACTTACACACACACACACACAGACGCTCTTCTCCCAACTTCGATGGGGTTGTTTGTGGCGGCCGCCTCCTTCTGTTCCTCTCGATTGTTTCCTTCAATCTCGGTTTGACTGTAGATGAGCGGCAGCGGTTAGAGAGATGTTGGGATGTTTTGCGATCGATCAAAGCTTTTCACTAAACTGCTTCCGGGCACACACGCACACACACACACTCTCTCGCGGGTATGAACAGAAAACACTCAATACACGGTTAAAATCTGCAAGCCCATTTTTCGAAATGGACGCGGACAAGCTCAGCCGGCCTACTCTTCAAAATTGCATTTCGTTTTTTTTCGATGAACAACACACTCACTCACACACAAGTGCACCAAATTCACTTTTCAGCCTGTTGCTTAGTAGGCCCTGGGACGGCGTGTCGAAAAAAATAGAAAAAAGGAAATTGGGAATTAAAGGGAGGAAAAAAGGGAGCAACAAGAAATGCAAAAAGGGAAACAGGGGGGGGTGGGGTAATGAATTTCTCAATGGTTGGGGCGGTGGGTGGAAAACCTTCACCGAATCTGTTTTCCAATCGATTATTTTTGCAACCGCCACCCACCCCCACCCCCCGGCCGGGTAAAAGTGGGAGAAACTTGGTGCGATTTTGTTGCACGGCTACCACCGTTTAGTGAAAGGGAGCAGCAACCGGAAGAAAAGTTGGAAAGGGGAAAAAAGAAAAATGTCTTGAAAACTCCCCCCATTGGGCTGGGGGGGGGGGGTCTTTACTTTGAACGGCTCTGTTCCGTCTCAGCGATCGAAATATGCAACCAATTTGCATACGATTTATGAAATTGGTCTTTCAAAAGATTGGGGGGGGTGGGGGGGGAAGGTGGAGGGAGTGATGTTTGCAAGACTTTTCCTTTCTTTTCTTCTTTTCTGTGTGGGCATCTTCGTCTTAAAACGCATTGTTTCATTCACTGCTTGAACTGCCCGGTGTGCGTGTGTGAGTGTACGCGCTTCAAACACTGCCGCGCAATACAATCGTCGCCGCCGCCGCCGCTTGCGTAAAGCGCGTGTGTCTTGACACTGGCGCTTTTTCACGCCCACCCACCCACCCACAACACCCATGACCCTGAGAACGCACCACCGAATGAATTTTCCCGAACTACCGTGAGGGAAAATGACATCACTCCGCTGTGTGCCGCTGAAATCTTGCTTCTCGCTTGCACTATGGCAACGGATGGTGCGCACTACCACCACCACCTCTCAATCACCGTTGACCCACTGCTCGATTGCAACAGCTGCAATCGGGCAGCAGGGGGCCTGTCCGGTCAAGGAGAGTCGCAAGAAGGCGGTGGTCTTATCGAATATCTATGAATCATCAAAGAGGGCTGAAGAAGGAACTTTCTTGCAAGAGGGTGGCCATTTTTCCAGGAGGATATTTTTCTCCCTTTTTCCGACGCAAGCCCGTGTGCGTCACATCGGGAGCAGCATTCTTGCTTTTATTTTTACTCTTTTTCTCTCTATCTTTGGGATTTCTTTTCACTTTAGTCACAACAAAGGGTGATTGCACATATTTCATTGCACCAAACGCAGGGACAGGGCACACACACACACTCACGCGCAGGGCTTTTCGTTTTCCACACTCCAAACACCAACCAAACACACAAACTGGGGGAGGTTCGTTCCTACGCATTTTCATTCTTTTCCACTCTCACTCTGTTCCTCCTGCCGAGGGTGACGCACATACACACACACAGAGCCTACTACTTGTGCATTGAGGAAAACTGTGCCCACATACGACGACGACGCTCGCACACACAATCACATTCACTCCGTTGGCAAGGGTGCCGCCTCCCCTGTCGAGCCAGCCCGAGATGTGACAAACAAGCCGGTTACGTTTTCCCCTTTTGCTGGAATAAAAGGACCTGGCTGCCTTGTATCGAACGTACATTCCTGCACCGACGTCATCCACGAAGAAGACATTCTTTTCACCTTCAACACATGTTGTTTTTTTATCTACTGCTGCTGCCCTTTCTTCGCAAGCAAGTTCTATTGCGTGTCTGCCGGGAGTTGCCGTCCGGGAGGACAGGGCAAAAACCATTTGTCTCCACAAACACTTTTTCCTCTTCCTCAACACCAGCGCACTTTTCTTGCCACACCTGTCCACCGCGCCGTCTCGCACCAGCTCGCTCTACACCACGGACGCATTAATTATCAAAACCAAAATAAACGCGAAAAAGGGCATGCATTCACCAACACAACAAGATACCAGCACAAAACAGTTGCTTCGGACTCTTTTCGGAGAGTTTTTTATTAGCTACAATCACACGCACAGACACACACACATACACACAGAGACAGCCCAGACGATGGTCGGGCGCACGTCCACCCTCGATGCGTGCTGGAACAATAATAGAGAGAGAGAAACAAGCATACACAAGCGCCGTACCTAGCTGACAGCTTCCACTTGACAGCTCCGATCCCGTCGTTTCCCTTCCACTCCAAAGGTTTTCTCGGCCGCCCTTCACGCCCTTTCACGCAACAACACACCACCAAAAGCCCCAAAACAACTTGTAACGCACCCGCAGCGGGAAAGAGATGGCTTCGGATCGATAACGCTTTCTTTCTTTCTTTACCCGCTATTGGACTTTCCCATGTAACATTTTCTTATTGGAATTCACATCACTGCGAATGTTGGACGCAAGAACGAAGAGAATTACAAAAAGGAGAAGTGAAATAAAAATATTTAAAATAAATCATCCTATTTTGTATAAATTTCACTGCAAACACACACACACACACACACACTTCTTGCAGCATTTCGTAGCGTTACCTACCCTGAATCACCCGTTACGCACCTACTCAACCATCCAGCACTGTCCGTAAGCCCAGCTGTCAAACCCGAAGTAAACAAACCCGCTGTCAAACGAAAAGCCCGAAAGCTCGCAGCGCGCTGCAAATTGCACCCAAAACGTAAACAGATAAATTTCTTGTCCGGAAAAATGTTTCCCACCCTGCTGTATGGCCGCTGTGTGCGCTTGAATTGGAAATCGGTTGTGTTTTTAATGATGTCGCTAATCCTGTCACACATTCGCATCACCCAGTCGTGTGAGTAGTATTGCCCAGTGAACCATTCGTAGCTCAGCCGCTGAACTGTTGTTCTCATTTCTCGTTTCCTTTTACCCCACAAAGCAGCCGTTAATTCCAACAATCCTGAGGTTACTGTAAGTATAAAATATTCCTATTAATTAAACACCCCCAACTAATGCTTCTTTGTGTCGTTTTAGCCCACCAAGCTCGAAAAAATCAGCTCCGACACGGACCGATCGGCTGTAACCATCAACTCGAGTGTATGTACATGCAACAAAATCTCTTCTTACTCAATCTATTCAACAACAAACGCATCCGCTAAACCTTCTCCAACCACACCCATTTTGCAGTCGAAATCATCCTCCGACACTAGCCACTGCCCGAACGATACGCTCTGCACCGATCTGCCCAACTCCTGCCTGCAGTGCACGTACAACCCGCAGTGTGTGTACGGGGCGGAGATTAACGTGACCTGCGTGCCGAAAACGAACGTGCTGTGTCACGCGGACCGGCTGAAGACGGCGGCCCAGAACGAGATCAGGCGCACGATGGTGTGCCGGTACTGCTACCAGACGGAGCGCTGGGAGCACGGCTGCGAGCAGAAGGGTGGCTGCAACTCGATCGACTCGCAGTACAAAACCAACTGCACCGTGCACCCGGAGCTGCTGTGCATGGGCCATCGCACCTTCATGAAGAAGATCCCGTGCAACTGGACGCAGGGCTACCGGTGGTCGACCACACTCATCCTGAGCATCACGATCGGCGGGTTCGGGGCGGACCGGTTCTTCCTCGGCCACTGGCAGGAGGGCATCGGGAAGCTGTTCAGCTTCGGCGGGTTGGGCGTGTGGACGCTGATCGATGTGCTGCTCATCTCGCTGCACTATCTCGGCCCGGCCGATGGTTCACTGTACATCTGAGCGAATAGTAGCAGCAGCAGCAGCACCAGAAGCAACCAGTAGAAGCAATAATTGTGATACAGCAGTGGCGTTAGTATTAAACACATAACCACGCGAAGGAAGGATTAAAATTTTACGATTTTTTTATTGATTTTTTCTGGGTTTTACAAGTTTCGACATTGTTTCCGTGTCTTCTGCTCCAAAACACGCTCCCTCTCTCTCGCTTCGCTTCTTCGCAGCTTTACACGTTCCAGACCGAGTGTGTGCCGCGGCCACGGCTTCGAACAATCCGTACAGAGGCGCGCGCGCGTGTGTGTGTGTGGTACACGGTGGCATCACTTCCCGCCAAGGAAACCAGTTGTTCCCAGTGGGGGGACTAGAGGATACACACCAGCCAGTACACACACACACACACACACACCACGATGCACACGGTCTGCTCCAGGCCGCGAGTCCGCACGCACGCACGTGGTCCAATGAAACGTAATCGTCATCTTGCGCGATGTTTAATGCATTTTAGAAGATGTTGTTAAATGACGTTCAAAAGAAAATGTTGATGTGTTGTTTAAACACAATCGCCTCTCGGGTTCTTTTTTCTGTTGTTCCTTTCTCTCTCCTAGCTAGCTTTCGGGGTCACATTTGATGTTGAATCTGTCTCTCTCTCTGGACTGAATCTTAGTCCCTCCGTGGGTTGTGTTCCTCCACTACCGCTTGCCGTATATGTGTATGCTGTGTCGCTGTTGTTTTCTCTTTAGAGTTATGTTGTATCAATCGTTCACACTACTGTTTTCATTGCTTAAACATTAATAATGCGCTTCTTGCGTTTCATTTCATATTTTTAAGAGGATGCGTTGCGTCCATATAGCTTGTATGTGTATTTGTTGTTTTGCTTCATCGATTGGGTAGCGCTCGTATTTGTTTCTTTGCATACCGATTTTTTAACTCCACCACCTGCGCGCGTCTCGTTCTAAAACAACAACCGGGTGGATTTTGTTAGCTGTGTTCTTCTACAGTTCGCGTTCAACATACTACATTGCATATTGTTTTATATGTTTTACATGCTGTTTTTTATGAATATTCCATAGTACTTTGCTGTTCTTGTGTTATCATTAAATGTATGCTGTTCTTCACTAGATCTTTCTCTTCTTATCTTTCTTGTTGTTGCGGGTACTTGTCGCACACAGGCAAACTGGCCCCTTTCCTTCCTTCCTTTGCTTGGCATATTAAAGTCCAATCCTTGTCCATTACTACCTTGTTGCATTTTCTTACTTCTTTCTTTTTCTCGCTCCTTTTATTACACCTCTAGTACAGGTATTGTTCTTCTATGTATGTGTGTTTGTTTGCTTGGGGTTTCCTTATTTAATGTTGGAGTTTGCTTGCTTATTTATTTCTTCATTATTTTTTGAAATATAGTAGAGTTGTTTTGTTTTGCATTTTGTTGTATGCAGATTTTCTTGCTTTCCTCTCTTCCTTGTCTTCTCTCTCCGTGTTGCTTCGTTTGTTATTTGCTTATGTTGTTTAACTCTTGTTATCGGTTAACTAAATATATGTGTATGTTGTATGTTCCTTTTTTTCTTAGTTTCATTTCTGTTTCAAATTGATAGTTTAATATAAAGAAGAGGGTGGAAAACGCACACACACACACACTCGCACACTTTCTGGTGGCAAACCGATGTTTTGTGTTTAATGCTACACAGAATGCTGCGCGCTGTGTGCCTGCGTGAGAATCTATTGTAATGCAATCGTTTAAATGTGTGTTACTGTTTTTTTCTCTGTTATTTCAAATTCAAATAATACCACACGCTTCTTTTTCGGCTTTTCACACTCCTTTTGCTTTCTAAGAGTGACAGCAGCTCAAGCAGTGGGTTTTTTTTCTTTTTAATAGAGTTGTTATACACTGCTTTCAATTTCACTCCTCTTTTCCTCTAATACCAGCGCTCGCTTACAGACAATAAATGTGTATTTTGGTTGTATGAATAACTTGCAATCCTTGTTATTTGTGTGTGTTTTTTTTTTTCTTACTAAATTTCTTCTGTATGCCCATTTCTCGGTCTTGAACTTTCACACATGCACATAATTCATCAAAATCGAGGAAATGGTAAAACACAGGAAAAACACAAACCTTATCTAGTTTCTAATAAAATTTGCCTCACGCGCATGAGTTCCCAGTGTACCTGAGAGGAGAACGAAGAAAAGGGCTCCCCGACTGTTCGACTTGCTGTTCCATGCGCCAACGGAACTACTCACGTATATGCGGGCGCTCGGTTTGGGGCTCGGTTGATATTGGACCTCAAAAATCCCCAAAACCAGGAGCGCACAGGTACCACCATCACACAACACGCGATACGATCGAAAGACCCCGATCGAATGCTAAAAATATCCTCTCGCCGTTCCACGACGCACGGCCACACACGCAAGCTATGGGGGGGGTTTCGAGCAATGGCTGTCTATTTTCGAACCGAGAACGAGCGCGCGCGCGCTCTCATGCTCGCGCCGCCTACTGTTCCTTCGAATAGAAATGCCTGATTAGCCACGTTTGTTCAGAGTCTCAATACCAGCCGGGAGACGGCAGCAACAGTAGCCCTATCATCATCCCTCACGATACACCGTCGAATATGATAGATGCGCGTGAGACAGCATACAGAGGGCTATGTGTGTATGTGTATGCAGTGCGCTATTATAATAAAACAAACAAACACTACAAACTGATTTTAAAAGCAATAGAATCCAATTAAACACCTTTTTCTTTGTACGATCTTAAGCTTAAGGTAAGGATGTAGCGCTATCTAAAAATGGTTTCAAAGCCGGGCCCGGATTGCTGGGGGGGGGGAGGCAAAGGGGAAATGATTAAAAAAAAAGCCGGTCACAACACAATCGGGAGGAAAATCAAAACATCGCACAAACTGGGTATTGTGGGTTGAGCGGAAGGCAAAACAAGAGGCAAAATGGACAAAATGCAAATCCGCAAACGCCAATGAAAATAATTCCCGGCGCGCTTATCACGCACTGCCCCGGAAGGGAAAATGGCGACAGCCACAACACAACACGTGATCGCACGTGCGTGTGCGCGCACGCCGCTTGCATGGATCTTTTTTCATCACCTTCCGTTCGCCACCGATGCGCTTCCGGCTACTCTCCCACAGCCTACTAACTGTCCATTTGCGGATTTTTGCCATCTCTGAGCTTCTCGAGTTGTAACGTTCTCTCCCCCTCAGCCCCAGTTTCAGTTACTTCTGTTCTGTGTTGTTTTCCTTACTTCAACTAACGCAATTTCTACACAACCAAAGCCAAAAAGCCACAAACCGAGTGAGTGGTGCAATTGTTTCCAGCACAACTTCAAAGTTTTCTCTTCATCATTTCAGCGCTAATGGTAGTGTGTAATAATTGCTAACCTAACCTTCACACGCCACACGCAACGAGGCTGAAACGATAGTTGGATGTACACCTAGAATGGGTTTTCTTCCTTCGCCAAACGGTTCGTTTTTCGTTCCCTTCTCGAGCACATTTTTAGTTGCAATTTTCCATTCCAACCTCGTCACGCTTGATGGGGTGTGTGTGTGTGTGTGGTGGTTGGTTGCTGCTAGTTGCCACTCGGCTCTGCTGCTTTCGCCTCTACCTTTCCCACGTGCACACACTTTTCCTTGCACATACTAGAGAGGGTGTTATGTTATTTTAACTTCAAACCAAACCAACTAACAATATAAAATGGATCAATTGTTATTTGCAACACTCAAACGCACTCGCATCTTTTTTTTTTCATCTGGTTAATATAGCTCTTTTTGCGGTTTTTGCGTTATTACTTGACGGATGCGAACCAACACGGACACAACACACGTGGTGATGGTAGGTGCTGTCCATGCTTACTAGATTATAATTCCAAGCTTAAATCGTTTCTATGTTTGTTCTTCCAATCCCGTCCTGTTGCTCTTTGCAATTGTAGAGCCTTCTGCTTTACCGGCCGGTTTAAATTCCAGGAAGGAACGTATTTCCAAATGGGTTAAAAAACATTGTATTCCTAAAAAAGCAATCCTAAATTTGTTTAAAAACTCACTTTCAAGCGGCTGAACTAAATGAACCGAATTATGTATGGTTATATGTGTGGTTTTCTTTTTAGTATCGAAACAGTTCCCAGTTGCAAGCCGTTGTCATGTGTGAATGCATAATGCATAAAAATGCAAGCGATATTTACCGTGTTTGTAATATTAAGGAAATAACAACACAAGATTGCTCTCCCTCCACAGTCACACATCACAACAACACCTGAACCGAGTTCCATTTTCTGCACTGGTTTTTTGCTGCTTCTAACCCCAACTCTGCCACTTTTAACCCGGCATTACCCTCATGCCTTGATTTTAATCTTCATCTTCTTTTAATATGCCGCATATCATCGATCGATCATTCCTCGTACGAAGCCGCTGTCTCGATCGGATGGCTTGATATCTTCGTACACAGGGCTCCATCGGTAAACACCTGTGCGCTACCACTTTTTGCTTTGCTGAGGGAGGAGATGCTGTTTGCTGACAGGCAGTGTGTTCCGCCATCAGCCAAACACACACACATGCGCCACGGGATGTATCGATCGTCCTCCATTATAGCAAGGATCTTTCGCTATGCAAGGAGACGACGCACGTGTGTGCCCCCCTAAAAAAAACACGTGGCGACAGCAGTAGCCACTTGATATCAGCGATATTCTTATAGGTTTTTAAGCAGGCAGCTCATGATGGTGGTCATTTCCTTGACGGGTGGCTTTGCATCCCAGGGATCTTACGAAAGGGTAATTGTTTCGCTGTTGTACAAAAGAATAGCGAAGATAGACGCTGAGCCCCGCGAAAGAGGTGCTCAAACGAGGGCATTATTTCTTTAAATCTTACTATCCTTGCTCCTAACTCTGTACCTCCGTACCATGTTTTTAAACCAATTAAACTCTATTTATTACTCATATGTGTTCCGTACTTCCAATTTAGGGTCATGGGCTCCCCTGGCGGGTGTGAAAGCCCTCTTCCCCATATTTTAGCCTGTTTACGTTTGGTCGTTTGTAAACGATTATGTGCAATGGTGTGTGTAATGGGGTGTGTTTGTATGGTTAAAATTATTAAATCTTCTTCTTTTTTATTATTTTATATCTCCTTTCGTCTGGTTTTTATCCATTTCTCCGCGTCTTTTGCTTCCTTACTCTTCTTCTGCTTCTGCTTCTACTACTGTCCTACCATTTAGTCCTATCGAACATTCTATTATTCATCATGCACCGAGAGAGCCGAGGGACCGCCGAAGGGAGTGGGCGCGCGATTAGATAGTGATGGTCGCTCGCGCACACGCACGCAATGTCTTAGCTAGCTTGCGCGATGATCGAATCGGAGGAGGCGGCGATTGTGCGGCGGTCGGTCGTATCTTCGAGACCGCCTGCTTCTGTTCTGCTTGCTTCTTTGCTTAACATATGTATGCTCGCTTTGCTCTAACGACGTTCGCTAGTATGCTTTTTCTTCATATGCCTACTAACATACACACATACACACAAAACAATAGGCGCGGTAGTGGAACAAGTTCTCAGTTGGAACGCACGGGTTGTTGGTTCTTATGCTGGAGGGGGTGGTGGTGTACTTACGCAATTCTTTTCCATGCTGGGGTGTCGGTGCTGTTTCCTTCAACACCCAACATTCCTTCCCGTTGACGGGGGATGATTCACGGAGACGGAGAGAGATAGATGTTTCTCGGTGCATGTTGGTTGGCCCGCCCGCACGATGTTTGCGCCGGATGGTGTACGCGGTGTGCGCGGCGCGCCTCCGCTCGAGAGCGGCTCTACGCATACAGGATGCGCGCAGGTCTTGGTGATGATTAAGTGATGGGGGGTGGAGGGGGTAAGATGGCCGCCCGCCGCCTTACGCCGAGCTCTCGGTGGTCGTGTTCTGCACGGCACTGTTGTTGCCACCGGCATCGTTGCGCGGGCGCTGCGGGTTGCGGCCACGGCGCGGGAACCGTCCGCGTCCACCGGAGCCGCGGCCCTGCATGCCACCGCCCCGGCGCGGTGCCATCTGCTCCTGGCCGCCGCCGTTCTGCTGGTAGTCGGCCTGGTAGTCCGGTCGGTAGCCACCGCGGCGCGGTCCGGGCGGTCCGCCCATGCCGCCGCCGCGTCCACCGCTGCGATAGTTGCGGCGGAAGAAGCGACGCGGGCCGCCACCGCCGCGACCACCCTGACCGCGCATGCCCCCATTGTCGTCCATCATGTTCTGGTCCATCTGGCCGTTGTCACCCATCACCATGTCGCGGCGGGGACCGCGCGGTGCCGGGCGCGAGTAGTACGACTGGGCGTACCCGCCACGTCCACGGGGACGGTAGCGGCGCGGTTGCTGCTGCTGCTGTTGCTGCTGCTTCACGGACTGCTGCTGCTGCTGGGGCTGATGCTGCTGCTGCTGTTGCTGCTGGTGTTGCTGCTGCGGCTGCTGCTGCATCTGGCCGTCACCATTCTGCTGCTGCCCGTCGCCCTGACCACCCTCGAGCTGACCGTCCTTGCTGCGGGTTTGGCCCGGCCGACGCTGGCCCCGCTTCTGCCACCAGTGGCGGAAGCCGCGCCGCTTCTCCGCCGCGTACTGGCTGCCCTTCACCGGCTCGCCCTGCGGCCCGGTCACGTTGGCCGCCTCGTTGCCCTTCTCGCCGATCACCACGTCGAACTCGACCTGCTCGCCGTCGCCGACCGACCGGACCGCCTTCTTTGGGTTGTTACGCGCGATCGCCGACTGGTGCACGAACACGTCCTCCTGCGTGTCGCCCCGGTTGATGAAACCGTAGCCGCTCTTCACGTTGAACCATTTCACCACGCCGGTCACCTTCGTCGCAATCACCTCCTTCTGGGGCTGGGCGGGTGCGGCGGCGGCAGCGGTAGGGGAGCCGGCAGCGGCGCCCGGCTTCTGACCGGCATCCTGTTCCGGCGGGGAGGCGGGCTGTGACTGTGCCGGCTGGTCACCGGCAACCGTTTGTTGCGGCTGTTGCTGCTGTGCGGCCGGTTGCTGCTGCTGCTGCTGAGGTGCTGGCGCTTGCTGCTGCTGCTGCGGCTGCTCAACGCTGGTCTGCTGCTGCTGGTCAGCCATGTTGCGAAGGAAACGTTCTAGAGCTTACCCCCTTTGCTGCACTGCTGCGTTAATGGCGGCACGACAATCGACACGAGGGCGACGGATCGGGTGGAAAGATGGCCACGCGGAAACTGAGAACCGAAACTTTTCCTGCGAGCTGCCGCAAGGGTGTTACACGCGATGATGGCGGAGATGGAGGTGGCGATGGTGGTAGTGGTGGTGGTGATGTTCTATAACCTGCACGCACACCGCTGCTCGGGGAAGAATTTTCGCTGGAGACACGGTAATGCTCGGATCTTATGAGCGCGATTCCACTGGGCCTGTGATTTTAACCTGCTGCTGCTGCTGCTGCTACGATGTAGAGTTGAACGCGGTAGTCATACTACGTGGGAGCGAGCGTTTTTTTTGGATGGTGAAAATTCCAACGTTTTTCAGTTCGCCATCAAGAAGAGAAGCACATCACATTTCTTTTTTCGGCTGAAACAAGGTTGCTAGATCACGGGATGCGCCCGGCCGTCGGGGGAAAATGCAGCCAAACGTCAGTGCGGCGCATCTGACAGCTGGACAGTGGGCCGTGCCGCAACCGGCAACCACGTGTTTTTATTTGCTCGGAAAAACATTCCAATTGCATTTCTTTTTCGACCGCTGTCTACATTGTTCATGTACTATTTCTTGTAAAAATACCTTATTACACGCAAATAATAGAAATTCCGTTAAATAAGAAGAGATGTTAACTGCATGAGAAATTACCAAAATGAAGGAAATCTTCTCGAATGATCTGGCCGTGTCAGGAACTTGATTGTTTCTACAAGCATTGAAATAAATTCACAAAAATTACAAACAACATGTTTTGCTCATGGTAATGGAAAGCCAATCTGCAGTTTGAGAACAAAGTTCAGAAAAATTCGATACATGGTCATGATATTTTGCCGGAATTCGTAACGAGACCATCACCTCTGCACTCCTGTCAACTTGGTGTCTATACATCTTGAAGTTTCGTAGAAAAAGATCACAATTCTGTGAAGTCGGCTTTCAAAAATCCCGGGTTCCGTTTAATCTCCTTCGTCGGCTTTTGCTTTATCCCTTTTAGCCGGTCAGAGCTATCTACAACGGTAGCATATTGGCATGGAGTAGATGAACTCGTGTTCCAGATAGAAGTCGACCCACATCCGGTCGTGAGAGCCCAATTTTAAACAGAATCAGTTTATCCTAGCCCCGAATTCTAGCCCCGTAACAACGACACTACGACGAAATTCAAACAACATTTTCGGACGCATTAAATCCACTTTCCGCTCGGCAGTTCCTTTCATTTCTGGAATCAGTTTTTGTATGATTTTATTTATCTCTCTGTTCTGATCGGTTGCGTGTAGTATTAGCGCATGTTTCTTATTCATTTGCCTTTCTCTTTTCTCCACCGTTCTATTTATTCCTTATCTCTTCATTGCCCGCGGAGTGAATTAAGCTAACCCAATGTTTACTCTAATTCCGGCGATCGGTGAAGAGTTTTCGCACTTCCGCCTCACTCGTACTCGTTCTCTCGTGACACCGGGTGAGGGGGGTGGTACTACACTTTTCTGTTTTGATTTCAACGCAATGTACAACACACCTTACATGTACAGTAATGCTTCTTCTCTCACTTTTGATCAGCTTTATGCTTCCAGTTACTGCTGCTTGATTTTGTGTATATTTTTCTTTTTATTTTTATTACTCTCTCTCTCTCTCTCTCGCTCTCTTTCTTGCATTTCATCCTTCTTAAGGGGGTTCGCACGTTTTTTTTATGTTCTCACACTTTTTTCTGTACTATTTTACATAGATGCGTTTTGTACGCGCAACTCGCTTGCGCTTTTCCTTACATACGCAACACCGCACGCGGTTCGGTCTCGGGGCGTTGCATACTTTGATTAGTAGTCAACAGAGAACCCAGGGAAAGTAGGTAGAGAGAGAGAGAGAGTACATGCTAGGTAGGTTTAGGTAGGTAGGTAGGAGGCTTCGACCTCACGCGGGCGCCCGCATTTTGTTGTCACCACTAAAGGGATAGAGGGATTATTGTTATAAATTAAACATTACAACATATTACTATTATATATTATCACACAAATGTTTTTTTTTCTTCTTCTTCTTCCTCCTTTTGTCCAGTAACGCCGATTTAACCTGATCTCGCCGCTAATATGTTTTGTTTTGTGCGGCACACGCTCAGTTTCTCTCTGCTTTTGCCCCCGGGCGGCGGCTGCCTGCTGTTTCGATTACTTTACTTATTATAATCTTCTGCACAGTTCTGCAAGCACTTTCAATCAGAGTGCTGTGGGTGTGTGTGTATTAGAGCTGCACTTTAGCTGCAATTGTTTGTGGGAAACGCTCACACATTAGACACTTTTTCTCATTTCGTTTAGGGTGGTTGGTGGGACTGAAGAAAGCAAATTTCACGCGTGAAACATATAAAAAAACCCGTTTCGTACATGAAAGCCAAATCTTGAGAAGCTAGAAAAGCTATTTTGCTCCCTTCCGTCTCTCTCTTTGCTTGCCAAAGTATGTAAAACTAACCGAAATGAATAACAGTTTCCATGTTGTTAATTTTCTTCATCACAGGGGTCTCTCATCCAACTAAATCATAATGCAATAAAATTTTGAAATAGCTCGTTTTTCTTTTGTTCGTTTGCTGTTTGCTCCAAATGTACAACTGAAAACGAAGCAGTACAAAATATACAAAAACAATTTGGGGAAAAAATAATAGTACGTTATAACGTTATAGTACCTCAAAATAGACCCTTTTCTGATACCTGCTCATGTTTTAATACAAATAAAAACAACAGATCATTAAAAAGAAGATGCAAAAATGAAAGCTTAAATAAAGTATACACCTCTCTACTGACATGCGTCTAAAACTATTCCATATTGATAAAAGCATTTGAAGTAATAAAGCTTGTAGTACACTTGTAGGATGTTTTCGTGTTTTTTTTACATAAATTACACATTAACACCCCTAAAGGGAAAGCAGGCGTTTTTTTTTTCAAACAAAACAAGGAAACATGATAATAGTAACACAAATCGTATCGAATAGTGGCGCAATTAGCTACCCCTTTTTTGCAGCATTATTCTCAGTCTGTTTCGCCTCGCAACTCGATCAGTTTTGTTCGACGAGCGCATGGGGCTGCCCTCCCCCCTGTGTGTAAGAAAATCTCCAAACAGGAAACGTACAAAGAGGGGGGGAAAATGGAAATCGTACAGAGTTACTTATTCACCACCATGCCAGAGAAACAATGGCCCCCCCAATGGCCAATGGGCCGAAGGATAATATCAAAATCCAAACTTTTCCTCTACTTTCTTGCCGGTTTGCCATGCGTGGGGAAACGTGACCCGTGTGAACAGCCCGCCCTTTTTTTAGCCATCTCTACAATGTGCGCATCAAAAAATCGCCTTGCGAAACCTGTGAGGTGTTTGCCGTTGTTTGCCTTTCCTGGGGCTGTAATGGCAAACGTGTACCACTATCGATTGTTTTTTCTTTTCCATGTGCCCTTACACAATCTATTCTTCTTCTTAGACATTTCTTCTACCAACACTATCATGTGATGTGGGGGTGACCTTTTTGTTTATCGTCGTCAAATTACTAAAGGGGAGCACAAAAAACGACAAAATATCAAAAATATGTTTTGCTGTGCTGCAAAATCTGGTTTTGTTTTTTTTTTCTCTCATTCGTCTGGATTCTTCCCTCTCTTTCATTTGTTATCATTCTTTTTATCTATGGTTTTCCTTCTCCTTTGTTTTTCTTCGCCATCTTTTTCGGTGATGTTCAATTGCTTTCCTCCCCTCCCCCCCACTTCTGTTGCTCGGGGGATTTTCTATTCATATGTTTCCCAGAGTCTGTTTGCGTCTGGATTTGCAACCTTGTGTGTACATTGCTTGCTGCCTATCCCTAATGTAGGATATTCCTTTAATAATCATATTCATAAAATATATACTTTGCTTTGTTTGCTTTGTTTGTTTTTGTATCTTTTCTTGTATTTGTGTGTATGTAATCGATATTCTTCTATTCTAATATTACTGTTGTTACTTTTTTTCTTCTTCCTTTATACTGCTGCTGTTGCAATTGCTCTCGTGTCGATTTGCTTTTGCGAGTTGTTTTCCCTCTATTTTCCTTTCTCGCTTCGATGCTCTCTCTCTCTCTCTCTCTTTCTCGCTTGGAGCATTTCCCATTGTGTAACCACTTTGCGACTAAGATATATTAAGCCATTGGTTTTGCGGTTATCGGCCCCGTGCGAATCTCTATCATTAATCGCATCATTTGCTGATTTTAGCGAATAAAGTTTGGTATTGTATTATTTTATCTGCTTTTGTATTTTTAAACGGATGTAGCGCCCTTTTGTTACCGTTCTTCTTTTGTTCCAGTTTTGTTCGTATGTGAGCTTTCGGGCTTACTGAGTGGATGTGTGTGGGTGTTTCGGCGGATGGTGGCAAGCGCGAAAGATGAACGTGCACACGTGGTTTTACAGAGTAATTTGCTTTAATTTTTTTTTATTTGCTGCCTTCGCACACTGTTAGTTCACTTGTTGATACTTTGTTCTGCCATAGTTCCATAGCTGCTTTAGATTGCTATTAACCGTAATAGTTCTGATGGGTTTCCTTTTCTGCTTATTGCATATCTCTTAACTTGTGTGATGATGCACATTTTCCTCATTTTTATGCAAATTCAATTTGCTGCATGCAATTAGCTGCTACAGTTGCCGTACGGCGCCCGGTGTGTGTCTGTGTGATGTTTGACTTTGTCTATATAAATAAATGAATTGAAAACTTTCTTGTTCGGGGGAAAAATAGACAGACCACACTACAAAAAAGCTCGTATAAAATAAATAATACTCGTAATGATCCCAAATGGGGGCTTTTCGGGTGCTCACTACTTGCTTGTTCGTGGCTGAATAAAACAGAAAACCGTTGTACCTGGTACAACGCGTACCGTACCATACCAGAAATTGGGGGAAAATCCGCAGAACCAACGCTAACAGGCCTTTTATATTGCCAACTGTCAAACACACAGGTGCAACGAACAAAAATGCCGACGAAACCTTCATCGACTCGAATGGCGAAAACGATACCAAATGTTCTCCCGCTCGAGTGCTTCCGACGGAATCGATCGAATGTCATGCGAGCAAAATAATAGGCCTGCAAAACACACCCACCGGTCACACCGGCAGAAGATGGAATTGGAAGCGGAAGAGCGGTCATCCAGGCCGCTTAGGAATCCTTCGTCAGCTCCTTTTGGTAAGCGATCGGGCTGACGAGCGCTTTGAGGAAATCGTTCTGCGTTTTCAGTATCTCGTGTATCGTGTTGAGCCACTCGCTGTGCAGCTCCGGTGTCGGTGCCGTGCAGATATAGCTAAGACTGGAACGTTGCGGGTCGATTGAGCAAAGCGAGAACCGATTGCCATTCGTCTGGTCGGAAAGATCCTGTAGCGTCATTTTGTTCACCTGTGAAGAGAGGGGGAAGGAAGCAGAAAGAGACGAAGGTTAATGAGTTGCGTAAAGGAAAAGGCGCAGGGTTTTAAACCCCCCCTATAGCCTTACCTGAATATGCGCCTTGTAGATGTAGTTTGGACTGGTGAACTGCGTTTTCTTTCCGACGATCTCGGCAAAGATGATGTTCTGCTCGAACAGAAACACGTGCAGCTCCTTCGGTTTCTGGGAGTTGTACGAATTCTTATCACTACTCGAGGCACCCTCGACACAGTACAGCGGGCCGTGCAGCAGCAGTTTGCCCTGTGTCGTTATTTTACCCTGCAAAAAAAACCCGCGGAAAGAAAATGGTACAATTCGGTTGCTTACAGGGTTTTTCCAGAGGTTCTCATAGGGTTGTGGAACACTTCCTTGACTCTTTCTTATGGGAAATGAACTTCATATAATGTAAATTGGACTCTATGGCCTTTTAGACAGGCTCGTTGAAAATTCATATTAAATTTGTCCAACAAGGATCCAATTCCCATTACATTAAGTTAATTTCTTGTAGGAAAGAGTCAATAAAATGTCCCACAGCTATGAGAACTCCTCGCTAACTCTTTATATAAAAATAGAGAAAGAGTGTATTGAATACATACCTCAAACTTTTGTAACCGACCAACGTCCATCATATCGTTGGCAGCCTTAGGAACTACTTGCATTATATGCATCGCTTCCTTCAATCCTGGTACTTCCTCGGTGAGACCGGCCCGCAGAGTATGCTTCAGGATATCTTTCAACAGTAACTCGTACTTCATTATTCTTTGGACTGGTTTGATGAGCATATCTCCTAACTGGAAAGCAGGCAAAGGTGACGGTCAGGCATCTTGAAAGCACCACATCGCATAAGCCATATACTTACACATAGTTTATACTTTAATTTTAAGCGTAATTCATCGAAGTAACTCATATGCTCCTGCACGATGTGCTCCGAGACCGGTTTGTTCTGACAGTAGACGACGTACATGTGCAGCTTCCGTTCGCTCCGCTTGATTAGCGGCCCAAGCTCGTACGGGTTCTGTAGACACTTTTGCAACGCTTTGAGAAAATGACTGCAAAAAGGTGGGACAAACGGGAAATGGAGCGTGAGCGACCGGTATGTGTGTGTGTTTGCTGACCGCGTAAATTCCGCCCTTGCCAACTTACTCTCTGTGCCACTCGTATATTGCTTCAATGTTGCCAAATACCATCCGCTCCTTGCCACCCTTCAGATCGTCCGGGATCAGTACCGTGCTGGCCGGGTTACGTATCTCCGCTATGTATCTGTGTAAGTGAAGCAAATGGAATTATAAAACCTCAAAACCACACCTCACCACACCCACCCACCTACTTACCCATTCACGATCTGCGACAGATCATTCACGTACGCTTCCTCGGTGGTGAGCAGCTCGCGCAGCGCATAGTTTCGCTTCCGCAGTATGTCCTCGATGCACTGCTCCTCGGTCAGCGTATCGTCGGCCGCCTCGTTCTCCGAGAACTGGGGCGAGATGGCCGGTTTGGCGATCGTGTGCCCACCGTTCAGTGCCATCGTGCCGGAGCTACTGCTCCCGTCACCGACCATCAGGCCCATCGCGAGCGCAGCCGCTGCACTGCTGCTGCTGCTGCCACCGCCACCGTCATTGTCGAGATACTTTAAGCTTTCCACCTTCGCCTTCACGAACTGCTCGATCTCGGCCAGATCGGCGGGCGGCTGCGCACCGACCGGCTCTTCCAGCGACTTGAGCGACATGGCCTTGGTGATTTTGTTCGTCGAACCGGCGGCAGCATCCTCGGCGGAGGACGGCACCACGGAGGCGCCGCTCAGGGCGGATGCCGTGTCCTGTATCGGTTTCATCGGCGGCGGCAGCTCGATCGCTGTCGCTTCCTCATCCTCCGGCTCTAGCTGGGCGGCGGAGGCGGCCGCCGACGATTCCTGCTCTTCCGGCGGTTTTTCCTGCTGGTTGGGCTGCTAGGAGTGGAGGGAAAAGAGTTTATTGGAGAAGGTTCTTCTTTGGGCGAGTCAAAAACTCAAATAAACTTACCTTAACCTTCTTGTCGGAGCCCTTCTTGCTGATGAGCGTCTTCTCCACCGGTGGTAGCTTATCCGATTTGCCGTGCGACAGCTTCCGGAACTGTGTCGGGAGCCATTTTTTCCTGGAAATATATTAAAGAAAAAACAAACAAACAATCACTATCAATTCGATGCGTCACCCCGACCGTTTGAAAGTCATCGAAGCAAGTTTCACAACGTTTCATCCAATTTACAATAGCGGATCGGTTATTTGCAGCAATGATAACACAGTCCCCCCTCTAGCCGAAGGGGCGATGATAACATGTAAGTATCGAGAGCGTATTTTGTTTGCGCTATTTTTCCCCCTCCTCTCTACAATATCAACCTGATCAAGAGACTGTGCAGCGTTGTCCAGCTGAGGAACGACGAGCTGAGACGCGATACAGTGCCGCTGCCGAGCTGGTGTTGCTGCTGCTGCTGTACCGTCGAGCGTTTCTTTTTGTTTCTGCCCATCGAAAATGGCTCGGAACTCGACCCCCTAAACCACACCGTTCACCTTGGAGGGTTACCTTATACTGGTTTTTGCTGTTGGTTCCGGTCAAGATTTGACCACAAAAAAGGAGACCTTATCGAGACCTTTTGACGAATATATGTTGCAGAACCCGTTTGCAATCGCTTATCAGGACAGGGTTTATCCGTCGTGTGCACTGATACACACGTAGCACTAAAAGGGAATCGGCTCTCTCTCAAAAAAAAAATAAATAAAAAACGCCCTTAGAAAGGGAACGCTTGTGAATGAAAAAAATGCGGGATTTTCGGCCAAACCAAACAAACGCACACCGTAACACTGCACCTCCTTCTCCCTCCTTTTGTACCTGGTCATCCCCGTCGACGGTGGATGTAGCACCAGCGCACCATTCTCGTTCTCCTGGTACCGGTCTTCCTCGTTTGCACCATCGTACCCAACGGCCTGGTGGTGCTGCCGTCGCCACTGACCGCCACCGGAGCTATCAGGCGTACAGCAATCGGGCTGCTGGCAGCACGCAAGCTGGAA
Organism: Anopheles coluzzii; assembly: GCF_943734685.1. Classification (NCBI taxonomy): domain Eukaryota; kingdom Metazoa; phylum Arthropoda; class Insecta; order Diptera; family Culicidae; genus Anopheles; species Anopheles coluzzii. The sequence continues at coordinate 103,611,214 of NC_064670.1, read as the reverse complement.
CCAACTTTGCAAGCACTGTGCACACGACATGGCATACGACAGGGTGGAGGGGCGCTGGTTGGAAGATATTAACCCTCCCCAGCCACCCAAACTCGATCTTCGCGCGTTCGGCAATGGGCTCTTTGCGGGCTGGATTAATCCCTGATTACTCATTCAAAGGTCACCACTGCCACCACACACAACACTCCACACAGATCGGGAACCTTCCAATCCCACCCTCCCCAAAAAAAAAAGTGGCCCCCAACGTGCGGTTTCTTCTATTTTCTATTTTTTTTAAATGTCGCACCGTCTCGCGCGCATTCGTCCACCTTCGGGGAAGGTGCTTTAATTACTGGGAGGTGGTAACATATAACAACAACAAAATAGAACAACAAACAAAAAACCCACCAAACTGTCACCGATTCACACCACACTGATAAAAAAAAGAACTAAGATCTCTACATAGAGCTAGGAGGCAGTTGGCAGTGTGCGTGCACGTTCCATCCATCCATCATCGCCATCATTACCGGCTTAACCCCTCTAGGGCAGGCCGTCTCTTTTCCCCGTTCAACCAGCGGGAAGCAGTCATCGATAGTGTGGCGTGTTAGGCTTCTAACACACGCTCTCTCTCTCTAACACACAAACACACACGCCCAAAGTGGGGTGGCGCGACCACGAAACAAATGGGACAATGGGGCAAAAAAGGGGTAAAATACATAACCACCCCCTTCAGACCTCAGCACACCGGAACACACACACACACACGCAGACAGGGCTAGTGTTGCTGAAGAGGCCAAGGGGATGTTATCAGTGAGCATTCCCCACCCCCCTCTTTCCCTATATGGTCGTCGTAGGCTACACCGCGCCCAACCCAGTTCCTGCCGGTGCTTTATCTGTTGCACGATTCGTCACACACCTGTCACCCGCATACTCCACAGGGTGTCTCTATGTGTGTGTGTGTGTGTGTCACGACAAATGTGTCGCGTTTTTGGCGTGTTTCCGCGCGAACCCGTTTCAGTGCCCCAGTTGTGCCATTTTTTTGGAGGGCAGAGTTTGGGGAAGGACTTGGCGGCGCTGCAGCTTACAGTTTGCCATCAAAGGACCATTTCTCTTTGTCACCTGCCCTCTGTCTCTCTCTGTGGACACATGAAACACACGCCTAGGGGTTTCATTGATTTGGCCAATGTTTTATCCGGGCGTGTGTGTGTGTGTGTGCGCGCTAGACCAAAAACTCTTCACACCTATTTGCACACTTCCCGCTCCGTCAGTGTCTTACACGAACTGTGTTCAAATGTTCTTTTCCCACACCCCGTTTTGCTCAGTCCTTCCACCTTTCCCCATGTCCCCATGCGTACGGGGAGTTGTGTAAATATTTACAAAATCAAAATATTTACCACACACACGCACACGGTACGCTCCTCTTCCTCCGATTGCTCCACCATGACCATAGAGTACATCCTTCCAAGTTCCAAGCAACCAGTGCCAGAGTGTGCTGAACCGCAAAGGCCAGCCGACCGCCCGCCACTTTTATGCAAGAGAGCCCTGGACAACGCACACACACACGCTCGCTTGGGAGTGCAGCCGTGGTTGGCCGGTGGTCTGCCGTAGGGCAATGTCGGATCGCGTCGGGTTTGATTTCGATTTGATGTTGACGCGGCGGGCGCGCGCGCTCTTGCTTCAAACCGCGTACACAACACTTTGTCGGTTCCGGCGCCGATGGGCAGCGGGGTGGGTGGTTCTGTGTTTACCACAAGGCACTTTATCACAAAGTGTTGACATGTGTGTGTGTTGGTGTCGGTGTCTGTGTGTACGTCTAACTTCTCGTCTGTCTGGCGGGTTTTGATGGAGCAACGTGCGCGCGCTTCGCATCCTCTTTGGCGGTACTTTCCTTTCCAAATGGACGGCGAGAAAAAGGGAATGGGGATTCTACCTTCTACAACCCCCCTTAATCACACACACACACACACGCGAGTAGTGATGGTTTGAGTGCAGCTGCAAGAACAAGCGCCGGGGTGATGTCTCCACGATAAGAGTGGCCCCAACTTCCTTCGCACACACGTTTGTTGAATTTCGCCCAGCAAACGCTGTGTGCTGCGTGTGTGTGTTTGCTTAAGCAATTGAAAGTTCAATTTATTGCCGCCTTGCCGGGAGGTTGAAGCCAGTTTTTCGCGGTCCAGGAAGTGCAACAATCAAGCGACTTCTTTGCACGTGTTTGGAGAAATACAAAGAGAGAGAGCGAGAGAGCGTGCGAATGTGTATACAATTGCTCCCGCTGTCAACTTTAAGTGATGGCTTTATTAGCTGTCAAAAAATACTTCGCCACTTACATGTGCTAGTAGTGCAATAAATCTCGTGCAAAGAGGAAAATGAACCCAAAAGGGGTTAAGCTGACCCCTCCCTCCATCCTTGAATCATTTCAATCTCCAACCCTCGCCCCACAAGGGTTGAACACTAAACGCTTTTCCGCACCGCCAATTAAGAAGCGTAACCCGTCCCCAACCCCAATTGAAGGGAGAGGGAAGAGTGCATATGAATGAACCTGCGCGGTTTTCCCCCAATACTAAACACGACCCAACGGCGGTGCTATAGCAACCGGGATCAACGCTCGGTTTAAAACGGCAATTCATTAATCTCACACACACGCGCGGAGGGAAAACTCACTTATAAACGCGCTGTAAAGAAAACTAATATTCTAAAACCGTGTTGCGTTCCTGCTTGCTGCTGGTTGTGCAATATGCGAACGTCTGTGTCGGTCTCTCTCTCTCTCTCTCTCTCTCTCTCTCTCTCCTCTCTCTCTCTCTCCTCTCTCTCTCTCTCTCTCTCTCTCTCTCTCTCTCTCTCTCTCTCTCTCTCTCTCTCTCTCTCTCTCTCTCTCTCTCTCTCTCTCTCTCTCTCTCTCTCTCTCTCTCTCTCTCTCTCTCTCTCTGCTTACTACATAATACGCCATCGTCTACCCAGATATCGAGGCCAAGGATCACCTCCGACGAGAGAGATCAGCGTCTTTTACTGACGGTCATGCTTGGAAACTATTTCTAAATTATGATATATTTTGCTCCACTCACCGCCCAAATCACCCCTGGGGAGTCAACCCCCAACCTATGTTAAATGGTTTTTTTTCAGTGAAGGGGGGTGGGGGATGGGAGCTAATGTTACGATGACATTTTTCAACCAAACACCCAACACGGTCGATTGCAACTGTACAGACTCTCTCCACCCTCCTCAACCGTTCCAACCCCGTTTGGCCTCCCATTCCCAACCGGTGAGATCTTCTGGTCTTCTTCTCTCAACACCCCACCGATGGCAGGCGAGCTGTCAAGACAAAGATTGGCATTTCAGCGCTCTTTTGCATGAAAAATCACTCAACAAGTGTAATCAACACCGGCATTAGTTTCTAATTGGGTCGGCATTCCAAAAAGCTCTTCTAAGGGGGGGGGGGGGGGGGGGGGAGCAAATATGTTCAATTATGTCGCCCCCAAAATTTGGCTCCAAAACCCGGAAAGCCACACAAGGCGCTCCTTACGCCGCGCCCACAACCACCCTCTTGAAAGGAAGTGACCATTAACTGAAACACGTTTGGAAAGGGGCCAGAAAAGTCGTTGAAAATTGGAAAAAGCATCGGCTGGGAGCAGTGTAAAAAAAAAAAAAACCTGATGGCCATTGGCACGATCAGTCGACCATTTTTCTCTCGCACCAAAGCCAGAGACATCCATCTCTTAATTAACTCACAACGCGCCGCAACACAACAAGGCTGTCGATTGTCGGACAACCGATTCGAGCGTTGTTAAGGATGTTGGTGAAAAGGTGTACTAGATAACATTTTACAGTAATTGGGGGAAAAAACTTAATTACTTTCATATAAATCACTAAACAGCCATCAGTGAGTTACAAATTAGAGCAAGTACTTAATTTGGCATTTATTTTTGCCTTTTTATTAAAAAAAATGCTTCCCAGTTACTATCTGCTGACTTTAAACCTGTTACACGTTACATTCACTAGTTACTAGTTACTATTCCTTAGTTAATTACTAGCATTCTTGTTACAATCACCCTTTTATTTAACTCCAATGTGTATGCCAGTTACTTGTCGCAGGTTGTGACTAGCAACTTATTATTTCCAATAATCATCTCTTACCACGGGACGGCTCCGTGGTTCAGTCGTCAACTCGAACGACTCAATAACTAGCCCGTCATGGGTTCAAGCCTAGAATAGTACTATATCCCCGTAGCAAGGATTGTGACTATCCGGCTGCGTGGTAATTAATGTAGTCTTGTAAGCCTGTGTAAAGGACGGGGCATGTCCGCGTAGGACGTTACGCCAAATAGAGATATAGAGCATCATCGCTTTAGCTTTTCATTTCAATTCCGTCTTCAGAGCTATCCGGTAGCTTGAAACTAGTTACTAGGTAATAACAAGGTAATAAGATCTAAAGCAAGCAATCAAGCTTAAGATTTACTTCAGTTTGCTTCTATTGGCACAATAAGTTTCGCCTGGAAATAGTGAAAATACTAATCCAAAATACCCAGAACGTATTTGTGTTCACTCTACACAGCATTTGACCCGTGGAGAGTAGTAGTTTGCCGAGACTCCATGCCTTCAACATTTCACCATTCCAGTTACTGGTTATTGGTTATTCATAGAGGAGTTACTGTAGTTACCATTCGATACATTACAATTCTACAAATTCCCATCTATATTCTGTACTTGAAGTACACAGCGGCACGATGCCAGAACCCCCGTGACCGCTAAATAGATATCTCTGCTCCGAATAATTAGTACTAGTGGCCGGTACTTTTCGTTACATAAGTGTGACGCTCTCTATGATGGCGTTGTTGTGTGCTGCCGTGGGCAGTGCAAAAATCACACTACAATGTCAATTATTTATACACCGAACTACCAGTGTAACTTGCTGCTACCTGTGCTGCAGGATGATGCTGCATGTGCATAACGAACTTGTTTATCTTGAACAGTACTACCCAGAACACTCACTAAACAGCTTCCAAATTCAAATCAACTCAATTGGGTAAGTCTGTGTGTTTTCCCCGATCACTGGGGGCTGCTGTAGTGCCGTCCCGAGGGCTACAATCTAGCGAAACTAGGGGGAATTTCAATTATCACACGGCAGAGAAGCATTTAACCTGTTTTATATACTCTCCCGTCGATGGGAAGTACCCACACTACCAAGCAGTGGCAGTAACTCTCCTGTATCGAGAACCCCATTTATTCCCACCGCACGATAATGTGCCACCAACGTGTGCGTTTATGCCAATGTATCGTACCTTCGGAAGGCAAAAAACCACCGTCACAAAAATGCAAAACTAAAAATGCAACACCCCCCTGGCCGCTTACCTCAAGCACACATTCCCTCCACCGGCACATATTTTATCTTTGTACTGATAAAGCGTCATTTTCACTGCTGCACCACCCCACATGATGGGGGAGAGGGGCCGTCGTTTTGTGTATCGATATCACTACGTCACCAGCAGCAGCAGCAGCAGCAGCAGCCACAAACAAGCAAAAACGAATAAACTAGATACACTCTAACCACAACGCAATTCCGGTTAGACACAATTCCGATTAGAAAACTGAGCAATCACTGAGTTAGTTTATTTCTTGTTGGTCTCTTGTTGGTCACTGGACAAGAATGTGTTGCGACACGATCTGTCGTCTGTTCGGTAGGGTATATAAGACGGACAACTCCCCCAGCTCCAGATTTCACAATATTCGGCGTAGTTTTTCCAAGGACATCATCACAAAAAGTAAACACCGTTCGCCCTCTCCGTCACATTCACTGCGTGTGTGTCACCTTTTTTGGCGCTGTTTGTGACGATCGAGAAAGGTGGAAAGAAGATGTTTCTTTGCCCACCCTTCGAGGCAGACACAATCACAAATCTGTGTTGCCGGGTGTGATGGTGATGATAACCCTCCACTCGTTATCGCTCGCTTTGTGCACTCTGCCGAGAAGGGTTTTAGTTTGTTTGCCGGTGAAAACACACACTTGGCCACTACGAATTAGTTGTACACACAATGGCAACTATAGGACATTCGCAGGCTTTAAAAGATCCTTTTAAAAACTCTGACGAAATTCCTGAAGAACTAAGGACTTAAAGACACATTGAGACGCACTGAAACATCCTCTAAATCCACTTCCACTCGCTAACTCGCTTGTTCTAGCTGCCTCTAGAGACTACCGTACACAACAACCCGTGCATCTGTTCGCATCCATTGCCAAACCGTGACTGTGCCAGCCAGCAGCCGGCCAGTCCAGAGACAGTCAAACACCCCCCACGAGACAATCTTCAAACACGATCGGTTCACACGATCGCCACTCTAACATACGGCGGCGGGAGACGGTGTAGAACATCCACACTCATTCCCGCTCGGTGTCTTGTTTCCTAAGTGCAACAACTGAGAGAGCCGAAGCGCCGTGTGGGTGATCGTGTGTGTGCGGCGAGATCGCTTTAACAGCGCGCAACAAAACAAAAAAATAAATAGTCCCAGCGAGGGGGCAGAGTGCTTCCTTGAACATGAATCTGAATGCCAGCAGACGGTGGGTAAGGGAAAAACGTTCTCTCTCTTCGTTGTTGCCGCTGAATATTCTTTACAGAAATAAGCAATCCTACTACAGATCCTGTTTGTTCTGGTGCACTCGCACTGGTGTGCGTCATTGGGCCGAGACACAAGGTGGGAAAGAGGGGGGGGGGGAGTAAAGCTGTCTTTATAATAATTTGCTATGCATTGCAAACCAAAGCTGGCCCTTATTATTCAGCTCTTGATACGATCAATTAGTCTCCGGTGTGAAAAGGAAAACAGAAAAAACGCCCAAAATAAAAACATTGAATATTAACTTCTAATAACATCCTCCTCCTTCTCTCATCTGGCGTCATTACCATCATCATTGAACGCAGTTAATCTCAGTGTGTCACACCCCGCACTGTTTGCACGGTACATTTACAATGCAAATTAGAGCAGCGCGCTGCTCGGTAAATATCGCTAGCGCCAAAGAGCCGACGAGGAAAGAGCCTTCTCTATCTCTCTCTCCTCCTCCTCTCTGCCTTTTTATAGAAATATCACCGCCGAGCACAGTAAAATGAGAGGAAAATTAATGTGCGATTTTTCACACCGTACACCTTTCCCATTTCCCGCTCTGCTAACGGAACCCCCTGTCACTCGTAGGTATTTTTTTACTGCCTCTTGTTGTTCGACTAGCATTTCCTTATCTGGTTCGGTACCCGGGGGTCGATCGGAAACATTGGCCGGGTGGGCACAAATCACACTAAGGGGACCGGGTAATTACCCACGAGCCGGTGACGCCTTTGCTGGCTTGGTGGTGGTGGTTTCGTCCCTTCTTCAAGGTGGTTTTGACAAATGGAGGCGCCCAGCCCAAGGATCGGGACGGAATACAACCAATCATTGTACCGGTTGTTGTTTCCTAAGGCCACAGCAACAAAGCAGCTAATCGGGAAGCGGATATAAACAACGGAGGAACTGGGTAGAAGATAATTTAGCCCGGAAAATGCGATGTTCGGTTCGCTTTCTCCGAAGCTTCGATTTCGCATCGAACTCCCAATCTCAGGGCTGGGCGGGTGGCGTGTTTTGACAAATGGTTCTCAAGAAACACTATCTTTCGTTCTCCAATCGAACGATAGCATCGCAGCAGGGTTCGGAAATGACTTTTGCACGCTTCTTGCAGTGAGAAAATGTGGCACCGCCGAAGATGCCTCCGGAAAAACCGGAAAATTGAATGGTAATAATTAGTTGGCAGGGAAAATAGCCCGCCCCATTGTGCTATATTTATAAGGCCAGCAGCAAGATAATTGAACCGGAATTTGTATGCAAACAAAATACAGTGCGTGTCATAAATTTATGATCGTGTTTTTTTTTGTAATTTACTTAAAATAATTAAAAATCAAATTTCTTTGTAATTTTCTTCTACTTATTAAAGCGAAAGATGAAATGTACAGGGGTTCCGAGTCAATTTCCAATGAAAACACAATTTTTGATTGCGCAACAATTGTAATAAATAACATAACATTAATATTTCTTAAATATGATTTTCAACACATCCCAAGTTCGATTGAGTGTGACAGTTTTTGTTGATGTGTTGAAAATTATATATAAAAACTGAAATTTTATTGCGATGCCAAAACAATATGCGATAAATGTAGAAAAGCATCTTGCAGGCGGTGAAAATCAACGTGCACATTCGAAAGTGACCTGGTAAACCCCGTATTTTCAACAACTAGTTTTTGATAATCCAAATGCTCCGTCGAATCGAACATTTTCTGCCCATTTCCAGAGTTTTACAAGTCACTTTCGAATGTGAACATCATTATTCGCCGCTTTCAATTTGTTTTTCAACAGCTGTCGAAAGGTTAAACAATTGCATCATAATAAATTTTCAATTCTTACACATAATTTTCAACACATCACAAAGAACTGTCAAACTCAACCAAGCTTGAGACGTGTTGAAAATCATGTGGAAGAACGAAAACCTAATTGTGATGCAAATACAACATTTGACAGCTGTTGAAAACCATTTCGCGACGCAATGAAACATGTTGTAGACATTGGCACTTGACTCGGAAAACCCTGTATTTCAGCTTCAGTTTCTTCGTTTGCTAACCCCTATCTCGTACAAGATGAGCACATCCTGCGCCCTCTATTCGCTTCTCAGACTCTCACAGGTCCCCGTTCCCTTGTTGTGCCCGTGTACCATCCTCATTGTTGGCGTGCATCATCACACATGCACAACCTGAGGGCATGCGTCACCACTTGTGTGCGTTCTAACGGCAATGACGAAGAAAAGTACTACAACCTCATCCCCCAGCGTATTTGCATCTTTGAAGCGATTGTTCGTGTATGTACACGCGGGAGAAAAAAACAAGACCGATTTGGTGCATCGATCCTCCCACTCTCGTTGGTTGGGGTTAACCCCTTTCTCACCCTGCCGCCAGCGTGCACGAGTTGAATGAAGCTATAATTAGGTGCACCCTTGATACGTCAAGGCGTGGATACGAGATGAGATGGAGCAATGATACCAACAACCCACAACGATTTCACGTGAATTTCGTCTACGAGCGTGGCGCTTCACCGCTAGAATAATATTACTCACAACGATGCCCCGCACGCATACGGTTCATCCTCTTGCGGGGTCGGCTTTTCCAGGTAACCTATACCATTGGTTTAGGAGTACCAAGACAGCAGAGATGGCGGAGAGAGCGAGAGCAAGCACAGGAAAGTATCATCACCGCGAACCGTGTTGCCGAGATACGCTGCCATACTGCAGCAACATACTGCACTCTTGCTGGGTGGGATATAAAGGACACAACATCCTACCCTACTCGCCGCAACTGAACAATTGCAAAACGATGTGAGTTGTGTCTTCGCAAGCAAATGCTGCGTACACATTACACACCGTCGTATGACTGGCGGCAATGGAAAAATAGCATTACTCATGTGGCACGGCAACCCCCCCTGCCATTGCAGTATAAAGAGCAGAGTGCACACCTAGAAACGAAAACAAAAAAGATTACTCGTGAATTCCTGGCCCATGTCCGACAAGCGAGAGAGTCCAACGCTTGTGTGACAGAGAGCAGGGTAATCGGACCGGGCCAGGGCCAAAACCCACCCAAAGGGATGGATGATGAAGTGGAAAATTGCTGATTTATTACACACCACTACACCACCCACTGGTGATGGTGGTGGTGGGCAGGTTGTCCTCAAAAGGAGCGGGGATTAACACGTCGGTCCCACGGCGATGGAGTTCTTAGTTATTTTTACCTATCCTACCATCTTGTTTTTGGGTTTGTTTTTTTTCTGTTCTCCCTGATGTCTTCCAACTGATGCGCACTGTCCAAGAGCTTATCTTATGAATTTTGCAAACCCAAAGGTGGGTGGGAAGAAGCGAGGACCCACTCCTTCACCCACTCTCCGGCTAAGGATATTGCAACCGTATTTTGCAAAGTATGGCTTCATTCAACAGCACAACAAAAAACTACCAGCAATCACAGCAAATTTTACACAGGCAAAAGGTCACGGGTTATACATACAGACACACACGTACGTACACAAAAAAAAGGTACACAAGGCCCGTCCACTCGTAATGAATGAAAAACACTGAGTGCAAATGAGAATCGCATTTGGGGTTTGTTTAGATTTAGAACAGCCTACGGGCCTGGGGAACTCTGGTTGTGCACAAAACTTACCCGCTGCTCGTGCTCTTAACTTTCACCTTTTAGCTTTTAGGAGTGAAGGGGAGTACGCGTAGGCCGGTCGTCAATGGCATTTATAAATTTTAATTATCATTCTGCCGTTGGAACGCTCCGTCCCACTGGGCTGCTATCCCCAAACAGGCACACAAAACTGTTTGAAAAGGCAAAGTGGGAAGTGTGCTTTGAGGGAGGGGGGATGAATTAAACACAACCGAGAGAAGAGAGCAAATTTTAACCTTCAGTGTTGTAATACGGCCAAACGGAGGTCCTACAAAAAAGGGATCTTTCATTCCAAAACCATACACTGCTGGCCGGTGGAGCTGTAGTAGTAGTAGTAGTAGTTCCACCCAAACTCCCCAACGAAAGGTTAACCATTTCTACTTAACCGAATTGCTCTCGAGAGTGTGTACGCCCCGAAAGATGCTGGTCGTCGTCCTGTCCTGTCCGCACTGGGTTGGGATTTGGGCGGAGGTGGAGATGGTTTTATTAAATTTTAACCTAACCCGAAAAAGCTCCCCCATGCATTCTTCATCTCTTTGTAGCATTTCAAAGTAACCATTTCGGTTTTATTTCTACTGCAAACAACCACACACACACACAAAAACGGTCTTCAACCTGCACAATACTTTGTTGTACCAACTCTTTCGAGGATAATCTTCCTCCATCAGCATCGCCATCATCATGATCACCATCAACAGAAATGTCTGCATCACACCACCAACCTGCTTGCTTTGAATCACAACCGAAAGCGCCTAAATGTTTCCCATGTGTCTTCTTCTCTCGCACAAAGTGCTCATTGCTCATTTGTGCACTTAACCGGGTGCTCGAAGCAATATAAACCGAGACTCAAGCACACACCAGCAGCAGCAGCAGCAATAAGCCTGATTTCCTCACCACCCGTTCGGAGTAACAGTTACAGCAACAACACACACACACACACCAGAGCGCACCGGTATGATTTCCGATTGGTGTATCCGAATGCTTTGGAGCCGGAGCAATTGTTGGGATATTTCACTCCTCTCCCCTTAGGGGCAATAGCTAACAGCGCTGCACGAGCACGGCTTCTCCTAGAACAAGCATCTAGTGGCAAGTTATTAAGGCTCAGATTTGCCTCAAACTGTGCTGGCGGTGATGATTTGCAAGGGACGAGCGCGGCAAAGCCTACGGGATGATCCACATACGCTGGCCGGTAAAGATCGCTTTAAGGACACGCCATTGTAATCCCATCGGACCAGTACCGGGAATGTAGGTACGTCGCGCCTGCCAGACAACGTGTGTGAGAAGGTGGCGTCACGCCTTACTCATCCTTTTCGACTTTCGTCACATTTTTATGACACTCTTAACGTTTAGCTCGAATCAACAGTCCTTTGGCACGGGAAATTATGTGACTTTTTCTCCCCCCCCCCCCCCCGGTTATGATGTGAAGACGGCGCAATATGGTAGCTGTTTACACACAGACGCACACTTTCACGCCATCATTACAACGAAACACTTCCCTTTCGTTTACGTTCCAGTACCTGCTTATGGTGTGATGTATGTGACCAACACCCCACCAGGACAGATGCCCGCTGTCTCTGCCACTGCTCTGTGTTTGTTCGCAAGGATATAAAACACCCCATCCACCAGGCAAAACCTACACCTCCCTTCATTAAGCATTGGACCGACACACACACACACACACTCGGTCATGGTCGGTGCTAGGCAAACACACGCGCGGAGGACCCACCGGTAGAATGACGACGTTCTTGACCGTTTGTCATAAATAAGGACCATCGCAATGGTACTCCAGCCGCCTGTCTATGTGTCCGAGCGACCACCGAGCGATGCTCATTCATTTCCAAAAAGGACACTCTAGAGCCTCCTACTATTCCGATGATGTGTTTGTGTGTGTGTGGGAACACACCGCACTGATGCATCAATATTCTGGCAGCGTTTTATCGACCGGTTTCTCTTCGTATGGCGCACCACACCTTCACGGCTGTGTGTAAAGCGGATGAAGTATACATGAGACATCCCGGGACATCCCGAGTGCAGGCGCGAGCCATTCCGTCGGCAACCATTAATTTTCATCACGCACCAACAGGCCCCCACCGGAGCGGGGTGGGGGGAGAGAGAGAGAGAGAGAAAAAGAGAGAAAAGGGCGGCATTTACGGTGAGACATCTCACACGGCTTTATTGTCACGCGTTTTGGGCTTGATTTTTACCCGGGAAGCACACAAAGAAATAAACGAAATGGATACGAGGAGGCGATATGAATTTGTGCAGGATTACTGAACGCAAATAAATGCCATTTGTCCTGGCGACTCCTGGTCCTGGAGAGAGCAGCAATTTATCACGGATGGGGGGAGTCGAAGAGTTTGACACATTGGAGGGCTTTTGCATTGAAGGGTGATGGAAATAAATCCTTCAACTAAAAATGCTTCGATGACCTGCTGATTTGGGGTTTTGTCGAGGTGGTGTCTTACCAGTAGTCAAAAAATGTTTATATTAGGGTATGCTCTTAGCTCTTCTGTGATCTTGGTGGCAAATTGTGATTCTGTTTTGACCACTAAAGGATCGCAGTAGTACCCGGAACCTAATGTTTTGAGATGTCTTGCTAGGACGTACCTGTCCAGATCCAATTTAAGGGTTTTACATTCATAACCTCACTCTGTGCCGAAAAGGATTCTTTTTCTTGGTCAGAATGCTCGATGGATGCTTTTATCCGGAAGCTCTTGTATAATGCTCAGACACATACGATTACAGCACACCCCTTTCACAGTCCACAGACATCATATTCAAGATATGTGACAAGATGCATCAGCCTCCCAGTTCACGGCTACGGCATGGTCTGTACAACATACTCTAGTAAGTACTTTTCATCAATTTCACACAGGATCTTGGACTGGCCAAGAGTAGTAGGGTCTGGGGGTCTTCTCCAGACACTCTAAAGTACCAGATATTACTACCAGATTAAACCACGAAATTCTTTACAATTTCTCAAACCAAACGCAATGACCAAACCAAAGTAAGGGACATCTTGTTCCCTTCCCCCAACAAGTGTACTCCAATCTGACGCCCCTTTCCTTTCCAAGCGGTTGCTTTTCAGCATTCCAATTCCACTACCATCGGTAGTGTGTTTGTGTGCAAAACCAACGCAAACAATCAATGAAGTCTCATGGTGGCTTCGTCGTCCACTGCAACCATAGCATAGCATGTTTAAAAAGGAGGTAAAAAGAACCTGCCAAGAAGCAGGTCCGAGACGCAATTCGCTTAGGCTCGAGCACCAACACGGAAGGGGCGCTTCGTACGGCACCATGCCCCAAAACATCTAACTTCCTTCAAACGTGGCGCGCGTGTTGTGTGACATCCGGTGTGTGTGGTGTGTACGCGAATCGCGCTTTGTGGCCAAAAGCTGATAACGGATGCAAAGTAAACACGTACACACACACACAGTCCGGAGAGTCCATCCTCATCCTCAAGCTCGTGTAAACATCGCCATGTGTGACCAAAGGGAAGGGAGGTTCGAATCATCAGCAGAGGACAATCGATTCAATTTTACTCCTCCCTACGAAACAGCACGCGCACGTCTATGTCTATAAACCGCGAGGTCCCAGGGTAGACGCCGTATACGGTCACGCTTATGGGAAAGTAGTAAGTTTAGCCTCTCCTCCACACGACCTCACCTCACAGTGGATGCGGAGTTGGAACACAAAAAAACAGGGACGACTCCATCCCCAACACAAAGAAGACTTTGATGAAAAGCAAACTAATACACACACACACACACATAGAAGGGGTGGTGGTGCATGTTTTCACTTACCCGCTGAAGCCTTTCCGTTTGTTGACGGGCGACGTATGCTGGTTCGGTAGTATGCAATCACTTTCCTGTGGGACTTCTGGAATGAGAGGAAATGGAAAAAAAACAACGTAAGCGAGAATGAGAGATCGGAAACGGTACTCTGTCAGCTTCAGTTTATGTGTGTATGTATGGTGATGGGTGGCGATTGGGAAGGATAAATCGCTTCACAAAACTTATATAGTGGCAAAGTTTTCCAATCGTATTGCGTATGGGGATTTTTTGAAGATGCTTTCGAGTGTTTGCGATTTGAATGTGAGTCGGATTGCCGATATGAAAGCTACTAAATAACTGGGTCAATGAGCAACAGGGTGGTTGTTGTAGCTATGCACCACCAGAGCCATCAACAGGCACCAGCATTCACTCACTAGAGAGCAAGTAGTTTCAAATATGCAATGAAATGGCAGTTATTCTTCACTTGCAGACGCTTGCCAAAAGCACGCCACAAAGCATAATAAAACTACATCAATTTTCTTCTTATTTAGTTTCTTCCCTTTTCCATCGCCTTTTGCTGATTCATTTAGTGCCCGTTACCAATGAAGACATTGGTACAGTTTCCCTTGCGAGAGAAAACAGCACCAGCAGCACGACGCGCAGAAATGCATAAGCGCGCCGCTGCTGTCGGCCTTACGCCAATCCGATATTGTCCCGATTTGATGACGGCTCTATTTTTAAAAAAGTCATTAAAAATTATTGCCTTTCGCAACGCAGCCAAGAACCCAGCCTGGATTCATCTCTTCTCCCTTGTCCGCGTACTAAACGCTCCGAGAGAGACAGGCAAGAAGCCTTGATGGTCATCTGCCAATATAAACGAATGGTGCTGTGCTGGTGCAGTTGCATTTTGCATCACAGTTTTGCAGGGATGCCCCTCAATTGACACTCCCGCTCCACCACTCCTTTCCACCATTCGAAATTATTACAGAACGAGGAGGGAGAACTGGGGGACTACTGCCAACCCCATCGGTCCCCGGTCGGTGTCGGCCTCGTTTGAAATCAAATGCAATTTATCATTTCCCATTTCCAGCGAAGAGGAAACGGCCGCGAACCTACCTCCCCACATTTTCTGCCCACTTCCATGCTTTCCCATTGAAAAGCGCATATGTTCCCTCCAGTCTCCCTCCAGACCCCAATTCTCCAGAGCTTCTTCTGCTGGCAGAGTGACAAAGCAGTCGCGCGACAAACGACTACGACCCTTCTATCCCCTCGTAAACCAAAGAGGAGTGGAGTTGATGCCTCCAGCTGGGATGGACGTACGAGCGAGTTTGAGAGGTTTGGGTTACACATCGGTGCATCATTTGCGTACTTCCAACAGATGCTGCGTTGTCCAGCGGGGATTAATGCTTCCACAGACCGACCAGATTGAAGCTCCTCGGCGCATGGTGACCTTGCTGTGATCAATTGCTGTGTATAATAGCTACTGACACCTATT
Source organism: Anopheles coluzzii (assembly GCF_943734685.1). Classification (NCBI taxonomy): domain Eukaryota; kingdom Metazoa; phylum Arthropoda; class Insecta; order Diptera; family Culicidae; genus Anopheles; species Anopheles coluzzii. The sequence continues at coordinate 103,595,757 of NC_064670.1, read as the reverse complement.
CTAGTGGGAGAGACATGCTAGAAAGAGTATGTATAGACATGCACCACACCACACTCCCACGAATGCACCATATGGGTAATACTGGCCGAGGAGGATGCTGCTCGGTACGAAGAAATATATGCGGCGGTCAGTTCCATTTATGGAGCAGATTTAATTTAGAATGACTATTTTAGGATCTAAATATGCTCGGCTCGTGTACAATGGAACGAATGTGCTAGGCAGCAATGGCACGGCATTGAGGCACCTTGAGCCGGGGGGCCACACGCTTATGTATGCAGATCCGCACACGTAACAAGTGCCGCACGAATACAAAATATAATTAAATAAAATGCATTCTAACAGACTGAAAGGATAATATTTGCAAGAAAAGATATCTGCAGTAGAACAACTATGACATTGAAATATCGTAGTTAAGCATGGTTTATAACAACGAGGTTATCCGTTGTGCCGTCGCCCGTAATGCTATCACTAACCAATTTGCCGCTCTACCAAACAGAGAACCGTTTGAAGATTTACAACCCAAAACGGAAAAGCCATGAAAGTCATGGATAGCAAAAAAAAAAAGCGTAACTCTCTGTTTCGTTTAAACAGTACAACCTCAAGGGCAGACACCGAGTGGTTGTTGGGATAGGAACAGCAGGGTTGTGCTGAGGATCTATTCGACTGAAATAATTAGCATTAGCACAACTGACCTAGTTAACACGGCGGAGGGCAGGAAGATGCGCGCGCGCGCTTGCTCACTCCTGTGCTTGAGTTTTATAAAGAACCAAAGGAAGCTACGAGATGCTATCCCAGGCAGAGATATCGATATCGTACATCCCTCCTCCTCTCAGTGTCCAGCTACTTCTACACACACACACACTGATGGCTGCGTGCTTCGTACATGCAGGATCAGTCAATTGTGGGCCCGATTTTCAAACCCGATTAGGATCAGGTGCCTTGTCACACGATCGACTCGGATAAAGATGAGTGAGTTTGTGAAAAAGCCGGGCACATCAAAGGGAACCGACCGGCGACCATATACAAACGCCTACAAAGGCCCTTAAAGCCGAGCATCAGGCATACTCCCAGGGCTTCTCCTGGTTGTTATCCGTGTGTCCTTCATCGGAGGGCGATGTTGTTTCTTTTTTGTCTTTTTGCACGCTACAAATGACGCCAGAGCGGCACACGTTCCCCCCGTGTCGTTGTTCTATAAATGACGCATCATAATGCAAGCATAGAGCATACACACATATACGCACGGACGCACGCACGCAAAAATGGACAACTTATTTTTGGAGCACACTCAGCGAGATCTTGGACCGGCGGAGAGTTGAACGCGGTTTTGCACGCGACCCACCCAATTTGTTGTTTTTATTTAACCCCTTCCCACCTAGGCCAATCTTCTCGGGTGCGGGAGTGGAGTAGAACGCGGGACGATGCCAAATCTCTGTGTTACATGGGTCCCGGTTCCGTCCCGGTTGGATTGAATGTTTGTGTACGGTATTTGTAGATGACCGTGTCTTGGGACACGCATTGAGAAATAACTCCGTGCACAGAAGTCAAACTTTCGATGAGTTATTCCATATTTTTGTTGAATTCTTAACACTGGAGATGTTGAGGGACGGAATTCTTGACGTAGATACGAGTCTATGTTAACAAACCGCACATACTTCAATTATATTAGCTCAATCTATGTAGGAACTAAACAATAACCTATTTCAGCTTAAACTTCTAAATCATTTCATCTTTATTATCTATATCTCCAGGTCGATGAAGTCATTCTCGCTATCACATAATAAAATTACAGGCTCATTACAGACGCTCCCCACTTGGATTAGATTTGAACCTAAGACAACCTAGGCTATAATAAGGCCGCGTATTCTTAGCACCTATAAGGTCTCGCATAATAATAGACGCTCGTTGATGAATTATCCACCACACAACGTGTCTCATCGCCCATTTCCGTATGAATGCGATGCATTGTAGCGTAGAGGCATCTCTCATCTAATCGAAATTACACCAACGATCCCTCACATCGTTTTATCCCGCCATTTACGCGGCCGCTTTGAAGCACCGGCCGGAGTTCAAGGGTGTGCGACACGATTCATTGCTAGAAGAACATGGCGCCAAACGACGCAAAGTAATGGGGCGGCTTTCATAAAACCAACAAACCCCAATTAGAAGTGTTTCTGCGCATTTCCTCGCTCGAGTAGCGCGATATACCGTGTGCAATCGTTTGCAGTCTCTCTAACATTCTAAACATTTCAATCTATAAGACCAAAATAAAAAAAATTCGCCGACAGCTTACACCAACAACAACCTTTAGTTCAGATTGATCGTCTACTGTTCGGCCGAATACGGCATACGTAACCTCCGAGCAATTAAGCACCCGGGCCGATGGGGCCCGCAGGCGCATTGCCATTCCTGGTGACGTTTTCTGTGCAAAGTGCGGAGAGTTCCATTGCTTTGGTGCGTCGGTGTGTAGCGGCAGACAAAACAGACGCGAATGGTTGTACGCTACTGCAGCAGCGCTCCAAAAGAAGCTCGCGCCACCCCGAGGGCAATTGCAAATTGGCATGTAATCTCGTTAAATGACTCGCAACACACTGCCGCGGCGCGGACGCGGCCTGATGGTCACTGGGTGAGGCGCCGGTCCAAATGCTGCTTCACTTCCGAGGACAAATCTAAAACGTTTGCAGCTGGGAAGAAGCAATCTATCAATGTTCCCCCCTGGGGAGGTCGCTTAGGGCACACTGTGCTGGTTGCATTTGAAGATGAATGCCAGGGGAAGGGGGGATTGGCCTTTGCTTGTGCAGTCAATTTAATTAATAAAACAACGACAACATTCAATCAAAGCAAGACTCAATCAAATAATTGCTTCAAAGACATATCGTCTCGCGACATTCCTCACGTGACGTCAGTATTCCATAGATACACATGGATGGGGAAAAACATAGAAAAGGATTCTAAGCGCACCAAAGGGACAAAAATAATAAAAAAAAACCACACCCCGAATACTGAGCGTCATTTGTATCCATTTCCCGTGCGGTTGCGGAAAATTGTTTATTTTGATAGCGCTTTATTCCCTCCAAAAAAAGAGCTTTCCTCCAAATCGACACTCTCCCGTACAACATTTCGGGAGAGATACGTGTGTTAATTCAATTAACGGGCCAAAGCGTCCGTTCGAACGATCCCCGTTAGCTAACCTTTAACCCCGGAACGATTCACACACACCAATTGGTCGTTCGGCGCTCAGGCATCGTTAAATAAACACGCTCATAGCCCCACCACGTTGGTATATTTATGGACTACTGTGCGGAAGAAAGTGAAAATTGTGGCTAAAGATCCGCCAAAGCAGCGTGAAAAAGTGAAACCACCACCATCATCGGCAGCAAAAGCGTCGGTCGGCGTCGTGGTCATCAATCTTAACGTGGGGTCTGTGGTGCAAGATGTTGATTCAACCGCAAGCGTCATTCATTGCACAGCAGCAGACCACTACAGTAGCTCCCACACACAGAAACACTCGAGCTGTTCAGGAGCTGTATAAAAGGAGTCAATTTCCGGTCGATGTGGCGCTTCATCTCACGCACTATTGCTGCTGCTACTGCTGCCGTGTGTGTTTGTCCTCCCGCGGGATAATACCGGTGGGCGGCGAGAAAAAGGACACCGAAGAACACCAACACACACACACAGCGTGCCTTGTGGCGACGAACCAACGAAACGGAGTAGGAGGAGAAGGATTCGATTGCACCGGAATCGACCGTAATGAAATTGTGTGCGTGAGAGCGGTAAACGTGGCCGCAAAACCATTAAGCCATTACCGGCCAACCCCGTTCGGGTATCGTGACCAATTAATCGAAAGCTTCACTTCCGGAACCAGGCCCACCCCCCGATGCTCATTCACACGATGGGCGGGAAAATGAGTACCGAGAGCGACCACAAAACGTGACCCGGAGAGAACGCAGGAGTCACACGATGGACGGGATTCTCCATCGTCAGGATCGGGAACTTCTCCGGTGCTGTGTGACGCGGTGTCTGTGTGTGTGTGTCTGTGTGGAAATGATACCAAACTTACCTCCCAGGGTGTCCGTGTCGCGCTGTTTATTGTTCAATTTGCTGTGGGAGGAGGGCAGCGGCTTCAGGACGGTCACCGGCACCAGCCCTTCCTGGCTGTCGGACGCGTTGATCGACAGACGCACCAGGCAGTAGTCGGGCGCGCCCGAACAGTTCATGTCGACGATTTCGACCTGCTGACCTTTGCTGACGCTCAGCTCGGACGTGCCCGGGGCTGCCGTATGGTCCGCTATGACCCATGTCATCTCCGCTAATCCGCCCTGTAGAGAGAAAAAAAGAGGAAAAGAAATTGCGTTAGCAGTTATCCGAACACGGGTTGCTGGAAAAGTGAGCTTGTGCTTGGGGTAGAGAATGTAATGACGATAAGAGTAGTAGTGTGTACCAGCACTCGGCCGGTCGGTAATACGGTGGTTTCCCCTCTACTGCTGTGCAGGAGTAGGAGGGCGCCGATTGCGCCCGAGCTGGGAAAGACATTACAACGAAATAATCGATTGCCTTTGTTTGACCATTGCTATCGATTATCGGGCTAGCGAGAAGGCGCGCGCGTGTAAATTATGCGAGCATTGCCATGGCTGGATATAGCGTTCAGGTACTGGTCGACAAATGGGACAGGCAAAATGGGGACAGTGATTTTGAAGTCTAGAACACAGAAATCGCCTGAAGCGATAGTTTTCATGAGAAAGGTAAACTGGATCAATTGTAATGAAGGATTTTAGACAAGTCAGTCAGAAATTATTGACGTTAGGATCTCCTTTATCCATGTTCCGTAATCTATTTGGATCCAATAAATGATCTTTAGTTACCATTTAGAAGAGACAATCGATAGTTCTAGCCATAAACCTCTAGAATGTTTATAGAAGCATCATTTCAGAGGATCTGAAGGATCTTCATTCAAGTCTTTCAAGTTTTAAGATAACAGATAGCAAAACAAAATCTCAAGATAACCCAAGATCTGATTGATGTGGAAGTTGTATATGATAAGGTAACGAAGATGTTCTTTGTTTAAGCTGAAAACTGAAGAAGATTTCAATTATCTATGGCTTATAGTTACTTCGCAACGTAGATAGATGATGCTAAGGTAAGTATATTATCATCAGTTCCTACAACCAGACCAGAACTACATTGAGGTAATCTACCTAACTTTCTGTGCAGTTTGGGATGGAATATGTATGCGCACTAGCGCACAACCACATCACATAAACTGTTTTGAGTCATAGATCCTGTTCATCTTGAGCGCATGAAGATGGGTTTATTTTGTAATAGATAGGTCATGTGCTTATATAGCAAAAAGTTCTGAAATAAACTCTCTTCCATACGGATATTATAAGCTTGCCCAATGCCCTCCTAACGGTCTCCAACGAACGAATAGCACTGTTCAACAAGGTTCACAGAATTATCGGTCGATTAAAATAGCATCGATTTTGCTCACTCCACACAGCGGAAGTACACCAGGTAGGCACAACAACCTGATCCACATCCATGGTTATAATTGCTAGGAAACCCTCGAAACTCGCCTCCACTTAATTGTGCGTTAGTAGTAGTAGTAGTAATAGTAGTTCCCTCCTTCCTTGAAAAGCCTCCGGAAATAAATGTGATACCGCGGGTCGTGCGACGCACGGTTGCTCCGGTTGCGCCGTACGCCAAAAGTAATTTATCATATTCATAGCTTTGTCAACATGGGAGCACAAGACGGCAGAGCATACAGATGGTGTCCTATCCCCGCCCGCAAGCTGTCAAAATTCAAGACTGTCAAGATATTGGGAGTGGATAATAATCTATTGACATAGGTCATAGGACAAGCGGCACAGGCAAAGGGGCACAGTACCAGCATGCGGGGCAGAGAGCAACATTAAGCTAGGTCCAAACGAATAATGCTATTAATGGTTGCCCTTTTAAAACACACACAAACAGACAAAAACATCCTTTCGTGCGTGGGATGGCCATTCCGGGAGCCGATCGTTACAGTTGGTCGTACAACAGCGTAAATGATTCGCTTCCGTGCCTGATCGATAAAAAAGCGAGTGCTTTTCTCGTTTATCAATGAAGTGATCCTTATTCAGGGAAGCACTAGCACACACACAAACGTGGTAAAAATGAATGTTTATTTTAGGCTTCTCGTCTAATGCGATTAAACATCGATTGCCATTGCCGTTTGACGCAATTATAACTTCTCCTTATTATGACCGTCGCCAGGACACCGGGCACCCTCTCCCCATCGCACAAACAGTGTGTGGGAGAGCTCATGTTTCCAGTGGTGCCTTACCGCCAGTGGATCCTAGAACCATTAACAAACAAGTGTATTTTGCCGGAGGTTGGGGGGGGGGCGTGAGGGTCAACCGAACCGACGAACAAATAAACGAGAACACATCACCATACGGTAGAACTACCACCAATCAACAAAAGGCTGATGATGTATGGTAAATAATGACAGCGTGGGCGATGTCACTCCTGCACAAATAAACACACATGGGAGGAAGTGGATACGTGCCCCCAATTTAATTTCTTTAAAAGCGGTTTAATTCCACTTTTTTTTTATTCTCACTGTAAACATTGACATTGGTACAACAGCAAACCCGGTTTGCATTGCCAATTCCCACAAATAATGGGGTTCGCTGATATGCATTTCCAGTAGCACCAGCAATCATTTATTCATGATGTTCGACGTCCCATGTACGCGGTTTTTACTGCATCGATTGACGACAACCCGGTGCTGTTGTGGCATCGTTACCGACTCCCAAGCATTCCCAAAGAGCTGCACCAACGATTTTGCTCCTAATCCAATCAAAATATTGCACAATGCAGAAGCAAATCGTCCATGCATTTCCTGTGCAATGAAGCGAAAATATTTAGCTTTATTAATTAAGCCAGCACGGTGAGACCACTGGTACAACAGCAAACGTGTGGGTACGTGTAAATGTAATCCTATTAGCTGGATGTAATTCCAGCATTAAACCATAATCGGCACTAAGTAGGACTAAAACCAGCGTTTGGAACGTTGCTAAATACGTAGCAAGCACTGTCAACGGACACAGCACAGTTGTGCCAGAGGTACGTGAAGCGATTGCCAACAGTTCAGCGTACACTTAGCACGGTGTTCCCGTCCTTGCTTCCAACCAAACCATTTGTGCGTTCTTTCCGGCAGTTTCTAACGTTTTTCGAGAAAGAAAAAAAGATACACACACACGCGCACACACACACAAAAATCCTATGCCTGCAGGTCCTAAACGTAAGCAATGTGTGTACGGCAGATATGTGGAATGTTCTCCGCACGGCTTAGTCGAGAAGAATGCTGTTGCTTCTTATCCCATAAGCACGAGAAAAGTAGGCCAAGAAGATGAGGGAGCACACATGGGAGCGAGACCAGCGACGGCAATACACAATAATATCACACACATCATCCACACACACATGTTTTGCACATACAACCGCCCACCCCCCCCCCCCCTCCCCCATCCCCCCCCCCCCCCCCCCCGGTGAGAGCGACCCCATTAGAACTCAACCCATCCTCGGGGAATACACACACATACACACGCAACCACCCACCTGTGCTTTTCCTTCTCCATCTCCAAACCGACAGGGAAGCGGAAGCGCACCAAATTGAAGCATAAGGCGACACACCCTGCCACACACACACACACACACACACACATCTGGTTGCATCCTCAAGGTAAGAGGTACACATGTATGCATAACGGCGGCGAAGCTCGTTTGATCAACTAACCAATCTCTTCTTCGCCCTCGTGGCTGGAGGGCAACAACAACAAACAAAAAAATGGATGGAAAGTATTACATAGCCGCATCGTCGCCACGACATGCCCCACCACCGTGTCAAGATGGAAGAATCTGCGCGATTCTGAGGCAAAATGTGGCAAATCATGTACGTAAGCGGGTCAGGCAGCAACATTTGAAGCAGATTAATAAGGACCTTTGGAGATTGTATCCTGGTTTATACAATCACAGACTGGGCTGAAGAAATTGTACACAAGAAGCCAAAAGACATTGTAAGATCCGGGTATCGTAATAGCTATACATTAAAGTTCCTCTCCAGAACATTTGCAACTCAATCACGCTTTTTGACAGATGTCACCGGGTGTGTGTGTGTGTGTGTGTTGGACGCATTTCCTTTACATACGAGAGGTTGTGTTGCCTCTGTCACGGCGACCAAAAGTTGTCCAAAGTAAGGAAGGTACGGCAAATGGGTAGAGTTTGCAATCTTTCCTCAATTACCGATTCGATTCTTCAGAAGTTACCCAATATGCTTCTTACGAACGCGACGTCAAACTTTTTCTGAAAAACGACTCCGAGAGAGTGAAACGAATTTCTTGATCGAGTTCCTTCCTTAGCCTGTGCACTCACCCCTGAGCTGCCTGGGTATTTGATTGCTTTGCATATGCAAGGAAAGTTTTGCTTTTGGCAAACGAAAAAGTGCATCTTCTCTGAATTTATCGATTGCAAAACAAAAAAACTAGGCCAACACACACCCAATAACAACCCCATTGCAATTCTGTTGCTCAACAACGCTCAACATCTCAACAGCAGCGCCAAGATGCGATAAACAATAAAGAATAATAAATCCCCATTTGCCGCGGCGTTATCGAGTTCCAGCCGCCGGGGAGGTTGGTTTTGCAAAAGAAAGTGCACCCCTCGCGAGCACGGGATGAATGGGAAAAGCCCCGAACAAATTGTGTTGTGTAACTATCCTCCTCCTCATCACTGTCTCCCTCTTTTCTCATGCGCCCGTACTAATCCTCGCTATAATTGATAACGCTCTTCCGTAATCCCCCGGGCGATGCCGGATCGGTCGGTCGAAATCGTACCAGTGCCGTTCGTTCTAGTGGAGTGTATTGTTTTGTTCTTTTTTTATTAATACATGTTCGGCAGCCCTGAGGCAGGGCTGGGAGAGCATAATGCGCGAAATGCCGCGCACTTGGCTTGGATTTATATTTGCGCACTTCCCGTTCAGACGACGACACCAACACACATCCTATCCTCACTCCCAATAATTCGCGCTTCGTTTGGGGCGTTGTGGTAGTACCGCCGCCCCACCAAATGGGATTCAATTTGCATATGCACTGTACTGTATGCAAGTGTATATATATGTGTGTGCCAGTGTGTTTTGCAAGCGAGTGCAAAGTTTAATCAATTGTCAACACGTTGTGCTCACGCCAAGGGCTTACCCCCCGCCAGCCGGCTGGTGGTATGATATGGTGCTTTTCCCACCTTCACAGTCGCTTACCACACACACACACACCTCTCTACAGCATAATGCAATTATTAGATGCATGTTACACGCGAGGGCAAATGCACACGGATTGGGACTCTGCCGGGAGAAGCTATACGGTGTAGAAAATATAAGAGCGATACACCAACCGGAAGGTTGATAATTTGATTGTAATAATTATCAACCACATAATAGGCGTGACGGCGGCCCACATGCGATTGTGGGTTTAGTGCCGCCCTCTGGTGATTATGGGGGGTGCAGTGTCAAAATACTTAGAAGTTAGAAGAGCAAACAGACACACACGTCACCGCCACCTAATCAGGTATGATTTGTTGGTTTGGGAAAGTACTGGATAACGTATCCCACTCATGGTTGGTATTCCCCGTGTTTGTATGTTGTATCCAGAACCATAAACGGTGGTACTTAAAACACGATCAACGTGTGAAACTGCGCTAAACGAGCTAAACAAAATTGTTTATTAAACAACAAACAGACTGCACCTTCGCGACGACAAAACAACAAACAGCAACGTCCGCGAATCCGACATGTCAGTATGCAAATAATGAGTGTCAACAATGAGTTGCGTTACGTTCGGTAAAATTGGTTCTTCCCATGGGAAATATCTTGAACGGAAGAGTTGCGCAACATTCACACATCATTGTCACTCAGACACGACGATTTGTTGCATTCATCAGTGCTGATCGGTATCAGCTTAGGTTGTATAATAAAAGCAAGAAATAAACGCAGCCTGAGGGACGTGAGCTCGTGGTGCAGATAACAGTGCGCGAGCCTGCTAAACAACATGTTGGAAGTTCAAATCTCTCATCGGGACTCTAGCAAGAGACGAAAAGCAAACACAAAAGTAAGATATTTTTGTGCTATGTTAGAATATAGATGGTATTCCATGCCACAAATCGTGTAAATTGACTGACCGATCGATAGTCCATTACCCCGAAAATAAATTTGTCCACATTTGACTGTTTCGCGTTTCTTGCCAAAACTACTGTGCATGGCAGTATGGGGCAAACGAGAAAGCTCCATTTCTCTGAGATTGAATTTTAACTGACCATTCGCACGCAGAACCACTCTGCTTGGCCACACACCATTCAGAAGTAATAACATACAGTAGTGGTAATGTACCAAAAAAACCACCAATCCCCCCCCCCCCCCCTTCCCACCGCTTTCTTACTTTTCGAAAGAATTGAAACGATCCGGGCGAATCGATCGTATGCTGCCGGGCGAGGGCGGCGTGCGACGGGACGCTGCTCTGCCGGAACCAGGGTAGCGAAATTTTTCGCCCACTCTTCTTCGTCGACCCGGTCGACGACAGTCCACCGCCCTTGGCACTGCTGCGGTCAGCCCCATCAACGTCGCCGCCTCCACCGCCCTTGTCCACATTGTTGGATGCTTTCGACATGCTGTAAATGCTTGCTGCTGCTGCTGCAGTTCACCACCAACACCGCACACTAAACACTGGCTGGGACTGTACGACACACCACAACAACACGCCACTATTCTTGTTCTATCTGCTGCTGCACCGCGATGCTGCTGCTGCTACTAGTGATGGTGGTGGCTGGGCTGGTAGTTGTACTATCGCTGAGCAAGATGATGTTGACAATAGCTTCTGCCCACCGGTACACACCGAGCGCATTATAGGTGGTGCTGCTGAGCTGCGTTTTATAACTCACAACATTTCCGTGTGGCGTTTGCGTGTTTGGCGAGATGCAGAGAAGATGATAGACTGGCCCCACCACCTGCGAATGCAATTCTGCCGGATTTACAACCACTCTCGTCGGACGCTTTTTTTCTCCCTCTTTTCTTTACAAAACAACAAGCTCGTACACGGGAGCTGACAAACGTAACACGACGGTACAGTAGTAATAACATTCATTCATTGCTAGCTAAATTTTCGCTGTTTCGCAGCATAGAAAAAATACGCAATATATCTTCTTCCTTTTTTGTTTGCAGATGTTGCTCTGCTGCTGTAATGCTTTTAGCTGATTGGACGTTTGGTTCAGAACCACTTTCATCAAATCACAAACACACACACACACGAAAGCGTAGATATGCACATATGCACACTTGTAGTGAACTTTAACACTTATCACATAAATCAACAAATACTATACGGTCGGAGCGCGCGTACGGGCATCCCGGCAAGGTTATTAAAAGTGTAACTAATCCTTTTATCTCGCTTCTGGGCTACATCCTTCACACTGCTGATAGACACACAGAGACACATGGCACACAAACACACACGCACCATGAAGTTTAATTAATTACTCTTAAAAGGAATGGGAGAGCGGAGCGCTTGCGACACCTACTGTAGTTTTGGAATGCTATTCCATTCCATTTTCCCAGGCCAAACGCCTAATAATTTAATTAATGATGACCTTGAAGAGTGGTATCACGCTCGTAGACACTTTTGGTGCTAAAAAAGGTAGGAATAAAAACACCAAAATGCGCAACCAAAATCAAAATGATTCCTTTGAGGTTTTAAAAACGCTTTCTTCCCTTTGGTCAGCAATAAGTTCAACGCTTACGATTTGTCCCATTAACTTCCCGTCGATGACCGTTTTTATTAATAATGTAAGGATAAACAAACAGAACAAAAAAAAAAGGAAGAAAAGCTAGCAAAAGGTAAGTACCGAAAGCTTCCAAAAACCAAGCGCCAGCTCCATCTCTGTCGCCGGTTTATTGTGGCGGATGGATATTTCTTTGTGACCAAAAATAAACCCGATTCGCTCACGGTTGGCTGACGACTGCGTGCGTAAAGCCAGAATGTGAAGGGCAAGGGCGAGTGAAAGAGAGTGTGAGCACAGGCAGTCAGTGAAGGGTTCTCCGGGGGTGGACATGGAGTCCGTTGATGGAGTCTCGGCATTCCGACGCCACCATACGGTACTCGGCTGTTGTTGCTGCTGCTGCTGCTGCTGCTGTTTGGGTCAGCTCCGGAACCATTTTAAATAAAGAAGCAAAGGACACAGACACACACGCACGCACGTGCGTCGTATAGGCAAATTTTTCGTCCCCTAGAATGTTTGTCTTCATTTGTGAGAAAGGAAGGACTAAAGGTTGGTGGAAGAATTTCGGTGGCTGATTGAGCGAAAATTCCATTCCGCTCGTCCCCGGCTTCAATTGGTTACCTTTCACTGTGTGACAACATTATCATACAAGCTTTTGCATGTGTTTTTAACAGCTTGTTAACATTTTGCTAATCATCCAAAAGAAAAGCCCAACACATTTTAGTATGACATTCAACATGAGTTTTCGTGTATCCCCTCCCTGCTGAGAATTATTATCTCAAGAACTCACTCACTCACATTTAACAGGTGTCGTTTCTAGTTTCTTCACTAACGCGGACACTGTTTTATCTTCAATTGTAGCCCACTTGCCCACATTTTGATGAGAGGAGGGAGAGGAGGGGAGGAATGGAAAGGGGTGACACGGTTAGACAACAAAGCAAAAAAAGAAATACGCCAACTCTCTCACGGTCAAACTGCCAAACGAAAGGCGAACACAGAAGAGTGGCCTCGCCATCATCCGACAGTTAAGTAACCCGGCTGGCTAAAGAAAGAGTCAACCAAACGTTTGAGCATAACCAAGGGACAGCAGCATCCTACATACATCAAGACGAAACAAACGCGCGCACACACACACACAGCGAGAGAGACACGTACACACGTAAACCTGGGACAGGCACGCAACAGTCAAGTGCCAATCATGGAACGAAGGGGTGCGGACAGGGAAGGCGAGACGAGAAGCTCAGTGCTCGCAGTGGTGACGGATCACTTACAATCCTTCCTCAACTGGCTTCCACTTGTGTCACACACACCACAGCACGCTCCCTCCCCCCCCCCCCCCTCATTTTACCACCGTGGGAGATTTTATTCCACAGCTCCCTGTCAACGACATTCACGTGCCATGGATGGTTGACAAGTATTCTTCTAAATCTTCCCGTACATTGTCCGTTTCCTCCCTTAGTCACCACCATCACCATCATCACCAGAACCAAGAAACCAGATGTGGGTCGACCATATTGGTTTACTGACCTACACACTTCGCGTTGCTTCGCGTTTCCCCTCACATTCCCCAAGGCATTTCTTCCTTCGCCGGCAATGGTTTCTACACACACTGTGGCCGATTTCCCGGAGGATGTACTGGGGGACTACATAACACATCCCCTCCAACCGGTAGGTAATAAAATTTGAAACCATTTTAGAATCAACTTCTTCTTCTTCTTCTTCTTTGGCTCAACAACCGTTGTCGGTCAAGGCCTGCCTGTACCACTAGTGGGCTTTGGCTTTCAGTGACTAATTGATTTCCCCCCATAGCAGGATAGTCAATCCTACGTATGGCGGCACGGTCTATTTGGGGATCGAACCCATGACGGGCATGTTGTTAAGTCGTACGAGTTGACGACTGTACTACGAGACCGGCTTTAGAATCAACAATAAGTAACAATTGCAACCGGCGCACGGGCACATTGGTTTTTCTCCACGCCGCGGGACATTTCCCGCGAGCTTCCTTGCTTCCCTGTTCGCTTCCTCCTCCATTTTTCGTTGTTTATTCGTGGTTTTATTCCTTCCTGAATAGAAAAAAAAACCCTAAAAAAACACCCAAATTTTCCTCCCAATCCCCCCTACAGCCATTAACGCACGGGGGTTGTGTTTCAGGGGAAGGCGTCAGCATCTTGCACGTTTTTCTCCACACGTATGTATCGCTGCTCACTCTCTCTCTCTCTATCTATCTTTATCGCTCAATTCCTCCCTCTCTTTCCTCCTCTTGTTTTCCTCCCACCGTGGTAGTCCGTTATAATCACAACAATCTAATTTATGACCAACTCAACTCAAGGGTAATGATTTCACTTTCCATCGGGGCCCACCGCCGCCGGCAGCTGTGTGCAGGGCGGGGAATATATGTGCGAATTTTATTTCTTTTTTCTTCCCTTTGGCTTCTCCACAGTGTTTTGTGTACCAACACAGAACCCGGAGATCAGCTTTTATGAGATTTTTAATTTTTATCTACCACCATCACACCACCACCACAGCACCGCAGTCGGGATGGACATTCGGGAGGTCTTTTTTTTTCTTCTTCTTGGAAACCGTGCACCACAACCACAGCATTTTTTTACTTTTGCACAGTTCTCGCACATAAACAAGTAGCTGGGAGAGTTTCGTTTTGTGAGCTGCCTTTTTGGATCATCGTGAAAAACGAATAAATTCGCTGCATGTGTGAAACATGTCGGATAACGGTAACGGTGGTTGTAAAAGAACGGTTCGGGCAGTTTGAACTAAAGCACCTTTTAACTTCATACATCGAGCGCAACCTGACGGTCTAATGATAAGACGCACCGTGTTCCGTTGTGAACTTATCGTCGGTGCGGTATCAAACCCCATATCGATCAGTACCCTGCCATCGTATCTCACATTATTATCAATGACTGATGATAACATTCAAAATGAACATTAATGAGAGACAAACTTATGTGTATGTGTATGAGGCAGGCGCGCAAGTCCCAAGGACGAAAAGGTTCTTTTACAAGGAAAAAAATCAATCAAATAAATCAACATTCTATGATGTGTATATGCAGCCCAAAACCCCACAACATTACCATATCATATGTTATTGGGGGACCGGTAAAAATCATTCATAATTCATTCGACACACGCAATGTGTGTGCTCTATTCAATTACAGTAACCGCACACACACACACATTCGAACACAAAAAAAGTGAACACACTTTTTATCGATCCTTGAATGCTGTTTGCCGTTCATTAAAATGACATCCAGTCCTTTTTGGCCTGCTGTTCCACCCTTGCTCTCTGCCTTCCTCGCGCTTACCCCTTTAATAACATTGCCTACATGTAGGATGTAAGCTACATCCACAGGCAGACATAAATTGTGCGACCAGCTAGCTCTCCTCCTCTGTGCTCTAACGCAGTCAGTGGGCGATAACTTACGGTTGGGTTGGGGTGACAAATAATAAACCTTCAATGTTCGGTCAAAACTTTTCAATCAACAGCAAAAAGAGCCTCACCAACAGGAGGATGAAAAAAAAACACCTTTAACAAGGTGTACATATGTGTGTCTGGGGGTGTTTGTTGGGAAAGGTAGAGATGGCGAATGGCAATTTTGTTGCGTGACAGCGTTTTGGCACACATTAGCGCAAAAAGGCGACTTGTTGACACTGTGCAACCTTCGGGTCAACGTGTAGCCCACCAGCCCACTCATTTTGATGGATCATAATTATTTCCCACCATGGCACCAGGATCAATGGCTAACAAACGCAAGCAGCAGTGGTGGTTGTGGTTGCATGTTTTTGTGTTTTTTTAGCTTCATTTTAATCCACGTTTTGTCGCACGTCCCAATTTGGGCGTCTACTGATGTTTTGGAAGGGATTAGACATGCACACACAGACAGTGTACTTGAGGACACACTTTACAAGCCTTCTAAATATGGCCGCAACACTGGAAGTTGGCTAGCGATACCTCCCATTTAAACCTATCTTTTTCTTCTGCGCCGTATTTGGCGCTTGAAATTCGAACCTTTTTTGGGGCTCGCTCTCTCACTGTCGAGGGCCTCCGTCCGTCGGTATCAAACGGGACACCTATCTGACAACAAGTTGCCTCCGGTTGTACCGCCACCACACAGTATGGACCTTCCACAGTATCTCTTGCGTACCATCTGTGCAAACAAACAAGAAACTCCACTTGACGGTATGTTTCAGAGAGAGAAAGAGAGAAAGAGAAGGATAGAGAATGCAGCAAAAGACACAAACATATTCAGGGCGGCAAAGGCGGAAAACGGTAACATTTCGTCGCCTGAACCCCACACCGGGACATATTCGGGCGAACTCAACTCAGGAGGGGGAGTTGGTTTGGGTAGGTAGTGTGTGCGCTTGTTGCTGGTTGCGCTGTCAAAATTTTCGCGTAGGAGTGTGTGCCGAGCATTTCGCAGATATTTTTCCACAAACTCCTCTACACGTGAGCCCCGACACATACGAAGTTTGTGTGTGAAATGTGAATGTGAACGAGAGTGAATGTGTGACCTTTTCTGGTCACCCCAGCCAAGAGGGGACACACACCACACTGTTTGCCTACTGCTGGAACCGGGACTGGGATTTTGCTTTACATGTGAATTCTATCACCTTTCAAGCATCGCCCCTTTGGTCACGCTCAGCGCACAAAAACGCATGTTTTGCCGCCTTGGAGTTGATAAAGTTTGAAAAGAGAAAAAACCCTGACTTGTCAAACAGGCGGAGCAGTACTAAGATGGATCAAGACAGATTAGGGATAAAAGGTAAAAAAAAGAGAAAAAAGACACACACAAATACAAAATTAACCCCTACCCGAACGAAGCAAATAGCAAAAAAAAAAAAGAAATGCGGTGGTGATAAGAAATATTTTAAAAAAAAGTACAAAATTATAAGAAAAAGAGAGAGTGTGTGTCAGAGAGAGAGAGAGAGCGTACACACGGGAAAACAGCCCACGAGCGAACAAAAAAGCGAGGAGAAAGATGGCTCTCGCGGTGAGCAAGCGATCAACCGGGGACAAACGCGGCGAACGATACGAACTCGCGCGCACGTGAAAATGAGAGTTAAATTACACACTGTACATGTGTGTGTGTGGAGGAGTCGGTGGTGATGGTGAAAAGCCGGGAAAATCCTGGCTCGATGGGTTGGGACCCAGAGCATTCAACGCTCAACGTCCACATACACACTCAAGTAAATGAAAATCTCGGATCTAAGTGGCAGGAACAGGCATAACACTGCAGCTTCCACTGTGTTCCACGGTGCCGTATGTTACACACCCGGTCCGAGGAAAGAAAATCACATGCCACTTGCTCTGAACAGCAAAAACAAAAAAAAGTCACATAATCACCCTGTCGCCTCCCCCACTATGACACCCTTCCCCCTTTACACGTTTTGTGTTGTGCGGCGCGCGGTTGTTCGCGGTTTGCGATAAAGTGAAATTAAATGGACACAAATATTTGCTTGCTAAAGCGAGAGGGAGAGAGAGGGAGAGAGTGATAGAGAGAACGAGAGTGCGAAAGGGCAACCCCATTTCACTTGGCTAGCAGAGTTTGGTGCGCTTCTAGCAGTAGATACACACATTTATCTTATTTCAAACGTCTCATCGCCCCACCAACACACTCACACACAAACACACGACGATCTACACTGCCGTGGGTTCATTTTTACAGCACCGAGCACCGTATCAAAGCAAAAACCCGCCTTACACAACCTACACACACAGACACACACAGTTCGGGCTGTGGTTGTGTTTTTCTTTGCTTGTGTAATTTTCTCACCGCACACGGCACCACACCGGGAAGGACACCCCGGTTACGCGTTTTGCAAAACTTGAAACCTGAATTCTTCCAAAAAAGCAGCGCAAGATTTGAGGCTCGGCCTAAGAATTGTATCACCACACGTTAGCTCTTTTCCTTTGGAAGGTTCTCTCCTTCTACGCGAATGTGTCTCAACGATCACAGCCACATACGGTTGCTTTCTGGGGGGGTGACGGCGCGTCCGGTCGTGTCCTGCCCAGTGTAACCCATCTGCTGTGTGGTGCGCTCCAACTGTAAAATTTACATTGTCCACATTTTTGTTCTCGCTTTCACTCACTCTCGCTCTTTGCTGTTATGTCTTCAAACTTCAAACAACGCGACCGTGCATAGCACTACTAGAGCCATGACCTCCGAGAAAGACAAATTAACGGGAGAGCAGCAGCAAGCACAGCCTGCTTCTGAGCAACGCAACGCTAGTAGTAGGCTAGAGCTCCAAGTGCAGGATAGTAAGCAACCGTCACACACACGCACACGAGGGCGTCGCAGCATCCGCGCCTAAATCCTACACACTGGGACGAAGCGGAAAATCTGCTCAACACTTCACCACTCCCTGGTGCTGGCGGCCCAAAATTTACACCAAACGGAACCCCCTCCCTCCCCCCTGGGTCCAGGTCGGAGCGCTGCAGACAGAGCGCTGAGATTTATGTCCCCCCCGCGCCTTACACATCTCGCCCTGCATCCCAATTGCGAAGACACTGCGACACGGCGGTGTCACGGAGCGCGTGTCACACTCACAGATTGGTGGTGGTGTGTGTTTGTGTGTCTGTTCGAGCAACACACGACGGGCACGACATTCACCGACGGCAGGTCGCGCGCAAACTGTGCGAGCAGCGAAACCCTCGAGACCCTAAAACTACGCACGCGGTTCGTGTGGCGCTCTCAGGCGCAATACTCTCAACCGTGGTCGTGGACGGCGTAACGGGTACGGGAACTCTCCGAGAGCTGAATCATCTCGTGCAGTAGGAGGAAATGTTGGGTGGGCGATTTTTACTACCAAGTGGCCGCGAGTGTGTTAGAAAGAGATGATCCTTTTTTTTTGCTGCGTTATGATATGCTCCAGCAGGATAACGCTGCTCCAACGCGTGGGAGCATCATGGGGTGCAGGAGAGTTGTCGTAACAGAGAGAAACATTGCAAAGAGAGATAGAGAGAGAGAGAGAGCTTGTCGGATGATCGCAGGATCTGCAGCATGGGCGTTATGGGGTGGTGACCCGCTTGTCGGAATGCTCAACCAAATCCCCTTCTTCCCCAGCCAGTGCGTCGTTTGGTGCGGCGTGTTCACTGGCGTAAAATGACAAGTGGTTGCTGCGTTACTGTTGCCCGTTCCCCTCTCTTCTCTAGCCAAATGTTAACTTTAGCTCTCTTGCACGATGGTTTTGTCGTGGATGAATGAGATAAAATTTTGGTGTTGATAAATGAGAGCGAAAGTGAGAGAGCAAGAGCTGAGAGTATTCGGTGTGGGGAAGAAATCCCGACCGAAAGAGAGATTCGGTCGTGTCTCCGAAGTTCATTCTTCGTAAGAGTTCATCGCACAGCAAAAGCAGCAGGGGAATAACAGTTGAGATGAACACGTTATGCTACTTGTTTTAAGCATTACAAGCAAGGTTCAATTTACTATGAGATGATAGTAGTAGCATACACTACAATCAGTGACTACACTAGTAATGGTTAAATTCAACAAACATCCCGAATCGCTTCCGAATGACTCCGTCAAAATTGAAAACGGTTCCATAAAGTAGATGTAAAACTCCAAATTCGGAACTGTCCGGAGTCGTCCAGAGCTGTCTGGAGTCGTTCAGAGCCGTCCGGAGCCGCTAGTCGGAGCCGTTGGAGTTATCCGGAGCGGTCTTGAGTCGTCCGGAGCCGTCCGGAGCCGTCTGGAGTCGTCTGAAGCCGCTTGGAGCCGTCTGAAGCCGTCCGGAGCCGTTGGAATCGTCGAAGCCGTCGGATCCGTCGGTTTGATAAAGCCGGAATCGGAATCGGAGTAGCAATATTCAGAAAGCAGTTCGGAGCTGTGGTGTAATTCCCATCACTAGACTACACTCAGAGAGGCATGTACTAACATGTCACGAATGCTTATAAGATGCTCTAATATCAGAGATTTCTTACAAAATTTTACATTTAAAACCCCTAATTCCTGGCTTCTTTGTCTAAGGAGCTAAGTTCAAAATACCAACAAAGGATAACTGTAAAGCTTATCATTGTGGTCAAACAGCTCTGCTTTAAAAGTACGCACTTTTCATTCATATGCTCTACTACCACAAAAAAGAAGCATTAAAGATTATTTTTATCTATGCTTAAGCCTTCCAAGGAACAGTCCACTCGAGTACCTTAGCCTGCTCCGGTATGACGCCCAGCACAGAGATTAGTTTGCTCTCCGCATCATGCTCCAACGTCGGTCATCATGGACAGCAGCGAGCACACAATGGTGGATCGGATGCTAAGAACCTAACCCCATCCGTAGTGCCGCTTCTTCTTGGCAAAACTGATTTTGTTGAAAGATATCGTGAATTCCTCACCACCGTGGCTCTGCTACCGAGAATATGGGCTACCGAGCTCGGCTCGACTGTTAAGGCAAACAAACCTGCTGACAATGCGAGCACTACACCACTCCTTTTGTCCTGGCTTTGTGTGAATATGAACGGTTTCTTCTACGGTACCATGCAGTACCCCACACCTCCACACTCTTCAATGGTTTCGTGGGCTCAAGTGCACAGCACATTAAAAACTTTAACCACAATCGCCAGCCCATTTGCCCATCCGATACGCGCCCCCGAGGGGGGAAGATGACGATGATGCAGATAACAATACTAATACGGAAAGGTTGTTTGACGTGCTAGCTAATCTTATGTATCTGGCGGCAAGCTGTTTGCTTCGTTTCTTGCTCTTTCTAATACGGTTACATCGTTGGAAATGCAGATCTTATCAAATTAAAGCAAATACTGTCGGCGTAAAAGAAGGTGAAACTTCATTTAGATAAGCAATAGCAAGCATAATTTAAAAACAGCTCTAATCCACCACCAGAAAGCCATCGTGAAACGGCAAACATGGTAGTAATCTTCAAACAATTCATCTGACCACAGGCGCGCTCAGGCGATTGCATGCGTGAGAGGTCCAGGAAGTAGTGCGGCATTTGGACTTCCCGAAAAAGCAAACACAGCATCCTTTTCCCACATACAAATGCAAATACCGTGTCTGTGTGAGATTCTTCTCCCGAGAGATGGAGAGAGAGCAAAGCTAACCTTACGTTCGTATCACCACCACAATCCGCCGCACGCTAGTGGTTCTGGTTTAGCGTGGAGCTAAAGGTGGGCGCATCACCACTGGAAACCCAAACAAACAAAGAGCGTAAGCGCGCGGGCGAGAGAGAGAGAGTGTGTTTGTGGATCGGCGAAAGAGAAAGTAAGTGAAAGCACGAAGCCGGCAGCCTCGGCACAGACGAAACAGAGAGAAAAAGGATTGTTGCGTGAGGCGCGCGATAGCGCGAATGCGTGACACAACAAGCAGCATACGGAACAACACACACAGCATGCTGTGTCTCACGGGAAACAGAGAGACGGATGAAACCGTGTCGGGAACGTAACTGCCTCTCCAGAGCAAAACAACGAAGAAAAAAAACAGAGTGTCCTTGGATCCAATCTGAGATGATAAAATTATTATGTAATCGGTAGCGAAGAGAGCAAAGGCGGCGGTGTACACACCGATGCTAGCGAGACACCTCCCACAGGTCGGCACGATTTGTTGCTTCAGATTAGAGGCCAACAAGAAGGAAGAAACGGCTCACGGGAGTTAAGTTCTGTTAAGCGGTCGCATTTTTTCCAATGGAGACGCCTGGTGATTTGTACATTCTTATTTTGTTTGCTTCTTATAGCAGCTACTTTTGCGTGTGTAGCCAATTCTAACGGTCACGTTTCACGGTCCGCATACAAAAAAAAAACGCTAAAACAAATCCAGTGTTGCGTTGCTTCACAAGCTCACCGCATCGGCAGCATTAATTCCCAACACGCATCTCTCATCACGCGGAGCAATTAAGTAAAAATCACAAATCCGCCAAACAAAAACCGTGGGGGACGGGGCAATGCCGCTAAACTCATCCGGCATCACTCTGCAGAACCCCCCCACCCCCTCATCACCATTCCACCCGACCGGCATTCGTCCCTGTCTTAGCATTGGACTTTTACTTTCGACGCATGCTCATCAAAACGGGCCACTGTGGCGGATGCTGTGCTGTATTGCATATGCTTTTGCTCGCGGTTTGGCGGAGGGGGGGTCCCCCTCTTCCAGCTTCCTTTTTCCATATGCTCTCGGCTCTTTTTTCATCACACTGGCACTCCACACACCATATCTCGAGGGAGATAGCGGAGAGGTGGAACACGGGGCGTTTTGTTTTCCCAACTCATCAACGCAGCAACAAGAGCATGGCACCGTCTCTTTTGGGGTTGGGAGGTTTATCCCCTTCCCGGTTTCAGACGGAGGGATATTTCTGCGCTACCCCCTTTGTGCACGCTTTTTCAAATCGGTTGCAGTTGTATTTGACAAGGGTGGTTGGCTGCACAGTCCGCTTTTTTTGTTTTTGAAAAGACGGATGGATGATGCCCAAGCAAAACACTTGACTGAGTGTGCAGGATTCATTATAACACCCTTGAAACTCATTACGGAATCCGTGCCGTCGACAGTTGTGTATCACGCTTTGCGCTGCGCTCGAGAGAAGATGTGTCTTTCAAAGCACACGTTGGTTGTCTCTCTGTTTCTTTTGCCTTTCGTCTGGTTTGCTACATTTCGGGTACATTGATGCCGTATTTATTGTACCGCAGTGTTTGCACTTCGGTGTCGCCATTTGTGCTGCATCCCGCTGGCCAGACGGAATGATGCAGGGATGCAAATTTCAACAACGGAGCAATGGAACCATTTTTGCGCTGCTCGTCTCCGGCTAGCCCTGCCAACCAGCTCGGAAGTCAGCTTAGGCATCGGTACGAACATGGCAGCATCTGTTTAACAATGTGAAGCGCGTTACGGTAAACTAATGAGCTTGACGGAATAAATCATGCCGGGGGGCATTTGGCTCTCGCTGTTACTGTCACATTTGCGCAAGACATTTCCTTCGCTGATGGAAACTATTTATAGCTGCAGTATCAAAACGATGAAGAAAGGAGGAAACAACTTCCATAAACCGATACTTCTTTGTGACGTTTTCCACGAAAAGTTTGCAATTAAGCCACCATCATTATGCTTCTGGGCAAGAGCAGTAGCTTGGGGCATCCAAACAGCCGCAACGATGCATATTAAGCATGCAGCACCGCTGATTTGAGGACGCTCGTCACTTACCTTCTCACTGTCGGTCGTGTTGCCGGACCCGAAGCTTGCCAGCGAGCTGCCGTCCTGATCGTTGTCGTTCAGCGTATCGTCGATGTCCTTCGAGAGCCGCTGGCCCAAGTTCTTGCCGCTGACCTTGGCCGGCGATTTGAGCAGCGAGAACGAAGTGCCGGAGAAGTACGTCTCCTGCATGACCTCGCGCATTCGCTTCACCCACAGCTGCTTCGTCTCGAGGCTGTTCGCCTTGAGCACGATGCGATAGTCGGACAGGATCGGGGCCCGTCCGGTCCAGATGGCAAACTTGCACTCGTCCCCTTCGATGTGTTCCGTTACGCCAAAGTCTAAAACGGGGAAACCAAAAAAGAAAGAGAAAAAAACAAGTAAGTAAAGCATCCAATCAATTCCTTCCCACCCGTCGACCTACCGGATGTGAGCAGCTTGTTTTTGTAGATGTACTTCACGGTACCGTTGGTGTCCTTCACCTCCTTCGAGAACAGTATGTACAGCTCGAACAGGAAGACGTGCCGCTCGCGGCCCTTCTTGATCAGTATCTGCTTGGTGTCCCACACGAGGAACGAGTCCTGCAGCACCACGTCGCCGAGGTTGTCGATCGGCATGTCGCACTGCTCCAGCAGCGACAGGTGCATCACGTCGTTCGCCTTCTTCGGCACGTTCAGCATCACCTCCAGCCCGTCCTTGATCTCGCCCCGGCCCTCGTCGCAGCACGACTGCAGATCCTTCAGCAGCAGCTGGTACTTGGTGATGCGCTGCACCGGCTTGATCAGGTACGCCGGCAGCGAATGCTCCAGCTTGTGCTTGCGCTGCACCTCGTCGAAGTAGGTGCCGCCGTGCTGCACCATGTAGTCCATCGACTGCGGCTTGTTCTGGCAGTAGTGCACGTACATGTCGAACTTGGTCGCCCAAGTCACGAAGCAGTGGCCGACGTCCTCCGGCATCGTTTCGTACTTTTCCAGCTCGCGCAGAAAGATCTTCTCGTGGAACTGGTAGATGTCCTCGATGTTCGCGAACAGGATGTGCTCGCGGCCGACCAGGTTCGGCGGCACCTGCTGGCCGCTCTTGAGCTCGCGCAGAAACACGCTGATGCACGTCTCGAGATCCTTCACGTACGTGCGCTCGGTCTGCAGCAGCTCCGCCATGATGAACTCCTTCTTGCGCGCCGATTTGCGCTTCTCCTCGTTGATTTCCTTCTGCACGGCGCCGACCGCGCCCGCCCCCGCCGCCGCCGCGTTCAGCTTCGTCTCGAGCGATGGGTCGGAGTGGCGATACTCGAGCACCGAGCCGCCCGCGGACCCTGCGGACGTGCCTGTTGAGCTGGTCGAGCAGGGACCGCTGCTGCTGCTGCTGCCATCCCCATTGCTGCCACCGGTCACACCGCCCGCCGGTACGGGCGATGCGCCGCCCACCGCAATCACGCTCGCGTACGATCCCGAGCCCGACGAGATGCCCGAGCTGGAGTTGGCCGAGGAAAGGGAGCGGCCCGCGTTAAGACTACTGTTACTACTATTGTTACTGCTATTGCTACTGCTAAGGTTATTGTCATCCTGTTGCTGTATGATACCAGGTAGGCCTAGAGATTTCTCCAGATTCGAGCGGTAGATCTCCATCCGCTGGCTGAAGTCCTTGTAGCGGTAGTCGACCGTCGCGACCCACTGCTTGATCGAGCTCGCGTGCGCATGCCCCTTCTCCACCAGCGTGTCCGCCAGCTGTATCAGCAGCTTCACCCGCTCGCGCGTCTCCTTCGCCGTGCTCTTGAACTCGTTGTGCTCGCGCAGCAGCAGCTCCGACTCCTCCCGACTCGAGCACAGCTTGTTCTTGCGCGAGGACAGGTACGCCTCGCCCGTGTCGTGTATCCACTCGATCGCCTGCTTGGCCGACCGCTCGAACAGCACGAACTGCTGGCACTGGTCGAGCCGCTTCTTGCGCTGCGTCCAGTACTCGAGCACCTGCGTTTCCTGCGCGAGCAGCTTCTCGAGGATCGATTTCACCCGCGACTCGCTGTTCACCGTCGTCGGCTTGACGTGATAGAACTGCAGCGAACGGTTCGCGTACTTCAGGAACGTTTCCGCCGTGCGGCGCGCCAGCGTGCACGCCTTCAGGAACGCTTCCTTCTGCTCCTGGTGCTTCGAGATCAGCTGCACTATCTGCTGGCCCTTGTCGGTGGAGCCGCCGCCACCGCACCAGTCCTCCTCCCGCCGGTACTCCTTCTCCAGGCTGTCGAGCACGCTGCACACCTGCTCGGCCGTCTTGAAAAAGTTCTGCGACGCCGTCACCAGCTTGTGGCGCTCCTCCGCGCACGTCACCAGCTTCTGCCACTTCTTCGTCACGTCCTCCGCAATGTCCTTGATGCTCTGCGGATCGTAGTGGTTCGCGTTCATCAGCGCATCGGCCCGGTACTTCACCTGCACCGCGGACGTGTGCGTGCGCTCGATCGCCACCTGGAACTGCTCGTGCTCCTTGCGCAGCTGCTCCGCCTCCTGGAAGTTGTTCGGGATGGAAAAGTTGGCCATCAGCATCGCCTCCCCGTTCCGGATCCACGAGATCACTTGGTTCGCGTCGTTCTGGAAGTGGCACAGCTGCATCGACTGCTCGAGCTTGATGCGCTTCGCCTCCGCCATATCCTCCAGGTCGAGCTCGCGGTCGTGCAGAAACTCTAGCAGGCACTGGACCCGCGTCTGGGCGGTGTGGTTCGCGTCCGCCATGATCAGCAGCCCGGACGATTCGAACAGCTGCATCAGCTCGTGCCCCTGGTTCATCACCTGGTACGTCGTCGTCTGCATCTGGTTGACCGACTCGTTGTGCAGGCGCAGGAACTGCTCCGTCTTCTGGAAGTCGCGCGACACCTCCGTGTGCTGCAGCTCCTCCGACCACATCTCCAGCTGGGACGACACCTCGAGCGCATCCCGCTCGAAGATGCGCAGCCGCAGGTAGAGATCGATCTTCATGCGGCGCGTCTGCCACAGCCCCTCCAGGTCGAGCCGGTTCTTCTGGATGCGATCGAGCGCGTTCTGCACCGCCGTCAGCGACCCGGAGCTGTCCTCCTCCTCGATCGCGCGCAGCTCCTGCAGCAGCGCTTCGCCCTGCGCGATCGCCTGCATGCACGTTTTGAGCGTGTTCTCCTCCTGCTCCTTGCACTGCTCCAGCATACGCTCCGTGCCCTCCAGATGCTCGTTCGCCAGCTCGAGCGACTCTTCGTTCGTTACCTCCGCGTGCAGCTGCTCCTGCCAGGCCGAGATTTCCTTCTCGTTCGAGTAGAACACCACGGCGAGATCGAGCCGCCGGCGCCGCTTCTCAACCCGCTCCGCAAACGACGCCACGTTCGTTTCCAGCTCCTGCGCGACGGAGAAAATCTCCTGCGGCGACACCTCGCCCGACCGGGCCAGCTCTTCCGCCGCAGCCAGCAGCTTCTCCGCGTTGCGGTACGTGTTTTGCGCGACATTCTCGAAGTGCTCGTGGCTCGTCTGGTAGATGCGGGCCTTCTGCAGGCTCTTGCCGATGCCCCTGTTCTTTCGCAGAAACACGTCACCGTGGTTCTGCAGCCAGTCCAGCACCTGCTTCACGTCCTCCTGGAAGAGGCGGAGCGCCAGCTTCTGGTGTAGCCGCAGCTTGCCCGCGTGCCACTTGCTCTCCAGCGCCCGGTGGTGGCCGAGTATTTGATGTATCACTGCCAGCACGTGCGAGGCGCCCTCGCTGTAGTCGGCCGCCGGATTGCCACCATTGAAATGCGAGTTGTCCTAAAATAAAATAACAATAGCATCATTGAAGGGCTCCTAAGGCGTGCCTAGCCAAACCGAAGACTTAGACTTACATTTTTCCGTGTGTTCACAATCGGTGGCTGATTGCAAACCTGCACCAGATGGTCGAGCTGGTAGAGCAGCTTTTTGCTGGTCGAGTGCACCTCTGTGTACGCCTGGCACATCGCCTCGTACAGCGACTGGTGCGTCCCGATGGCCGTCTCCAGGCTTTCCACATTCGTCGGCGTCGGTATGGTGGCCTCGCAGGCCGCCGCCCAGCTACTGACGCTCTCGGTGTACTGCTCCGCCTTGTGGTGGAACACGACCGACAGCGTCAGCACGGCCGTCCGCTCGTCCAGCGTGGTGACGAAGTCTTTCCACGTTTTGTCTAACCGGGCCGCGAGCGTGCGGATGTGGGCCGCCGCGTAGTGGTTGCCCTCGTACAGCCGGGCCGCCACGGCCAGTATTCGGTTGATGTTGACGCACACGTTGCGCGACGTTATGGCAAAGCGCTGGTGCTCCTCCTGCAGGTTCTTCGCGATCGCGTAGTTGTGCCCGATCTCGACGTACGTCTCCTGAAACACGTCCCGGTTGTGCAGGATCCAGTCGAACATCTTCTCACAGTCCTGCTCGAACAGGCGCAGCTGGAAGCACTGGTCGAGCTTCGTTTTGCGGTGCTGCCACAGATTGAGCAGCTGCTGCTGGGCGTTGCGCGTCGTTTCGAGCTGTTGTAGGACCTGTTTGAAATACCAAAGAGAGAGTGAGAAGCACAGTGTAATTAGAAAGTATGTACATTAAGGAGAGTGTAATGTGTGTTTGCAACAAATTGGATAGCATTAGGCGGATGGAGAGATGTTACATTTGTCGCTTTGACCCATATACAACGTCAATTTAAATACAATTAACCTACAGACAGCGAACCCGACCCCGGTTGTGGCGCAGTAGCAGGTAACTTCTACCTGAGTGCTACGCCGGAAAGGAATGGGTAAACAATCCCCTGCAGAACAGAGACGGAAATAATAGTTTTATGATCGTCTATAAATAGCTCTCGAGGGAAAAGAAGCAACCCGAAACCTGGAGTAAAAGTCTGAAAGACGACGGCACGACAACAAACTTTGTCGCAATTCGATTGACCCAATCCAGGAACGCCGTACCCCCACCAATCGTCGCTGTCGTCGTCTTCGTTGATGAGATTAGAAAGACAGGGAGAAGGTTAGCATTCTTCGTTAAAACTCAACCCATTCGCCGCTACACTACGCTCCAAGCATGCAGTGTGATTGCTTTTGCTGGCGTAACGTTTTGGGCGACAGGGTTAGGCAACCTTACCAGTTTTAGCAAATTGGATTACACACGCAATAGTGGTTGTGTCGTCGGGCCTTGATGCCAGTCTTTTATTGTTGAACCCTCTGGGTATATATATAAATAAACCAGAACAACCTCGTCGCTGCCACTGGAAGCGATTTAACGATGTTTGGTATCAAAAAAGGGCAAAAAGAAAACAGCATAATGCTGACCTTCTTTACGTAGACAAAAAATGTACGACAAAGTGCAAAACAATATCATTCATTCGCCTTGTTGTGCTGATTTTTTTTTTTTTTGCATTCCGTTCCGCAAAATGGACATAACCCAAGAAAAGCCCGATTTGTCTTGCAACGTGCCATCAAAACACGAATTTCTCTGTTGTAATGTGATTGCAAAAACAAGCGCACTGCAAAAATCTAGAACATCTCTCCAACCACACACACACACCAAGATCTGCTCGCCGCCTATCGCCTAAGGGGGAGAGAACAGATATGCGAATTTCAAAACAATGCCTCTTCCCATTCTGAAAGCAAAACACACTTTCCGTTGAACGTTTGTGTTATTGAAAAATAACGCTCCCTGAACCTGAACAAGCGCCTCCCAGCCTGTCCACAACAAGCACTGCGATAGATATAAAAAAAAGGAAAGAAAACACCTCCCAGCATCATACCCATCCATTAAATCCCGCTCTCTGTCTCTCCCATCCATCTCGCTTGTATTTATTTGGATTGCTATCATCGGCACAATACTATAGTAGCCCGTACGGGATCGTGTTTCGTGAGCCGTCTTCCCCCCCCCCCCCCCCGGTTTCGTCCGCTCACTCCGCCCTGTGCCATTCTTCGCTTGGTGATGATGATAGAATTTCAGATAAACATCGCGCGCGTACATGAGAAGAAACACAACGGGTGCGAGATAAAAATTAAGCGACGATTAAGAGGCCTCCACATACATTCCCGGTGGTCCTAGCACTCTTCGCCCTTCCTAACATTTCCCTGCAGACACGAGATCGTCAGTAGGTTCGTCGGAGCAGACGATGGATTCCATTGGACGGAAGTAGTGGTGGGAGTTCGGAATCGGACCTACCCGATTCCGTGTTCGGAATCAATTCCTGAGCCGATTCCGAAGTTGACTCCGAGGCCAATTCTGGAGTTGACTTCGGAACCGATTCCGGAGTCGGCCTTGGCATCTATTTCGAAATCGGAATCGGTTTCGGAATCAGAATTGGCTCCAGAATTAGAATTGGCTCTAGAATCAGAATTGGCTCTGAAGTCGAAATCGACCTGGGAATCGCAATTTGCCCCGGTAACGGAATCAGGATTGACTCCAGAAATGGAATTAGATCCGGAATGAGAATCAGTGTTTTAATTGAAATAAGATGTTTCAGAAGTTAAATCAGTCTGGGAATCTCCATCAGAATGGATCGTTTGCAAGTAAATTTTGATTCTTTGCCGCTATCAATACGTAACACATTATTGGACCCAAATGCCTATTCTTCTGAAGATGTCGAAACCGACTCCATTTCGAAGTCGATTCTGATTTTGGATCCAAATTCGATTCCAGAGCCGATTTTGATTCCGGAACCAATTCCGGAGCCGATTCAGAATCCGAAGCCAATTCCGAATCCGAAGCCGATTCCGACTCCAGAGCCGATTTCAATTCCGGAACCGGTTCGAGTACAAATTCCGGAGCCGATTTCGATTCCGGGCCCAATTCCGGAATCGATTCCAGAAACTGATTCCGGATCTACTATCCGGAATCGATTCCAGAAAACTTCGGAGCCTGCCGGAATCAATTCCGAATTCATTTTTCCCATCACTAGACGGAAGCAACTAAAAGGATGGAAAGGTACACGGAACCACCATCACCACCACCACCGTCACCGACAAGTCCAAAAGACCCTTTTAATTGCAGTGCCAGCAAATTTTTAGCAGCCTAGCTAATACACCTTTCGGCACGTGATGGTGGTGGCCCGGGGAGCACGCGCGTAACAGTTTCTTTTCTTCGATTCGCGCGTCCGCGGAAAGAAAAAGGGTGGAAATGCTCGTGAAAGCACCGTTCCTCACAGTCCACGGAATTGATTAGATAATTTCCACTATTTCTGTGTGTGTGAGAGAGTTTTCTTCACCCCCTTCATTATCCCATTCGGCGCCCCCCTCGCGAGCAGCATGGTTTGGTGGTTTGTGTTTTGTGCGTTCTTTTCTCTCTCTGTTCGGTGCCAAGCACTAAACGCCAACGCCGTACGCGTATTTCGTAAGTGCAAAGTGTGCGCACATAACAACACGTTACTGTCTCTGTGAACGGTGACTGTTTGAAGGTGCGGTGAGAGATGTCGATATGGTTGAGAGCCTGCGCTGCCCAACACGCTGACTCTGGCTGAATGGCTGTGATTAAATCGGTGAATTAATTGCCATCATTTTTGATGAATAAACAAACGGAAAAGTGAAACTCTCTCTTTCGCAGCAGCGAACCGAGCTCCCTAGCCGGTCGGGGCGCGGATGAAACAAGCGTGCACAGCAGCAGCGGCAGCCAGCAGCATCAGGCTTAGCGCAAAACTTTGATTCTTTCGCCCTACGCTGATGGGCAACAGGGCTAACTAACGAGTGCCACCGCTTGCGGGGGCCAAAATCGATCGGACGCCTTCTATCCCCGATTGGGTTGGCTAGCTTTTCCAACATCCATTTAGCGCCGACAAAGGCTGTCGACCGACCGGCAGAATAATTGCAGCGCGCTTCATCTTAATTGCAAAACACGGCGAAACAGCAGTGCCAGATGAGGAAAATCACAACCTTGGCAAGCGGAAAAGGTTGTTTCTTTTTTTTAATAAAGGGAAAATGACTTTTAC
Source organism: Anopheles coluzzii (assembly GCF_943734685.1). Lineage (NCBI taxonomy): Eukaryota > Metazoa > Arthropoda > Insecta > Diptera > Culicidae > Anopheles > Anopheles coluzzii. The sequence continues at coordinate 103,564,922 of NC_064670.1, read as the reverse complement.
TTTCATTCAACAATCACCGAGTGATGGTCAGCGAGTGATTGAGGAAAAGCATGCAACAAACTGACAACAAACTGACGGATTTATGCGTACCGAAAGTGAGATTACCGGAACGGGGGGGGCATTCGGTCGTGCTTGTTTGAAACAGACTTTTTTTCCTAACAATGGTGGCAGCATTTGGGTTTCATTTCTCAATCTGAAACAAACCGCTGTTTGTTCTTCTCTAAATAACAACCCCATCAGCTCATAACGCAACGATTATTGTTCTCTAATTCACGAAATGAAATGATTTAGCACCGTCGTTGCTTGGCTAAATGCCGTCCTATTCCCTCCCTAGCTCAACCACAATCGGTTTAAATCCCCCCCTCAACGCAACGACCGCGCATACACACACACACACACCGGATATTGCATATCATTGCACCGTGCGTCCGCCACCGCCACCACTACCACTCTCCACAATAACTGCATGATATCGTCGATCTATTGGGAGGATCTTCGATTTCACCGCTGGTTTAACTGCTTCTGTTTAACGTTTACATCGCAGCTACCGATCGCAAACACCCCGCGGCGTGGCGGCAGATCATCATGCGGCGAATTAGTACTACCCAAACGCATCGGCGGTAACGGACAGAAAATAGAAACATTACACACCAACCACACCACTCGGTCTTCGGCGTGCCGGGAGGGTGCTTCCGACGAAACGAGTATTAAACAAAGAGTGAAATAAACGCCACAATACACGGCTTACACACACACACACACACGCCGAGCAAACGCGATGTTTATGATGGTACAACAGATTTTGGGTGCCTCATTGTTTACACTTTGGTTTTCGGCGAGCGAAACCCCCCCCCCCCTTCGGGGCAGTCGACCTCCCCGGTTGTAGCGGCAAACAGCGAAACGCCGCCGGTTTTCTCACACAATGGCAAGCTGCTGAACCGAACGCACATCATCAATAGACGTCGGCGCAATAGGAGAGATTGAGCAAAACAACAACAGAAAAAAAACGCTCAGACCGGATGGTAATAACGTTTTATGACCGTAACGAACGGCCTGCCCTGTGTTAAAGAAGCTTCCCCAACAAGAGGCGATTCAAGACTCTTCAAGAGAGAACAAAAGAAGAAATGCAGCAGACCCCCGCAGGCCGCACGTCTGGGCATTCTTGAAATCTAAATGAACCATCATCATCATCATCATCGTTCCCCTCGCGCCAAGCTAATTCCGGCCAGCTAACGCAACGCGGCCAGCCGCTATTGCCACAGCCGGCCAGGGCACGGCTGGCCCCGGGAGCAGAACTTCATTACGCAAATTCGATGCGCTTTGTTGAGCAATTCGACCGAACCGAACGCGTGTCGGCGGCGGCACCGTCGTCCATGGGGCAGTGTCCATGGGCGAGGGCGTACCGTGAACCAACAAAGTGCCTCCAAACCACCGCTAGTGAAAGTGAAATTATTACGTACCAACTGTTTGGTTACAGACGACCCAAAGGGGTCGATCGCATTCACACCTATCCCTATGACTTTGCGCGGTCGCTTTTCCCTGCGTGGCGTTAACCCGGCGCGTACCCTTCCAAGCAGAACGCTTATGCGTTTGGGGGGGGGGGGTGCCAGAAAAGAGTTTGTGAATGAAAAACACACACACACACACGCGCGCGTGAAATGTAATCCGCTCATGTAGAGCATCATTACTTAGGCCGTGTCTCGGCGCCCTCCACTCCACACCTCGTCCCAGATGGAACGTGCACAGCGCGAAGGCAATAAAATAATTCACCCATAAATGTCTACCAAACCCCCCCATTCGGGAGGGAACGATGGATGGATGTGGCGTTGGCAGAGATTAGCTTTTCCTTGTTTTATTTTGCGCTTATTTTCGGATCGATAGCACAACAAAGCGGCAAGATCCGATATACGTCCGTGTGCCACTGCCTAGTCTCAGCTCAACACAGTTGTTGCTCGTGGTGCCGTAACCTCACACGACCCAATTATAGCTACCCCACCACCACACCACAGAGAGCTTTCGATTTTGTGGCCCACTCCCGTAATCTGTTTGGTTTGCTGCTTCCGAAAGCAAAATCGGTACTAATTGGGGCGATAAATGAGTTTCAATCTCAACTAGATTTTCCCAAAAGGGCACTCCCTCTTTTCGAAGAACGCAACTAATCTGAACCACCCGATCCCCGCCCCATATCCCCCCAAAGTCCCGACGACTCTTCTCGCACCTGATTCATTGCCGACGTGACGTCCGGATTGATGCAGTTGGTGGGCAGCGGGGCCGAATGGCACCCGTCATCGTTCCGGTTCGAGTAGGTCGTCAGCTTGCCGAGCAGCTTCTGCCCCTGCAGGTCCAGATCCTCGATCGGCAGCTTCAGTATCTTGCGCTTCATCTCGTTGTGCGCATCGATGCTGTGCTTCGCCCCGTTCACGTCCTCCGGGCACTCCGAGTGCGTCAGGTCCTCCTGCAGATCGTCGATCCGGTCGAGGATGTCGCTCGCCTGCCACAGGAAGTCCTCGAACGCGACGCGCAGATCGATCCACACCGCGTGGTCGTAGTGCAGGAAGCCCTCGAAGTCGGACGTCAGCTGGGACGGCTCGACCAGCTTGCCGAGCGACTGGATCGATATCGTCGTCGTCTCGAACTTGTACTTGTTGCTGGCAATCGATGAGCGCTGCTTGTGCCAGAAGTTGTCCGGCTTGATGATGACCGCCTGGTGGATGACGTCCGTGCCGAAGTTCTCCTGCAGCACCTTCAGTATCATCTTGGCGCTTGCCGCCGTATTGCCGTTGCCCCGCATGTCCACGATGATGGTGAAGCCGTGGCTTTTGCTTTCATCGCTGCAGGCCGTGCAGGTGTGGAAGGCGAAAACCAGGGGGGGAAGAAGAAAAGAGAAGAATTGTTTAAATAAGGAGACTTGCTAATTAGTATGCGCAAGAAGGCATCGCCTCTCGCGTGTGTGTGTATTTGTGTGTGTGTGTGTGTGTGTGTGTGTGAGAGAGAGAGGGTAACAGTGTTGCCATTTTTGTACGCGCTCCATCCATCCATCGTTCGTTTAGTGGCCGCCAAATCGTAGCAAAACCGTTTGGAATCGAAGCAAACCACCGGCACAAGGGTGCGAAAAGGAAATCAATTTTATATCGTTACCGCTCGCAGGCAACGAACGCAACGAACACGCACAGCCAAAGAAACGGAGGCGATTTAAATTCGCACGCAAAGATCCGTCCGCGGGGGAAGTGTTAAATTCAATCTGACGTTTCGTTCACTTTTTTAGTGTTCTTCTTTTCCACCAAGATTGTGGTTCTCGGTAAAGTAGTACACAACGCACACACACACACAGCGGCACAACGGTGTGCCTGTCCAAAAGTGGTGCGAACGGTTTTTTTTTGGTCTTCTTTCTTGTGCGTTGGTGGGACTGCTTTGACGTGACGGGGACGACTAATTTACAAGTCCGGTCCAGTAGTCGCCGTCGACGTCGACCGAACGGAAAACGGAAGATTAGCCGCCCATATAAAAAAGTAACGAAACAAAACAAGAAGCCGGCACACTAAGGGCAGCACACACACACACTCTGAAAGTCAATTGATTATTGGCCGGGTATGAGGAACGGGGAGAACTAGACCGGGTGCTGCTGACGAGATTGTGGTGCTGAAAGTCAAGACAGCAAGCAATGTGTACTGCGATGCACGTTGGTTCAATATTGAATTTCTGCTTTCCGTGCCCCTTCAAGAGGGACTCAGAATGCTCTCTCTTTCTCTTTCTTTCTTTAATTTAATCCCAAAACGACGGCAAACCTTTCTTTACCAACTGTGTTGTTAAAAATCAAAAATGAACAAATGAAATCAGGAATCGAATTTCAAATGATTTCAGTTACAGAGAAATCTGTATACGAGAGAGAGAGAGAGAGAGAGAGAGAGAGAGAGAGAGAGAGAAATATAGACCTTCAAGTGAAGAAACTTGTTAGATTATCAAAGTAATCATTGATCGAAGTAATCCTTGATTTAGAATTGTTTCTTGAAGATGAACATTTTTAGGACTCCGACATATTCCATACATTTTGTGTATCTTCAAGATGAATTTCTCCCTAAGGCAAATCTTCAAGCTGCATATGCGATTTGTAACCGAAATTATCTAAGATGAATGTTTGGATGATAGTTCACAAAAATATTGGCCAAAGGATGCCATGTTTTTCCCGTGGTTTTTGGGATACTTCATAGCAACCCTAAATTAGTTTTCCTCAACATGAACATCTTTATAAGCTCATGGTCCCTTCAAGATTCATCTCAGAGAGATTTCACTATAGTCTATAATAAAAGATTATTCCGTTCCCATCGTTCAACAAGAGTGGTTGCAATTCCCAAAACTCCTTTAGGTTACAACGGAGTACTGGCTAACGGCGAAATGGAGAAACAATTAGAGCTTCATTAGACTGATGTTCTAAAATCCATTTTTGGAAGTCGTTTTGCTGAAGTTGTTAATAACTCAGGAGTTTTCTAACTCAAGGTTAAGGAGTAGGGGAAAGCGGGGCAAAATGGGCATGTGGGACAAAATGGGCACCCTCTATTTAAGCATTATTTGACTACAAAAATACTTTCCAATGCTCAAAATGTATTCATTAGAGTGTTCTATGAACACCATGTAAGTTTCATAACCCTAACACAACAAATAACCAAGAAAAGTGCAAAATAAGGTTTAGTAGCATATTGATGTAATTTTTGTCACTTTGAAAATAAGCTTAACCCAGTGTCACAGGGATGCGTTGAAGTTTTACATTATATATTATTAAAGATATGATATTTCTATACAATTTGTCTGAAGAAAGCAAGGCGATCGAATGCGTATTTTTACTAATATAACATAAAATACAAAAATGCTTCACGTGGGGCAAAATGGGCAGTTACGCTTGGGGCAAAATGGGCAGATACTTTTGACAAATGGCGTTTGGTGAGGCTATGGTGTTGTATTTGTCGCCTCAATAATGATAACAGACACAGCTTCAAAAGAATCGATTTTGTAGATTTAAACGTGTAAAAACTGTTTTAATTTTGATAACATATTTTTGGAAGAATTTTAAGGGCTTTTCTGACCAGCAAAACAAAAGATAGAACGAAAATACATTTCACGACACGTGCGCAAAAGCATAGACCATTACCTAAGCGCAGTTGTTGTGGCCCATTTTGCCCCAGTGTTTTGACGTTTCACAGTTTGTTTACATATGCCCATTTTGCCCCAGGGCTATGCCCATTTTACCCCGCGTGTCAAAAATGCTTCTCGTAAAACATCAACTTTTATTTTACATTATTTACATGTTTTTAAGTTGTTTTCATTCTATGTGGCAATTTAAATCCATAGATAAATGGTGGAAGCATGCAATAATGAAAGAAAAATTGTGTTTTATGGCATATTCAAAGGAATATTCAGTAAACTGCTTAACATGCCCATTTTGCCCCGCTTTCCCCTAGATGTTAGAGATTATCAAAGTTATCATTAATCGAAATAGCCTTGATCAAGAAATAGCCTATTACCGCGCGGTCACATGAGATGAATTATACAGCGAAATGAACTACAGTAGGTGACCGCTAACTGAGAGGTAAACAAGCTCCAGTTAACGAACAATGTTCGCTAACTGGAGTGACGTTTCTATGGATTGATTGTTTTGATTGGCGTTGACTGGAATAAACATACCAAACTTTTTTCTCATTTATGTTGATATAAAGTATAGTAATTCGTGTAATAACATAAATTAATAGCAAACGTAGGCAAGAGACCCTAAATTTGTTAGAAAAATGCACATTTGCGACAAATTTCTCTTCATGAGATTCCGGATGTTTCATGTTTTGACGTTTAAGTGTTCGTTAACTGAGAATCACTCCAGTTAGCGAACCTCCAGTTAAAAAGCACTCCAGTTAAAACACATCCAGTTAGCGGTCACCTACTGTATTTGACAGGCGAAATATCTGTCAGATAACTCACCACAGCAACCAGGTGATGTGCAATGTAAACAAATAACGTGCACAAAATCGTAACTAAATCCATTAAAGAACTTCAATGTTAAGTATTTCGTTTATTTTCAATCAACAATCCATCATTTCTTACATTTTTAAAAAATGTATAATGGAAAAAATAGAATTGCTTGAAAGCTCGAATAAATCTCGATTACATCCAGTGAAAGTTCCTTTCAATTTGAAAGAAAATCGAATGAAACTACACTTGCAACTTCCTACCATCCAGATGGTAACACATCCGAGACACACGTGTGATCTTCCTGGTCTAAGCGCACCAGAGCCTGCACTAACCAACCAAGCGATAAATGACCCCACCGTCCCTCATCAACCGTTGGGGGGGTTCGGGCGCGCGCTCTCGATCTCGAAAATATTTAAAGTGGATCCCGATCATTAGAGAGTAACCCCAATCGATCCCGCCGGCACGGGAAGCAGCAACGCAATAAATGATCTTTCCGTCCAACAAAACATCATGAACGGTGAAGTGAAAGCCCTCCACCACCGTTCTCACACCTCTTGTACCGGAATGTCTTAGAATGATTAAAATCTCCCCCCCTTCAAGGGGAGACGTCGTTTGCATGCACACGTCCTCTTCCTCTCGGGTCGAGAAAACACAAACAAAAAAACCCAAAACAGCCGGGACGACGACCACGTTGCTGCCCGCTGCTGCTGCTGCCGATGATGATGATGATGGGGACGACCCTCGGCTTTTGTTTTGCGTTATTTTTGGACGCATTTGCGTTCATGTCAAGGCGCACTGGTCGAATTGCCCCCATCGTATTCGGGAAGCGAAAACTCTCACGGGATTATTAGGCGACTCTAGGGTCTCGCCATAAAGCGCCTAACCCACTAAAACCAACGAGAACCAAACAAACCAAATGGTGCCCTCCTCCGACTGCCACTGGTGATCTCAGAATTGTTGAAAATGTCTCAATTCGACCGGACATCATCAAGAGCTCGGGTAGAAGAAAAAAAGGTTGCTAATGCCCCACATCTCAATGCCTACTACTTGATTGTTGGTGTGTCTTTGAGGCAGTAAGTAGCGTTGGAATTTCAGTGCGCCTTCCGAAGCCTTCTCTCTCTCTCTCTCTATCTGTAGCCTGATGTATCGTTTGCACGGTACAATAAATAATTCAAATTCGTTCAACTTCACCCACGAGGGGAAGGCTACGAGCGAATTGTACGGCCCAATGCCAAGAATGCCAAAAGGCGAAGTTAAGCATTTGTGGCTATGTGTGTCTGCCTCTATATACCGGAGCCGAAAAGTTTGAAGCCGGAAAAATGTAGAATCGTTACCGGAGTTTCCCGCAACCCCTTCCCCGAACAAGATACTACAAGTTGCTACTACAACAGCCAATCGAGAATGGAAGTGCCCCCTTCGACCCGAAAATAGATGACTCAATAAAGTGGAGACTCAATGTCAGACGCGTGGTTCGGGACAGTTACAGGGAGCTAACAATCAATGGAATGGAATTCCCCGACCCAGGGCCCGGCCGTTGGGGTGTTTTGGGTCATGTGAACTTCCTCACTTTCCAGAAATAGAGGCACAGGAATGTAATTTCGACTGACCGTGTACGGAAGAGCGGATAACTATCCAAAGTAAATAAAAGACTTGAGAAGCATGTCAATAATGTGATGTGAAGAAGTTCCAAAAAAAGCCTAATAATGTCTATTTAAAATGCAAACAAAGACTTCAACATTTTTGCAATTACTCCAATTATCGCAAATGCAACACAGAAAAATCGCATTCAAAAAGGCTAATGCACAACACTTTTATCGAACAAATTAATCTTCTGCTGCTACCACCAATAATGCATTAAACGAGAGCGGCAAATTAATGAGAACGCGCACCAGCTGCCATAAATAATTCATCATACAATTTGTAAAATTCCCTCCCGCACTCTCCTCCCTCCTTCCTGTCCCATGTCCACAGCCCAACAGGCCATCGATTTTCGAATCGACAGTTTAAATTCTATACCCACACTGCCGCTGACACATAATGTGTGTTACACCGATTGGGAGCTAACTAGCTAACAAATGCGTGGTTGCGGCCACTGCCAACGGGTCAGAGTAAGGTTGGCTACACATGGAAGTGGGTGGGGTAAAGTGTGTGGACTAACTGCATAATTTACCACACACTTTATTGCACACTATCGATCGTTGGGTTGGAGGGAGCAGAGCCGGTTGGACTAGGACAGTGCTGTGTGTTTGGTGAAAGAGATTTGCTCGGTGAATAAAGTATTTAAAAGCCCCCCCCACATCCAACCGCATCATTTCACCCGATTGGTGGGGCATTGAGGTATGATAATTAGAAGTAATCCACTCCACGCTACGCCATTACGCATTCGCATTTGGTTTAGTAAGTGCATATAATCTGCTTTTGTTTTGAAAGTCACGCCGGTGGCGGTGGTGGTGGTGGGGTAGAGTGCTAACAACAGTACGGCGGGCCTTTGTTGAGCAGGTTGATTTTAAGCGTGCGGTATTGGAGATGCGTCCCATAGTGTGGTTGGTAGGAGGCAGAAGAACACACAACGAAGAAGCACTCAGTTCGAATCCCAACTGGTAGGCGGCGCAGAGTTTGACTTGACTTGACGGTGTTGATCTAGCGCACTTTTTGACATCGTGGTAGGCCTTGTTGGTTAACAATTCGTTTATAATTGTGGTGTAATTCTTCACCTAAGAGGGATTTACTACATAACACTGGGTGAGAAGTGTGTGATACTAATCAGCCTAGCCTTTAAAGAGACTAAAGACTGACTTTAAAGAGAACTTCAGGAGACAAAGCCTCTAATTAGCCGCAGATATAGTAAAGACTCATACTAATGGTATAGTTGAGCACAAATAGACGAAAAAAAGCAGTTAATGTTTTTTCCAAATATTTCAGCTAAAAAGCTTTCACTCTTCTAGCTTTTTCGCAGCCCTATCATAATCATAAGCGGAAAGTCTTATAGCACCACTTCGCCCCAAGTAGGATTATGATGGTATGCCTTCTTTTAGATACGTGAAAATGCATCCAAGCTCTTGGGTCTGCAACTTCAACTTCCCTAATGAACGATATATACTGTCTTTATTATGTTCAGTTTTCCATCAAACATCACACCGACACACCACGAGAGCAATGCCATCATCATTATGCCATCTCCCCTCGCTCACAGCCAGAAATATGGTCGTAATTGTCGCGAAAAACCTCCTTCTCGTTAGATTTTCTCCTTCCCACAAAGAATGGGCCCCCCCTCCAGAGTGCAAAAGTGCTCCGGGATGCACATTCCCCATTCCGTATCCCTGCACCCCACACACACCACCACTTCCTGGTAAGCTCCCTCGGGGTTTGGCGGTGTGCAATGATGATGATGATGACGATTCCGCCTTACTGCATCATTTTCCCCCCATTTCACCCTTTTTTACCGAAACTGTCGCAGCCCGCAGGTGCAATAAGTACCCCTTTTTCCCACTTCAATCCAATTAGATGGCATAGGAGAGAAGAGAAGAGAAAAAAATACCCCGAAACCTAACGACCGCCTAAGCCGCGGGTGGGTGGGTTTGTCGTGGAGCGAAAAACAAAAGCACCACGAGTGAGTGAGGGTGGTGGTTTTGTTTTGGTTTTTGCGTTCCAATGTGTTTGTTCGCGGAAAACTCATCCATCCAAAGCCATCCCCCATCTATTGTCAAACGAAAGGCGCCCAGGGGGGGAAAAGGCGTTCCAGTGCGCCTCCACAGCGGCGGATGGGAAAGGATTTATGCGTACACAGTCGCGCACACGTCGAGTGTGCATAACGGAAGTGCACTAGAAAAGGCAGCGAACTATGCCGCGCGTTTGTGTGTGTGTGTGTGTGTGAGTTCGGGGAGTGGAGATGAGGCTTGGGGCGAAGGGGTCACTGCCGGTACCGAGTAAGGTGGTATTCATCATTATCGACGTGAGGCGCTACACCGGTTGCTGGTATCTTCAGTTAGGGGAGGGGTTCGTCGTTACCCAACTAACTGCAACTCCGAGTAAAACATTTTAAAGCTCATTATTTGCAGGGCTTACATTTAGTGGCATGTACTATACCAACTTCCACTGCTTGATTTCTAATAACGAACCTCATTTCTACGCACAATAAAGATTTGGCTTTTGTAATCAATACTCCAATAACGTTAGGGCACCTTATCAATCTTCCATTCACTAGCTCTTATCATTTGGAAGATTTATTACTCAAGAAATCGTTGGTGACTTCCACGTCCAATGAAAGTAATGCTGATAAGTGGTAGTGCCACTGCTTTAATTAATACATTTGCATACGGGAAACATAGGAGGAATTAATGATTAGCATTTTTTGGAGCATCCAAGATTCGATCTCAAGGCGTAAATTTGAATCCAGCAAGTCATAATTGGAAGTTACACCATCAGAAGGACACATAAAGGGCCAATTCTCTGACTAGAGCCTTCAACAAAATGTGCCGAAAATGTAAATGTTATGCTGTTATCATGCGTGTTAGACCGACTCGATTTGTCGCTCGTTTCGATCATCTCTGAACTGAGCGAACGTTTTGAACGGAGCCTCTCGTGTTTGACTGCTTTCCGTCAGATAGTGTGAAAAAAAACTATGTGTTTTTGATATGTATGCATTAGTTATACGTTCTATGCTGTCTGGAGTCTGGAGTTCTAAGGCCCTGTAGTCCACATGGTTGTCATAAATACTCACACATTTTCTGACCATATTGATAACGTCATTAGCTTACTTGCTTACTTATCCGGCGCTACAACCGCTTTGCGGATAAGTTGGTTCGGCCTCAGGAGTGTCCGAAACCGCTCACCGTCTCGCGCCTTCGTCTGCCAGTCCGTTATCCCGGCCTTAATGGCGGACTCCTCCTCGCCATCTTGCCACCACAATTTGTGCCTACCACGCCTCCTCTGTCCTTGTGGACGGCCTAAAAAGACTTTACGGGCTGGGTCGTCCGTTTCCATGCGCACAACATGGCCAGCCCACCGGAGCTTGATACGCTGTAGGACACTGAGGTCGCCGTACATCTCGTATAGCTTTTCATTATAGCGGCTCCTCCATTGTCCTTCCACACATACAGGGCCAAGTATCCTTCTGAGCATCTTCCTTTCGAACGCGGCTAAGAGGCTTTCGTTAGATTTGGACAGTGTCCATGTCTCAGGCGTATGTGAGTACTGGTACTATATAGGTACTATATCGCCTTTGTTGCATCGAGTCGATATCTATGCACCATCCCGAACACTTAGGTCTAGAGAAACTCTACGGCTCGCTCAACCCCGTTCCAGCGCTGGTCGGTCTGACCCTATGTTCCGCATGTCGGCTGTCTTCAATACTGTCTCGGATTGCTTCGACTTCGACATCTCGACTCAGTGCTTCAAGGAACATCTCCGGCTTTTGCCGTGGCCGCAGTGAATTGCGATGCAAATCTTGTTTTTGTTATGTTTTTTTTTAATGAACTGTTACATCTTAATTAGGCCATACGGCCCCTTGAAGATTAAATAAATAATAATAATAATAATAATAATAATATAGTCCCAGCTTCGTCCGTCGCGACAGGTTCTTTGAGGTGAACTGCTTTTTCAGGCTGTAGAATGACCGGTTGGCAGCCAGCATCCTTGCGCGCAACTCAACTTCCATACTGTTGTCGTTGCTGACCTTTGATCCAAGATAGGTGAATTCTGGGACGACTTCAAAAGTGCGTTCACCTATCTGTACATCACGCCTACGTAGATTCGGATTATTTATTGGTAGGTCCGCTGATGTTGCCACCATCAGTTTGGTCTTCGCCTCGTTTATCTGCAATCCGAGATTCTCTGCTGCCTGTTCGATCTCTTGGTAGGCTACTGCTCCATAAGACAGCCGCAGACCAATGATGTCTATATCATCAGCGTATGCCAGGATCTGGGATGACTTATAGAAGATGGTTCCCGTAGTCTCCCCCCTCGAGTCGCGGATTGCCCTCTCTAGCGCCAGGTTGAATAGGAGACAGACAAGCCCGTACCCCTGGCGCAGACCTTTGGTGGTAGCAAAAGGTCCTGAGAATTACCAACCAAAAGCAAAAGGCCCAACCGCCTTTACCTGACAAGTCATTCTAACTAACCTAATCTCATAGCGTCATACAGCTTTACCCTGGCTATGCTATCATATGCAGCTTTGAAGGCAATGAAGAGATGGTATGTGTCGTGTCTGTATTCAGCCATCTTCTCCAAGATTTGCCGCATGGGGAAGATCTGATCAGTGGTAGATTTTCCGTTTCGGATTCTTTTTTGAAAGTGCCCGACTATCTCTTCGACGTGCGGGACAAGGCGATCCTGAAGGATCAGGGAGATTATTTTATAGGTGGTATTCAACACCGTAATAGCAACATCATTAGCAAAGACAGCCAAATTCACGATCTAATAATTCGCTGAACAGTTGACTTCAATTATCCTCGCTGTTTTAAAACTCTGTATGTTGCTCTGGTTTGGCCTCTATTAGAATATGCCAGCATTATATGGAGTCCAACCAATATTAGAGCCATTACTCGACTTGATAGATTACAGAAACTCTTCATTCAGCGCATAGTGCCCCATTCTCCTTTGTCCCCATATGCAATTCGTTGTCAACTTTTGAGAATTGACTCTTTAGAAAGGAGACGGCATATTACTCAGTCTGCTGGTTTGATCCTTAGCACTATCGATGTTCCTGATCTCCTCTCTACCATTCATTTCTACGGTCCTTCTAGATCCCTCCGTCCTCGTCTTCTATTTGCCATCCTCACTGGTCGAAGCTTGTACTGTCATAATGATCCCTTGCTAAACTGCCTCAAACAGTTTAATACTGATTCCGACCATTTTGACTTTACCTCCAAGCCTCCCCTTCTTCCACTTTACCCACTTCCTAGATAGCGCAATTTTGGTAAGGAATTACACTTCACTAATTAGAACTAAGCAGCATTATTTTTAATATTTGCCCTTCATAGCGTTCAAATTAGTTGAATAAATAATGGCCAACCTTAAAAGGACCAGTTTTGTCTTTTTCTTGTGTCAATATGTGTAACTCGACATTGCTTAAAGAACATCTGAAGTCCAATTTCAATCCATTTATTGTTCAGGATTGCATTCAAAAAAATGTCTAAAATATATAATATTCATTTCAACTAGAGGAAAAATAGCAAAAAAAACAGCAATTGGAAGAAGTTGAGATAATTTCAACGTCAAGGAACAGAAGATGTCCCGTCTTGAATTAATAATTAAATCTTAATAAAAAATGCAACCCTTTTATCGTGTGAATCGCTTAAAACAAAGCTTCCAGAAGGAAATAGAGTTCACCACCTATTTTCACTCGTTCATCATACACCGCTCCAGCACCAAACTCCCGTGGTGATAATAAAAGTTCCTTAGCCCACCGGTGCCGTTGCAACGCGTGCCGTCTAGGCGGATCTTTATTAACCTGCAGCACGTTGCAACGCCTTGTCTGCTGCAGCAAGCAAAGCCTCACCCCAAGGTAGAGGAAGTCTTCGTAGACGTAGACGGGGGAAAATTATTGTATCGACGGTTCCTTTGGCCACACCGCAGTACCGCGTACAGGGGAGAATAACGACACCGACGACCACGAGTTCCCCATGCCCGCCGTACTATCGCTCCCGTTGTTCAAGCACTCAGGGTCAGTTGCTTGTACACAACGTACACAACCCTCCCGGTCAGTCCGTCACCACCAAAAATAACAAACATTTAAATTAATGCAAACGGTGAAACAGTGCTAACGGGGTTCGCACGCGAGTTGCCCCAAAATGTGTGGCTTTAAATGGACTTCACCAAAATATTTTGGTTTCTTCCCCTCCGCTGTGCCTCAAACCGGTTCCTTCTTCCAAATGTGTGACCTAAAAATCGCAACCGAAGTAAAACCGTCTCTATCGCAAAAAGTTTGTAAATATAGACACACATAAGGGTGGGGGGAGGGGGGTGTGGTCCATTTGTTCGCCTTACCTAGGTATGTTGATGAAGTAGCTGACGACCCGCTTGATGTCTTCCGGCTTGATCCGCTCGCGCTTGGTCGTGGCCGGGAAGCAGATGATCGGACCGCCGCGATTGTCCCGCCCGCCGGACAGCAGGGCGAACCGTTCGTTCAGCAGCGGCAAGATGTCCAGCGCCCTTACCCCATCCATGGCTGCTGAATTGTGGTTGTGGTGTTTGTTGCGCTCTGACCCGGCCTTATCTCTTCCAGAGGCTTTTAATTAATGAGCTCCTCGACTCACTGTGGCTCCGTCTTCCGTTCTCTAGATGAGTCACCCTCGGTCGCGGAAAAATGCAAATAAATGTGTATAGAACGGGGTGTTTCTCTGTTGGTGTTTTTCGTTGATCGCTGTGTTATCACTTTGTGGCGGGGGTTTTGGTCGAGTGTCGTCTTGTCACTGCTACGACAGATTCAAAACGAGGTGCCCGGACCTCGGTATGATTTAACTTCACTGTACACAATATTTATTTACGTTCACTGTACACACACACACACTCACTCACATTCACACTATGTATATGAGAGTAACTTCTTCCGGTACTCAATAATAATGCTCTCGCGGCACGTGTTTTCACTAATGCGGTTCTATCTGCTCCACTGAACCTTTTGCTTATTTTTGTTTTATTTATTCTTTCTTCTTTTTTCGTTCAAAAAGATTGACCGATAGATGCACAACGATTCACTATCACTTTCCCGGTCTGCCCGGTCCGCAACGCTGATGATAACGACGGTCAACAAGCGAAGCTGCGCACGCCGATGGCGTACGATCGTTTTCTCTGCTGTTGAGACGCGTTTTGATTACCGTTTCGATCGGATTCTCCACCCCTTGCCTTGTCGATCCGGTGCGCTAGCGACCGGTGAGGGAGAGGATCGGGGGCTGGCGGGCGGTACGATCCATACCATCCTCGACACCGCGGCCACCAACGATCGATGACGGCCGGGCGGCGGCGGCGGCGGCGGCGTCGTCGTCACAGGTGTCAACCACCATCCGCGGCGTCGGTCGACTCGCGCCAAACCACAGACGACACGCCAATGACGTTGATGCGGCGACGGCGGCGGCTACGGGAACGATGATCTTGCTGCTGTTGCTGCTACGATCGGACGCGCGGGACGATCGCTGCATCTCTCGTATTTGACGCGACGCTCGATCGGTTTCCGGTTACTCCGGGTAGCGGGAGATGAAGCGGGCGCGCTCGCACACACACGGGATATCAACGCGGGTTGCGCAACGGCCTCCTCCTACTCCTCGAAACTCTTGTGGAGGAAGTGTGTGTTGCACAGCGGGTTCTTCCTGTGCTGGCCCTTTTTCGAACGTACGATTGCGCTTGCTTATTTCTATATTTGAACCACCCTTTGCTATTTCACACGATCGCGCACTAGCAGAATATTGGCTTCATTGGCGCGGCACAGACACCAACACCTGGCGTGCGTGGGGAGGACTTGCCACCCATTTTTTTTTTTGCTTTTTTTGCTGCCCACTTTTATGTACAAACGGACCACATACACGTTTAACAGACACACACAAATGCTATGGTATTCGAAACGATGTTAGGCGCGTGTTGCGTGCACCAAAAAACGGGATTCTAAGAAGCGAAGAAACAGACACACACACAATGGTATTCACAATGGCGCAAGGGTCTCTCTCTTTCTAAACACTGTTACTAGTTATGAGTTTCATGTATAATAGAGGGGGTTATTAACACGCCTTAGGAATGGATAAAATAGTGATTGGGATGATTTTCCTAAAATCGATAAGAAAAAAGAGAATTAAAATTAATTTATAAAACAAAACCTGTCATATCAAAGGGGGTTGTTTTTAAATTACACAACCCATTTTGCTTCTCTCCTTACTCCGGCAGCTTATTTATGGAGCATAATAAGCTGTTCCGCCACTACTCCATTGGCAGCTAATCCCGGGCGTAATCTCGCGCAAATGGATTGATAATCCGCAATGCAATTTGCACTTAAAACATACTCCCCTCCACACACACACACACACACCCAAAACGCCACATTACGTGCGATTATATTTTCCCGCAGTATGTTATCTGCGTGGCAGGGTGATACTGCCAACAACAACAGTGAACTGATAAATTGAAAATCATAAATCCAAAAGCACAGCATACGCGTGCTTTATCTCGCTTTTCCACCGGCATTTTCATGCACAGTTTATGGTTGTTGCGCCCACAACAAAGAAGCATCGTGTGCGGGGGGGAGGGAGGGGTGTTAAATCGATGGTAATTTTTCGAAATCTTTCACACCCGGCCATTCATATCTGCGATCTATTTTCCTCCCGCGTCAAACTTGCACACGATCGATTTTCCGCTGCCGTACGCGGACAAAGAGAGATCATCTCGAACAAATCGTCAAATGTCAAAACCAAAGTAACCGTTGGCAGGACACCGGGACAGCTCCTCTTCTTCACCAGATGAACCGCTCTATAATGAGGGAAAAACAAATTATTCGACAGTGGACGGCCGGAAGAAATGAAAGGAAAAAAAATCCAATTAGAAAGAACCTTCAAATGTCAACTCTACCGTTGGCCTTCAGGTTCAAATGCTCCGTGTAGTGTGTGTGTTGGTGAGCACACCATCTTTGAAGCTTTTACCACATCACACAGCTGTTCTTAGCGTCGATACACTTCCCAGCCTGCACAGACTGCTGACTTCACGAACCGTGGAAAAAAGGGGAAATTTTCCTCGGGAAATTGGGGGAAGCGTTTCGCAATCCCGTCCTCCAAACACCGAACGTGCTCGCTCGCATGCATTTAGTGCAGATGATGATGAGGTAGCAACCAACATAACTCTCGCAGCAGACGCACGCTTCGCTGATTAGCGACCACCACCAGCGAGTCGGGACGGAAAACGGACAGACGGTGCATTACTATTGCTACTGGCCTGCGAGAACAACACTCAGCCAGCTCATCATCCCAGGAAGCAAGTAGGCTGTAACGTCCTCCTCTCCCCACAGTGCTCATTACTTCATAAAAGCGGCTGCAAGCGGAAATGTGCATAGGAAGCCCCGCGTTGCTACGTTCCTTTTGCCACTCTTTTTGCAAAATTTTGTGTTCTTCGTTCTTCGTCGTCGCTCTCTTCGTAGCAAGGGGGCAGCAGGCAAGCCCACCGCACTACACACACCCGCCGTTTGTTATGCTTTCTTTCCGTTCTTCCGCACAGGGCACAGAGCCACACAGGCACACAGGTACACAGGCACATCGGCACCTTTTGCGGTGTGCAATTTCGTGCACATTTTCACCTGCAACCGGGAGCACTTTTCTTCCAATTTCAATTCCACAATATCAAGGCAGCACATTTCGATTCTACCTTTCATCGGACGCACACACTGTCACTGTCCGGTTTTCGTTCGCACGGCTGCGGTCAGTTGTCTGCGGTACGCGACGTTCGTCTGTGTGGTTGTTGCTTGGAGAGCCAACCAAAACAAAGCCATCGTCGTGCGGCGCGCTAAGGCTAGCGGCTAGCTGCACACACGCACACACCGGCACACACCACCGTCGTATTGTGCGCTCTCGTCGTCTGTGTGCGTGCTGCTTACAGTGTGGGGTGCCATAAATGTGACAGTACGCGTACCCAAAGCAGGAGAAGATGAATAAAGAGAGCTGTCATCTTGTCGATTTCATTTTTCCTACCGTGCGCCCTCTCTCACTCTCTCACACACATGCGTTCACTCTCTTTCGTTCAATCGCCCTCTTCTTCTCTCTTCTTTTCTCACTGCCTACTGGCTTCTGGTGCAGCAGTCTGTTTGCTGTTTTTTTGCTTCCTGTTGCCGCCGGGTGGATGCCAATTTCCGGAATGTCGGCTACAACACCTCTCCCCCCCCCCCCACGCCCCTCTCTGGCCACCAGTCTCTCCTGATGCAACGAGGCGTGCACTTGCAGCGGCGGGGAGATTGAAGCACGACGATTCACACAGCCTAACACAGCCTTCTTTCCATCTCGCTCACACTCTCTCTTCTGCACCCTGAACCCTCCCTATCCACCCACCTACCAACCACCACTACCACCACCATTCCTAATCTTGAGCGAAGTTAGTGAAGCGAAAAACACAAGACGAAGGATTCTTCTCCGGCACGATCGGCTTCGCAACGCCTTTTTTGTGGCCACCGCAACACGGCCAACCCGCCGACGGGTGCCCAGTGGCCGACCACAACACTGCAGAAAGATGTTACTGCTCCATATTGCCCTTGCGGGGACCAGCATCCACCACCTTTCTTATACACGCACACACACAGGTCACGGCATCCATCAACACACTCAGCACAGCGAAGCCGCTAACCGAATGGAAACACACTAAAAACAATTACTCTTCTCGGTTCATTTTCCCGTCACTTGTGTGTGTGAGAGAGTGTTGTGTCCAACAAAAAACAAATGTTTTTTGGTCAATTTCTATTGCTTTTTGGCTTCTCCTACACGTTCTCTGTCACCTCCGTTCGATGGCTGATGTTGCTTGCAACTACACAACACACAACACAGCGACGACGTTTTCCGTCAAAATAATCGACCGAGAAATCGAACTCTACCCATCTCTCTCTCACTCTCTCAGCGACACACAAGCACGCAACACACACACACATGCACACGCGTAGTTGCGCTTCCTTTGCAGAACGCGCATATCTTTATGCTCTCGCTCTCTCCCTATCTTTCTTCCGCATTTTCTTCTTCGCAGACACAGCCGCGCTCTCTTTCTTTCGCTTCTTCGCTTGCCTTTTCTGCCTTTCTTTCTCTATCGCTGGTACGCATGTGTGTGTCAGTGTGTGCGTTTAATGTCGAAACATTATGCTCGAACAAACAGCACTTCCGATGATGATGGCGAAAATTTTGGCCTGCACTGAAGAATGTGGGGCAGAAATTGGAGGAAAAATGGATCTCAGCACTCAAAAACATGGAATTTTGCTATGTAGCTGTTTTTTAAATGTTTTTTTTTGTCGATGAAAGACTTTTTTTGCCCACAACACAATTATCCTTCCACGCCCCTTCTTCCTTTGCTCATCTACACCCCCACCATACCCCCCCTGCAAAAAAACGATTTCTGTGACTTTTGCTGCACGTTAAAACACTCTCACAATTTGCACATGCACACACACCACTTCCGATTTGCCATGCTCCGGATACGTTTTGCAGGAAGAGTACATTTGCACCGAAATCGCTGCGAAAGGATAGGAAGCAATGCGCCCCTTTCCTTCCTCCCACTCTTCTTTATTCACACGGGAAGGTTCTGTGTAACACACGCGCCTACTGCAACCCTTTCCGCCGTGTCTCCTCTGTTGTTGATGTCAAACGGAAGGACGGAAGGTGGGTCGCTACCCCCTGAAAAGCTGGCCATTACCATCGATTACTCCACCCGCGCGCCCAAGCAAACGGTAGCCAACTTTACGCTTTCACCCTTTGTGGCCCAGGACGTGGAGGCAGATGGAAAACCAAAACGGAGAAGCGAGCACACACACGCACGCGGGTTCTGCGGTAGTTTGATTTTGGGATGCAATTTTAACGCGACCCGCCAGCCAGCACGCGCGCCCGCTGCCCGGACAATGCACGCGGAAACACGCGTATACGCAGCCACACACGGGACGCGGGTGGTTCTTTCTTTAAAAAAAAAACAAACCCACTAGCCCGCTTGGAAAAGTGTGTTTGGAAGGGTGGAAAAAATACACTACACTGCACTTGGGTCGCTGCTGCTGTCGCAGGAGAAAATTTCCGCTTTTCCGCGGAAAAGTTGTTGGACTGACTGACTGACTGACTGCACGGCGAGATGCGCGAGAGCGTGCGAGCGAGTGAGTGAGTGAGAGCCGTTTTCTCCTTGTTGTAGCGGATGGTGGGAGCTTGTCGGTCATGGCAGGTGATGTTGGGGATTTTTTAATACTTTTTTTGTATGAAGTGGAGCCCACTGTGCTTAGGCTGCGATTTTGAACCCGGTTTTACCGGTTCGAATTTTTATTGTTTGGTGGTTGATAGTTGACAATAAAAGTGCAATTGTAGCTGAAAGTAAAATTTTGTGAATTTGTTCGTTTAAGAGTTTAACAAATCAAACAGATTGCCCAACAAACATTTAAAGGATAATTTTTGTCAGATTTTTTTAAATGATTTTAGAGAATATTTCTAAAACCAAAACGTTTAGAAATCAGAAAAACATACAGAATATGATAACAACTCAAATGTGTGCTTCTCTGTTCATTTTTATCTTCAAATATTCGAACAATTTAGAAACGGTTTTACCGGTTCGTTTAGATCGCTTTAAACGGTACACCTTAGCTTGTGCACCTTGGCCGAACGCACTGTCAAACGATGTTGTAAATACAAACACCAACTGACAACAAAAGAACGCCTAAAAAATACGTTGTACGCGTCCGAATGCACAAGTTCTTTACTGTATCGTAAATGTTGTTCTATTGCTCATCTCCACAACTAACAAGCTAAATCACAATCCTTGCACACAAAATGGCAAAAGCCCCGGCGAAAGAAGAGTACGAGCTGCAGCACTTTAACTTCTCTTTGGAGGAATTAGTGGCTCAAAGTAAACACACCGATCCGCCCTGCAGACCCTCTTCAACCACATTCATCCAATTTTTTCCTCTTTTCCATCACAGATGCCGAAATGGTACAGTCCTTGCAGAGCAAACTGCTGTCCCGCTTTACCGAGAAGCTGATCGAGAAGCGACAGATCCCGCCGGAACCGGCAGAACGATTGCGGGCCAGCTGCAACAAAACGGCGCTCGCCATGTACAGCGACTGCCAGCCCGCGCTGGACCGATTGAACGCCCTGTTCCGCCAAACCTTCGCCATCCCGGACAACGTGCTGCTGCCGACGGATGTGCTACAGTCGCGCGGCTACACGGAGGAGCTGGTCGGTTCGCTCGAGCAGGAGGTACGGTCGGCCAAGGATGCCGTAATGCAGGGGGCGGTGTTTATCGCCTCGCTCGACGCGGAAATGGAGCTGCATCGGGCGCTGGAACCGTGCTACCAGGCGGAAGAGGACGTGGTCGAGCTGCTGAAGGAGCTGCAGGAGGAAGAGATCGACCCGCAGGACGTGTTCGATATGGTGAAACGGATGGAAATCGCCGGCATCGTGGAGGGTGCGGACAGCCAAGTGGATAGTTTGGAGTTTGAATAGATTTACAGTGAGAGAGAGAAAGAGCGCAGTTTAGTGTCAACTTGTTTTTTATTACAAATATAACAGAAACGGATGTGATTGTGATTGGCGTTCCCTTAGCAACCCTGCCCAGCAAGTGCATGTTTTTGTGTGAGTCTTTTTCATATGATTTCGTCCACTGCTCTGTATGTAAAGCTTCGAGAGGCAGAGAGACAGAGACTGAGGTCACAATGTACGGTTTTCAAAACGAAGAAGAAAAAAAAGGAGCGTGATAATACAAACTCGGTAACAAAAAGGGGTACAAAAACGTGTTAACAAACCGAAAACCACTCTAGAAGGCAGTGTAAAACCCTATCCCTTTTCCCCCTGCAAGGATGATTGCACTTTTGAGACCCTTCCGCCTCCCATTCCGTTCTACAGCCCTGGTGCAACGACGTTCAGGAACTTCATGAACACTTCCACCCCGATGAAGCAGGCCGCATTGGCCGGGAACGCACGCAACATCACCGGCGTCACGCCCTTGTACAGCGCGAGCGGTCCCTCCCGGCGCATCAGCTCCCGGAACACGTCCCGGATGCCGTTCGGGTACGTGCCCTCCGGGGCCGTCTGCAGCCGCGACTTCAGCACGTCGGCCGGCATGCCGATCGCCCAGTTCGCGATGCCCGCCATCCCGCCGGCAAAGATCGTGCCGAGCAGCCCGATCGATGCGTCCTTCTGCTCGCCCGCCTTCGGTGCCAGCGCCCGCTGGATGTACTCGTACGTGAGGAAGTACATGCCCGAGGCGGGCACATCGCGCAGCAGCGTCGCGAACGCGCCCTTGTAGATGCTGCGCATCC
Source organism: Anopheles coluzzii (assembly GCF_943734685.1). Taxonomy (NCBI): domain Eukaryota; kingdom Metazoa; phylum Arthropoda; class Insecta; order Diptera; family Culicidae; genus Anopheles; species Anopheles coluzzii. Next base: position 103,543,014 of record NC_064670.1, on the reverse strand, counting down.
CGCCCTCGGCGTACAGCTGCTTCGCGCAATCCACCATGCCGCTGTACTTCTGAGGCGAGTTGCCGCCCTGCTGGATCTGCAGCAGACACTTGATCCGCTCGCCCGGCGCCATCACGGTCGTGGTGAAGATGCCCGAAAACGCACCCGCCGCAAAGAGCTGCGTGTAGTTGAGCTCCTCGTCGGGCGTTTTCTGCTGCAGCCGCTTGCCCAGCCCGAAGCCGAAGAAGCTAACGGCGAAGATCGGCGCCACGCCCGTGATCGGGGCCGACATGCCCTTGTACAGCCCCCGGAAGCCTTCGCGGGCGATCGTCTTCTTGGCGCAGTCGAGCGTGCCCGCGTACAGCGGGGCCTGGCCGGCGGCGGGCAGGGGCATCGTCTGCAGCCGCACCTTGATCGTGTCGAGCGGGTGGCCTGCCAGCACGGTACAGATGCCACCGAACCCGCCGGACAGGAAATACTTGATTGGGCTCTTGTTTTCCGACATTGCGTGGCACTAATACACACACACACACTTCTGTCCTTTCACCTTTCTCGGGTGTGATGTAAACGAACGAACGAAGGGAAGGAAGGCAGGGGGTAAACACAATGAACGGTATTGTGAGGTGGACGGGTTCTAAAGGTCTCGGGAACGAAGGGAAACTGTAACTTAAAAATTGAACGGAAACTAAACACACCGGGAACGATTAGAAGCGCGTCGATGATATCGTACTGGTTCGGCGAAAATATCAACCGTGATATCGCGACGACCGACGGATTAATGCGAGTCTCTTCCTATTCGTCCCGGAGTTCAAAGTACGCCAAGATAACCAAAATATTATGACATTTCACTGTGTGGACGTCACACGCGGCCCGCACAGTAGGCGCAGGTGCAGGAAGCCGTTGCCCAAAACATTTAAATTACGTTTTGTGAAAATGTTAACGGAGGAACGGGATTGTTTTTCGTAAATGTGTTCAGATTTCGTGGCCTGAGCATGACCAACAGCTTGATACAACTGCAGACAGTGAGCGTGATGCTTTGAACAACTTTTGAAAGATGTTTTAAATCTTCAAGATATCGTGTTTTTGATGAAAAGAGAGTCTTACAGATCATCCAGTTTATGGTTTGTTTCACTCGAAAGATTCAATTTAAAGTTACTAAAAATGAACCCTATAGTAATACACACTTTTCCTTATTATTATTTTACTTTTAGTCGCTTTGGTATGTTCAGGTTGCTCAACTTCCGGGAAGCTCGATATACACTTACCCCGAATTTGCATTTCCAGTTAGAATTATAATGATTCTATTAAAGATATTCCATTTGTTTCTCATGTAATTCGCTTTAAACGATCTACTAAAAGCCGTCTTCTTGGACCCAGCAGCTTCGAAACGCAAATAGACAACACAATTCTTCTCATCTTCGTTACCGGTGGAATGTCTAGAAGTGAACAGTAAGATGCGTGTCAGGATGCTATTAAACCAGCAAAGGGAGATATTCAATTTCTGCTCATAACATACCCAGATTACTGGTCGGTACCTTACCCTCACTAGGAGCAATGTCATAGATGGTCAGAAGAATACGTCGCTGATGTATGAGATGGTTTGCGGACTCATCTCTCTCTTGTTGGCCTGTTCCCGATCGAGCCCGTCGATGTGACATGGTCCAATCAACAATGATTCTCCAGGATGCTCGGTCCCTGGTAGCAGCCTCCCATCCATGTAGACACCCGATCTCCGACAGGTCTCGCTGCACCTGATCCAGCCATCGAGTTCGCTGTACTCCCCTACACCTCATGCCAAACTGGGAATCTTCTTGGTGGGACATAAGTCCGGCATCCTCACGCTCGAACACACCGCCAAAGATGATCCGGAGGAAGCGTCGCTCAAACACGCCCAGAGCGTTTGCATCCTCCGCTCGAATGATCCAAGATTCGTGCGGCCTCGAAGTCTTCTGGATCTCAGCAGTCGGTGAAGCCCATAGTAAGCACCATTCTCCTGCACAATGCGTCTCCGGATTTCGCTGCTGATGTCATTGCCCGAAGTAACGACCGTCCCGAGATAGCAGAACTCCTTTACTACCTCGAGACTGTCGCCATCAACTTAAACACTGTTTTCCCAGATGGTCTGAGTCTCCGGCAAGCAGGTACATCGTCTTCGTCGCATCGCTTCTCAATCCAATTCTTGCCGCTTCGCATTTGAGTCGGGTGTACGCCTCACACACCTTCGCTGTTGTCCTGCCGATGCCTGTCGATGTCATCCGCGAAGCCAAGAAATTGGAGAAACCGGCAAAGAATCGCCGCGCGTTTCGAATGACACCTTCAAGGGTGATGTTGAAGAGCAGACAGGAGAGTACGTCACCTTGCCTTAGACCCATGTGAAATTTGAACGATTCCGCAGATTCATATCCGTAAAAGATCCATTTCAATTCGCGTTGTTATTTCCAATTTCATATATCCTCAAAAGCTTCCTCAAAAGCTTCTGGAGCCCACTGCAGACACTGATGTTACGACTTTCTACTGTTACCATCTTGAAGATAGGCAAATACCTCTTTGTTTCGGTCCGATTGTTTATCAATCTGTCTGTCGGCATAGAACCCGTTATTGAATTTCCTCATGATTTTAGGGACGAAACATTGTATTCAGGTTGCTGTCCCAGTTCGTCCAAAGTCTTCACATTGCTTATCTTGAGGTCATCATTGCAAGCAAATTGAACCATCGAGTACACCCCTCTCTGGTTGACGCACCGACTCCTGGATGCAATCTATATTCTTCACTCTTTCCTTATCATTGCAGCTATGAATTCGGATGCCAAAAGGTGAACTACGGGGCCGCATGAACAATTACAATCAACAGCTTGCTACTCCTACCTTTTATTACCCGAAAATCTCACCATCCATATCAATCAAGCCTACAGACTGCCGCCAGTAGTGCCTTTATCGAATGCACAGCACCTCGTAATCGGTGACGCTTACCTCAGCCCCATCGAACGGCAGGTAGCAGCAACCGTGCGACGGATGCACCTTGCCGGGCGTTTGCGACCCACTGTAGATGGCGCGCCCCATGTACAGCGGCTCCCCGTCCATCGTCTGGCCAATCCTCATGGCCGTTTCCGGCACGGAACCGTTCGAGGAGTACTCCCACACGAACGCACCGTAGCGCAGCACTTCGAAGTCTTCCTTCAGCACCTCCTCGCCGCCGTGGCACACGAACGCCACGTTCTTGGTGGGAATCACCTTGGCCGGCACCATGTCGCCCTCGTGAAAGGCACGCCCCACGTAGATCACCTCACCGTCGCTATCGACGCCGGCGCGCACCATGTTCGGCGGGAACGGTCCATTGACGTTGCAGTGTTGCCAGCAGCCAGCTAAAGAGGGATGATAAAGATAGTTGTTTATACATAAGAGTTAGGATCGGCGGAGGAGATTGCATGAAAGAGAGTTCAGCAATAATACAAGCAATGCCATAATTAGAGTGCCATAATTTGGCGGCCATCAACGCGTTGGTTGGTGTGCGTGAGAGGGCAACGGATGAAAGGTGATCGCCCGAACAGCGGGAACCTTCTTCTTCCACGAACGGCAACGGCAGCGATCGGACGCGCGCAATCCGTCTAGGTTTAAGTTAGTCGTTAAAATAAATTTATGTGAAGAAAAATACCGCAACGTCCAGCCCTAGATTGATCATATGATCAATCTAGGGCTGGACGTTGCGGTATTTTTCTTCACATAAATTTATTTTAACGACTAACTTAAACCTAGACGGATTGCGCGCGTCCGATCGCTGCCGTTGCCGTTCGTGGAAGAAGAAGGTTCCCGCTGTTCGGGCGATCACCTTTCATCCGTTGCCCTCTCACGCACACCAACCAACGCGTTGATGGCCGCCAAATTATGGCACTCTAATTATGGCATTGCTTGTATTATTGCTGAACTCTCTTTCATGCAATCTCCTCCGCCGATCCTAACTCTTATGTATAAACAATAGTGTTTAGACACGGCCATGATAGCGTTACACACGGTGGAATGATAAACGTTAGTTGGTGGGAAGTGATAAAGTAGAGAGGTTAGCGTTAAACAAATAATTACATTCAATCGAGCTAAGATCCATGATGCAGCAACAGTGTGATTTGTATTAAACACGAGTAAGGGAGAGAGAGAGACACCCCGAGCCAAAGTTAGTGTACCAGAAAGCCCACACCACACGAGTAACTGAGTAACGGTGTAAAGCGGAATGCAATTTATTAACAGGCGCAACTTATCATTTTATCCGCCGACTACCCCGTACCAAAGTCGCTCGATATTAGCCCATAACCCGGTGGCTTACACTCGCTACCTCCCGATAAAGCGGAGCAAGAAGCCCGTGAAGAATCGGAGGACGATGAGCTGGATTTTCGTTGACCAACGAAAGCGGACGGCGGTGGTGGAGCCGTCGGTTCGGTTGGGTCATACGATAAGTCCGCCGGATTAGACAAGTAATCGGGATGGAAGCCGTAATGAGGATAACCTGAAGAGTAAAACCGAAAGAGCCGTGTGTCAGCGTGGTACCGCCAAAGGGGGTGTAAAAACAGGGAAGCCTGGCGCTGCTTTAACATCACTGCAGGGGGTGTGTGAGTATGTGCGGGATGTGTTGCACGTACGTTGCACCGACGCATCATCTATATTTATAGCTTTATCTACGGGGCGACTAAGACTGATAACGGATAACGATACGGAAGGGGAAGAACGGATTATCAAACTGAACGTCTGTGGAAAGCTATGTTGAAATGAACCGTTTAGCTGCAATCCCTATCACAACGAATGACGAGTAGTATAATAAAGAATATTGTTTTAGATCCAACAGAGAGATTGAAATATAAATGAAAATGACAAAAAAGTCTCACTTGAAACTAAAAATGCACCAAAAATCAAAAGAACGATAATTCCTATTAGATTCCAATAACATCACAACATAAATTTCGCATTTTCCAATTCAATTTCACGCGTTTACAACACATTGCGCCTCAATATTGGCCACTTGCGTACGTGATTGCGTATCACCTTTCAAAACCACCGCACAGCGCTAGCGCACTATTTCTACCCCAACTTTGTCTACTTGCGCCAACACAAATTTGCCCCTTGAGAAGCACAATCATCTTCACTGTCATACAAGGTGGTAAGGTGGTATATGCTGGTGATGTGTTTCTGTTGGCTCAGCTGTCTTCGCTTTCTTACCTCCGGGAGAGGAGGCTTTGAGGATGGAATGGACTCTCACTGGAAGAACCGGCGTAAAGCTGCGTTTGCTAAACAAAACCGCTCGGATGATATCACTTACCTCCGCTCATGATGATGACGATGATGATGTGCCGTGTGTCGTACGATGGAAAATGAAGATCCTACAGATGTGGTACCGCTTGCTTGCTATCTGGATCAACGCCGCCTAGATCGGTTGATGGGCAAATGCACTGTAAAGTGGGGCCCGCTCATTCGACTTCCATTTATTAGCAAGCCTAAAATTGCCTAAGAAGCACTAAGCTTGTTGGTGGTAGTGGTGCTGCTACTTGTTGGATGGGTTGGTCATATCATATTTGAGATAAGTTTATCAGCTTGAATTTCTATGTGCTTCTTGTTCCTAGAATCGATGGCACCAACACTCTAGCCAACGGGGTTGTTTTTTTTTTGTTGTGTATTCTGCATGTCGTATGCACTTTCCGGTTGAAATACAAATTCTGAAACAATGTTAGGGTTTTTTTTCTGCATATTTTTGAGCCACACATGACACACATGGTGACTCATGTTTGTTCTTCAGCTCCATATTTGTTTTTGTTCCGTTACAGAAAACAAAAATTCGAGCGCCCTCCGCTCTAATGGAATACAAACAGGTTCTTTCAATACAATCCGCAGAAACAATTTGAACAAACGGAAGACGCTATTCCGTACCATCTAGAACAATCGAGCCGAACCTCGTCTATCTCTTCGTACCATCTGTTTGCGTGGCCTTTCCACACACACACACACAAGTGATAACGAAAGGTAAGATGATACTACTTCACATCGCTGATAACAACACACCTTTGCACAAAGAAGCCGTTAGAGAATAACGATAAAGGGAAGCGGCGCGACGCTCGACACTTAAAGCCTAGCCTAGCCCCTTCATTTCGCCAACGATCAATGCGCGAAAATAAGCAAATCCGATAACCGATCAATCACGGTGCCACGGAGGGTAAGATCTATATAAGCCCCGGGAAAATCTTATCTACTGCTCACAATATCGCGCCCAAGGTCGGGGCTTACTGGATTCGGATGTAGAAATTGCAAATGAAACTGTTACACAAGCGCGGCTTCATTTGTACCACCACCTGTGGCCTTCAGTCAGTCCGTGGTTGTAGCTTATTAACTGCCATGTTAAAAAATTAGATTCCAAAATGTGCTGTCCCAACGTTTACCCATCGCCTTCCGCTTGTGTTTTATCGCTCGCACAGCACCTCATAGGTAGGGACGGACACTTCCGCACCACCGTACGGGATGTAGATGCAGTTGTGCGAGCACTGCACCTTGCCGATCGTTTGCGATCCCTCGTGGTAGGCGCGGCCAACGTACAGTATCTCCCCATCGGACGTGTGGCCACCGACGACAGCGCCGAGCGGTACCTGGCCGGCCGAAGCCGTATCCCAGATCAGCTGCTTGTGGACCAGCACCTCCACGTGCTCGACCAGCGTCTCCTGGCCACCGTACGCAACGTACGCGGCAGTCTTGTCCGGAATCACTTTCGCGGGCAGCAGATCACCGGCATGGTGTGCCCGGCCGACGAAGATCTGCGCACCGTCACTGTCCACACCGCCCGGCACCATGTGGGGTGGGTACGGTCCATGTACGCTGGTCGGGATCCATGTGGTTGCTGAAAGAGAGAAACGGAGTTAGAGCTTGCGTTTACTAAGAGGCACCAAGAGGCAAAGGAGTTTAATACTTACCCATTGTTTTTTCCCGGTTTGTTTCGGCCCTGGAGAAGCACTTCGTATGCGAACAGCGAATGGGCAAGAGTACACAGTGCACAGACACTCGCTCAGGGCAGTATCGGTCGATAACGATCGTTAGTCGAAGTGTGAATGATGGAAACATGTTTATATACGGGTGTTTTTATCTCCCAACGGGGGGGTTGTGCAAACCAATACACACGCGTGCCTGACTTCGTTGTAAGTGTAGAACAATGTCGTTAAACAAACCTTACCTCTATCGTCTCTGTTGATTGAGTCCTACAGCCTCGAAAGGTGTGCGTGTGTTCCTTACCCACCCTTCGGTAGCGTAGGTTATCGCCCAAGGAAGCCTACGGTGGAACCGTGTATTGCTTCAGGTTGTGGATTGCTGTGTTGCCCGGCGGTTGTGTATGTTTTAGTAACATTTCCACCTGTGTATATGATTCATTCAGTCTCTCTTTTGTGAGCAAGGAAGCTAGGTTATCACCGAATGATCAACTACACGCAACCAACTAACCAGTTAAGTCCACTTCCTCCGATAACGGTGGACGCACGGTGTATTTGTGGTTTCGGACGTTTCGGATCGGATCGCAGTGGAATAATGCATGTTTCGTCACCGGGTTTCACTTTCAATAAATGTTCATCTTCAGTTTGTTTGTTTTATTACTCTTCCGTTTTTATATCTGACCTAGCCAAAGCCTTGGGTCGTGCTGCCGTGTGTGCCGTGTGACCACCACCTGTCCACATCTCAGGCCGTTTTATTTTAAATCGGGAGCGTACTGCAGCCTGTCCCTCACCACCAGCACTGATTTATAAATGTGTGTGTGGGTGTGTGTCTTTTTGTGATGCATTTTCCAGTTTTCCCATCATCTCCCATGCCCTGGTATATGGATATAGCTTTGTTTTGCTTTGTTTGCTTTTTCTCTTTTGTTTGTGTTTAATGAAGAATACATGTATATATATAGAGTGTGAATCGCTTTCCATACGATCCATACGTACCTACACACACACACAGAGGTTCGTTCCTTACGGGCCACTTCACCACTTCCCGTTACATACATTTTGCTCCCCGTTACAACTGTCCCACCACTTCCTATGTTATCATCACGGTGTGCTTGCTACACACTGCTTACAAGCACAGAATTAAATGCTTTTTAACTTATCTTCCTTGCCTTGCATCACTGATTGGGAAGTGGAACTAGATTTTTTGAACGAATTCAGAAATAGTTCAAGCCCATCTAACCACTTCTAACTATCTTTCTCTCTGTATCTTTCCTGTTCTATGTTTAATCGTTTGCAGATTTTGCATATTGACGGCGAAACAGCTTGTGTGTTTTGTGTAGTTTGTTTTCATCATCTCTTTTGTTCTATTTCCTCATAACTTCTCTCTTCCATTATCTCCTTCTTGTTTTGGCATACTATATATAATGTATATATATTATAAAGCACACTAACTAGACCGCCCCACTTTTTTCTCTACACCAGTACATTTTTCCCCATTCCGTTAGTTTTTGTTTTATGGTTGTTGTGGCTCTTTTAAAAGTATTTATCCGTTCCTCTCCGTTGCATTTAATTCTCTTTTGCTCATTCGCTTATGAACTGGAAAAGCATCCGGATTTGTTTTTGTATTTTCCACTACATTTGTGTCAGTTTCTGTTCATATTTCCTTTGTATATGCTAACAACAATATTGCCCATGCTGCTGCAGCAGTTGCGAGCAGTTGCAGGATATTCTTAAGAGGCGAGTGCCGACAGCTAGCACGCAACCCCGTGCCTCACTGCTGTCTGCGCCAGAGGGCCAGAGGAAGTTAAACCACATAAACATCGATTAGATCGCAAAGTGTTGGCCTGATTAGCATGCTGCCAGTTGCACGATACACGGATGGGTGAATGGGGCTGATGTATGATGAATGGTTTCCTTCACTTAAAGCTTTGCGGATCATTCCCTCCATCGTTGCCACGCACATTTGGCTACTATTCTTTCTCTTTCTCTCTCTCTCTCTCTATCGTTGAGAACCATTAATTCCGTATGATTTGTTTAAATGAAAAACACACACACACTTTAAGAATTATTGACATTTCCGCTACGAATTTGGCTTACCCTCTCCGCTATAGAAGTATAGAACAGTAGATTTCAGTATTGATGCCACTTTGACGGAATCGTTTAGAGAACCAGGGGGAGAGAATAGCACTCTCTTCACACGTTACTCTTCCCTTTACTGGGTAAAGTACAGGTTGTTTGGGTGGTGTGTCTGTAGTTTGTGAATCTGTAGTGTCACAAAAATGGCAGGATTATTGTACTGTATTTCGGTTTCCTTTCGACTTCTGTGCTGTACTGGTTTTACCCTTCCATCTTGCCATTTACTCTGCTTAAGAGATTGTTTTTTTTTTATGGTTTTACTGTTCCCACTACTACAATTGCTGCCTGCGTTTTCAGTTCAGTACTGGTTGTGATGGAGCAGTTATGTATGGTGTGTGCTAGGTACGCAGATTAGGTCTATGCTTTTTTGAATTTTGATTTGAATGCACACGCAGTGGTGTTTGCTAAGCGTGAATTGATTTGCTCAGTTTTTGCCTACAAACCCGTCACCGTTTTTTTGTTTCTTGCTCATCTCATTTACAGAGGTGAAAAGGAGAAATGCCATTACATTTAAAATTAAAACCGATACATGTGCCATTTAGAGCTGCCAGACATGCAACGAATACAGGTGTATGTTACACTAACCATAATGATACAAAAAAGAACATTGCGCTCGCTCCCTATGTTGGCGTACACACACACCTACGTACAACGACTCTACCAAGAGGCGCGCACCGAACACCGAAACGAGCTGTCCTGTGCTCCTCTCACCCTGGAAGGAGGAGGGAAATTAATCGAACAAGAGCACTACAACGGTGGTTTGCCACCATGAAACACCCTCATATCCCTGCCCAGCATTGGTGCTAGTATGGTGGTCCAGGCTTACTGATACTCGTCATCGCTGGACAGTAGCATCGTTTTCTCATTGTAATTCTGACTGATGGTTGACACCTTCTGGGGCACGACACTCGCGCCGGGCATAAATTTCCGCTGGCTGCCAAGCGTCGGTGGGGCAATGTAGCTTCCACCGTGTCCACCGCTACCGTTTCCGCTGGCACCATTGCCATTGTACGAGCCGGTCGTTGCGCCGCTACCGACACCGTGTCCCTGCTGACCGTGTCCCGTCAGCTGATGGCTCGGATCGTCCGGATCGTACGAGGACACACGAATACCGCGCGGGTTTTTACCGCCTGCATGGGAATGGAACAGAGAAGAAGAAAAACAGCACGTTGGATTAGTATTTTACATCACAAGAATGGTTGCATAAACGAAGCATGTTGTTTTGGATATTATAGAGACAAACATAGCGCATTGAATTAGAGAGAGAAAAACATTGCAACATATTGCTGAGAACAGTAAGGAGTAGAGATTTTAATTTAACAAAGTACCGAACGTTTAACCATGCTTACAGCCACAAACAAAAGAACAAACTAACCATACTTACCCCGTGGGATCATTTACAATTTCAGGCAGAAAATCATGCACACTGTCGCTGGCTCTTCGATCTACTTAGTAGGAAGTCCTATCCTTAATCACTGTCAGAGCATAATGTGTTTTCTTTCTTTATGGTCCTCTAAATTTTCGTTTCAATAAACTAATCCGTAATAGTATAACTACATGAAAAAATACGATTTATTATGTAGTTTTGTTGTTGTTGTTGTTATCATGTAAGTTCCTTGTTTTTCTCCTATTTCCTATTTCCTTCCGCAATCCGGTTCTAAACACTACTTCGCTCCCCTATTCCGCTTCGTGGCAGGCCGTTATTATGTATCCCTAATCCGTCGTCCGTAGTCTTGAGCGATCTCTAATACAGTCACAAGGAAAAATTGGATTTCCAATAAGAAACAAAAAGTCAAATCGCTATCTGGCTGTTTCGCTGTCACAAGCCATTAAAATAGACTGCTGCTTCCTGCCTGTCTGATTGGGAAATCACATCCGGATTTTGTTGTTCTGCTTCCTGATGATCCCACACGAAGAAGGAACATTCACTTTTTCACAGCATAAAATCTCTATTACTCTCTGCATTCGACACAAGTACAAGTACACAGCATAGTCTAAAAAAACCGCACAAACGCAACACGCACACACACGCACACAACAACCACAAGGCACCGCGCTACTAAGTTTGCTGCTCTATCGCAAAAAAAAGGTGATAAACGCTTCTTCTACAGCACAAGCCAACGATACATGCAGGTACTCTCATGGGGCGAGCGGGAGTGGGATGCTCAGGTTAATAAACATTCGGCAACATTCACACAAGCAGTGTGTCTGTGTGTCCTGTGTGGGGTATATGCTTTTGTTGTTGTTTGTATTTTATATGTTTAATATTTACAGTCACATTGAGCAGCAGCGGGAACGAATAAAATATAATACTTTTTTTTTTTCTTTTTTAGTTGCTGATCAACAACAACAGATTTGCAAATCAAAAGCCGAAATAACGAAGGCACTTGGAAGCTGCATGCAGAGCGTACAAAGCGACGCGTGCATTGCAACACGGGCAGGCGGGCGAATGGTTATGTGTATTGCATCCTGCTGCTGCTGCTGTTGTTTGCTGCTGTTGGTGGCATGTATCGTCGGATGTCTGCAGCTGACCGGCTGCTGCTGTAGGCATGAGAGCGCGATCGTTGTGGCGAATAGGTGTAGCGCTTATGCTCTATATTACCCATCGATGTTTCTCTGTTTAAGTACCGCCTGTCTACGCTACATGTGGGGCGAATTATCTTTACGCCTTTTCGCCTTCTTGTCTTGAGCCAAATAGTAGTTAAAAATGAACCGCTTTCTGTGTACCATTTTTGGTAAAATATTCAAACTCGATTAAAAATATCATTTTTCGTAATTTTAAAAAAAAAAGTACATCCACAAAAAAATAAGAAGGAACCGTAATAAATGGTGTCTGAAATTTGTGTTCCGCTTAAAGTCACTCGTCAAAGGTACTGGTGTATTGATTTCGTTTTCATCTTCTTCTACGCTCTCTTCCTTTTGTGTGTTTTGTTGTGTTTCCTTTCAGTTTTATTTTTTTTTGTTTGTAAATAAAAATAATGCTTCTCTTCTCAAGTACAATACCATTAAGTGTGGGATACTTGAAGCAATCCTATCCGTTCACCGATCGTGTGCAAAAATTTCGTCTCGGAAAAATGTCCGCTTCCGGTTGTCCTTTGTAATTGTATGTACTGTTGCTTACTCTCGCTTTCGCACCACACTCCCTCTCTCTTCTGGCTCGTGTATCACGTATTACTAGATTACTTTAATGTCTAAAGATAAAAAAAAGAGTGGATTACGCTTTCCATCATCGACCCTCCTCCCTTCTCTCTCCCTCTCTCTGTCTCTGTTGGGAACAAACGATTTAGAGTCTCTCGTAAGGCATCTGCGAAACAACTTCTGAAAAGTGGAAAAAGGGGTGGAAATTTAACAAATTTGCACAACACCATTGTTGCAACATCGATAAGGAGCTCCTTGTCAATTGTGAAATGGTTGATATTCACACGTGTTATTCTCGCTGTTGGGAAAATCCCATCAAAATCGTGTATTGGCGGTGGATTGCATTAACACACACACACACTCACACACACCAGAAGCAGCGGCGTGCGCGCAGCTGAACGGTGAAAATGTTAGTCAGTGCATCGCGATTGCGTGAGCAAAGGGCGAAAGAAAAATAACAACAGGTGCCACCACTGTGCCAGGACGGACCGTGCACCAAAGGAAGGAAGAAACTGTTGGTCACACTCATTGATCATTGATATGCTAAGATCGCTAATACTGTAACACAACATTTAGCCAGTTAAAAGGGATTGCCCGTGTATGGTAGACCGTGCAGGTGATGGTGCTGCTGCTGCTGCTGGCCATTCGGTAGGACGTGCAGTTCTTCCTCGCGCAGCTGGTAATAGCTTTTCAGGTACTGCGGCGCCTGAAATTGCTTCGTATCGCTGCGCTTCCGGTCGATCGGAGATGGGCAGTCTGCAAGTGAGTTTAGTGGAATTATAATTTCCAAACCGTTTTTTGCTTATCTTCACTCTCAGCTTGAACGATGTACTCGTGACCGGGCGTGTATTTATAGCGATTTGGTTGTACCAGTGCCTAAATGTATCACCAAGCGGCTTTGAGGATCTAATACATTCTGTTTTTTGTGTGTATGTATGGCACCTAAGAAATGTGTGTTGGTATGTATTTTCTATCGAGCTTTTCAAAAACGTCAATTAGCTATTACAGTTTAAAAAACAAAATTCGTACCAAATCAATGTTGTGGTACGAAATGAAATTGTCATGCATCTTTTGTACATCATATCAACAACGAAGAAAGAACTAGCCATCCATAAAAAAGCCACATAACAAAAATAAAAAAGCACTAGCAAAAATGACACGTTGAAAGAGAAATAAAATACAGCAAAAATAATAAAAATAATAAAACCACAGCGATACAACATTCGTGCATTCACAATCAGCGAGCATATAACATGTAACGACAAGATATTTTGAGCATCGATTGAGCAACTGTAATACACAGCGATTAATGTGCGAAACGCACGCCATACCTGAGCTGTACTGAGTGTACTGTTGATACTGCGGGTGGAAGTTGTGTATCGCGTCGGTCATAATATCTTTCGGGTTCATAGTTTCCTGCGGAGCAAAACAAAACCGGTAAGGTGAGTTTGTGAGTTGGGAAAAGTTTCTTTCACAAGCACTACAACACTCTCAGGCACCACATACCTTTAAACTGCTTGAAATTGATTGCATCGTGACGGATCGACCGTGCGCATCGGTCATGCAGCTTTGGGCGTACACCTGCAAAAAGACGGAAACAATACATGAGAGCATGTGTCGAGCGCGCGCGATGAGTATGGACTCAAGACACCTTTTCCTTTCCCGTTGCACCTACCTGGTACGGGAAAGCGTACCGCAGCGCGATGGCCGCGAACAGCATTTCGATGCAGATGAAAAAGTTCTGATAGCCGGCGGACACCGTACCGGCGGACGTGGTCGAACCACCCGCATCGACGATCGGCGAAATGACCTCCGCCTTTTCCAGAATGGCCAGTCCCACGCCTAAAATGGATGGAGGAGGAGGAGGAGGAGATTAGCCCTTCTGTCGGTACAGTATACAAAGCCTTTACACCATCTCTCATCCCCCCAGCCCTCTTTCGAGAGCTCTCGTGTGCTCTCCCTCCGGGGCGCGTTCGAGTGTACCGCCTTGCCACTTACCTTGCCAGAAGGACAGGAAGATAACGGATTTGACGGTGCAGAACTTCAGCACGGGATCGAAGGGCGTCAGCAGGTCGCGTGTGGCGAAGTAGAACAGATACAGCCCGTACAGTGCCAGCGAGACCGAGATGTTGTAGATGACGGTGATGTAAATGTAGCCTCCATCAGCACTGCGTTATGGATTGTGTGTGTGTGTGTGTGTGTGGTGGTTGTGGTTTGGGGCAAAACGGGAAAGAGAAAGAAGAAAGAAACCATGAAAATTCAGCCACACTCCATGGGGTGCTCAATGGCGGTGGCAACGCACACAGGATTGCGTTCTCGTTGTTATTTATAGCCAAAAGGAAACCAACTAACTTTCCTGTTTACGCTAGGAAGACGTAATCTAATGTTGAAGCATCGTAAACAAAATATGGAAGGTAAAGCTCTAATGCGATGCATGTCAATCATGCACATTTGTTCGTTATTGATTTACATGGTTTTCCAGGGGTTCTCATTGTTGTGGGACACTTCCTTGACATTTTCTAATAGCAAATGAACTTCATATGATGGAAATTGGACTCTACGGCACACTTTTTGACCAGCTCGAATTTGAATTGCATTTGTCCAACAAGGATGCTATAGAGTCCAATTCCTATTACATTAAAATCATTTCACTGCTTCACAAGAAGGAGTCAATAAAGTGTCCCACAGCTAATGAGAACTCCTGGAAAACCCTGTAAGTACACATTACATAGACACTACCATCGATTTAAAAAGCACACATTTTGCACAATCTGTAGTAACGGTTACACCTTAAGTATTATTACGAAAATGTCTCAATACACTTACGTTGCTTCTCGTGCACAGTACATTATATGAGTTCTGCGCTGTGTTTACCTAACAAAAGCACGGGACTCAATATGCAAACGCTCAACGTGAGACCTGTGTGCAGTGACCTACTCTTCGCCCGTAAAACTGCACCACCAGTGGTGACCATGAAAGTGTTCTAATCGATAACATTTCTCCATTTACAGCTCGCTCCTGGCACTTTCCTCTCCCCCCCCCCCCCCAAAAAGGTTTACTACACGACCTTCGCCAGTCCCGTGTGGACCAACAACAACAACAACAACAACAACCACAACCACGTACCTCCAATCGCCATCGTGGTAGTGGTTGAACGCCTGCAGGAAGATGATGATGAACGCCATCAGTGGCTTGACCAGGCAGAACTGCAGCGTCGCCTGCTTGCAGAAGCGCAGGAATCCGATCGTGTAGGTTTTGCCCGCCAGGCAGCACGTACCGTACAGGCAGGACGATTTGATCGGCTTGCCGCGGATCTCCGACATAATGTTGCCCTCGCCGCCCAGGTACTCGTAGCACAGCGAAAGGAAGTTGTAGATTACGAACGCTGCAAAAAGAGAATGTGGTAAGTGTGTGTGTGTGTATGTTGCGGTTAGAGGCAGTGGTTTGGCCTTTTTAAAATGGAATTGGTGGTACACCTTACCTTCGTAGCAATCGCGCACGGTGAAGAAGTACACGTAAACGCTTTCCGAGTTGAAGAACAGTAAGCTGACCCAGGAGTACGTGGCATAGATCGGCACGATGAACAGTATTCGGACGATCCATCGCTGTTCCTGTGGGTTCGTGTACCATCGCAGGTGCTGATAGATCTGGGCAGGCGATAGGAATAGATGATTCGTTATTACTTGATGCGTACAAAACATTATAAAAAAATACATTTAGTTTTTTTTATTATTTAACAGTCTACAGTCACCATCGTCACACCGTGAGCCAAACTTACTTCTGCAAGGGAAAAAAACACTAATTTTATGATTCCTTTCCGTGACCACACCTCCCCAAATCCTTATTCCCAACGGTGACTGCCGCACCCCGAAAAAAGAAACACAACCGATTGGCGCAAACTGACCATCGGGTGGCACTCTTGTTTTGCTGGTGTACGTTGACCTGCAGTCAAACTTTGCCAAACCAACATAAACTAAGCGACTAAGGAAAGGTGTCGTCTGTAAGGGACGCGAGGCGCAAACTCTTCCCTCACTACTAGCGCTTGATTAAACATTCATCACACTGCAAGTGAAACATGCGACCACTAGATGGAAACCGACCACTAGATGGCTGCCGCTTTCTACGTCAAGAAAGACAAATATTTGTCCATAGTAGGCTGAGATGGTTGCCGTCTGCCGACCGTTTCTAAGTTAGGTAAAGTGTTGATGCCGCTGCGTGTGTATAAAAATGGACGACACAACGGAAAATGACATGATTTTCGGTGGGCCACCGTATGCTTCTGTATGCGGGGAGGAAAATTCAAGCCCACCAACTCCATTAACGAAACCGTAACGGTTCGGGGTTCCCTCTTTGAGCCTTAAAGTGTGTCTTGCAAGACACAAATAGCAACACGGGTGAGCGTGCTCTAATCGAGGTGGGATAATGTAATAATATTTTTTGTTACATCCGACTTTTGCACCGTGCTTTTCAGAGCAGCAGCGCGCTTTAAAATAGCGCATTTTGGGGCGGGGGTTTTCCCTTTCGGAACACAATCTTCCCACTGGCCTCATGGCTGAGCTGAAAGCTACCCCTCCCTCGTTACGGGGGCATTTTATGTGGGAAGAAGCAACGCAACCTTCGGCATTGGCTCTTTGTTGAAGGCTCTTTGTTGATAATACCGGGACGACGACATCGGCATTCTGCGAAGGCGAAAATCGCATCAACCGACCATCACCAGTCTAAAGGGCACACGGTGTTATCCAATGGGCATCTCCTCTTTTTGTCATTTGATGTTTAGTCTTCATCGCAGAGCGGAGCGCAGAGCGGATGGATTATGGATGGAGGAAGATGGAGCCGTTATTTGAGGCCTGTCCCGCCCTTCTCCCGTTTACTTAATGTCCCGCGCGCGTTTGGACACACAAATTTGGAGGAGGTGACATCCCATCACGGGGGCAGCGTAGATTGGGATCAAAATATGGTGTTTCACCTTCTGTTTTCACAGTGACCGCGCGAGTCACACAGCGTATTCTTGTCTCAACGTTCGTTATCGCGTCGTTTTGACGGGAGAGCATAGACGCAAACTAGACGATGGGCTATTACGATAAGATAGAGTTTTGGGAACGATTTATCGTTTTGTAACGTTCGTGTACAAAACATAGTTTGATTTTGCGATTGAATGCCATTTTGACTGTAGAAACTGAAAGACCTTTCAAAAGGCTCCGCCATGCAGACGACTTCAAAACAGCTCCGGTCAACAAAACAGAGAAAGCAAATAAATATTGAACTGCAAACACAAACACTCACACACACACAACATTCGTCGTACAGAATCGGAAGCAAGCGAAATGTGTTTACATTGTGTAAAAATAGCAGCAAAACACGGTGGCACCAAAACACCCTCCCATAACCGCCACGCCACAGAAGAAATCGATCAACCGGAAACCGTCCGCATCGGACGATGAAATGTTCCAGAGCAAAGGGGAGAGCAAAGGGGAGCAGTCCTCGAATAGGTTAAGCAAGGGAGCAACAGCAGTCAATGGTTGGAAAATGCACTTTTTCTGGCCAACAGATGTGGCCCAGCGCTCACAATCTGCATCAACACCAGCTTCTTGTCCGCCGCTTGCGAAAGATGAAAGATTCCGATTAAGTAATCCCGATACATCACCGACACCGTACACACTAGTAAGTTGGGTTTTCTATATTTTTAGCATCTCCGGAGCGAGTTCTGGATAGAGGTTTTAAAAACATTCACCAACTCCACTCGCCTAAAAACAGTGAGTTGTGAATAGAGGAAGTGAAAAATGTTAATGAATATTTTATCGCTGAATAAATTGCTGCAATACACTCACACACAAACACTACATATTTTGATAATAGCAGCATTTATCAGTAGAGCTTGTGTACAGTTTCTTTCCTTTTTTACTTCTCTCTATGTTACATGCAATCTCTCCTCAATGGAAATGTGGAAAAATATCCATTTATTTTCCCGCTGCATGTGTGTGGTGGTACCGATATGTATAAAGGCAAAGGTGCACGCGATCATCACAAAACACTCTCCTCCCCTTCTCTTCTCCACCACCAAACCAAACCCCCATTGCTCCTAGGCTCTACGTGGTGTCCGCTTCTAACGGGGTGTTTTTTGGAAAGTTCAGGCGTTTTTCACTTCCCCAAAATGGAAAACACACACACACACTGTGTGTCGTGTAGAACCGTATTAACGGTCACGTACGGTGCTTAATCCTGGAACGATGGACTAAACAAGGGCCACAACAAGAAAGAAAAACAGGAAAACAATTTACAACACGTTGGGACTGTTGGGACATGTTGGGGCTGCATTGCATGTACTTTCTTTAACCACCGTTTATTGGCAAACGGACGAACCTCCAAGGGTTTGTTTTGCTCTCCCAAATCGACAGCCTTTTTATTTAATATTTAAGGTTTTCTATTAAGGACAACTTTGTTTCTTTTTTTTTGCTGTCCAACACATAGAGAATGTGTCTTTTTTTTTTTTGATAGAGTCACACGCTTATCCTTCACTTAATTTGTTCCCTTCAAAGGTGTGTCCAAAGGGTTATCGAATAAAAAGGACACTTTTCCTTTTCCGGTTATAAAGCGTACAACCAACCAACCAACACCAAACCGAATTTACTCTCTCCCCACTGGCGGGGCTAAGGATAAACATCAATTTCAAACCCTTTCCACACGCCACACGT
Source organism: Anopheles coluzzii (assembly GCF_943734685.1). Classification (NCBI taxonomy): domain Eukaryota; kingdom Metazoa; phylum Arthropoda; class Insecta; order Diptera; family Culicidae; genus Anopheles; species Anopheles coluzzii. The sequence continues at coordinate 103,524,126 of NC_064670.1, read as the reverse complement.
GCAAATGCGTTCCCAAAGCGTTCGATATTTGCGCGGCAACTTAAATAAATTTACAGGTTTCCATCACTGCGCCTTCGAGAAACCTTTCGAGCCTTGTTTTTTTTTTATTTTGAAACCCAAAAGAAGAAATTGTGGTGTAAAATATTATACGCTTTCGGTGGAAACCATTTCAAATACGGCTACGGGGTGTTATTTTCCCCATCCCGACCCCTTTTTAACGTCTTTATGCGTGGGTCGTTAGAGCGAATTCATATTTATGTCTCCATAAATCTGACATTCAAATGCATCTTCCTTTTTGTTGTTCCTCCCCTTTAAACGAAAAACAGGTTCTTTAAGATGCTTTTTAATAAAGAGATATCTTTGCAGGGCTGATTAGCATATCTTTTTAGAGAAGAAGTTGCAAAAAACTAGGTACAATCTTTCCAAAAAGACATTGGAGTGGAGCAAAGTGCCTTATGCTTTCCCGGAAAAGGACCACTTGAAATGCCCATGGTAGTAAAATGGAAGGAGAGAGCAACAAAAAAGACACAAAACTAAGCTGAACGAAAGCAAAACAACACAACAGTCGGAATGTGTACTAATATGTACTAAAAAGAGGCTCCTTGAAGGACACAAAATCGAGCGAAAGAAAAACTTCTACTCTCCCGGAAAACATTATGTAAGGGAAAAGGTTGATAGTACAGGGTCCCACTAAAATAGTGTGACCTGAATACGCCACTCTGCACGCGAAGTAATCAGCAGCACGTAATTAGAGGTGAGGGAAATTGCCCACAGCAACAGCAACGGAGCAGAATCAAAGTTGGGGGCAATTTTCTGTGTTTTAAAGTCGCTTTCATCATGCAGATTTGTGATTTATAAGTCCAGTAAGAATAAGTACCATCAAACGATGTGTAATTTCTAGGCCCTCGTTTCGTTGCGTTTGTGAAGGGTTTTCTCTACACTACAGGTCGTATCTAAAGAATTCAATACCCTGAAACGATCCTCGCAGTTACTGATAACGATACATGGATGATGTTATCATTAGTACCTTTATCAAAAGCAAACTTTCTTTACGTTTCAGAGCTGCTAGACCATCCAGTGTGTGGTGAAATTGAATCGAAATTTTCGGTTTTCTAATTATACGAATTTAACCGGAACTATCACGATGTTTCGTAACACACCATCCTGATAATCACTGGCAATTTAAAAGCGTTTATTTACAAACTAAAACGCATTTTTTTTTTAAACCAACCCACAATCTTACCCAAATTATAACCGTTTGATGTATTTAGGGCAATAAAAACGATGGGAACCCACTAACTGGGACACTAACCGAAGCATGAAAGTTGGACCCGTTGGCGTGCACAAACTGCATGCGACCAACCACTCTCCTCCAAAAAAAAAACACTTCATTGACAGTCATCGATTTGTGTACCAGCATTTGACACCACAGAGAGCTCTTCCATCGAACCTTCGTGCGGTGTTGTCACCGCAATAGCACCTACACACACATGTCAAACTATTTTCCGAACCAGTTATGACTTGGTGGCTAATGAAGCCGTAGAGTACCGATGAATAGAGCCACGGGTGCGCGTGTGTGAACTACCTCTGACGTGCGGGCTGGAGCCGCGATGGATTCAAGGACGGTAAAACAAATGACGACTTTTCACCTTTATTTATTAGCGGGACGCTTTAAGGCGAGGAAGCAAACGGTCTCCGAACGAACTCAAATCGTTCTGGGACTGGGAACTTGCATTTAAAGTGCTTTATATGTGGATTATATCAACTATTTGGGTTCTTTTCCCCCCTATAATTAAAAGATATCAATGCGACTTTCCAACCAGCACTTAAAAACGTGTCAGATTGCACAACAACACAGCAGCAGCTCATGACTTCGCCAAATCGCAGCAAGCGAAAGTTGCATACCAAAAAACAGTGCGCAAGATAAGCCGCCTCTTTCCGTCCGTCCGAAAGCAATGGGCGTGAAAATGAAAGATGACCAGCAATGATGAGCAACACAGCTCATTCATCGAGCGGGGGAAAATACACGCACCTTTTCACACCGCCCGGCAAACAATGCGAGGGTTGGTGAGGTACCTCTCGCTCTAATTTCTCTAGTCTAGTCTAGTTGCCTCGCTTCCTCCTATAGCGATTCTGTCGAGCTGAGCTTTCACGTCCCTCACCACCGATCTCCTTCCTACCCCTCGCCTAAGATCGTCTGCCGTCTCGCCTGACACCTTTCGTTGTGTTGGTGCTATGCGGCTGCTGTCACTGTAGAAGTCAGGTTGTGTGTGTGTAAAAAAACGTAAACAGTGTTGTTGGCTGATCAATTTTGGTAAGTTTTTTAATAATTAAGTTCTTAATTTTACGTAAGTAAGTGCCATTTTAGCTAAATTAAGTGGTAGAAGTCCTGCCCAATGCGTGCTGGCTCCGTCGGAAGCGGTACGTGCATGTACCGGCGTAGGAAAGTGGTGTGGTGAACAACACAGCACAAGGCAACGGGTAAGTGTTATCCAGCGATTATCATGATTAAGAAACATTATTTTAATAGAATATGGCCACTTTTAACTTGCAGATAAAATGCAGAAACGATATGGGCCTGCCGCGGGTGTTTGCCACTGTACGTTGCGTTGTGTATGATTCGGTATGTTCGGTATGTAAGCGGACCACGAAAGAAGAAGAAGATTGTTTGGTGAAGCTAGGGATTAGGATGCTAATCACGGTGTTTATTCCTTTTTTGCAGCCAATTTTCCTCTATCCTGGAACGTGGGCTTACGAGGAACCATTTAAGAACATCCTCCGGAAGCTGTACGGCGACGAGTCGGGCTCTACCAGCACAACACGCTAGAGGCCCAGCCGGCACCGGGTGCCCCGATTGCGCCGTGAGACGGTGTCGAGTGCGCTCGTTAACAACGTTCGGGGCAGGAATGCAACCCTTCGGATCATTATCCTCTGCCTCACAATAGCTGCAGCAGCAAAAGGACCGAAACGACCGCACTACTGATTGCGGTTAAATTTCCTGGCAGGAGAAAAAATCCCACAAGTGAGTTCCTTTTAGATGCACTATCGCTACATCTAGAACTGTTGTTTTATCTTCTCTCTAAAACAAATGTTTTATTTCCTTCAGGTTTATCGATTTCATCGACGGCCGCTCGCTGGCAGGATCAACATGCCACCGAATAACCCCGGAAAGGCGACAAACACTCATCTCCAGCGGCAAATTGTTAACATCAATCCTCTTCCGCACATCTACACGACATCATGATAATAGTGTTATTGTGTAAATTGTAAAAAAAAATACGTTAATGAGTTAAGATTAATCTTAAGTGCGCTTTAAGGCATACATCGATATGCCTAATTTTAGGTTAAGTGTTATGAAATGCGCGTGTGTGTGAAGGGGCGGAATAAGCGCTAATTTTGCCCCGTGGTCTTGAGGGGCCCCAAAAAAGGAACCCACCCCCCACTCGCAAGTAAAATTGCTACCCAATCCTTCTCTAGTTTAGAGCATTTCCCTGCTAGACGCTTAAACCAAACTTACATTTAGTCGACTGCTTAGGGCATCCACCCGTATGTGCGGGTTTTACACTACATTTTAGATAAATAAATCTAGTTTATATTCTCATAAAACACTACGCATTTTTAAAAGGGGAATGAACATGATGACATATATTTAGTTTGTTAGAAGGTTCATATGCACGTTCACTAGCGGATTTTTGCGGACTGCATTTCGATTGCCCATGTCGCTTTGCTTTGTCTTGTGTTTTACAAACCCCAATAGCAAGGATGCTGCTAGTTTATCATTGGATTAACGTGGTGGATCTGGTAGCTTGTAGCGCACCATACTCGCCTGTCCGCGATGGGTAGGCCATGTCCTACTCCTGGTACTGAACGATCCAGCCCATCGTCGTTCGCAAAGACAGACAAAAGGAAGCTGTTCATGGTGTGTCAAATAATGTGTAGCAGATGGTAGAAGATGGGTACCTGCGGGTGAGAGAGTCCGGTTCTAACGTTTTATTATCAGTTGGTGACACGTTCAAAACGATGTGCGCAGATCACGGCCCGATCCTGAGGGCTCACCGTTGAAAAAGGCGCTGTCAGCGTGTGATGTCCTCAATGAGGATCTTGACACGGAACCGAGAGTGGTCAGAGTGGTCAGGATACATACAGTGGCGGATTAAGGGTATCGGGGCCCCTAGGTGGTAAGACGAGTTGAGGCCCCCTGTAAATGGTAAATGGTGGTCCGTGGGGGTGGGAGGGAGGGGGGGGGGTGAGGTGGTAGCGGCACTAAACTGGCTGTTGGGAGTTTGAAAGCGTCGGGGGGCCCTACGATCATCAGTCATAGGCTCTAAAATTGATTCGCCAGCCTCGGGGCCCCAACGTCCATCCTTCCGGGGGCCCTTGTCGCTGGTACTCTGTCCATACGGCATACTATAGAATGGCGATCTACGGGGCCTCTTAATCGGCGGGGCCCCAGGCGACCGCCTAGTCCACCTACCGTTAGATCCGCCACTGGATGAGGATGATAATGTCATGCCCGTCATAGGTTCAAGCCTCATATAGACGGTCCCCTCGTAGTAAGGACTGGCCAGCCGGATGTGTGGTACTAAAAAGACGCAAAAGCTTGCATTGGCTGGCATGACCAGGTAGATGGATACGGCAAATAGAAGAAGAAGAAACAGGAAAATGGAAAGCAGCAGTCTGTAGAAGCTTCGGTTGAGACCTTTGGTTGCATGTGGATGGAATGATGAGATTGTGGGTGGTTCGGGTGATGAATGGTTGGGAGCGGAGATGAATGAATTGGCGAAGCCAGTTTACCTCTTTTCATACATTGTATGAGGAATCAATTAAAATAGTTAAATGGTATTTAAATATGGGTCAATTTTCGGGAAAATCAGGAAAGAAAAAAATGCGACATTTTTTAACACATGAGTACATTATCTCATATGGCCGTTAAAACCAGCTTACATCGGGTTGAGATCACCATTGGAGTATCACACTTGATAAAAAATCAAATTTCCGGTACGGAATTATTCCTTCACTTTCGCTCGTTTGAAATTGGCTTCATAACCGTTGATCGACATGGCGATCAAATGGCCACATCAGAAACGGCACGGAACGGCAACCACCAGCATAGCACAAATATTGCTTCAACACCAGTATTGATCGGCTCTCGCATCGTCAAGGTCACAGGTAAAACCAAATACACTACATATATATGTACCAATCGCCAATTCAAGATACAACTACAACCCTACCATATACCAGTACCAGCTGATGAGCTATCGCACACAAGCGAGCGGCGCGCGCAAATAAGAGGAAGGGGCCTGAAGGAAGAGAGGACAGGGGAAGGCACCGGGAGAGAGAGTGTGTGTGGTCAAAATTTTTGGCCATTTAAATTTTGTCCACCAACACCGTTGCATTTCGGAGCTTTTTTCTTGCCCGAAAGAGATAGCCATACACTTGACATACAGCTGTCTCGCTCATATGACACTTCCAAGGCTCGCAAGCTCTTTAATGCGAGGGCTCTGGAGCAGTGAACTTGTATGGCGTGCGAGCCCTCGCGCGCCCTCGCAAATCGCTGTCACTTGCACTGCGGGCGTGGGGCGCTGCTCTCTGTCGCCAATTTGACATAACCTACCCAACCCCAAACGGGGCGCAAACACACATCTTGCGCTCATAAAGTGAAAGGACTAGCAGCAGCAGCAGCAGCATTCGATTACTTCATGCAGGGGTGTGGTGACGACGAGAGATTACGTACCCCCTGAAAACACACTCACACACACCCGCCGCTCAGTACAAAGTTGGAAAAGCACTAAAACACAAGGACCCTTTCCAGGGGGAGCCACCATGCACTGCAAGTGGAAGAGAAATTACGATTAAGCAATAACCGCAAACATGCAAAACCGTGCTTTCCAACTGTGTCTATGGATTAGTGTGTTCGTTTTTTTAGGTTATTTCAAACGATACGGTGATATTTTTCATGATTTCCACACACACTCACACACAACGATGCCTGCGATGGTGTACTACACCTCTTATACATTGTACACTGTTGTACGCAACTGTAACGCTTCGATTCAATTGGCCTCTCTTTAATTGATGGTTTCAAGCCGACCGAACGCCAAGTAGGAAACGAAATGGGCCAAGAATCCTACACCCGGGGTAAGTGAAACTTTCCACAGTAATATATGGGGCTTTAAGCTCGTCGTAAGGCCCTCTAAACACAACCACATAAAGCAGCGATCGATTTATCGCGTGCTGCCACCAGCCCAGATATATGTACTGTTGTTTTCCTCACCAAAGACAACACACCAGCAGACGGAACGGAGACCGGGGTTTGACATGGCGCACAACAAAAACATGGGAGTGAGTGGATTCCACGTGCTTCCGTAACTAACTATATCGCGCATTAATGACGCGTAGCCCGCATCTCAACACAACAGGCCGGTGGGTGGTGGTAAGCCATAATTCATTCATAATTCAATACTGTTCCAGGGACTGACAGGGAGTCGAACTCTCCCGCAAGGAAGTTGGTCGGTGTCTAATTACCGGCATGAGACTGCTCGCTGCCTTGATTACTGGGGCTCGAGCTGTGGAGGAGAGCTTTACTGCTCGAAAGTTCTTTCGCATCTAGTGATTAGAGATGTGATACTCTTGACGTCGAACCAACTAATTAGTGTTCTTCTAAGCTCTCGCTCGAGAGCTGTCAGCGCGACACCGCTACCGTAACTTTTTGAGTTCATTTTGTAGGGTGTGTTTGATAAACGAGCTATTTTTTCTAATGGCGTTTAAATTTCACTTTCATTAGTCATCCGATTGACATCGAGCCGATGAAAGAGGTAAACGCCAAACCTCCAAATCGATATTATCGATTGCGAAGCGCCACTCCTCTGCTGTACTGCCGTTAAGCGCAGCATATGGCATAGAGTGTAAGTGACGCGGTATATCACACCTCAACACACACACACACACCTCGATTTGACGTGATAGTAGATGATTCACGCACGTGCAAAGGCTTTTTATAGGGAGGCAATTTTGTGGTTAAACACACGGACACATATGAAAAACAAAAGGTAAGGCTCTCTTTTAAATTTGTTCTGATACGGAGCTTGAACCCTTCACGGGCATATGACACTATATTCAAAGGATTTAGGTTTTACAAACCAATCAGATTTCAATATCTCGCCAATATCACACTATCTTCTAGTCCAGAAATTCTTATGGAGTTGAGAGTTCGAGACTCAAAGATTTGAGGATCTGAAACCTCAGGGATATGATATTAGATATCGAATAGTCCTTTATTTAATGTCAGAAATAAATATCCTCTTAAGAACTAAGATAAACAAGTTGGACAGACATCTAGATATAGGCCTGCGTAGTAATTCAGATCTCCAGACAACAAGATATAGGGCCTCACAGGGCTTTACAACCCTGATAGACACATTTGATACTCTGTAAGGTCCACTCACTAACGAACAAACTTTGAGAACCATTTCAAGACAAACTATCACACAAACAGTAAACAAGAAGAAAGGAAAACTTCGTCGAAATTGTCATTTAGTATTGCTATTAAAATAAAAGGCCCAGATATTACTCTCCGTACCGTGTTTGTTGCTCATCCTTCTTGCTAAATGTCTCTGCACTATGTCAAACATTGCTCCAATGTCTCCAGTGCGTGGCAACTATCATAGACCACAGGACACACAGTCACAGTGTTTCATGTCAACAACAAAAAAAAAACGTCATCATAGACAAAAAAAACATACCCATCGTCACACAAACAGCCCAAACCCGGCCCAAATGACATCAAAGAACGCAATGTGAATTAATCTCCATCCGCATGGGTACAAAACGACAGCCCCTCCGTACGTTTCGCCAACTACCAAAACTAGAACGTCGAAGTGGAAAGTTTTTAGAGGAAAGAATTGTTGTCATTTGACTTTGGCGTTAGGTCACCCGAACGAACCTGCAGCACAAAACAAACCGTACGTCCTCTTCACACAACCTCTTCTCTCGTGCGCCAAAAGCCAGCGCGGCGTGTTGTGCCCAGAGTTGTGCTGACAGCGCCAATGAAACGCCACGAATATTCTCCGCAGCCATATAAAAGCACCACACACACAGGGGCACGGTGGCGGCGCGCGGAATTTTTGCGGCCCCAAATTCAACCCCCAGAACAGACCGATCCCCGAGTCCCGGCCACACAAAACCACACCACAAAACCGTTAGCAGCAGCAACCTTTGGGAGTGGTGAAGCGTGAACAAATTGATTGTTTCTTGATTCAAATTATATCGCAATTTATCGCCGCGCTAGTTAGGAAAGCCTGAAAGCCGCAGCTCGGGGAAGGCTCCGCGCACATGCGTGAATAATTATGTTTCGGGTAAGTATGCTTTGGGTGAAGGTGGTGTAGTTTATTTGGGTGGTTGTTGGTGAGCAGCACACCAAGTTACAATGAGTAAACCGCCGAAACAAGTGTTGGTAGGATTGAAAAGTAAGTGCTCGCTGCGTAGCACACCAAAACGGCGAGTTTAGTTCATTTAGATTTTGCCAAATTGTTCACTACTACTACTTCTGCAGGCAAGCAACCAGGGGGGCGCAGGGAAAGCGAACAATTACTTTTCCCCCATTCACCAGCCTTTTCCCGGTCGTTAAATCGATGAACCAATGCGGCCAGCGAATCCAAAACGCAGGGCAGATTGTACATTCCGGAGCATCGCAACACTCCTCTCTCCCTAGCAGTCTGCTGATCGTTGTGCCCACCAAAGCGTGTAATGATGAACATAATTATGTTCACCCTTTCGCCCACACACGTGCGAACTCACTAAGAAAAATACGGGCGCGAATGGAAGGCGCTTTTCCCTACAACAATGAGACGCACAAAACAACAGGAGTGGAAAAATGACTGGCAGGAAAAATACGGCAATGTAATCATTAGATCAAATCACATTTCATTCGCTTCTGATACACTTGTTACACACCAGGCCCCCTCCTTAGGGGACACACCGGCTTTTGCAGGTAGCATGGTAGGCACGTAGAACACACCTACACACCTACACATTTACAGCAAAACACAATCGCTTCTACTACTTTTAATGATCGAGCAGTGTGCCGTAGAGCTGTGCGGGGTTCCAAACGCGCGCGCTGACAAGCGTAACTTGTGGTGCGTGTATGATGAATCATTGCTTTTTTGCTGCTTGTACGGATTTGTCACGCGCCTTACTGGAGCTGGAAGTGACGAGGTGTACTGCTGATTAGGAATGATTTTGTTTACTACCATTTTTAATACACTGGTACACTTCCTTCATGCTGATTAAGGCCCGTGTCTGTGCTCCATTGGATGCGATTTTATCGGAAGGCCTGTCAAAATTTTATATGGAATTTGACAGATAACGTCGGACGTGCGATTTCGTCGTACGACGGAATCAAAAAATTTTGATTTCGTCGGACGCTGCATCCGATTTTATCGGTCAAACTAAATGTGTGGTGTTTTGTAGGAACAATCTCAACTTAATTTTTCATAATCGTTATATTATTAAAATCATCCAAATAATCGCAATATTATACGAAAAAGCGTTTGACAGCACGTGCGATAAAATCGCATGCGATGGAGCACAGACACGGGCCTAAGGGGTAAAGCGTCACAGAGAAAACGTTAAGAAATGAACGTTAAATCAAGTGGCCCAATTTCTGTGCATTAAACACTTTCCCCTTTTCAGTTTATAAGAATGGATCGAGTTTTTGTAGTCTAATTTGACGTGGTTGACGTTTACCACCAGAGTACAATTCATAAATGGAGCATCTGCAACACACAGGCGCTCGGATCTAACATTCATTTCAAGCATATGTTTCTAACATTTCGCGACTCCTCTAAGTCGGCCATGACCCTGATTGGGGCGACATTTCTATTTCGTCGCTGCGACCTATGTGGTCACGTGCGTCAGCGACGACACACACATGCTCACTTCTCTGCTGTTGGTGGTGGTGGTGGTAGTGAAATGGTGCGAAATACAGTGAACCCTCTCTTATTTGAGAGGCGATGGGACTGTCGAATAAGAGGGGTTTTGAAATTACAGAGGTTGAAAGTGAATGAAAGGTCCATACAAGACAAGAAAGAGACAGAACATTTAGTATGCAGCCTTAACTGTTGCTATAGGAAACTGCGAACAGAATCGCTAATTCGAGCATACATCTTTCAATAACCATGGCAACACCATACTCAAATAAGAGGGACACAGATTTCCGAGGTTTTCCAAATTAGAGGAACAAAAATGTACTAGAAATCAAGGGACTATGAAAAATGTTCAAATAAGAGAGGTTTCTCAAATTGGAGAGGTGTCAAATAAGAGAGGGTTCACTGTATATGTTGCTTGCGATCGTCGTAGTAAGCGCGATCGTGTCTCCAGTATCAAGACACACGGGGAAGAAAAAAAACGGCAAACAGCACACGCATCTCACGATCGAAACGAATGGCCTACTAGTAGCTAGCTGCTGATATCTGGAAGTTTAGTGTATATGTCACGCACAGAAAAAAAAACGTATTTTTAGCTTACGCAAACACACACGCGTGTGCGGATGGATGCGCTAAACGGCACGTGCATCGCTGCAACGATTGAAACTTGGCAAGATTGTGGAACAAGCAACTTAAGATGGAAAGAAAGAGAACGATTGCTTTAAGGACGATGAAGCTATTGGGTGGGGTAAAAGTGGAGCAACGCAACACACGACATTTATATGGATTCGGAAAGGTCGAACCGTTGGCTGACCTTGTAGTGCAGACGGCAAAGCGCGGCTCCTAACGACATCACGCAACTCCAATACATGGGTTCAATTCTCGAATGAACTGAAGTTTTTTCAACAGATCACACATATCAGGTAAAATCACCATTTCTGCAGAATCAACAGGTGTGCTATTATGTTCCTCGTATGCTTTCTCGTTTAAGTGAACCATGTAGCTCAGTATTTACTTCGTCGTAAAAAACAAAAAAAGCTCTCCCAAGCGGCTATGCACACACCCTCTTCCGGGGGAGAGCTTTTTTTTGCAATGATGCTGTAATCGTACCTCCGCCCTCTCAGGGGTCCCACTGGAAGAACTAACCCATCAGTTAGGCTTGATTGGTTTCTCTCTTTCCTTCGGCGCGCCAGTGATGCGTAATAACAGCATTTACATTTCGTGCACTCTCCACCACCTAAAGGTATTGAACCTAACAATAACAACAGCAAAAAAGAAGCACAAAGCCGCCTTTTCTTTACGTTCGATCAGGTGGTTGCAGGCCGCCCCTTTCCTTCTTTCATTCCCCAATCGTGAGTCGATATTGGCTAAACTTTTCTTCTCCCTTCCAACTTTTCTACGCGGCCGCGAGGTGCTTGTCCTCACTAAAGTTGCGCCCACAAGAAAAGGGCACCATATTAACTCTGCACAAGCTGGTTACCAACCATTCTGCTACAACGAAAGCGTTGTTTAAGATGATATTTTGAGCAACAACAACAAAAAACCATACACACACCATCTTTTTAGCCACAAAGTTAAAAGGGGAGCAAAAATGTAAAGCAAAAGCAAGATGCACGAACTTCAGCATGGAAAGGTGGCTCCGGCGGCCACAGGAAACGTTCCTTCTTTCTTGGTGTAGTTTCCTCCTCGGTGGTTCATAATCGAAACCGGTTCATAAACACGACCTGCTCTCTCTCTCTCTCTCTCTCTGCTCGAGGAGCTGCTCCATACTCGATAAGTAAAACTCTGAGCGGTGTGGGTCATCTTCGTACGATCGACTTTAGTTCGCAAGATACAGACGGTGGAGGGTTCGGCTAAAGTTCAAATAGCCTCAGGTCGCGAAATCGTGAGTATCATTCTGTGTGCTCATCTTTTCAGTTTGCGTTCACTTCAAAATTGTACATACTTTCTTGTAGAAAGAATATTACAAGGATTAAAGCTTCTGCAAATGATTTAGTGAATATATACATCCGCTGCTAAAGTTAATCAGAATTACTTTCGCCCTCGAAACATAAACACATCCAGAAGCTTAGTTGAATGTGCGATACACGTTCAGCGTTGGTTGTGAATAGAATCGAAAAAAGGGAGAAATGAAACGATTCTCAATGCAGCATTCTGTTCCCACGCCCTCGAAACAACAGCCCAAGGAGAATGTCTCGTTTTCAGGGTTAATGTTCCATAAGCTGATGCGGTTAATGCGTTCCAGTGCCCAAGACTGTGTGCATGATGCGATATGATCGATACGAGGTTATTCCACATTAACACCAGGACGGTTTAGACAAAAAGGTACATTCAGTTTTAAGTTTAAAGTCGAAGTTCTTCATGGAATCTCTCCTAATTTACAATTCTAGAGATGTCTAAAACCATGTCTAAAAGAACCCAGATTGATATGGATGTTATGCACTTTTACCATCTTGAAATTTAAGCGCTGGCATAAAGAACATTCATCTCCTAGACGTTTATGTCCTCCCCTTTTACCCCCTTCAACTATCATGGTGTCGTGTGGTATGGACTAGCTCCTATTCCAACGCTAATACGATAACCACGAACAATACTGGTTGGTTTGTGTGCAAAGAAAGAAAAAGCAGCCAGAAAGAAGCCAAACAGTGTCGCTTAATCACCGCTTATTCAGATGATTTATGAGTGCAAAACGATGCACTTCTATTCACTGCTTGATGTTTCTGGGAAGCTCCTAGGCATCGTCGTCTGTTCGTGACACGAAAGACTGATCGTCGACCATTTTTACGTGCAGCCAGGACAGCAAACGGCTGAAGGGGATATGAAGCGAAAGCGTATGTTAACAAGCGCCCATGGATGTCGCCCCTTCTGGGAGATGGTTCAATATGCGCACTGGGAGGAATGGCACACAACACAGGCAACAGCATGGCTGCTTCGTGCATTATTTTCTAATGCTTTAATAGAATAAGTTTTCGAGGTTTCAAATATATTTGATATGGGACTTTGATATGACAAAATATAGCAAAATTCTTCAATTCAAAATAAAAATTGTTCTCCTCTCTTTCCAGACAATTCCCAGCAAATAAACCCAACTTCCAGATAATAAATTGGAAAAGATAGATTTAAAGCGAAAAATTTCTTGCGTCATTTGTATGCATTTTGCTCTGCAGATCGTGCTTGCAAAACCCCCAACCACACCAATGCACCGCAGTGAGTCCCATTGCCAGCAGAGCGGAAGTTGTTATGTGTGAATGCGGAAAATCGAAGAAAAAACGTCCCCATCTGAACTACTCTGCCGGCGACAACATAATATCAGCAGCGAATTTACATATTGGCAAACATAAAGCGCATCTCTGCGGAGAAAAAAAGCATACCCGAATGTACCCCCTCTCCTTCTGTTTGTATCACGACCATCTTGTTGAATGGCAGACGTTGCAAAAATAGAGGGAAAACCCGTGTGTGATTTTATTCTTTTTCTCTTCCCTCCGCACAAAATGATGCCCTTCTTCTTCTCGGTGGTTTAATAAATTGTGTTCATGTGCACGAGGAAAATAAAGAGGTGAAATTTTATGTTTTCTGTTCAAACTTAACTTTATGTAACCAGGTGAGAAAGGTGATTGAAGAAATACGGTCCCCCAATCAGCAAAGTGACAAAATTATAATAAACTCCCTCTATCTCGCTTTCTCAACTCCAAACGCAATTCAAGCGGTCAAGCAGTGTTCATGTGAAGCCAATTATGATTGCATAGAAACCCTTTTCACGCCTTTGTGAGTTTGGCTTTGGCGTTGGCAATCACTGCAGCTGCCAGCGCAATTCAGCGCAAGACAAACACACACACAGCAACAAAAAACACGACCAGACACTTTCCGTCATGATTGATTTGGTTCATTCATTTAGTTTTGCAAGAGACCTTGACATTTTTCATCATTAAAGCCGTCTCTCTCTCACTTCTTTTCGGCTTTAAATTGCCATCCAAAAAACGCTCTCAGCAAAACCAAATTGAAATTGAATAACAAACTCATCGAAAAGCGCTCATTCGTTGAACTATTATTGCCTTTTTCGCGAGATCATATCAATGATTTGTTGATACGAAATAAAACAAAAACTAAATAAGCATCGAAACCACCGACCGACTCTTATCAATACGCCAACCACTGTGTTACACATAACGTTTCGGTCTCGGTAAACAAAACATTAACACATACCACACAGCTTTTTATTGATCCCTTCACTTGATGCCAATAAAAAACCGATACTACCCACAATCCACTAATGGGGCGAGGTTCAATTAGCAGCTTCAGTTTATTAACCATCTTCTTGAGGGGTGAGGAGCAAGCCTCCGACCGACCGCTTTCAGAGGTGGGTGGATTGGGTATGTTGAAAAACTGTTCCACAACCAGATGAAAATTCACTTGCCAATTATCCGACCTACACGTGCACACCCACCGCCTCTGCATTCGAAAGCTCGCTTGAATGAAACCATTTAAATAAATTTCCTCTCTTACGTGAGCATCAGCAGCAGCAGGTGTAGATAAATCAATGGCCAGGACACGACATAACCCTACTCTCCTTTGCATCATGGTCGATTTTCTTTTCCGGCAGCTCGTTTAGTAGCTCGTGCGTGTTAATTGCTTCTTTTTGAAAAGGACGTTGAATTATTTATTACCCTTTGCCAATGCGTCCAACACACAGTTTGGTGGCTTAGTGGCATTGGAGGGGAGAGGTTTGGATTGTACATTAATTTGGCTGAAGATCGAATAATGATGTTTCCACAACATATTTAGCAGAATACATGGAACACACAATCATCAACCTCTACCTAAAAAATAATTTAAGCCAAACATGAATATGTAAATGAATGAGCGGTGTGAATATATTTGTCTGCATTAATAACGAGCCATTAAAGGATATTTTAAGACTTTGAGCTTAGTTGAGCTTAAAAAGCGCATCATGAATACCTCACAATTTAGTTATACAGTTTATATTCCCTTCCCAATATAAAGTATAATTAAAATTTTCACTCCCTTGTATTTATTAACCTACACGCAATTACACACAGCTTAGATACAACCATATCATCACAGCTCTACTCGTAACGCCACCAGTTTCAACAGAGACTAGAGCACGCGATTTTCTCTTACTAAATCAACTGAGCAAACCGATCGTCCTGATTGATTGATCAAATGGGACACAACAACGGCGGAAGATGCAGGCTCTCTCACCGTTTGCAAACGATCAACGTCTCAACAGAGTATCGCCGTTTAGCGACGATTAGCGAAAGTGAGGAGCAGATGAGAATGCAGCCGGGAAAGTGAGGAGAAGATGCAACTATTTATTCACAGTGAACAGCAAAGAGAGAGCACAAGCAGCGGCCCAATTATGCACACCTCGTTAGGGACGCGAGCGAACGCAAAAGACTGGCGATGGAAGACTTTATCGTACAAATGAGCATTTAATTCCAGATCATGGCAAGATCCACAAACGAAAGCGTCTGGCGTTTGGCAGGGGAAGGCGGGCAACTACGTCTCCATCACCAATCATCAACTCAAATGAAAAACAAGCAAAACGAAGGCACAGCGGTGCGGGAAAAGAAATCATAATCAGTGAGCATCGGGGATGAAACGAACATGGATACAGAGTGTGTAGTGTCCGCCCATTACCCCATCATGTAGACGTTTCATCGTCCACAAGCGGACACACATACTCGGTTTGTTGAGCATCGCGACCAAATGGCAGCTTCCAGACAATTGGGCCATCGATTCGAGAAGGAAAAGCGGCAGCAGCGACGGCTTCAAGGTTACGTCTTGCCAATCGGAACACGATCAACCGTGTGTATCGAGAGCGTCGTCGAGAGGACAGTGCTGTTTCGAGGTGACTTTGGGCGCCCTAGCTTTTATGAATGGCCCAATAAACGGTTCGATCATTTGCTGAAAGTGAAAATCTCGTTCCAGTTGAACTAGATCCAAGCTGTCGTCACAGTGCTGCTGGTTAGAGGTGGGAGCTCGGAATCGTAAGTACCGTTTTCGGAATCAATTCCAGAGTCGATTCCGATTCTGGCAACGATTCCGATTCTGGAGCCGATTTCAGAGAGATAGATAGATAGATTCCCTGAGCTAACTCCGATAGCGGAATTGACTCCGGAGTCAGAATCGGCTTAGGAATCGGGATTGCCCCGTAAATCACAATCAGTTCCAGAATCGGAATCAGAGAATTAACTCCGGGATCAGAGTCAGCCCTAGAATAGAAACCAGATGTTTTAGAAACGAATCAGTCCCAGTATCTCCGTGACATTGTTTCGTTTACAAGTAAATTTAGATTTTTTGGCGGCTATCGATACATCGTAACTGCAAAGGACCCAAACGCCTATTCTCATGGAGATACCGAAATCTAATTTGATTCCTGAGCCGATTCTGGTTGCGGAGTCGATTTCAGAATAGATTCCGGAGCTAACTCTTATTCTGGAATTGGCTCCGGAGTCAGAATCGCCTCGTTTATAAGTAAATTTGGGGTTTTTTGCGGCTATCCAATCGTACAATCGTAGTTGCATAGGACCAAAACGCCTATTCTCATGGAGATCTAATTTGACCGAAATTTAATTTGATTTCAGAGCCGATTCTGATTGCGTTGCCGACTCCGATTCCGAAACCGGTTCCTAAGCCGATTTCAATTCCGAAGCCGAATACGATTCCGGAGTCAATTCCTAATCCGGAGCGGATTCCCGAAACAGATTCCAGACCTACTAACGGGAATCGATTGCACAAAAATTCGGAGCTAGTCGGAATCGATTCCGACCAAAACTTCACTTTTCCCCATCACTAATGCTGATATGTTGAAAATTGTGTTTCAATGCATGTACTGTGCATTTTTGTTATAATCTATTCCTTGATTGGCGTAAATGTTCATCCATTCATGGGCTAAAATTCATTATAAAACGTAAAAAAAAATCATTTTGAACGATTTTGCAAAACAAAAATGTCCCAATGTACGTCATACCATCGATTTCCACTCCCAAGTCGGTTGCTGGTTTGACAGCTGTGGTGGTTTAATCTAATTAGCCCGATAGTCACACTTCCCTTTCCGTCCAACGCAACGCATTCGCACGAAAGAGAATCTAACCCACACCACCACCGTCGGGTTATCGACTCAACGTGTGCATCAAAGGACATCATTCCCCTTTTGCCTACACTCTCCTGCGCAAACCTTTTCCTTATCTTACCCTTATAACCCACCACACCACATTCATCGCTCAATGGCACGGAGCAGAAAATAAATTAAAACTTTTCCTATTTCCGGAAGCTGCTATAGTAAAATAGCCGATCAATTCATGCGGCCTCTAGTCCGCAAAACAGTGGTCTCAAAAATTGATGTCCTTCCAAAACGCTACACGCAGGAGGAGACACAAAAGTTTTCGCTTGCGTCTATGAAATCGTATTCTGCCGCAACCGGGGCAAAAGAGATAACAGCACACGCTTGACGGACAGAGTGGCACTACAAGTGATGCCGTCAAAGCCAAAGTTCCTTCTGCAGCTAATATACTCACAGACACACATACTGGTATGGTAAACGGAACCACAGTCAAGTTTTTTTTGTGGGCTGTCTCTTGCCACTTTTCAGTCACGTGTCGGTCATATCTTCCCTTGGGTGCGGGGTGGCTAATTTATTAGCTCTTGGAAGTATTGATCAGTGTTTAATTTAAATTTCTCGTTTTATTACTTTTCAAGACATGGTTCATTTTACTTTTGCAATTAATAACTTTGTGCTATGAAACGCATCAGTAAATTTCAATTTTCATTAAAATTGCTATATTCATAAAACCAAGAGGTATGTTGTAGTGTGGCATAAGCACAACACAACATCTCCACGATGAATATAAAGATACATTTTGCTCACATTTTACCCCTATTCATCGCTCCACATACGCTAGGCAAAAATCTTATCGTTGCACCAACAGCATAAAGTATCGTACAACTACTCAACGTACCGCGCGAAATAGACAGGATTGTAGGTTGTCACTGCATTGAAGAGGGCACGTGAAAACAAGGGGGGGGGGGGAAGGAACTGGGATACAATTAGCGGGAAACCTGTCTCAGACATGTCTCGCCCAGCAGTCAAGGACCTGAAAAGAGACACCAGCAGACTTGGACCAGTCTGAATTGCAAGTGCTACGCGTATATTCGAGGTTATTGTACGAAACTACACAACATATTCCATGCACTCAGCATACATTCAGCATACAGTGAAACGTACAACGCAGTGAATAGGGACACAAACCCACTTGTTTAGTATTTTGACTTTACAATTACAACAGACATGGGATAACAATACAACAAGGGGTACCCTTTTCACAATGCTTTTCAACATTCTTTGTACTGTAAAATTTACATTAAAATTTTACAAAAATATTTATCTTTACATTGGTGTAATTTACAGCACAAGCAAAAGCACACAACGACGATATAGCAATAAATTGATCGCACTGTTTGCATCGGAATCTGCATGCGGCATATGCGTTCAGTTCGGGCGCATGTTTGAGCTCAGTAGGTATGCTATGCTACCACCACCACCACCACCAATACACGCGCAGGCCATGCTAATGCTACAATAATAGCATCAGAAAACAATGCGGCACACACAGCACACGCCGACACGCACGACCAGGTGCCCGCCGGTCCATGACCGAGCGACCAAAACCGAGGACAACGGCAACGGCGGTGAGGACAAAAAACGGATGAATTTTTGCCATTTCCGCATGTCACGCACGGTGGCTCCCGTAGCGGTTCTGCTGTACATGCAGTGCTGTGCTTGACTTTTGCTGGTTGTTTGAGGCATTTGATGTTTGGCATAAAACAGTAGAAGCAAGAACGACAACAAAACAAAACATACAAACAATACAAACACAGTTTTTTGCCTCCGTTTTCGGCTTTTGTGGGTTCATTACGGTGCTGCAATTCATTTGAGAAGTTTATTGGCACGACGGCTCAGTAACGAAGAGAAAAAAAAAGATTCTAATGTCAATGGGGAAATATTCATGAGCTGAGATAGTTTGGCAATTAAAGTTCTTTAAGAACAAAAGACCAAAAATAGACAACTAAATAGAAGATAGAAGAGCCTAAGAGCAAACACGAGCTCACCTGCTGGCAAGTGATGAACAGTGCCATCCAGACGCAAATCCCTGCAAAGATCTGGGCCGTCTTGGCCTGCAGGAAGATACCGTCCCCGACGTGGTTGATGATCGGATCGATCGCGAGCGCCGCCGCCGGGGCCGCCTCCGTGACGCGCACGGCAATGTTCGCCTTGGCCGTGCTGCCGCTGACGGCGGCGACCGTGGCAGCGGTAGCATTGGCCAGCAGCTCACTCGCTGCCGGATGTTCCGTACTCATCGTGGCGCTCGGTGCTGCTACTGCTGCTGCGTGCACACGCAAACCCACCGCCGACTGAGATGTGTGTGCTGGTGCGCCTGTTGTTCGTTCTTATGTGCGGCACCAATCACGACCGAATCTCTCCACGCTGATGTGCTCGGTGCTTCACGGTTCGTTGACGTTGCGCTGGCGGGTGAAGCTGTGCCGGCGCCTGCCAGCCCTATATCCAGCCACTCTCGCCAACCGTACTGTAGTGCAACAATGATCTCTCTCTCTCTCCGGTAGCCAATTTTTGCTCGTTCAACTACCCGCGTGCGTACCACCAGCGCAAGTGCGTGGGGAGGTAGTTTTCACAATTTCACGTACAGTTTTCACTGCCACACACACCGCCACTTTCGTCACAACTGATCTCACACCTAGCACCAATTAACAATTAAACTCATACACTGCTGCACTCACATGAAGGCTTTTCTGGTTCATTCGAAAAAAACGCATATGCACCACTACTTGTGCGAACACTTCCACTAAAAAAAACAAAACAAAACATTACCAAATTAAAGCACGAGAAAGAGAGAGGGGGAAGCACACACGTACACATGAAGGGGGATTAGAAATCGAAATGAAACAAGCCGAAAATTGGAAATTGTTCAATCGCAACACTTTTTAAAATCAACGCCCGCCACACTGGTGGATGATCAATTTCACTTTCTCACGTGCAGGAGATGATTTGCCGCCCCAATTGTAATGGGTTGTAACGTTCAATAAACATAAACCAACGGAGTAAGAAATTATTGCCTGAAGGTTGCTCGCAGCAGCTCGTTTGGGGTAATCGCAATGAATTGATTGAAAGCAATAATAATAACGATTATTCAAATGAATGCATTTTCGAAGAACAAATCTATGCTTTTTATGATTTTTAATACGTCAATTAATTGATGAAAAGAGTCAAAAGTACAATGAGCCCTTGCAATACTTAAAAGACAGAAAAGAATCATAAAACATGCTACTCCATGCTTCCGTTGTCCCCCTTACATTACAACGCATTCAATCTCCATCTGTGGGTATCTCCATCAGTCAACTGGAGGTGTAGTAAGTTGAGTGAAAAATTCAATTTTTCCACCACGCTGCACAACCACCATAAACATTGTAGGATTTGAACAAAAAAAAACGTGACGGAGAAGCGCACAAAATGCTGCTGGTGCTGCAGCCGTTAAAATGGAACCGTGATTCCAACATTAAATCCTACGTTCCACCAGTTCCTAGTCGTTGGCATTTAAACTTCAGGCAGCGCCGTTACCAACGGAGGAGTAGTTTGGCTTCTTCTTGTTTCACCACACCACGGCATGCTGGAAATGCCACCACCAAACCTGCAACCTGTTTCTCTTACAGATCGGCAGTAGCAGTAGTACTAGTAGTAATAGTAGGAGTAGTAGTAGTGCAGCACGTGCAAAGGGCAATCACAGAAGATTTAATTATTTATACGTCAAAACAACCATCACAAGGCAGACGGACGGTTGCCGATTGTCCTGATTCCTTTCGTTTGATTATGGGTTACTGCAGTCGGTTGATGTTTGTGTTCCTTTTTGTGAGTGCGATGTCCCGTCAATTTGTTCAAATCTAAAAAGAAAAAAGAGAAGAAAAGGCTTAAATCAGTAAAAATGCAGTACACCATTATTTTAAAGCTGTTTTGTAGGGCATGAATAAACCGAAAACACCGAAAACTGTCTGTTCCTTTTTAACAACTGCATCGAATTGTAAATTAACCATTGCCAGAGCATTCGATCATATCGGATCAGTTTCACTTGGCAGCGAAATTTTCCACACAAAAAAACATCATTTTTCAAACCACTCCGCTCCGCTCTGTATGATATTCTCGTCCAATTCGTTCTCCTTTCATTATTACATCCTGCGATAGTGAGTGGGCACATAAAAACAACCTCCCCCCCCCCCCCCCTTACCCCCCAAAAAAAACATCCAACTCTGACGGTCAACATTTTGTAACGGTTAATGTTTTCATCGTGCACTGTCGTAAGGCCGGATTGTTTGAAATCGAAATGGGCATTCCACCAACCCAGTCAACCGAGCTAAACGATCTTGATTAGACACACACACACACACACACAAGACTAAACGCGTGCTCCGAAAATTTCGCTCCCTTCACTCCGGAATGGTTCGCACACAAACGCGCACACCGGAAGATGATGTACCTCGCGAGCAAAAAAAAAGAAAAAACTTCATCCTCATCAATGAGGCAAGCTGTCGGAAGCTGTATGCAATGTATTCGGCTTAGAACACGCCGGAAAATGGAGCCTTAGATCATTATAAAGCCTTGCCAAGTCGCTGCACAGTTTGCGTAATGTTTTTTTATGCACTAATTCCCTAGAATTTCGTCCCTTTATTATCAACCATCTTCATTATGTGCTTTACAGCGAGAAAACCATCCAAAGCTCTCCGTTGGCAACGGAGTTTGTACCTCATAGTTCTAAATGTGCTAAAAGCGAAAAGCGGCAAACACACACGAGGCAAAGGAACGGACGGCGTTGCCCCTCGCATATGGGTCCACAGCCCGTGCTGCTCGTGGCCCGTGGCCTTCAAGGTAAATTACTAAAGTCCGGTTGCTGTGTGCGTACACGGTGGTGTGCCCCCCTTTGCACAACATTTATAATCTGCTCCGTTCGTGTCTCGTGGCGCAAGACACGTTTGTTGCATAGCACAAACAAAACAACACAAAAAGAACGGCCCAAACAACGGCCTGCCACAGCGACGCGGGAACGACGGTGGTGTTTGGGGCGATGGCTGCGTTGGCTGACAACAATTATGGTTGATTGTTATTTTCCGCTGGTTCGCTCTATACGCCCGTGGTACGCGCAGACAGCGCAGGGTCAGCTCTGCACTATTTTTGCCATCTTTCAAGCTCATCTTGTGCTTGGGGACGCTTTGCAAAAAACAGGGGGAAACATAAACGGCCACCAAAGGATCGCCTGTTTTTTGTTGCCTTTATGATGATGGTAATGCGCAATTTTCCTTCTACCGCATGGACAGGTTGCTGCCCGAAAACGGATTGTAAGGGTATTCCACCATGTTATCTGGCCCTCGCGGGACCTGTTCAAACTGGTGTAATTTGTGAACAACTATCTCACGCCATCAATATCGATCGATTTGATGTTGTAATATACGAGCGCACCGTCTTTACAACTTACAAACTAAACCCTTTTTTAATGTTACTTTTGCTTGCTTGATAATGAGCCGTTGGTGCAACAGTTGCTTCCCCCCAAAAACCATTCCTTCAAATAGGCAATATTAGAACGGTTCGAACACTACACATCCTTCCAGGCAGATACCTGACGAGCACTTTACAGCTATTTTTGCTGATAAGATAACGAACGGCAACCAACACCTACTACAGTCACCTTTCTGAGGGATGGTAACGCTTATCAGCATCTAATGCACAATAAAACACCAACAACCAATACCCAATGGAAACCTGATTCATGCTGAGGTGGCTCTGAAAAACGCCATCTTTGCCGACACTAAACCTTTCCATATGCCACGCGTTGTTTTTATTCCGTATTTCGTGAGGTCATCCTTCATTCCGTCGTCAGTGGTCGTCGCATGAACTTTTGCTCACATTTTCGAAGCCCACTCCCAATCCAAACCCCCCCCCCCTCCCCTCCCAGTAGGGGATGAGATCTTTCGGCGGAGTCGTTATTTCGTTTGACGATTGGCCTACATCAACGCCAGCGAGAGCAAATGCGTATGCGGGAAGGTCGGTAACGGAAAAATGGGATGAATGACGGTGGCGGTGTGAGGTAATGTGAGAGACAAGACCGCACACCGTTACATCTTTCCCGACCGAGCAAAGTAGGCCGGTGACGGTCACATACTTTTCTCACACACTTTTCTAAACGAAACGAGCCTTCTCTCGAGCTTCATTTCCAATGGCAAGCAAATGTGGAAATGGTTTGCTTTTTTTGTGGGGGGAAAACTCACACACAGTTTCGTTTTTGCTTCCCCGGGATAGGGGAAACCGGGATGAGCTTATGTGACGTGCGAGTTTGTTTTTTTAGCGAAAAGGATTGCTCACAAACGTAGAGGGACTGCCAGCAGGTGTGTGAAAGGAGTGTAGGCTCAAAAAAGACTCTATACAAAAACAAACACATTCACAACAGTACGCACAATTTGGCCTCGAGTGGAATGCTAACATATGGTCGCACGTGCCAAGCTCGCTGCCGTATGTTGCCGTTGTGGGAGGAGCACTATGGTTTCCCGGGCCTTTCCTGTCACACACTCACAATCGTCCTGTCCGAATGAGCAGAATGCGCTACACGCTAGAGCAAGTTTGGCCACACTATTCGGGGGTGCTTGTAAGCTCAAAAATTTCACCGTCACCAACACAGGATGACGTAAGTGCGGGCCCCCGCCGCACTGGGTAGAAAGTGTCGCATCCTTTTTCTTCTTCTTTTTCGCGATTCTGCGGCAGTTTGTACTTCTCAAACACTCATACACACTTATTTCTTGACCAGCAGGAGCTTGATTGTTCTACTACGTTGATCCAACTGCTGTAAAGTACATCAAATCGCCCTTGTTAAATGTAGTGTCGTGGTAAAGCGTTAGCGAGGTACTTACATGCTTTTAACAATGCGCCACAAAAGTCCTTGCCCCGCGGTCGATCGAAACGCTTTTAATGTAAGCTGCCTCGGGGGAGCATCCGAGCTTGTGACGGAATTTCCTTTGTATATACGGGCAATGGCGACACAGCATCTCCCCCCTGCTTTTGCCTGTGCCTGCTGTGATGTTGTGTACGTTGTTTTTTTTCTTTTCTCCTAAACCTTTATCTTCCAGGGTCGACGAAAAGAAGTGTGGCTGTGTTGTTGTTGCCAATTTCCCGTCGCGCACACAAACACACAAACCGCTCCTGTCCGTCACCTTTGATGCTGTTTGCTTGCAATCTCTTCCCTTTGCACAAGTTTTTCACTTCCGTATGGTGCCCCTAAATCATGGGGGGGGGAGTGCTTTTGTTGTTTGAACTTTAGCAACAACCCTCCACTACTACACGTACACAACGACATAGAAGAACCACTCGCACGCACACTCCTGTGTACTGTCAACGCAGCAGCCCATTCGAAATGGTTTCACGGGAACTTTTGTTAGACGTGGTGGGGATGATGGGGGGGGGGGGATGGGAATCCCAGCGCTACGTTGGATTACCACCACCTTTCGAAAGCTTATCCGAGCACAAGAAAATAGCTTTTCCAGCAACCTTCGCAATCATGCAGACACACACACACACGCACAAACATGCAAAAGCATCTTTTTCAAATGCGAAACATTTTGCACTGGCAAACGACGCAAGAGCGAAGAAAAAAAAATACACACACTCAACAAACACACACACGCAGTCACAACAGCACACATTCACTTCAGCGCACCACACACAACCTTCAGCAGAATTGGTTCTGCTTTTCGCTGCTGCCAGTGCCTACGCACTTTTGGGGGATAACACAATGCACAATGTTTTCAGGACCTTTACACCCACACACCCACACACACAGTAGTTCTAATGGCGCTTACAAACTAACCTTTTGGCTGCGGAAGCGCACGGAGCAGCGTTCAATATTGTGCAAACTTTGCGACACACTCACATAAAATGGAAACACGAATTGGAGCCTGCCACAGCAAACCACCTTCTTCGCTCGTAGAAAATGTTGTGGGGGGTGAACGCGATACCTGTCAAAGGTGTGCTGAAGGTGTGTTTCCACGTCACGCAAGTGCAACTGTCAGTGGTGGAATTTCCGTTTGAAAACTGGCGGAACGGTGATATTTGTGCAAACTTTGAGAAAATGTACAAAAACTAGAACTGATTATCGAAAAGGGTAGATATTTTCACAGGAAATAATCGGAAATTCCAAATGAATTTTCCACAATAAAGTATTTTTGTACGTTTTCATCTTCACTTTTCAAAAGCGCTCTTTGGGCAGAGTCGAGCAGCACACAACTGACATTCGAGCAGAGCTGCTCGATCGCTTTGTTGTTGTGTGTTTTCTTTCATCGCGACGAAGATCGCCCTTATCAAAATAATTAAATTACTCATCATTTTCTGGCTGTGCGTAGTGGCCACTAAACTTTCCTCCCCCCATCGAAAGCGTGACGTTGTCCTTCCACAAACCACTCCAAAATGGCTCTAATCAACATCGACGGTGATCCCTGGTAAGGAAGAGCAACAACGGTATACTTGTCGGGTTTCCTTATCACCTTTCTTTCCTGTTCTGCCAATAGGCTCACCGAACTGGATGCATGCGAAAATCTAAGCAACGATATACAGTCCCAGCTAGCGGCTCGCAATCGTGAAAATCAGCTCTCCCGCCAGTACAGCATCATTTCCGGCACGGTGCGCGTCCGGTTGAAGCAGCTCGGCAGCGAGCTGGACCAGCTAACCCGCAAGCTGGGCCTCCTCTCCAGCACGCTCACGGCGGGCGAGTCCGAACGAAGGCAGCGCCGCATAGAGGCGCTACAATCGAAGCTGATCCAGTTGCAGCGCCAGTTCCAGTACGTTGAGCCGGCGGCCGCCCGGTCCGCGCTGTTCGAAACGAACGGCAGTGGTCGCGGGCGAGGTGCAGTGGCGTTTGCCGACGATGACGATGATGACGATCCGGCACTGATACCGACGAACAGCAACTATAGCGTGGCCGATTTGCGCAACCAGCAGACGCGCATTCTGGAGGATCAAAACGAGGGCCTGGAAGCGCTGTCGCAGGTGATCGCACGGCAAAAGGAGCTGGCGACGAGGATCGGCGGCGAGGTGGATCGTCACAATGGTGAGTGGGTGTGTGTGTGTGTGTGTGTGTTGTGGATGTATTTAGTTTCAAACAAGCTAAAACATGCTTTCCTTCCTTCCACAGACATTCTGGACGATTTGGCTCAAACGATGGAAACGACCGACGGGCGGATAAATCGAGAAACGCGCCAAATCGGAGCGATCACCACACAGGACTCAACCTGGGGCTACTGGATCGTGATAGGGTTGCTTTTCGTTGCCATCGTTTTGGTGGGCATTTTCTGAAAGTAAGGCAGGCTTGAGGCACAAGCTTCTTGTGTACACATTTATATAACCCCACTTGCAGTTGCGCCGTACCCTTATCTGCGATTTATCTCCGCCTGAGCATCATCACCAAAGTGTAGCCCCCAATAATGGTGCGGAGAAATAACGTGCGGGTGTGCCGGCAACTGATTACACTCCATATCGCAATGTATTTAAAGCCTAAAACACTATGTATACTACCTTAATAAAGCAAAACTTATTTACAATTTTACGTAAAATCGATTGTGAAATGAAGCAACAGAGAGGGAGAGATTGGCTTTTATCCTATTTATTGAATAACTTGCTTGCACCATGAGTGGGTAGTACAGTAGCCTTTCCCTTTCACAAGGGGGGAGGCGCGATCGGCAGCGTAAAACACACCCTATTCATGGTTGATGCCACACTAGCCAATTGACCCGCGAGGGGCCACACAGTACAAATACGGTATTTAATTTCGTTCCGACGAAGCGCTTGTTCTGGTTTTTTGGGGATTGGTTTTGTTTTTGTGTCGTCCGATTTTGTAAGTTTTGGATTATACTACAGCTTCTGCTATGCATGTTGCCCGAGGAAGCGGTGTTGGATGGTATATGGGGCGAGCAACGTTTAAAGACGACTCCGGAAGGGAATGCCGCACAGACGGAAGAAACAAAAATAGTAACAATTGTCCCCTCCGGGCAGGTGTGGTGGTGTTTAAAGGGATCTGCAGTCGTCGTCTGTTCTTATTTTCCCAGGGATGTGAAGGGTTTAGTGCAGTTCGCAAAGGTGCGGCACGTGGCTCAGATTGCCGACGGCACCGATGGCCAGTTTGCTGGAGGCAACCTTCCTGGCGGCCTGAAAGAAAGAAAGAAAGAAAGAAAGGAAGCAAATGTCATTCGTTCGTGTTAGGGAAACGTTTTGTCCCTCCTGTGTCCCGTGTAAAGCACAGCACTTACAGCTTGAACGTCACCAGTGGTGACGGCATTGACGGCAGCAAGCAGGTCACTCTTCTTGTACACCTGTCCGAGCAGGGCCGACTCCTCGCCCAGCTGATGCAGCAGCGTGCTCTGGTTCTCGGTGTACTCGGCCGCGGCAGCCAGGGCCGACGCCTTACCGCGGGCCACATCCGCGTCGCTCACCGACAGCGACTTCAGTGCCTTCACGCCAGCCTCAACCGCCTTGCCCGCATCCTTCGCATCGCCCGACAGCACGAACCCGAACATACCGTTGTCCGAGTAGCCGTTGTACAGCGAGCTGCTGTTGACGCCCGCGAGTGCCTTCGTGAGGACACCATTGTTCGTACCGCGCTTGGTAGCGGCACCGACACCGGCAGCGTGCTGCAGCACCCAGAAAGCCATCGCTTCCTTCATCGAGCTCCAGCCGACGGCCTGGGCACCGACGGCGACGGCAGCACGGGAACCGGCTCCCTCACGGCGCACCTCGCCAGTGTTGAAGGCGGACTTGTTCTCACCTCCCGCGCCCGACTCGAGCGCCAGGCTCTGGGCGAAACCGACCAGCATCTGGTGGTCAACGCCGACACCGGCAACGGCCGCCCGGTTCGTGGTGCAGTTGGCCGCAAAGTAGTGCTGCATCGTTTCCGACGAGTGCTTGCCGACCAGATAGTCCGGGCAGAAGACGGAGTTGCCCAGCCCGTCGCGGAAGGCGGCCTTGTGCAGCAGCTCCACCGCCTGCACCTCCACCGGCAGACGGGCCAGCTCGTTGCGGATGATGGGCGTCAGCTCGGCCAGCTCCCAGGGCTTGAACACCTGGCCGGTGGCGGTCGCCTCCAGGTACTTCAGGCCCACCTCCAGCTGATCCTTCGTCACGGCGACGCTGTACGTTACCAGCTCACGGTCGGCCGCGGTCGTTAGGCTACCGCCCGCCTGCTGAATGTTGCGCGTAATACCGAAGGCGGTGGCCGTCTTGGTGGAGAGCCCTCCGGCCGCACGCAGGACGTGGGCTGCACCGAGGCAATCGGCAGTTTCGTTGCGCGATCCGGCACTAAGAAGGGTGAACAACTATAATTAGCCGGAAAGTCTAGATGACCCCTTCCCCCCCGCCCCCCTCCACGCCTTGACACTGGACACTCACCGGAAAACGATGGAAATCCGCGACACGGCAGCGTTCGGGTCGGCCGATGCCACAACCAGCTTGTTGGGCAGGGTGGTCGTCTGCACTTCGGCCGAGCCACGGCTGGCAGCGGCAGCCTGTGCATGGGCGGCAAAGCCACGGGCCTGGAACAAAACGAAACAATCACATCATAACCACCAGAGAGCAATCGACATCGACGAACAAGCAGTCTATGCTTTCAGGACGAAAAACCCCTCCGTATCCGTGGATTATTTCATCACGGTGAACAATTTACGTAACGAGATTTGACACTTCGTCCCTCGCAGGGCGAAGGAAAACGCACGAGAACGTGCAGAAAATTTGCCACCGAGCCACCACCGCGAGGGTTCTTACCGCTGCCGCACGAAGCATTGGCGTTTTCGACGTAACGGATGCCATTCTGCTGAACCCCGGTTTAGCTTTTCCTCGGCTGGAAGTTAGTTCGGTTGGACTGCTGCTGAACTGCGCGGCCACAGAATATCCGGATCTTTGTTGGTGCTCTCGGTCGGTCGCTTTTGATTTTTTTTCTGCTCTTCTTTGCGGTGGAGAAAAATCAGCGAAACGTCAGAAACGTCACGGCGATTGACGGCGAATGCCAAGGTGTATAGAAATACCACAGTACACATGTACATTTGAATCAAATCAAGATTCCTGGCGACGGTTAGAATGAAGAATTATTTTTGCATGATACTTTTTTGTGGTGACATTTCGAATAATATAAACGAATAAGCATAGGGCACAGAATCATGTTAATTCTAAAATCCTTTCCAGTAAGGCTATCTGGTATATCTTGACTCGAGTGTTTGAAGTAGTGATGGGTAAATTTGGCAAAAATCCGGAGTCGACTCCGATCCGACTCCGATAAATTTGGAATCGACTCCGGAAGGTAGGTCCACGCTGCAATATCCGGAGTCGTTTGGAACCGTATTAAAAGGCCCTGAGTCGTCCGGAGTCGTCCGGAATCGCTCGGAGTCACCCGGAGTCGGAGTCGTCCGGAGTCGTCCGGAGTCGTCTGGAATCATCCAAAATCGGGTGTAGACGGAGTCATCCGGAGTCATCTGGAGTCGGCCGATGTCGGCCATACTACCACCGACAAACCGACGTGACACTGGCGTTACAAAAGTGTCCCACACGAAAGTACTGTCATTTACCAGTGAGGCGATCACTTCTGTCAAAGTACGCTCTGTTCACTGCTACTTCGATGTAAACAACTTTTATAAATATAAATTGCGAAGGAAGTGTGAGGCACGATTTTGTGAGAATTATTGGACAAAACTCCCAGGAAAATCATTTTATAAGTTTCCAAATCAATGCAAAAGATGTGAGAAGTACAAAAAACAATGCGCATTGGAATTTGCGAAGAAAAATAAAAAGGGGATTTAGCAGTTTCTTCTCTGTGTCAGTGTAGTAAGCGAATCATTCTAGAGATGGCGCTAGTGTTTAACGTATTTTCATTTGAAATAAGGAGACAACTTTTGAAGCTCATTTTGTTCGAAGTGTCACGTCGGTTTGTCGGTGATACTACTCCAGACGACTCCAACTCCGGGTGATTCTGAACGACTCCGGACGACTCCGACTTCGAACGACTCCGGCCGACTCCAGACGACTCCGGACGACTCCGAGCGACTCCAGACGACTTAGGGCGACTCCAGAAGATTTAGGGCGACTCCGGGCGACTCCGGACGACTCCGACTCCGGGTGACTCCAAGCGATTCCGGACGACTCCGGACGACTCAGGGCCTTTTCGTACGATTCCAAACGACTCCGGATATTGCAGCGTGGACCTACCTTCCCTTGGACGTCTCCGGCTCCGGGCGGATCTAGTGGTTCCATTTTGCCGGAGTCGGAATCGGACTAACAATAGTCGGAGTCGGATCGAAGTCATGGGTGCGCTTCATACAGCACATCACTAGTTTGAAGTGATGAGGAAATCAACTCCAGCGGTTTAAGCAATAATTACTTCATGCATGTATGACTAACATCAACCAAGGAGATTAGGTACAGTTCAGCCCAAAGGAAAAAGTCCTACTCCCGCAATTAATGCAATCAATTCGTCTTCATCCGAGAAAGGTAATGACAAAAAAAGAATCACGCTATTTCATCCATAACACTTCAAACATCAAACAGATACAACCCCTAGGGAGATATCGTAGCCGCATCAAAAGTGAAATTGTTAACGGAATGCGTGGAAAGGAGGAAAAACTTCTTCCCATGATAGAACGCTTCAGTTAATGGCTGGTATTATTGAATCCGTTCGGTATTATTGAACTCTAATTGTAGATACGAATAAAGACTTGCATATAAAAACTCAACGAGGACGGTCACATCAGTATGTTGTTCTGTAGACTGTCTGTAGTAGGCTCTGCCTACCAAACAGCGGATTTTGCCTCAGTAGAACTTTGCGTCCTAGACATAGTAGGCTATGCCTTCTGACATCATAAAAAGTTCATAGTTAACCACCAAACGAACAAGTTGGCTTTTATTTGCTCTCCATTTGAACTGTAATTAGTGTTCATTTTAGCCGAAGAGAGAGGCTAAACAATATCTTTGAAGATTCGCTCCAAGATATTAAAGGTTTTTTGGTTGTATCTTCTAACAACACATTTAGAATCGATTGTTGTTAAATATTTCTGCGCAATTTATTTAATCAAGGCATCAAGTGATTGATTCATAGAAAATGATTCGTTGTATCAAAAAATCGATAAATGTTGTCATTGAAAGAAGTTTAGACATAAAGATGCTAAGGAGGAAATGATACGAACATCTGCTTCAAGGTAAATACTGAATTTAAACCGCATTCGTATGTATGGATACCATCCTTAATGTGTAATGTTCGAACGTGGAAATCATCCTTTTAAGATCAATTTTTCACTCTACCTACTTACGCTATTTGATTCGATGGCAAAATTATTCATCCTGCATAAAGTTCCACTTTTCCTAAATAAATATATCTTCAACATTCTCCGAGCAGCCTGAAACATATTTGCTGAAAGCCTTTCTTGCCCACCAGTTCCGATGTCAGCTACTACCTGTTGCTTGAAGCTCACAGAGCTTTGGATGTGTTGTAAAGTAATAAAAAAGGAATGAACGAACGACTCTGTCCTACAAACGGACTAGCCGCTTCTTACTATGAACTATGGCACTGCTTGAACCAACCGAGAGATTGATCTCGCTCGCAGTACATACACCCTTACGGTGTATCTTATGCCGCCGTAGCTCCATTGCCAGACAATCCTCCGGCGTGATAACCGGCTTCAACGGACAATATTTGGCGGTGTGTGCTTTCGTACCGGTTGCTTTGCAGCGCATGCATACGAATGTTTGCAACACCGGACAGGTTACGTTGCCGGCCTCATCCTTGCATCGATGGCTCTCGTATACCTCCCGGTCCGCCTTATTGTTGAAACAGAACACACAGTGCTAGTATATCGGGAGGGGGAAAAGGGGGATACAGATCGTTCGCGTATTAGTTTAGGTGCGTTATCATTTAAACATAGAATTTTCAATTCTACTTAGCATCTGTTCTACAGTGCACTTCTATTAACTACGAGACAGATGAAACAGAGACACACATGGTACACATAGACAGACTGCTATACGAAGGGTTGGCTTACATCCAGCTCGCAGGTACTTTTGTTCCTGCATTTTCGTAGTGGACGGGTTGTTGATTGTTGTTTCGGTTGATTAGAGATGTCCTGCAGCACCATATTCTTCAGCTCTGCTGCAACATCCACAGCTTCCATCAGTTCGCTTCCGTCCATTTCCGGCGCGTGCTTTGGCTGCAGGTACACTTCCTCCTCCAGCTCGCAGGTAGTCCCGTTTGCTTCAAAATCTTCACGAATTTCATCTAACGTCGTATTGTGCCACTTGTTCGCGCGGGCTTCCATGATAAGCGACCTCAGATCAATTTTGTAAGGCGATTGACCGATTAACATCGGAATGAAGTCTGGATAATTTTTTAAAAATTCTCTTGCAGCCTCATTCATTTGCTCGTTCCAACCGTATGGAGCGAGTATTAGTTTCCACAATGCTTCCGTGGTCTTGTTGTCGGAAGCGTTCTGTTTCGTCACCTCCATCTTGCTTTCTAGAACAAAAGGATCACTTTAGAAGGTTAACGTACTAACGCACATACACACGCCTTGTAGGACGATATCCGAGCGTTCTTACCGGGAATTAGCAATGTTTTACACTAGTAACGCAGGATTATACATTTCATTTGTAACAATGCATAAAAAATATACCGACAAAACATTACACAAACAAAAGCGATTAAGCAAAAACACATTAAAAAGCTGACCAAACACTGCGGATCACCATCAGAAACCCTTTGCTGCACGGCTTGCAAACATGTGCGAACTGTTTGTGCGCGAACGGTTTTTTGCACAACACACGATTGTGTGCGGCTTTTCAAATGACAGATGTGTGCATATGTGTGCGTGAGATGAGCGATGGCCACAAGTTGCAGTAGCCGGCGGGACCACCAACCACACACCCCAAGCTCCCGACCACGCTGGTTTTCGCTGGTCTTTTCGGGGATAATTCGTTAACGAATTATCCCCGAAAAGACCAGCGAAATACAGATCATTTTCGGAGATAGTGAACACACGTGAAGGATGAACCCATGCAAAAAAGAGCTAAAAATAGAAATGAACATTCGGATTCATTCCCTTCCCTCATATTCCAATTCATGCTCATGCTTCATTCTTGATGCTACCAACCACATCGCTATTTCTACTTCGAATCACTTTGCCAGTTGCGCCACCATATCATTATTCATGATCGTGCTATTTGCTTGTTTTGTTGTATGAAGGGGTACTGATACTAAATGAATTAAAAGAAATAAATAAAACAATAAAAATAAAAGATTGACTATTAACACTTTAAGTGCCGTGTCATATAAATTCGCATGACGGTTTTGCTCACCGTTCAGCTTTGCATTTGACGCTCAGTGATTCTCTTGAGAACGAATGGGGTAGGAAAGAGAGAACGAGAACGACATGTGCTACGCCGCTTATCGCAATGAAACAAAAGAGTGATAACAATCGCACGATCAACTGTCGCTCTCATCGCTCTCTTGCCATGCGCTACGTGCTCACTCAAAAACTGTGACGTCAGGCTGGCGGTCAAAGTGTTAAACACGCATTTCTAACAATGAGTAAAGGGGTCTGAAGTTACTGGAGCTGCATGTTTTAAAAAGAAATCAAAACTTTAAATCATCGATGAAAACAATAAAAATGGAATTGAACTCATGTCGACCATGGTGCAAACATTACACCATTACCATTTGACCACTACTAGTTCATGAACATGAATCGTTATCTATCAGTTTTAAACCCTTCAAATATAGCACAATGAACAAAGAGATGTGTAAAAGTTCATCGATGCGTGTGAGAGAGTAGAGCTGATGTATAGAAAGAGATGGCATGAGTTTATGTTCATTATCCCCGAAAAATTTCGCTTGGGACTCTTTGTAAAGTGGTTTTGGTTTTGGGTAGAATTATCATTCCAAGAAGTAGTTTAAAATTGGAGTATTTAAAAAAAAACTAAGTGGGAAATATTTCAGAAAGTGCAATTCAACTAATCTGTTCAAGTGCAGTTTCACCAACGCGCAAGTGCATTGTTTAGTAAAATTTGGCGATGTTTCAAAACATCAGATCCAGCCAGTGTGGCCAGATTATTTTGGCGGTTTTCGGTAGGCGCACCCAAATTTTATCGGTAGGTTTAGAAGTGTTGAACGGGGGGAGGGGGTGGGGGGGGGTAGCTAACCTAACTAACTTTCCCAACGAAAGTTCTGTAGCACGAAAAAAATACATTATTTATCTATTTAAAGAAGATAGTTTAGATTTGGTTCAGGCAGTCCCATGAGGCCTTTCTGAAGTGTCGATCTAAAAATGGTACTAGGGATTCTAACCCAACGAATGATTGAGATGCACATTTGCTTCTGAGCATTGGGGACTCCCTTTTTTTGGGGCTCCACGCGGCCGCTTAGGACATTGCTAAATCGAATGTGCTGTCAGCAGCTATGTCGATTATTTGGAAGAATTGGTAACTGTTACGATAACAAAACATAAATTAGAGATTTTTTCTACAAATCCTGCATAATTGACTCTTGAATTGATTCCATCGTATTAAAAAATCGCACGTCTTACAGTATCTTTCAAATACCATATAAAATTTTACCAGCGCGTCCGATATCATCGCATCTCATGAAGTACAGACACGGGCCTTGGTTGTCTCTGCTGAACTTCTTGTTCTGGTTGCTAGTGATTTCCATATGGAGTTTAATACATTAAGTGATTTGGGAAATGATTACATGACTTTTTGGTCAGTATTACGAAAAAATCTGTGATTTTCGGTAGGATAAATAAAAAATCGGTAGTTTTAGGGGGCTCATCGGTGAGTCAGTAGGCATATCAAAAAGTCGGTAGGAATACAGTAGAACGTCGATTATTCGGGCAGCTCGGGACCGGACTGTTGCCGGTTAATCGATTTGCACGGATAATGATCCAAGAAATGACAAAATCATACAAAAATTTAAAAAAATCACTAGTTTTATAATTTATTCACTTTGAATCAATCGGTTAATCGTTAGTAGAATATTATTGTAATAAATAACTATAGGTTGAACAACTGTTAATGAACAAAAATGAATTTCGAAAACACCACTATACACTACAGAGCTGCACAAAAAACTGGTTGCCCACTTGACTATCGCTGTAAATGTTCGTCGTACGTTTGAACAGTTGTCACATTTATGCGCACGGTTAAGCCGCCCGCCGGTTAATCCGCCCCCGGATAATCGACGTTCTACTGTACAGATAAGTCGGTATTTCTGGTCACTCTGCTCGCGCAATTGACATTTTTGTCAAATGATGATGATGTTTTCTAATTTTGCTGCAGAAAAGAGAAAAAAACACACCAGCAGGGACGGTGAGTCGTGCGAGTTTTGCTACAGTTTTCATCGTGCAAAGGTGACGCCAGGAACGCTCCCAGCGCGAGTGTGTGTGTGTGTGTGTGTGTGTTTGTGTGAAGCGATTACAGTTGGAGCAGTCCATAAAACGTTTGTTTGTTTTTCGTTTTATACCCCATGATAGTTCATACGACTCTTTACAGTTTCTGAATCCAGTATCCAACTCGGCAAAGGTGAAGAAAGTTTTGGGAGTATCAATCTATTGCGTAGTTAGTGCGTGATGAATGGGTGAATATTTAGTCGCTGTCTCTGCGTATAACCTGAAATGCCGGGGGAAAAGTGCTGTGCTGATAAGTGTTTTACACCAGCCCAAGTCCATTCCGAAAAAGCACGTAATTCCATGGAAGTTCACCCGAACGATGCAAAGAAATAGTTCTTCTGGGTAAAAAGTAAACCCCCTTTTCCCGGAACGTGACGACGCCGTTGCATATGTGCAGACAGCTCCCTACTTTCTTTGCCGTGTCTCTCTGTCTCCCTCTCTCTCACACACACACACACACACATTGTGTGGGAGGACGGCTGTGTGTGATTGCATGTTTACTTACGTGCATCTGTGTGTGGTTGTGTGTGTGTCCCTCCGTATGGATGATGATTGTGCATAGTTGAGTGGGTTTTGTTGTGGCTCCAGTTTTGCACCAGATGCACCGTCGCTGTGCGCAGTTTTGTTCAGTTAGCCATAGGCGTGATTCATCATAACATCATCGGGCATCAGCTCGCGCATTCTACACAACCATCACCATTCACCATCATCAACGTCACCATACCGCGCTCGTTTCTGTGGCTGTGTGCGTGCGCGCTCTCTCTCTCTGTCAAATTTGTACGCATTCAATTGACAGTTGTGTTGTTTTTGTGGGACGAAATTAGAAGAACTGGTTGGATTTTGGTTGTTCCTTTTGCCGAGCGGTGCAACGTTGTGAGGAAGCGCTCTGCATTCGGTAACGCAGTGGATTTGGAGAATCATTGCCAGCATTAACCCTTCGCTGTGTATCTGAAAAAAAAAGAAACACCCACACGTAGGCCCTTTTTTTGTTTAATCTGCGCAGCTTTTTCCGCATCTACACAGGAAAATGTGTGCACCATAGGGTGGCAAACGAGTGTGTGGTGCATTGAATCTGTGTGTGTGTTGTGTGGAAAACTGTTCAAAATTAGAGTCCCCAATTGATCCGACAGCATCCCCTTCCGTTCGTCCGGCAAAAGCAATCCAAGTAAACCATAAATCACTCCGCATAAAACAATTGCCAGCGCTTTAAACGCACTGTGGGCAACACACACACACACCTCCACACACCTCGACACCAGTCCAAAATGGACCATTGCCGGCCGACTATGATCTCGAACCACTGTCGAATGCACTTTAGCTAATGCGGAGATTGTTCCCTTTTTTGTGTGTTTTCCCTTCGTATGTGCCTGTGTGTGTGTGTGTATTTGTATCTGTTTGTCCATGTGGGTGTGAATGCTGAATGCATCATATTGATCGCTTTTTTTCACCCTCACTCTCTTGGTGCCGTTGCAGGTGACCGGAACCGTGTCCGAGCCCGGGAGCGCTTACCCCGAAGAACGTGTGTTCGCATTTATCGATTTGTGTTCCCGGGGTGAAAACCGGAACAAAACTACCGGTACACACAAGTGTAAAGGAAGAAGAAACAGAAAAGAGCAGTAATTCCTTGTGCCTGTGTTTGTGTGCGTGTGTATGTGTGCTTGTGGCAGTACAATTGTGTGAGCTGTTTTTCCTCCCTTTGCTGCAAAGGGCAAGAGGACGTGGGAGGACCCACCTGGACACTAGACACACACCCACACCTGGTGGAAATTAATTCCCTGTTCTGTGTGACATTGTGAGCGAGCCGTACGTTGTGTGCTTGAATAGTGCGACCACTTTTCCAGGGGGGTCACAGGGACGTCGGCATCGAAAATGACATCATTCTTCAACGTTGGGGCCCTCGGGGGCAACCCGTTCTCGACGCCCGTTGGACAGAAAGTTGGTGAGTAATTTTAGTTTTTTTTTTGGGTTGTTTTTGATTAAGCTTTCTGGTTTACAATTTTAGGATTTTTTTTGTTCAAGAGTGTGTGAAACACCCAGAAACCCTTTACTGAATGTGTGACAAAAATGAAGAAAGTATGACTAAAATCCCTTCGGTGCGGCATTAATGGCATCGTCATGCTTGAAAAGCCCAAAGATTACGCGCGCGCGTCCGCAGACGCAATCCGGCCTTGGAGGTGAAAGTCCAACCGGCCCCGTGTGCCCATGGACACTTTCCCCACCACCCAGCACGAAAAGCACGTTACGAAAGCGAATGGGAATGGAAATCTTTGAGCCGGTCCATCTGTTTGACCGGTGCAATGATGAGATTCGTGTGAGTTTTTCCCCGCTGACGGGTACGGTCGCTTCCATAGCACATAAAAAAATACGGCCAAGGTGGATAAGTGGCGCTATCACGCTAATATCGCTTGAACAGTAAGACAGATAAGCTGCACGGTGACGTGTGTATGTGTTTGAGTACGTCCACTGGACAAGATAATGATAAGAAGCAGACACAAAGAACCGCGCGCGTACCACGGCAATACCTTTTTAAAGTAAACACAGCAACACGAAGAAACTGTGTCGGAAGAAACAACTCAAGTAAAAGAAGGCAAATGTAATGTAGCAACACGCTCCATTCTCACCTTTCTTTGTTGCGTTGGAGCTTCCATGCGGGGAGCTTTTATTCCATTCTTCAAGAAGGTCTTTCTGCGGTTTGAGGGAATACTTTCTGATACTGCCACAACACGAAGCCTTGCAAGTGAGTTTCTTTTGCTGGATGCGGAATTGGCAACACAAGCTGCAAACGTTGCGCCCTGTTTAGTATCCAGCAAAGAAGAAAAGAAAAAAAAACAAAATTGAACCTTTATGACGTGTGTTTGCGGTTTTAAATTGTTGCCAACGGAACATTGCTTGCATCAATCACTAGAACGGCCCATTTATGAAGCGAAGGGTTCCGCTGAACGGATGTTTCATTTTGATCTTAAACTCTTCCCGAACGGCGTCTTTTTGTTTAACACATTTTTTAACGCAACGGGCAGCACTTTTGATCGCTTACTGATGTTTGATAAGTGAGCTTGATTGCATTCTAGCTGAGTTTCAGCAGCTCAAGGTTTCGGTACGTTCGCTGCTTACTGAGAGGCGTTAGCGATCGTTAGGCAAGATAATAGTCAAAATGAAATAATACCAACAAAAAAGTTAGACGCAATTATTGGCATGCATACGGCATGAGTGTTGGGGCCGTTACAGTCAAGCGTGCCCTACGACGCACACTCCCTTACATAAATCTCTGTTGCGCAATTACGCTTAAGCGTGAAGAGATGATTTACAATTTTCCACTGATTTGATGCGATGCTTTAATACCCTTTTTTTCGGGGGGACGGGACGGGCGGGCGATGTTGTTACGCCACTGAATGCTGCACTGTGAATGCAGCATTATTGGCGTTATTTTAAGCAACTTAAAATACCTTAAAAATCGGTGTAGTATTAATATGTGTTGTTACATACTAATGCTGGTACAAGCGCGCTCCGGATATGTCAAATCCGCGGTGACTCACAGACGGCCAATTGGAAGCATTAAGCCGGGGGCGTGAGCGGATAGGACGTGCGATCTCCCAGGTGGAATCTATAGTGCGCAACAACAAATTTAAAAAAAATGATACACCACCAATAACAACCGCTCAGAGAGACTCCAGACCGCGTTGGCGGTGGTTGTAACGTGCATCCACCAGTGTACCAAACAATTGCCGATGTTGTACGCGCACCAACACGCGCACGAGCGAGCGGAAAACAGCTCGAGGTGCATTCGCCCTTCACGGCCGGAAACCCATCCCACCTGATACAGACCAACAACGCGGAGGAGAAGCTTTAGTTCCACGAATTAACGCACAGGAGACGACGTGTCAGCCCTTCGCCGGTTCGGCCGGTTGGTTTGAGGAGAGTGGGGGGAGACTGTACGCGCGTGTAAATGTTTATTCACCGCACCGAAGGAAGAAGCCATACCGAAATGAAACCGACCACTGCACGACGCACCTCCTTGCCATCGCAAACCGTGGCTGGATATTGGTTCGTTCGGTTCGGTTAGGATACATACAGCGGTTAAAGGTTTTCTCAACCCAATTTGAAGGTGGGGGGAAATGACCCCATGGACGTGTGGGGGTTTGTGTCCCGTGCGCGGGAATACAATGCAATGATGCGTGAAACGCATTATGACTCGTGTAGTGTAGCTATGGGCATAATTGTGAAGCTAAAAGGTCATAGAAGCAAAGAAGAGACATAATTCTTATGAAATTAAAATAAATTAATTATTATGTTTCGTAATTTAAAATCCTAACAAAATAAGACATTACAAAGACACATGTATTTAATGTCATTACAAAAATGAAACATTATTATCATACTTAAACCATAAACCTACCGCCAACACTGTACTGGAAAAGGGAGTTCCCCAAACCCGTCAGTGGCCACCATCAACAGTTGTGTGCTGCCAGTGTCGTACCATTTCCACGATTTCCTCCGGCGCACAACGGTGCGTTATGCGAGTTTGGTCACCAAACGCTCCCTCCTACTCCACCTGCTGATGCTCCACTGTACCGTAGAGAAGCAAAGGAAATGATTTACATAATAATTATTCACCAGGCGACAACCGACCGACCGAACCGACCGCGACCGCCTCAATTATTACGTTGCCCGTTCCGTTCCGTTCCGTTCCCTGCTTTCGTCAAGACGTGGCAAGAAGACGTTGCGCGCCGTGCGTGTCATTGTGGGCTCATTTGAATGTTGTTATTGCTGTTATTATTGTTGTTGTTTGCATTTCCTCGTCGCTAGTTCTACAGACAAACAACGCACAATTACCGCAGGAGGAGAGAGGGCTTGCTTGCTTGTCCTGTAAAGCGAAGGACATCAAGGGCATAATAATGTTGGTGCTAATGCTTTATAATTGTGCCATTGTGCTTGACTGGAGCCTGCCATTTCGTCCAGCGGGAAGGTGGTAGGATCGAACATAAAACAAATCACGATGAAAAAAAGATTGGAATGGGAATTGGCGTGAAAATTAAGTGACAACAAAAAACGTAGAAACTCCCCCACTGATCGATTACATGTTCTTTCAGCTTTGTTTTTGGTAAACAGCGAGGAATTGGAATTTTCTTCATTACCTGCATGAAAATGAAGCTGGGGTTTCCCCTGTTAATAACGGCTTTTCTTTAACGCGCTAAATCATCATTCTTAAGCGTGGAATTCGTTTGGAACAACAGAATAATTTTGTTGTAGATGCACTGAAACGATGCGATGATGATGGTCTTACCACCTGCACACGCCATTTCATGCTTCAATGCCTACTGGGACTGGGGGTCTACTGGGTTGAATCGTTGCTAATGTTTTACCAGCAAAGTAGGTGAAAATCGCTATGAGGTTGCGTCCAATGGTTGATGGATCTACCATGCGCGACGACTCGGGATTGTTGTACGCACGTCGGTTAATACGAGCATAAGAGCTTCTCGCACTGCTTTTATAGCGATATGATTTTACCCAATGTCTTCTAGGCTTGTGTTACATGCTAGCTTCAATTCATATGGCTACTATGAAATACAACATTCCTCACTTCTTCTTTCCAGAATACGAAATACGGTTCATATCTGGAAGGCATTCAGATTTGTCTATGCCGTTCGAAAGAATGCTGATGTATCGGTTCCTGGTGTATTGGTTCGTCTACACATTCCGCGAAAGATTGATTTTCTTCGTCTGAACCATGTTCCACTTCATTCTTGATGTTTCCAGAAATATCAGTAACTGCAGCTTGTTCAATAGCTTCCTGAGGTATTGTAGAATCCGGAACTGGCACTTTTGGTTCCTCTACTTTCATTCAACCTAGTCTGAAGGGTAGGGCAGTCCAAATTCATCCACGATGTTGGCCTCGATTCCACGAATCAATTTACGCCTTCCGTGCCATACTTCCAGAAGAAGATTAGACGTTACCTTCCGGACTACTTCAATAATTTGTCTTCTGCATGGAAATTTCACCGTGTCGCCACCATGTTTCCGATGAAATTGTTAATTCTGGGCAACTTTAATTGATCGAATTACAGGTTCAGGCTTCTTAACGTTGTCCGTATGTTTCTGCGCATCAATAGCTGAATTAGAGTGAATCTGTAAACTTGGAGAAAAGTTTGAAGAGAATCATAGGTTTTTGGTTCCTCTAAACTGTTGTATTGGAGCACTTATGTTCACTGTTAATAAAACACTTGATTCCCTTGAATCAGCTCCGGTTTAACGCAGTGTCTACTATGATTATGTTACATGCTAGCATCCATTCATATGGCTACTGTTAGAAGCTGCCGTTCTAACTCGGAAAAATTGAACAAAATTAATTTATTAGGTTGGCACTACAGGTGCACCAAAAAATTAGTTTTCTTTTATTCTCTTTTATCGCTTATTCACTCTTGGATATTTTCTTGGTATTGCTCTGTTTACGTGGTTTCCTTGCCTTTTTATCTCTTTTCGCGCGCACAAAACATCGCCTTGGCTGACAGTCCGTTGGAACCTTATAACAGTTTCCAACAGCTACTATGATATACAACATCAGTGCTGGTAGTTCCTGATATTTCATTTGATTTTAAGCAAGAAATTGTCTTTTTTCAAACTTTTGGTGTCTGAACTCATCACACGGATGTGTTGAGCGTGCATGCGCTCAGATTCGCGTTCGAAAACGTTCAATTAGCGAAAGAAAATAACGGTGATAGCAACGTTTGTTTGGTAAACATCATTCTTCAACGTTTGAGTACTTCAACGGTACCTTATCCCGGTCCCGCGCTGATAGTGATGAGCGTTTTTGCTCGTTAAAGGATTAAATAATTGAATGTTTGGAAATGGGCCTATCTGGCAAGGGAGGGCAGCCCGTCCATCAGCAAAAAGGTCGTGTTTACTTTCTTCCATTTAATCAGAACCTACTGCTGGCATTTTGTAAACAATGATGAATCACAATAACATTACTGTGATACCACGAACAGTGCTGAAGAAACTGTCCAATTGTCTGTGGTTCATCAGGAGGGATTTGGTTTTTTTCTTGTAGCTTTTCTACGGTTCCTCTCACTACGTCACAGCCCTCAGAGTCTCAGGTCAGGTCACAATCATCGAACCAAGAACCCAAAATGCTGACAGGCAACAAGCACACCGGCCAGGAGCACACGGTGACGATAAGCTCTCCCACCCGGTTCGAGGGGTTTCGTTCGCGGGTGGCTACTAACTTTAATGGATTGCTGCTTATCAGTTACGTTAGTCAGGTCGAACTACCTTCGAGCATGACATTAAGTCGTCGGGAGAAGGGCACACAAACACACATAAATACAAAGTGCGATGGAGTTGATGGTTCGTTAGCAAGCTCTCACCGTATGTGACTCACTGCGAAGGCCTCTAATGGCCACACGAAATGTTGTTATGATTGCAAATAGGCAACATGTTGTTTACTGCGAAATTGGCAGCTGTTCTTATGTGTGTGTGTTTATACGACCGAAATGGACGGAGCGTTTAATGGTCCTTTAGCTATGAGGTGATAATTTGGTTAGTAAGACGTTAACACGGCATAAAGCTCAAGGAAGTGGGAAAGTCTTCGGTTGCCGATGATGTTGTATAGAGAATGCTTTTTGTTTGTGATTGATACGAAAATCATAAATTATTGCCCAAGATGACAATGAATCTGAACGATCTTCTTTCTTTCTCCTCTTCCCCCACAGAGCAAGCGACAGATGCTAGTCTCGCCTCGGAAAACTGGGCACTCAACATGGAAATCTGTGATATGATCAACGAATCGTCGGACGGTGCCCGGGACGCGATGAAGGCGATAAGGAAGCGATTGACGCAGAATGCGGGCAAAAACTACACCGTCATCATGTACACGCTGACCGTGCTGGAAACGTGCGTGAAGAACTGTGGCAAAGCGTTCCACGTGCTGGTCGCGAACAAAGAGTTCATCCAGGAGCTGGTGAAACTGATCGGCCCGAAGAACGATCCACCCCCGATCGTGCAGGAAAAGGTGCTCAGTCTGATACAGATCTGGGCCGATGCGTTCCGCTCCCAGCCCGACCTGAACGGGGTGGTGCAGGTGTACCAGGAGCTCAAGAACAAGGGCATCGAGTTTCCGGCCACGGATCTGGACGCGATCGCACCGATTTACACGCCGCAAAGGGTAAGCAATCAAATGGTGTGTGTGAGAGAAGAGATTGAAGACTCCCATTTTCTGCTTCTCACTATCTTGCAGAGCGTCCCTGACGGTGCTCCAGCGACGGAAAGTGCAAACACTCTGCCGGTTTCACCACATCACCATCATGCTTCACAAACGCCAGGATCGCCAGCAGTAAGTGGGATGCGAAGTCGTCGACCATTCCCGTTTTCACTTTACATTAAAACATCCATTTTCGGTGTGTGTGTTTCTTGCCTACACAGATGCCTCCACCGTCATCGATGTCGCAGGATCAGATCGCCAAGCTGCAGTCGGAGCTGGACATCGTGGCAATGAACATGTCCATCCTGGGCGAGATGCTAACCGAGCTGAAGCCGGGTCAGGAAGATGCGGCCGACTACAAGCTGCTGACCGATCTAACTTCTACTTGCCGGTACGGTGTCCCAGACACACACAGCTCTTCAACCGCTTCGTAATAATCCGCTCTCAATTGCAGGGAAATGCAAAACCGAATCGTCGATCTGATCGGCAAGGTGCAGCACGACGAGCTGACCGCGGAGCTGCTCCGGTTGAACGACGAGCTGAACAATCTGTTCCTGCGGCACGCCCGGTACGAGAAGAACCGCGACCCGAAGAATGCCTCCAGCGCGACACCGTCCGCCATCCTCGGGGCGGCGCTCGGTGCCGTTGAAATGCGCGACCCGTCGCTGATCGATCTGAGCGAAGAGCCGGGCGCTACCGGTGGTGGTGGTGGTGGTGCGGCCGGACACAACGTGTCCACGCAGCTAGCAGGGCTTAGCCTGGCGGCGGCCGGTTCGACAGCGACCGCCTCGTCACAGCTTGCCCAGCTGACGAGCGTAACGGCCCAGTCCGGTTCGTCGATTGGCGGGGCCAAGTCACCGAACAGGGCGACCACTGCCGGGGCACCGGCCGGCAGCAACATTCCACCGGACGTCGTATCGGACGAGTTCGATATGTTCGCCCAAT
Organism: Anopheles coluzzii; assembly: GCF_943734685.1. Classification (NCBI taxonomy): domain Eukaryota; kingdom Metazoa; phylum Arthropoda; class Insecta; order Diptera; family Culicidae; genus Anopheles; species Anopheles coluzzii. Next base: position 103,479,531 of record NC_064670.1, on the reverse strand, counting down.
CACGAAACACTACCGGGTAATGATCAATGTAGTGGTGGAGACCGCTGGACTGAATGATGCTAATGTGCCCGTTTAACGCTTCCATTCTTGCAGCGAGAAAGAACCTTCACACCGATTAGATGCTTTGGGTGCGCCGGCAGGCGCCAACACGGCAGCGCTGGTAAGAATCTAAAAACCGCACACTCACTCACACTACTGCCCCTTACATGCACTCCCCCTTTTCTCACGAAATGGTGACTTGTTTGACGTCATCAAGTTTTGTTAGTAGTCGTTTTTTTACGATCCTCTTGCTCTCTTAGCTCCATTTTCTTGTGATAAGTTTTTCTTTTCTTTACAAGATTTTCCAAATCACTTTCAATCGTAAATATTGTTATTCAGCGCATACAAGATGGTACAGAGTTTTCCAAGACACTTTCGAATGTGCACATCATTATTCGCCACCACCAAGATGTTTTTCAACAGCTGGCCTAATGGTTTATTTGTATCATAATACAATTTCAGATCTTACACATGATTTTCAACACACCATAAAAAACTGTCACACAACTCAATACAGCTTGATACGTGTTGAAAATCAAGTGGAAGAACTGAAACATTTTTGTGATGCAAATACAACATTTTTGACAGCTGTTGAAAAACATCTCACAGGCAATGAAAAATTTTGTAGACATTGGAAATTGACTCGTTAAACCCTGTAATCGACATCGATTTGACATTCCATTTCCATCGAAATTATTTGTAGTTTCATCAGCATGATTTTCAACACTACAACGGTCCAATTGCTGTCGTTTTTCACAGGGGGCTTGAAGCCGCATCTCAGAATTGTTCAACATTTTCAAAATCAATATAACATGCATTTTGAAGCGAAATAGACCCATGAAATGTCGAAAATCATGCTGAAGAAAATGAAAAAAAAAATACGATGAAAATTGAAGTATGCGTGTGATGTGGAATAACTTCTTGCTCGTGATGAAAAACAATGTTAACATTTAAAAGTGACCTTTGGAAACCCTTTATCCTTTCCATTGCGTCTGCAATCGTTTGTTCTGTTTGCAACAAACTTTAGTTCTGTACAATACTTTCATTTTCAACTATTGCCTGGGTTTGTTGCTTGTGTTGGTCGGAGTGTTTAGAACGGTTTATTTGAATTTCACTTTCCAATTCCAATTTCCAATTCGAAAAAGTAGTCCAATTTGAAAAACTTACTTCCAATACTGCTCAAAGTACTATCGAACGATGATTCAAAACCAATACTTCCGAATTATCAACCACTTTTCTTACCACCCCCCCCCCCCGCTCCCCCTTTTTTCTCTGCTTCTTATCGTGTGTATGTCGTTCTTTCTTTTTCTTTTCTTTCATTTTGATTTATATTGCCCGTATTGTATGTATTACTCTTCATCCTTATTTCTCTACGTACTCTGTAATGTTTGTCGACTCCCCACAATCGAAATGTAAAACAAAACCCAAAACTGCTGCCAAAATTATGCGATCATCGGGGCGCTTCTACTGAAATTGGTTTACCACGCTGTGATCGACTGTGGTGGTGTACCGTGTGTTGTTTGTTTGTACTTTCATCACAAATTGGAAAACGATCCTGGTTCCGGTGATTGCTACTACACACACACCCACACTACTCGAAACAAATACACAACAACAACGCCAAAAAACGATACACCTTATCATCTCTTATCAACCCCGTCCAATACACCCCGGCAACATCGCAACAGGGTACGAGGGAATCGGAATTTGACGAGATCGAACAGTGGCTAGGAAATCCGGTGAGTAGTACTCTTGCCATGTGGCGGAAGCTCCGTTTGCTAGGCTAGAGCACCTTTTGTCTTGCACGTGCGTGGGGAGCAGTAGCAGTAGTCGTCGTCGTTGTTGCGTTACCATGGTGTAACCGGTGTAGCAGAAGCCATGCATGCATTGCAAAGTAGCCTTAGATTTCAACACTTTCCTTAGCCAGCATATTTGTTTGTTTGTTTTGTGTGTTTTTTAAATGTTGTGTTGTTTTTTTGCAATTAAAAATACATTCTTTAATTAAATAAACTCCATCAATTTCATGATCTCTCTCTATCGTTCTCGCTCTCTCTCTCTCTCCCCCCGGGAACAGGACGACATTGATAACCTCGAGGCGCAATTGGCGGCTGCCGGAGCGATGGGCGGCGGTGACGGAGGCGCTGGCCACGGTGCCGGCACGGAGGAAAGCCTAACGAGCAAGGAGTTCGAAAAGTTCCTCGCCGAACGGGCGGCCGTAGCCGAAACGTTACCGACGATCAGCAGCAGCAGTACCACCACCAGCAGCCCGGCAACCACGGCCAAAGATCGCAAGAAAAAGTCCGACGAAACGGACGGTCTGCTAGCGCTGTGAAAAGCAGATGCGCGGGGTGATCGTGATCGGGGATATCGGGGACACACTGTTTGTTTGCACGGGGAGGCGCCCCGGCAAGTTGTTTCGTTTGATGGTTTTATTTTGTAATTATTGTTTAATATAGTTTCTGCTCCAGTCGCGCGCGCGTTCCTTTGGAGGTATTAGTGTTTGTTTGTTTTTTCACATTTAGGGGTTTCCCATAGGGCAATAGAAATGCAGACAGAGAGCTAGATAGAGAGAGCGCAGAATGTAAGGAGGTGGATCGGGATAGAAAGTTTTGGTGAAAATATTTAGTAAAAAGAAAAGCCAAAAAAACCCAAAATTTAAAAAAAGGAAAGAGGGAGCAGCATCGTCTCTGTTCTTGTTTTTAGATTTGCACCTTTTTTTATTATTTTATCGCCGTCACGGCACAGCGAATGTGAGCCATATTATACATATATAAAAGCAAAAGTGCTGCTGCTAGCTACCACGTACGGAACTGGGAGGGACGCGGAATCATTATGGGACGAAAACAGAAAAAATACACACAGACAAACAAACAAAGACGCGAGCATCGTAATAGAAGGAGAAAATATATTTAATTGTGACCCTAGTTGTGTATTGTATTAAGGTATACCAACCAACCTTACATTTGGTAGGGGGAAAGAAACGTTGTGAAAGGGCTCTTGAAATTCGAAAAAGGATAAATTGTAAATCGGTTAGGGAATGAAAAATGAAGCTGATTTTGGGGTGTGTCATCATCGATCGAATCGATAAATTGCATAATTTGTTTAATTTCCTTTTAATCGTTGTGTGCAAAACAAACCAACCAACAAAAAAAAAAAAACGATTCGATGTTGTAATTGTTAGCTTTTTTATGTGCTGTGTTGTTTGTTTGACGAAAAAAAAGTACGCGTGTTGTTGCTTCTGAACGTAAAATACCAACGCTCATCGAACTATGATGAAAGCAGAGCAGTATGTAAAGGATCACCATTAAAATTACCCACCAATAGGGCTTACACAAAACGAAGAAGAAGAAGCGAATTAATTGTTAATATGGATGGAGCGCGAAAGTTGCAAAAGGAAATGTTATTTCAAAATCACCTCGGGTCAGGGCTTTCCAAACGAACTAAACCAGCTCTCAGTTTCTGTGCGTGCAAAGAAGAGTTGTGAATGGCCGTTTATAATTTATCTTTTCACTTCAAATCTAAAAAGAAAGACAAACCAACAGGATAAAAAACCATAATATTGTCCAATAAAGCATACAAACAAACTCAAAGTTGCAGTCATTTGCGTAACCGTTGCGTCCTAAATTCAAATCTCACTCGCTCTCTTGAGCGCGCGCGCGCCATCTGGTGAGCATTCTGGATCCCTCAACCACACTCACCTTCAACGGAACATGGCTTTCGTGAGCAGTGTGGCCAGATAGTTTGGCGGGTTTCGGTAGGAACACCAGAATGTTATCGGTAGGTTTTGGTAGGAGTATCAGATTTTTTCGGTTAAAATTTTGAGTTCAGTTGAAATGAAGTGTTTTTGCTGTCCTTTTCTTACAATGTGTTTTGCCTAGCTTCAACTAATCATGGCATGTATACCCTTTTAACTTTCCAAGCAAAAATCTATGTGAATGGTCGTCTGGTCAGATACCATTACTCAAATCTCACTTGCTTCTGTTAGCAAATAGTTATCATTGGAGTATAAGTAGTTAAACAATCACATCGCCATTCTAGTTCTAGAGATGCATAACTTCAATGCAAAACCATAAAATAATAGAAAGGGAAGGATAAAGTTCTCCAAACGAGGAGCATCAGTTTTTTTTTGCTGATTTAAAAATGCATCAGTCGTTCACCGTCTGCTAAACGAAGCCTTTCTGAGTCGTTTAGCACCCGTTTAGTGGTTGTTTTGTGAATTTGTGGCCCTAAAGCCCTATCATTTTGGCAAATTTGGAATGGAATTGGTACGTTAAACGGTAGGATAGATGAAAAACCGGTAGTTTATGGTGTTCATCTGTGAATCGATTAGGCATTGGACTGATGTTGTGGCGCGCAACATTGTGTGGTAGGTTCGGCGCGCACTTTGCTTACCAGAACCGTGTGCGGTAAGCCGATGCGCGGAATGTGGAGGAAGAGTGCAGAACGAGGCGGGGTATCGAGGCGAGAACGTACCGTAGTTGGTTTAATTGCGAATGAATTGTATCATTCGTTCACTTCGTTAGGAAGAGATGGTCAAGTTACACTTATGCAACGGACGGGTGGAACTACGGGACTTTACTTGCGCGATGGATCGGATTCCAGGCGGCGTTAAAACGCTGCGGGAGTATTAACCGATTAAGGTGCAAACTTGCACTTCTTCCGTAGAAGGGGTATTGCTGATCGGTCAACCGACTGAACAGCTGATAACCAAACGCGGTTACCAATTGGGCAGAGCCTTCGGCGGCTTCTGCTTAATGGGGAGAAACACTAAACACGAGTGATCTACGTGTCTGGAACTAGTGAACTGTCTCACTGTTTCGAATAAGCTTTATTTATAACGTATTCTTAAACAGTGATGACACAATGTCTTTTTACACTTATTTTATGTTTACGACTAATATTGACCTACTTTCATTATGTGGTTGCTAACCTTCCTGTTTTGAGATTTGTTCATCAAAATATAAAGTCAATGTCCGGTTGTTTGTTTGTCCCTTGGTTATTGTTGCGCAATAGTTTTGCAGCCGTTCTGAGTTGCGAGGCGCGTTTCATGTTACCGTCGCGTTATGTTTTTATAAGTTGTCGGTTCGCGCTTCCTGTCCTACGGTGTGTGTGTGCTAAGCATTTATTGCATGGTAGGTTTTCTGTCTCACCTGATTTGATTGCTGGTTAATTTGAATGTGTTTTTAGTTTAGTTTAGATGGTTTTGGTTAGCAACGATTATGTTGAGGTGGCTTTAAGAGTTGGTTCAACTGTTAGCAGTAAATCTGCTACAATTGTCACTCGGAAACATATCGCTAAGGTGGTCTATGAATGTTGCTGGAAACATTTAGATTGAACATTTTATAGCGTCAAAAATGAGAAAAATTAACAGCTCCGTTAACTTAACAGTTTATTTTATATAAAGTGTTGAAATAATGATATATCCCAAGCGACACAGATTAAGCTTAAACGACTGGAAAATTGAATATCCATAGAAAAAAAAGAAAGCTCCACAGCTTCATTGGTTTGATCAATAGATGTCGTATTACAACTCATCATTATATTGCTATCCTTTTCTTGCAATGTGTTTCGACAAGTTTCATCTTATCATGACCTATATAGCCTTCTAACTTTCTGAGCAAAAATCTATATGAATGGTCGCGTGGTCAGATACGTGGGTATCAACACCAACGACCATTACTCAAATCTCACTTGTTTCAGTGTTGGTGGTTTCCGTTGGAGTTTAGTATTTAAACAATCGTATCGCCGTTCTAGTTCTAGCGATGCATAACTTCAATGCGAAACCATACAACAGTACAGAGGAAATGAGAAAGCTCTCCTGCAAGCGATGAAGCTCAGCTGGTTGGGGTATTCCACGGACCACCAGCTTTTTTGCTATTTTTAGAATGCATGAGTCGTTTGCCGTCTGCTAAACGAAGTCTTTCTATATTCCGTTTAGGTAGAGTGCTTGAGTCGTTTAGAAGCCGTTTAGTGGTCGTTTAGTGGATTTGTGGCACTTGGGATCAGTCGTTCACCGTCTTCTAAACGAAGTCTTTCTATATTCGTTTATTTTTTATCATCCATTTGCTTAATAAAGCGTTGAAATAATGATATATACTCCAAAATTGAACTACAAATGCTAAAATTCCAAATTTAGCCGATGTTAACAAAACCCACACTGCTGCTGCATCATTTCATACACCCTATTGCTATGACCAAGGAAAAGTTGCTAGACAAAAATCAAATTGGTTTGAATTTGGTCAGCAACAAAGTTGCGCTAGCTGTCAAATGCCATACATTTTGTCAGCAACAATGTGGCGCGCAACAAGATTAGACCAATTCCTAAGGGCCGTGGGCAACGCTTTTTCGCTGATCGGATGCGATTTTGTCGGACGAGATTTGTATGGGATTTGACAGATATCCGGATAATCACGTGTGACAGATAATAATCGGACGTGCAATTTCGTCGTCCGACGTTATCTATCAAATCCCACATAAATATTTGACAAGCCGTCCGATAAAATTGCTTGCGAAAAAGCGTTGCCACCGCCCTAAGCATATCAGAAAATCGTTAGGAATACAAATAAACCGACATTTCTGGTCACTCTGTTCGTGAGTTGGAGGGGGATGTTTGTGACAGCTAGCCGCAGCAAAAACCAAAACAAATGAAAATTCTGTTCTCCCCTTTCTGGCGGTGCTGTTAACGGAGGCCGGATAGATCTGTTTCTAATCGCGTCCCGAGCCGTGCGGACTACCTTTACACACCGTACCACCTGGTGCCGCGCGTCGTACGTTTCGCTTTCGGGAAATTGTTTCTAGTGCAAAACACAACAACAACACGATGGCACTGTCGCTGTGCAGAAAGCAAGTGCTCGGTGCGACCTGCCGGCTAAACAGCAGAATATTGCAGTTCGAAATTTCAAAGGTAAGCAGTGGGGGACGTGGCAAAACTGTTCGCCTTCCACCCGAAATTGATTCGACCTTGAGCTTGAATCAAGCAACGCGAGCAAAACACGCATCTGCGGAAGAGTAGTAGGCAGCCGTTCCGTAGTACGCAATAAAGCGATCTGTTGGAACGGCTCCGCCGTACATTAGTTAACTCGCACAAGCACCTTGTTACGTCATGGTGAAATAAATAGAACGTTGCCTCCGTAAATACAACTGTAAACGTTTGCTACAAAGTAGCAAAACGATCGGCAAACGCAAATGACGTTGCAGGGTTTCATATAGATGTCGGGAATGTGACGCCAAACCAAAGCAAGGGGTAACATCCCGATCAGATCGACCCCGTCGTGAACCGGTTAGCGTGAACCCCCTCCCCACTACCATCACCATTTTTTCATCGGGGTGGCTTGATTTGCATACCGTATCGTTCGTTTTGCTACATTCGTTTTGTGTGTTTGTTTTCTTCTCCCCCCCCCCCCATCAGGTACTGGCCTGCCGGTATTCGACGCAAAAGAAGCGCTCCAAAATCTACGCCAGCGCGGACGAAGCGATCGCAGACATTCCCGATGGTGCGAAACTGCTGGTCGGCGGGTTCGGGCTGTGCGGTATCCCGGAGAACCTGATTGCGGCGCTGGTAGCGCAGCTCAAAAAAGATCTCACCGTGGTGTCCAACAATGCCGGTAAGATTGTTTTCTCAATTCCGTTTCCGCGCTAGAAAGCTAATCGACAAGAATCGGTTAAGATGGGAGCGTTTTCCTCCCGTTTTTTTTTTAAATCACACACACACACACACACACAGTGCCTTTCGGTTTCACTTCCAAGGTTATCGGAATCGTACAAGACGTTTCGCGCGTGTTTGCGTGTGAGCTTATGTGGCGCGATTAGAAAACACACCTCCCGCATGGTGGTGCGCGCATACATCGAGCAAAGGCCCACATTATTGGTGTATTGGTGTACAATTGGGTGTGTTCGCCAGCGATCCGTGCGGGGGATTGGCCAGTTGGGACCACCCCACGTTACCCACAGCCATACCACCGCGCGATGCCGGCGGTTGTTGCTAATTCTGGATCGAGCGTTGAAGCCATGTTTTGACGGCATCGCATCAGCATTGTTGCCTGGCAACATCACACACATGCTGCTGCACGGTATGCCATGTTGCTCGACAGTCGCGGCGCTGTATTGGAACCAAAAATAGAAACACATATGGATGTGTTCGTACGGTTTCACTCAAATGCGCAAAGCAAGTGGTATGATTAAGTATGCTAAAGCGAAACTGCATTTAAATTGGTTTGTTTTGCCGACAGAATCACGGCAGTGTGCCGAGGATATACACTCCTCCCCTATGTTATCTGTGGCAGATAAACGTTATCGCGCATTATGACTATTTATTCACGTAAAAACTATTGCGCTACTACGTGGGCAACGTAGCAGGAATGAAGTGTTTTGTTTCCCTTTTAGATAAGATAAAAAGTTGAACTAGTGATGCATTTATCTTTGAAAGCGTCGCACAAAGATGTCCCTCGGCAAAGATGAGTCCAAAGGATCACTCAATCAACGATCCCTATTTGTTGCGAATCACACACACCATAAACGCCACATTCAGTCGCGTAATCAGTCATCGAATAATCGGCGGCATTTAACCTATTTGTGTATGGGATACAGTTTTATACAACCTCGTAATGGCTGTGCGGTGCGTTTATAATCTTCACATCTCTCTTTCTCCACGATATTAATATTTATACATCGCGCAAAAGATGCATCAAAAATTCGGGCGCAAAACACAAACCCGCCAACGACCCGTGTGTGTCCCGAGGGGTTAAGGAAGCGCGCTGCCTGCCATCCTCATTTGGCTCACCCCATCATCGTGCCCACTGGCGAGAGAGGATCCTGATCGATGATCTTTTTTTTTGTCTGCCTAATTTTTCCACTCCCCCATCGGGATTGAGTTTAAATTGTAGCGTTGACCTTAACGCCACACGCGAAAGTGTTTTCTTCGCGAAAGTGTCACCCGCCGGGATGATGATGCGGTCCGGGAAGGTTTGACCACTATGACTTCTCCAAAATTGGTAAAACCCCAAAATGTCAAACGCCCTGTTTTGTTACAGAGGCAAGTCCGGGGACGGTTCAGTATCGCCGTCGTCGTCGTCGTCGTTGTCCTGTCGGTTGAGAAGGAATTCGTGACGTAATGGAACAAGGCGCGTTGTGAAACACAAGCGGGAATTTATGCCTGGGTTGGCTTGGAAAAGGCTAGGAGGCCATTTTTCCCTTCCTCTAATTTTAGCAAATCTCTAGTAAGGCGACGCTCAATGCGCCCTGGAAAGTACAAGCAGAGGAAGGCAAAAACGTTACACCAAACAGCAGCAGCATAGCGTGATGTCACGGCTGCAGGTCAGGTCTCGGGGTGTGTTACGCCGAGATAAGTGACACCAAATTCAGGAAGAAACTGGTTCATCGTGCCTCCCGTTCGAATTCGTCTGCTTTGCGAAACGGTGGCACACGCTTATCTCCGACTCCGGCGGGTGTAGCAGCTTTGTTTCGAGCGCAATGGGTCTCGACGGTCCCAAAAATCAGGTGATTTTGGACGAGCGAGGGGGTGACTTGACTAATTGATAACGCAATTTCAACGTACAGCCGGCCACCCAAATCAGCGTGTTAAATCAACAACGAAACAAATTGCGACGACTGACGAGTGAATTTCCTGCGCAGAGAGAATGTGTGAATAAATTAACATAATTAATTAGTTTACCTACAGGGTTTTCCAGGAGTTACCATAGCTGTGGGACACTTGCTTGATTCTTTCTTGCGTGAAATGAACTTAATGTAATGGGAATTGGACTCTATAGCATACTTGTTGGACAAATCCAATAGCAATTTCCAACGAGTCTGTTCAAAAAGGGTTCAATTTCCAACATATTCCAGTTCACTTCCAATAGGAAATAGTCAAGGAAGTGTCACACAACTATGAGAAAACCCCTGGAAAACCCTGCATTGCTACAAATCGCTCTTCTAACGCTGTATCCCTCTCTCTCTCTCTCCCTTCCTTATCTGTGGCAGGTGTGGACACATTCGGGCTCGGGCTGCTGCTGAAGGAGAAGCTGATCAAGCGCATGATCGCATCGTACGTCGGCGAGAATGCCGAATTCGAGCGGCAGTATCTGTCGGGCGAGCTGGAGCTCGAGCTGACGCCGCAGGGCACGCTGGCCGAGCGTATCCGGGCCGGGGGTGCCGGCGTTCCCGCCTTCTTCACACCGACCGCCTACGGTACGCTCGTGCACGAGGGCGGCTCGCCGATCAAGTACGGCCCGGGCGGGACGATCGAGATCGCGAGCGAACCGCGCCCGATGCAGCTGTTCAACGGCAAGCCGTACATCATGGAGGAAGCGATCACGGGCGACTTTGCGCTGGTGAAGGCGCACGTGGCCGACGAGGCCGGCAACCTGATCTTCAACAAGTCGGCCCGCAACTTCAACCCGCCCATGTGCAAGGCGGCCAAGGTGACGATCGTGGAGGTGGAGGAGATCGTGCCGGTCGGTTCGCTCGACCCGGACCAGGTGCACATGCCGAGCGTGTTCGTGCATCGCATCATCAAGGGCCCGTCGTACGAGAAGCGCATCGAGCGGTTGCGGGTGCGGGACGCGAAAAAGGCGGGCGCGTCGGTGGTATCGTCCACGCCGGCCGCCAGGATGCGCGAGCGCATCGTGAAGCGGGTGGCGATGGAGTACCGGGACGGTATGCACATCAACCTGGGCATCGGCATACCGGTGCTGTCGTCGAACTACATTCCGGCCGGTATGAATGTGCTGCTGCAGTCGGAGAACGGCATCCTGGGGTTGGGTCCGTTCCCCGAGAAGGACCGCGTCGATCCGGACCTGATCAATGCGGGCAAGGAAACGGTGACGGTACTGCCGGGTGCGTCCTACTTCTCGTCCGACGACAGCTTTGCGATGATACGCGGCGGCCACATCGACATTACGGTGCTCGGTGCGATGGAGGTGTCGCAGTACGGTGATCTGGCCAACTGGATGATTCCCGTGCGTACTTTAAAGCATAACATGTACTTAGAAACGATAGTAATGGAAGTATTTTTTGCTTCTTTTTTCCTTCTCTTTCAGGGTAAGCTGGTGAAGGGTATGGGAGGCGCGATGGATCTTGTGGCTGCCCCCGGCACCAAGGTGATCGTGACGATGGAACACAACGCCAAGGACGGTTCGCACAAGATTCTGTCCAACTGCAACCTGCCCGTGACCGGCCGGAACTGCGTCGACATGATCATCACCGAGAAGGCCGTCTTCAACGTGGACAAGGAGCGGGGCCTGACGCTGATGGAGCTGGCGGAAGACTGCACCGTGGAGGAGGTCATTACCAGCACCGGTTGCGAGTTTTCCGTTTCACCCGACCTGAAGAAGATGGCCCAGGTGGACAGCGCGTGATAACACACACACACACACGGCCACGATGCGAACAGAACAGCGACGTTCAAATCAAATGTAAAAAAGGAAAAGTTACAACAACAGAAAAATCCCCATTTGAGGCGCGCTCGTGGGGTATTAGATGTGTAAGGACAAGCACTGAACTGAAATCATTTTCGCATGATTTTCGCTCAGATGGCAAACGCATTTAGCGCAACGCAACTAACGTACGATGGCAAAAAGTGGCAGCCAGTGCCAGTGAGTACACACACGATGAACCGGCAAATTCAACTAAACATAAATATACATAAGAACAGTTTGGAAAGCTCTTGCGGGAGGATAAAGTCGTATATAGAAATCTAATTTCCCAACTCACTCACAAAACAAAACTTGTAAGAAGTGGCATTGAAATAATAATAAAAAAAACTGAAATATACATCAACCTGTTTCTTTTGTATTATCCGCTCGTGTGATGATAGGTTTATGAATATTATAATTTTGCATAAATCCTTTCTTGATGTTTTCCTCCTCTCCCCCATCTGACTCGCAAGTTTTTTTTTTCTGTCTCTCTTTTGTAATCCCTTTCTAGTGCTTTCGCAAAATGTGTGAATGATTTTTACTGCCTTTTAATGCATATTAAGATTGCAATAATCCAACGACCGGTTTTCTCAGTGTGCAATCAGTTGCCCACCAGATCATCACCGCAAAAAGGGGGTTCAATCTGGTTCGTCACTTTAACCACCGCAGAAGTTCTTTGTGCCTTTTTCGTCATCAAAACAACCTTTCTTTTGGCCCGTGTATTGCATCTATTTCCTCGAAAATCTCAGTGTCCCTGGCGCATCCTCATCAGAGGCATAATTTACTGCCATTTCTCGCACTTTTGACTGCCACTGCAAAGATCAAGGGCACCACTACTACAGGGAGTGTTAAAATTATGGCTCGCTCTCAATCAACACCTCTTTCGCAGCTTCGAAGCGGTACATTACACAAACACCCCCCGGCCCCTAACGAGGTAGTAGTCTCGTAGGTAGTAAAGACAAACGAGCCGTATTGTTGTAACACACACACACACGATCACTTCCTTTTGCCTCGCTTGTGCCCCTCACAGGGAGCTCCCGCACGCGATGATCGACCGATTATTACCACGAACCCATCGTCTATCGTGAGTGTTGCACGAAACGATCCACGAATCACCAACCACTCTCAGCTCAGATGATCATCAAATATGTGATGTTTTTTTTCTTCTATCTCCTCCTTTCGTTCCTTTTGTTCGGCTTGTTAGGGTTTATCAATCGCTTAGCCTTGCCAAGGCTATAGAGCCGTTTGATGCGTGCGCGCACGTCCGACAGACAGGGTGTAAGGCTTCCCATCATAAGACAGGCAAAAAACGGGTTTTTCTTCTTCTTTTCGGGATTAGGCCATTTGGGTGGCGTGGCCAGGAATAAGCATAATAATCACGACCTTAACACACACGCAACACCCTAATAATATATTGGTCAGGTTGGCTGCAGTAGGTCAACCTACTGATACGACCGATTAGGAAGCCGTAACACACACCTGAACCCTTTTCCTTGGGTCTTGTTTGTATCTGGAGTTCAGAAACAAGCAGGATCAGGTCGGGGTCACTAAAATCTATAGCATAATTGCAATGTTGTCCCATGTGTTCTGAGAGATGGCACAGCACGATGGGAATAGTTAGACGTTGTTGCGTGGAGATGCGTCTAATAGGAATCGAGAGACTTCATATCTTTACGAGCGCTGACCGTATTACCCAAGCGTTAAATAAAATGTACTCATGGTAATTTTGAGCAAACTAGTTAATTTGGTCAAGTTAGAGGGCGGTACAACTAAATTTCAAAGACCTTTACTTTAAATGCCGAAATTAATGGCCTAGTAAACCCGATTAAAGTGAAGTACTTCAGACGACCCCTTAAGAGACCTAAGATACAAAAACCAACCCCATATAGGTCCTGACAACAATACATTAATTATTCTGGTTGAAGAACTGCACATGATCTAATGCCGGTCCTGGAACTGAAACTGAACCTTTATCCGAAGGAACCCATACTGAACCCATAGCGGTCCAGGAACCAATACAGGTCATACCGGTCCAAGAACTGATCATCCACTCATACCTGCCCTGGAACAGATCATGAACCCATACTGGTCCTAGCACTAATCATGAACCCATTCTGGTCCTGGGACCTATCAACAACTCATATCAGTCCTGGAACCGATCATGAACCCATACTGGTCTAGGAACTTATCAAGAACCCATACCGATCCAGAAATATCTCCTGATTTTACCGATTTTAGTACCTGGAAATCTTCCGGCTTTGGAACGATACTTGGTCCAGGTCGGGAACCGACATAGTTCCAGCTCTAGTCAACAAACCATAGCGTACGAATTCTGCGTAGGAAATAGCGTAAGTATTTTAGTAGTAAAATTTGTATAGTGATACAGGGTTTCCCACGATTTATTGGTCAGTTCCCACGATTTTTTTTTATCGTATCCCATAGATGTTTGGTACGTTCCTATTATTTATTGGTATTTTCCGCTTGGACATCAATACAATTGGACCAAAAAATCTGGGAAACGACCAAAAAATCATGGGAACGCACCAAAAAAATATGGGAACACACCAAAAATTTATGGAAACCAACCAATAAATCGTGGGAAACCTTGTAAGTAAAGACCAATTGAATTTAGAGCAAATAAAGATCAATTGAATTTAGAGCAAATAAAGATCAATTGAAATAAGAAAAAAATCTAATAGGAATCGTATTATCAACGGCTCCAAACGAAAACGATTTACAATCAAACGACATATCGGCGGCAACTAAGACTATTATGTCTATCCTTCCCAATTTAAAGACATCACTTGAACCTTCCCACCTTGCCAATTAAATCATCACCAATTTGAACCGGCGCAGCAGTCCTGCTTTACCTTTACCACCTAAGCTTACCACCCCCCCCCCCCTCCCCACGGCTTACCTCTGTGTGTCACCTTTGACCGAAAAAGCGATGCAACCTTCCACGGCCTGCTGGATAGCAACAAGAGCGCCAAATCCACCTGTGTCCGGGCACGCGTTGTACGAAATTAAAATGACTTTCGATTATTTCTGGCTGATTGAAAATTGCACACTGTCCTCTCTCCCCCCCCCCCCACTGCCATATTGGAAATATCAACCGGTTGAACTCTCTTTCTGTCCGGCTGTCTGTCAGGGGTCACACACACACACACATCACCATGCGTCAAATGAGCGTCCGAGGCACCTTTCTTCTGCTGCACCACATGCCTTCAATCTAACACCGACCAAGGTGTCTTAGCAATTATTCCTAGACGAAACAGGCGAAAAAAGCTAGCGTGCGAGAGAGAGAGAGAGAGAGAGAGAGAGAGAGAGATGGGTAAAAGGTTGTGGGCATACCTGTGCTGAATCTTCTTCGCTTTGCTTCATAAATCACGCGCGCGGGAGATGTGAGCCCGAAAACGCAGCAGCCAAAAATGCAACCGCCAACGAGCGGCGGCGACCGGTGCGTTGTTGTCCACTTGACAACAACCACACACACACACACACACGGAGCTGAACAGCAAACACGAGCGCCGTCGGTGCGTCTGAAACGATCGTGTAGGAAAATGTTAACGACTTTTAAGTATATGCACACACAGAGAAAACGCCGGGCCCGGTCACACACACCGGGCGTCCGAAGAAGACTTACCCAATACGTGTGCCTCCTCCTGCTCTTCGGGCGGGCGCGTGCGAAGGAAGATGCGCTTGCTTCGATTTAGCTGCTGCATACGAAACGCTGTCACACACACGCCTCGTCTTCTTCTGTCTCGCGCGTCTCATCGTTTGCATCGGGGGAGGTGAAATGTCGCGCGCGGGTCGGAGACACACACGTTGTAGGCTTTCGTGATTTTCGGACGGCCTAGTATAAAAGCTCGGGCCGGGCATCCGGAATGATAACAGTAACCGTTTGCAGCAGCAGCAACCAAGAGGTAGTCCAACCAACCCAACCATCCCGCAAAGGAGCCAACGCGACAAGCCTTGAAGATGTACAAACAATCGGTAAGGTCTGGTCTGGTCCGGCCAACGTTCTGCCTGGTCCCGGTCCGGGCTTTTATCTCACGGTCACGGTGAATAACTTTCCGTTGGTGTTTCCTCTATTCCAGCTCATCCTGCTCTCCTGTGCCCTGGCACTGACGCTGGCCGCACCGCCCGCACCGCTCACCAAACGCTCGCCGCAGGGTGGCCCGGATGCGGAAGCGACCGTCGTGGCGCAGGACCAGATCATCAACGAGGGCGGCTCGTACGCGTACAACTACGAGACGAGCAACGGCATCAAGGCGCGCCAGACGAGCGACAACGGCGTGTCGGCGAACGGCGAGTACTCGTTCCTCGCCCCCGACGGTACCTCCTACTCGGTCGTGTACGTCGCGGACGAGAACGGATTCCAGCCGCAGGGCGCCCACCTGCCGACCGAGCCGCCAGCGCCCGAGCACGTGATCAAGCTGCTGGAGGATCTGCGCGCCAACCCGCCGTCCGATCCCGAGTTCGATCTGGCCTCGCTCGATGCCACCCTTGCCCGGCTTCGCGCCACCCAGGGCTAGAAGAACCGAGCGAACGTAGAGAACAGATGATGATGATGATGATGCAGCAAGCAGTTTGTACATAGCTTCAACCGACCGCGTTGGACTCGCCTCACCTAATCCCCCGTCTCCCCCCACAACACTCCTCCCATTACCTCACCTTGTGCAGGACACGCAGCCGTACTACGACGCGTCCCTGTGGGGCTTCTCCTCCATCGTCCGAGGCACCTTCCCGGTCGATTAGTTAGTTTCAATTTAGTTTCAATTGTCCCTAGCACCGAATAAAAAAAGAATGAATTGCAATTACCAATGTCACTCACTTGAACATTTCTTGGCCTACTGGTACTACTTCGAGCGCACAGTTTCCCACGCGCTGTGTGCCGCGCTCTTCTGGTAAAGCGTTCAGCTCGCCTGCTGTGATGTAACGGCTGCGGTAACGCATTTATTCAAATGCGTGTCCTCGGACGGTGACAGAGAGTCCAGGTCGCCCCCATCCGGTTTCGGGAAGAGTTACAACTCCGCCGAGATGGCGTGTGACCTCTGCCGTGTGTGATAATGATGATGATGTTGCGAAAGAAAATTTATTCAACCAAAGCCCGTCGCTGAAGTCACGCACTCCCCCAGAGGCGGACGACCCGATTGATCGGTTCGATTTGATTGGACAGCGGCGGGCAGGTTGAATATTAATTGGGATTTATTTTGATAAGTGTTTGGAAATCCTTAAATTGGATTTGGGCAATACGTGGGAGAGAACGCAATCGACAGACGATTTGGGTTAATCGATAAATGCTTATTGCGGAGTATCAAACGGTTTGGATGGATGATCTTCAGGTGCTGAAGTCATCTTGCGGATTTGACATGAGAAATGTTACTAAAAGATGGTCTACGGGTTCATTTTTTGGCATTTCTAAATAGAGTGTTTGCGTTTTGGATACTTAAGGATCACAAATGGTCGATCATGCGATGATCCTACCTAGTGATGTGCTCTCTCTGGAGCGCACCCACGACCCCGATCCGACTCCGACTATAGATAGTCCGATTCCGACACCGGCAAAATGGGAACCACTAGTTCTGCCCGGAGTCGAAGTCGTCCAGAGTCATTCGGGTCGAAATCGTTCGGAGTCGTCCGGAGTTGTTCGGAGTCGGAGTCGTCCAGAGCCGACCGGAGTCGACCGGAGTCGGAGTCATTTAGAGTAGTGATGGGTTAAGTTGGCAAAGATACAGAGTCGTCTCGGACCCAACTACGAAACTGTTGGAACCGACTCCCGAAGGTAGGCCCGTCCAGCATTATCCGGAGTCGTTTGGAATCGTCTGGAGCCATCCGGAGTCGCCCGGAGTCATTCGGAGTCGGAATCGTCCGGAGTTGCCTGGAGTCGAAGTTGTCCTTCGAAACAAAGACCTGTATACGAAATGCACACGCATACGACGGCGTCACCCGGACCACTCCAGATGACTCCGATCGACTCTGGATGACTCCGACTTCGACTCCTGTAGACTCTGGACGACTCCGGACGACTCCAGGCTACTCCGGATAACTAGATCCTACCATCTAGTACTCATCACTAGATCCTAACATCCAACGATAGGTCGTTGGATCTGTTGGTTAGCCGTATATGGCTCATCCAATGTTTATGACATCCTTCCCTTGTCTACAGAAAGGACAGAGCACCGTCCAGGAAATTTGCTTCATAATTTTCATGTACTGAAGAAGCTGGACACCGATCGTACGCACGGTTTTAGCAAGAGTATATTGAAGGAGGACGATCAATTGAAAATTTTTTGGAATAATTTGATAATTTGATTAACGGATTTCTGTTTGATGTAAGAATACTAAAGAATATCGAAGAGTTAACTTTAGATCCTCTTGGTAAACGAACGACCGAACCGATCAGGATCATGTGTGATATTGATCTTCAACGGGCAAAGAAAGTGTTTTTAATCAGTTAATCAAACAAAGTATTTAAATTATCAAAGTATTATTCATTCATTCTGTCTGCGTTTTTTTTGTTTTCTCTATAATGTGAGGTTTGTCAAAACTATTCCTTAACCTGGGCTCTTTTTGCTTTTGTATGCTTCTTCCCATCTCCCTGTGTTTCTGTGTGTGTCTCTGTGTCTCTGATCTGCTCTAAATTGGTCTGTGAATCTGTTGCGCAAGTAATGAGCAAAACGCTCACCCTCACCCCTCCTTTTGCGCTGCTGTGTAAAGATCAACTTTGCTTTGTTTTATTCTGTGGCGATGTTGAAACGATGTCGTACGAGCATAATACAAAACTTCTAATACACACGGCACGCAAACAAACACACACACTAAGGATGATGGTGTATTGCATTTTTTTTTTGTTTTGTTTCGCTGTCTCTCTCTCTATAAACCTAACAAGGAAAACAATCGATGCTGCACATTTGCAGTGTTCGTGTGTGTGTTTGTGTGTTTGTGTGATTTTTTGTTTAAATCTGACCACCATAAAGTTTAACCCACTAGAAAATTACCTATCACTAAACATTCTAGCATTGCTACAACAAAACAAAAAAAAGACTAAAAAACAAACAAAAAATAAGGAAAACCAGCAACTAACACACTTTAAAACACCCACGTGATTAGTGTGGTGCTAGAGTGTGTGTGAGTGTTTATATAGGAAAAAAGGGTAGCTGGGAGGGAGGGGTAAGGTAAAGAGAAGCAAACATTATTTAGCTAAAACACGTTTCCTCTTCTCACCTCTCTCTCTCTCTCTCTCTCTCTCTCTCTCTCTCTCTCTCTCTCTCTCTCTCTCTCTCTCTCTCTCTCTCTCTCTCTCTCTCTCTCTCTCTGTCTCTTATTATTGTTACTGTTATTATTATACTATCTGTCTGTTTCGTCCTTCGTCCTCTTTTGCACCGTGCCTGACTACTTAACGAACTAAGTGTTTTGTATGCATACCTACATATATATATATTTGTATATATTAATGGTTTCTTTTCATCCTTTCGTAATCCTCCTTTAATTCCTCTCATTTCCGCTATCGCTGTTTGCCGGTGCCGCCGAACTGTGTGTTTAGCTTTCATTCATGTTTATGCACAGTAGGCGAGCGGCAGCGCCACGGACCGACCATATACATGTAAAAAAACAAAACCATAAGCGTGTGCTAATGCACTGCTGCACTTAACACACTTTAACACTACTCTATAATATACTTGTGTGTGTGTGTGTTTGCAATATCTTGCAGTATCTTGTAGATAGCAGTAATTGTTAGGTATAAATTATAAAACTTTTCTTCTTGTTTCATTTTGTTATGTTTTTTTTACAGCTATGCATCTTTACACGATCTTTACTTTGCTTCCTTTTTTCCATTTCACTTGTTTGATATGAAAGATCACCGAGCCTGGTCTGTATGTATGTGTGTGTGTTTGTGTGTGAGTGTTGGTTTTCATATTGCTACACGCTACTAATAATGCAGGCTTACTTTTACAAGAAAAGAATTTACAATTTCATTATTCCCTACACGCACTTGTGCCTTTTGTTTTAATAATTAACCTACAATATTGTTAATTGTCCTGCCTAACACGCACTGCTAAAAATGTATCCATGATTAGCGACCTCCCTCCCTCGCGTGCTCCTCGAGAGACAGAGGTCCACACATTTTATGTATTGTATATGCATTGTTTGTGTCTTTATATCTAGCCGTTGATAAAACTCCAAACACATCGTGATGTTTCTGTGTTAGCGATGAAACAGTACATGCATTACTTCTCATACACTAAACTGCTGACAGATCGGTGTGTGATCTATATTTGCACAATTATTATTACACTACTGCTGCTTATCACACACTTCAACACATACACACTCAATACACACATACACAGTTGTTTTTAGTATGAACCAAAAGTGGGCTCTCCTTTCTATCCCCTTATGGATCACTCTTTAAGGCTCGTTCGCTACTACGACTTTGGTCTGCTTTTCGCTCCATGCTACCCTTCTCACTCACTCACACACGCACTAATCGGTCAAAATTTACACTTGCTGTAGATAAAACTATTCGATACGTGTACGTGTTTTAATTGAATTACTTAATAAAACAATTTACATGATGTCTACTATCCCTTCCTGTATAAAAACAAACCGATTTTCTATCTTTGCTTTTCTGTTGGCTTCCGTTGGAAACTGAACACACCAGAAGTTGATCAGGGACAGAAAAGGGATGCTGCTGTACAATGCGTTTTGGTTGGCAGTAACTGAATAAAAGAGTAGATAACGCGGCCTACGCTGATGGAAGGTAGGTTGAAACCTCACCCAAGAGCTGCACCGCCGCCACTGATCCTTCATTCGCGTCGTTATGGCCTGTCGCTTGTCCTATTTGCTATTTTACACTTCTCGCGTGTGTGTGTGTTTGCATTGATTTGGTACTACTACACACCATTGTTCTAAACGTGCACCTCCTTCGGTGTAAGGAAGCTGCCGAATCGAATGCAGCGCTCTATAAACCAAGGGCAAACGGTTGAGATTCATATTGCTGCGTTCCATATATTCCTCATTATTAACCCTGCACGAACAGTCAAAGCCTACTTCACTGCGTTTCCTCTGCCATGTAAGTGCACTTTTCCTTGTTATTTACATTTTGTTGTTGGAAAACGATTCCTTTTTTATCGGAAAGCGTCTTTCTCCCTCTACTTTCACATCTTTCTCTTCTTTAGCTACCATTTCTCCCGTTACCAGACATATACGTGGTAAACAAAAAAAACAATTAATTTAAATCTAAATGATCGGATTTAAACAAAAATCATTCGTGACATACATTTTGAGATAGCAGAAGAGGGGGAAAAACCACAAAAGAGCTAAAGCTATAAGTAATGCAAACAAAACGAACGTATGTATATATGTACAAAATGATTCCACAAGTCGCGCAACGCAAAATGGTGAAGAAAAGAATCTACAAAAACCATATCACACCTTTTATAGTAAAGGAGGCGGCAGGTCAGTACCAGTATAAAACGTCAACCCTTTTCGTCCGTACCCGCGTGATCAGAGGCTGATATTTCAAAAATAAAAACGCTCCACCTCGCTGCACTGACTACTGTTTAGAGTGCGGTAATTTAAAATCATTCTCCTGGTGAGTGTACGATAGAGCTAAAGGCCATGCACATGTAGAATAAAATAAGAAACGGTTCCTTGCTCATGTCTCTCATTTACCTAAAACAAAGTGTATACTAAAAAACCATACTTTAACCAGTAGCGCAATACAACTGTACAGTGTGTGGGTGTGTGTGTGTGTTTGTGTGTGCAAAATTAAACCGTAATAAAGAGCAACCGTAACACAACGATAGGCTCATCCAGAAGCTTGCCCATCGATCCATCCATTCATCCATCTCCCTTCCCGCACATCCCTTTGTGTACAATCTTTTGGTAAAAAAGGTAATAAATAAATATCAATCACTGCAATCCCTTCACATACACGCGATCGCCTCACTAAAACCGGAGGGGCTCCACCGGGCATCCGCCGCACGTATATTATAACACCGGACCACTGTCGCCCGACCCGTACAGTATGCTCGCAAAGCCAAACGTTGGCCGTCGCCGTTGCGAAAGCGAATAGTCTTTCCGTTCCAGCTGCCGCAAGCGCTTCGGGCGCGGCTCGTCGACGCAGAGCTCGGGCCGGCGTTTGCGTATCTGGCCGAAGAGCTGCCGCTGCTGCCTGGTCACAAACGGTTTGCCCTCGCTTGCCGTGAATTGGGACCGCACGCCGCAATCGCTCTCGCTGAAACCGATAAACTGGACGCACTCCTCGTGCTCGAACCCGACGAAAACGTCCGACGGGTCGGTGCCAAGGAACAGCACGTCATCGTCGTCCGACGCGACCGAGAGCGAGCGCATCCCCGCCGTCAGCAATTGGTGGCTGCTAGCGAGGTGCAGGTTGGCAAATATCTCTTGCTTTACCAGCACCGGCGTGATCAGGTCGCTGAAGCACCACGGTTCTTTGGGTACATTGTGCCAGTTGGGGGGTGTCGATGTGGTGGTTGGTTGCAGCGTTTCTTGGTTGAATTCTTTCTCCTTTTTCACCCTCACTCCCGCCGGCGTTCGGTTTGGCGTGCGAGCGTTGACATTGCTAGCGTTGCTATTGTTATTACTACCACCACCACCACCACCACTACTACTTTTATCACTTTTCGCACTAGCAACAGGCAGGAGGAGAGCGGACGGTGACGGTTCTGCTGTTGGCCGTTCGTTTTCTTTGCTCTTGTTGCTACGAGCTGTACTGCTTCTGCTTCGGCTTTTCTCGCCAACTTGCCTACTACTACCTCTGCTACTACTACTACTACTGCTGTCCAGGGCTGGTACTACGTTCAGCGAATCGCCCAGTATCGCTTTGGTCGATTCGGAGAAATCTTCGCCGCCCATAATGTCCTCTTCCGGCCTGAAGGCGGTAATAAGCTGTGCCTCCTGCTTAACGATCACTTCGCTACCAGCTTGGGCGGACTTTTCCACCGTCGCCAGCGCTGCCAGCCCGTTCTCCTCCACCACCAATTCGTTATTGTTCTTTTCCGCTTCCGGCGGCTTACTGCTGCATATTGTCTGTTCCGGCACCGTTGCTTCCACTTCCGGCACCTTGTTTGCGACGTCGAAGCTCACCATCTCGGCGTCCTCCTGCTCCTCCTCCTCCTCCACGTCGGCAACTATTTCGTCCGCCGGTTTTTCCTCCTCCAAATCCTTCCCACTTTCCTTCGCTTCGCTGTCCTTATCACTTTCATGCTCCTGTAGCGTCACGCGTTCCACCGCCGGTGCAATGCTTTCCGCTTCCGCGGGCGATGGTTCCGTCGGCTCAGTCGACGGCACGCTTGTCTCCGGCAGCGCTGCACTACTGTGCTGCTGCTGCTCCTCCTGCTCCTGCCGTACGTTCGTCACTTCATCCTCGTCGTCGTCGAGCACGATCACTACGGAACCGTTCGACAAATGGCGCGCATCGCGCATCGGGCTGCCCGAGTGCGACAGGCTGCTCTTGCTGCTCTTGCTGCGCCCGATGCCGCTCGAGGTGCTCTCCTCCAGCGAGCTGCTGTACTGCGACTCAACCGATTTCGTCGTCGATACGGACAGGTCGGCCGCCACTTCCTCCTTCTGCTGCTGGTGATGGTGTGCGGTGGTTCGTTTACTGGCTTTACTGCTCGGCGAAGCGTTCCGGTGGTCAGGCACTGCGGTTGTTTTGGAGTTCGATTTTACCACCTGCCCACTGCTGCTACTACTACTCTCCGTGCGATTGTTGGACCGGTGGTGGTGTTGGTGCTGGGATGAGGAAACCGTCGCCGTTTGCGCTACCAGCGCAGCCGCACTCCTTTGCCGCCGTGCGCTTCCCTCGTTCTGCAACCGGAAGCCGCCCTGCTCCGCCAGCTTAAATGCGTCGTACGTGTTGCGCACGTTCGTCTGCAGCTGCTCGTACGGTAGCCGGGCCTGGCTCGGCAGGCCCCGGTTGTACGGTGCGAGCGAATGCTGCTGCCCTCGCCTTCCACCGCCGGACGATTCGCACAGCAGCCACTCGTGGCCGAGCAGCTCCTGCATGGTGATGCGCTGGTCCGGATTGACCGTCAGCAGCGAGCGCACCAAACTTTTCGCCCCTTCGCTCACACCCATCCAGATGCTCGAGCTGAGATCGAACGAACCACGCCGTATCTTGTCGGTGATGATTTCCATCTGCTTCGACGTCGAGGCAAGGTTGTCGTGACCGAAGAACTGGCGCGGCGTGAACGGTGCCTGCCCGCACAGCATCGTGTAGAGGATGACGCCGAGCGACCAGAGGTCGGTCGTTTCGAGCGAGTACGAGCTGTTGCCGGCCGTGCTCTTCTGTCCCGTGCTGCCGACGAGCACCTCGGGCGCCGCGTATCCGAGCGTACCGGCGGGCTGCGGTGCGTCGGTGCTGTCCAGCCGCTGGGCAAAGCCGAAATCGATCAGCCGCAGCTGGTCGGAGGACGACCGCTCGAGCATCACATTCTCCGGCTTCAGATCGCGATGGGCGTACCCTTGCCGGTGGATGTAGGCGACCGCATCGACCAGCTGGGAAAAGTAGCCCCGGACGCGCCCCTCGGTCAGCTGGTGCTGCTGCCGGTTGAGGTGCTGCAGCAGCTCGCCACCCTCCAGCAGCTCCAGCACGAGATAGATGTAGTTGGCGTCCTCCAGCAGCTCGACGAACCGCACCACGTGCGGGTGGCCCTGGCACTGGCGCAGCGCGTCCGCCTCGTGCCGCGCGAACGCGGCCGTGTGCGGATGGTTGAAGAGCACCTTGACGGCGAAGACACTGTTGCTGCGCAACCGCTGGCACTTGAGGCAGGTCGAGTAGGCGCCGGACCCGATGGACGGCGTGCTGGTCAGTTCGTACTTTCGGAAGAAGGGCGATTGCTGAAAGGGAACGCAAACGGTAGGCCGATTATGAAATGGAATTCTCTTTTTTTTTTTGGTAAAGAAACGACGAACAACCCTCCCTCTTACCTTGGACGCACTTCTCCTAATGTAACTCTCGAGCGGGCGCTTGTTGTGGATCGGGATGAACTTGTTCCGATCGGTGACGTTTTTGGTAAGGAGCTTCGGTGAAACGTAGGAATAACCTGATCGAAAACAGTTCACACAAAAGCACGTTAATTTCCGCTAGGGCTTGGGGGGAACCGGCAGCGCCCTACAATACCCACCTCTAAACAAACGATCTGCATTCTTTGGCGGTTCGCACGGCTTTTCCGTCACTTCCTGCTTGGTAAACTCCGAGCTGAAGTTGCGCGTGTCGCGATCGTTCTCCGCCAGCGGCGGGTACGGCGCCTCGATCTGCTTCCGCACCAGCCGGGACCAGTTGATCGACCGCAGGAACGGGTGCGACTTCAGCTCGGACGCATCGCCCTTGCCGCTGCCGAGCCGGCGCTTCGGATCCTTCACCAGCAGCCGGCGGATGAAGTCGGTCGCCTCGGGCGACAGGTTCTCCGGGATGATCGCTTCCGTTTCCGTGATGCGCCGGGCGATCTCGTTCTGGTCGGCGGTGAACGGGGACGCACCGGTGAGCAGCTCGAACGTTAGCACACCGACCGACCACCAGTCGACGGCAGAGTCGTGACCCTGCTGCGTCGGCTTCAGTATCTCGGGCGCCATATACTCGACCGTGCCGCAGAAGCTGTGCGCCCGCTCGTTCTCGTACACGAGCTCGCGCGAAAGCCCGAAGTCGGTCAGCACGATGTGCCCGTCCACGTCGACCAGAATGTTTTCCAGCTTAATATCACGATACACAATGCCCAGCTGTGACAGGAGGAGGAGGTTGGAACAGAGAGACAGAGAACGCAATTTTCGATTAGTATAAACAATCTTCCCGATCGCAACGGCAGGATTTACCTTATGCAGATGCTCGATGGCGACTATTATCTCGGCGATGTAGATCTGCACGGCCGGTTCGTCGAAATGCATTCGATTGCACAGCAGCGTAAACAGCTCGCCCCCGATCACGTAGTCCAAGATCAGGTACAGCTTGGAGTCGGTCTGGAAGGCGTAATGCATTGTGACCAGAAACGGAGCTTCCTGTATTGCTTCCAGCACCTGAGAAACGGCAAAAAAACGTAGCACATTAGTATCTTGTAGTGGATGTATTGGATGATTTAGCGCGTTCAACACCTACCTGTCGTTCCGTTCGCGTGTGTTCTGCTGTCTTTTTCTTCAAGCTTACGATGC
This sequence comes from Anopheles coluzzii, assembly GCF_943734685.1. Classification (NCBI taxonomy): domain Eukaryota; kingdom Metazoa; phylum Arthropoda; class Insecta; order Diptera; family Culicidae; genus Anopheles; species Anopheles coluzzii. Next base: position 103,453,906 of record NC_064670.1, on the reverse strand, counting down.
CCTTCTTCAGCACTTTCATGGCGTAGATTTTGTCCTTATCTACGCCAGTTAGTTTTTGCACCAAGTACACCGTGCCGTAAGCTGCATAGAAGATAAAGGGGAGAGGATTACTATGTAGTAGAACGTCGGTGGGATATTGTTTGCCGGCGAGCGGCATAACTTACCTCCAGTTCCAAGAACTTTTAGCAGCTCGAAATCCTCCAAACTGACTTTGTCTCTGTCGTTTAGTTGCACTGCAATCGGAATAGAAAAAAGACGTATTTTGTTAGTGATGGATAAAGTTGGCAAAAATTCGTAGACGAGAACGACCCGAGATTCCGAAAATTTCGCAACCGACTCCGGAAGGTAGGACCGCACATCATTATTCGAAGTTGTTTGAAATCGTCCAGAATAGTCCAGAGTTGTTCGGAATCGTCCGGAGTCGTTCGGAGTCATCCGGAGTCAGAGTCTTCCGGAGTCGCCCAGAGTAGTTCAAAGTCGTCCGGAATCGCCAGGAGTCTTTCGAATTCTGAGTCGTCTGGAGTCGCCTGGAGTCGTCCAGAATCGTCCAGAGACGTCAAGAGTCGTCCAGAGTCGTCCAGAATCGTCCGGAGTCGTCCGGATTTGTCCAAAGTCAGAGTCTTCCGGAGTCGCCCAGATTAGTTCGGAGTCTTCCGGAATCGCCAGGAGTCTTTCGAATTCGGAGGCGTCTGGAGTCATCAAGAGTCGTCTGGAGTCGTCTGGAGTTGTCTGGAGTCGTCTGGAGTCGTCTGGAGTCGTCTGGAGTCGTCTGGAGTCGTCTGGAGTCGTCTGGAGTCGTCTGGAGTCGGCTGGAGTCGTCTGGAGTCGTCTGGAGTCGTTCAGAATCGTCCGGAGTCGTTTGGAGTCCGTTTGGAGTCCGTTTGGAGACGGTTGACTCCAACAGACTCCGATTTCGGTCGTGTTATCGTGTTTGTGTCTACTTCGTAATCCTGTCTAATACAGACATACTAAAAACCATTAGTACCACGACACCAGATGTTCATCAGTCAAATGTATTCAAAAAGTTCATCAAATAAAACCTCAAATTATGCCCAAATTCCGGTAAAACCTACGACTTGTTGTGCCCGTCAACCTGGCGCGATAAACAATAGGAGAACCCGCTGTAACAAGAACTGGCGCAGCATTCCACAAGAGCTTGCGGTGCCCAAATGTACACGGTAACTTTTCCAGCATACCAGGCGCTTTTTTATGTTGTTACCCTCGAGAATGGTGTCACGACACAGATCGATCCCACCCCACACCAGCAAAAGCACATTCCATCGGATGGATCCATCCTAAAAAAACGGTGGTACGGAGTGATTGGGTCCCAACAACCCGCACCACCATCGAGTTCTGCTCAAATCTCTCTTGTAGTACCCATCCGGTTGGCCATTTTTTGTGCGAAAAGGTGGGCTTCCATCCCCTTCCCCCTTCCAACATATCTCAACCAAAAGGCACCACAACCATGCAGGATGGGAGAACGACGTGAGATTCTTCATGTAGTTTTTACTACTCCCCTCCACTTGTCACTTGTGCTTTTTGTGGGTGTGGGTGTGAGTAATGGTGGAAGATGTTGATGATGATGTTGATGATGAAGTTGATGGGTGACAGTACGCGAGAAGAGCGCGGTATGATTTGATGACCTACTTCTTGCGTTTGCGTACGTTTGATGCCACTAACAGTGGTGTGCGTGTGTGTATGAGTGTATCCGTGTTTGCATTAGTAGTGAGCGGCAATGTAATTGTAATAGTAGGCAATGCTGTTGCGCTACCACCTCAGCAGCCGTGGCCATCTGTGAGCGAACACACAACACGCCGTGTATGAAAACATTGAGTGTCTCTCTCTCTCCCAGCGCTTGTAGAAACCGGCGGAACAAGCAACACAGCTATGATTTAAATCCAGCAAAAATGGGAAAGATGCTTCAATTACTGTTTGGTCGATTAATGGACGAGATGGAGAAAATGAATATATATTCCCTTCCCTATTTCATAGCATAATTGAAATGTTTTGCCCAAACATGAGAAGAGAGAGAAAGAGAGAAAAAGAAAATCCCCGTTAGACCAGTGAGTTACACTTCCGTTAGTCGGGTGTATGTTGGGGGAGGTGGTATTTCCGAAGGCCGCGCGGTAAGCATGAAATAACGGAACCGCACCATCACAAGCGCGCGCTCACGGTTTTCTGTTATGTTGCCACCTTCCCCATCGAAGCATCCCCCCCAGTACTGTTGGGAGGGTTGGAGAGTTGTACTACGAACTGCTGGCATGCGCTCAAAGACAGAGAGAGAGCGCGAGAGCGAGAATGTATAAGTGTGTATTTGTGCCCGTGTACAATAGTGTTAGCGAGCGGTGAAATCTATCTTTACATAACTGCATCTCTCTTTTCATACCAACAAACACATACACACACACACACATTCACACCACCGGTTTGCCCTTCTCCAGATACACACACAAACAGTAGGCCGGAATGTTGGGCCTACTACCACCCCGGCTCCCCGTTTGCTAGTGAGGCCGTATAGTGAGAGTGACGAAGCGCCGGCACATTTCACTGGACTTCTTGTTTCTCTTTCGCCGCGTAACGCAAAAGTGAATGAGTGAATGCAAACTTCCACTAAGAAAAAAATAAAGAGAGAGAGAGAGAGAGAAAAAGCAGGAGAGAGAGTGAGCTGCAGTAGCAGCATGTTTGCGTTTATGTTGGTTGCAAACAAACAAAATGTAACACCTGTAGCATTCGCGTACAAAGCACGGATGTACGTACACTATTTGGGCGCTACTATTTTCATGTGTTCATGTGTGCGTGTGAGTTATTAGGGAAATTTCCATCCAGTGCTGTGGAGTGCACAAAATTTCCATTACACATCACACACTTCAACGCTCTCAGTGCAAATCTTCAACGTCGTCTCGAATAAATACAAACATGTTTGTCCTCATCAATGACGTACGTTTGTCATTAAACGAAGCGTTACTGTGTAACGCAAACACGTTACATTGCTTCAGGCGTTAACACAAGCTTAGCACCCTACCACTAATCTACCTAAGTTGAAGCAGAATACAAAAGAAGGCTTTTTTGGTTTAATTTGCACACCTCGATGCGCGATTTCAAGCGGAAAAATGGCGCAGTGACATACGACGACGACCCTCCTCCTCTCTCATTGTGTTTTATCTATTACTATTATTTTTTGTATGTCGATTTTCATTCGTCCCCTTTGCGGCTTGCTGCCGTGCGATGTTGTTTACCATTTTGCTTTGCCCGTACTTCAAGGTTTGTTTTGCTGTTTTTTTGGTGTGTGCTTTCGGTCTCATTCACTCACTCTCTTTCTCTCTCTAGCTCTCATTTCCTTACCACAACAATGCTGCTGGTAAGGCTTTGAAATGAACAGAAACCAAAAACAAAACAAAAAAAGCTCAAAAATGTGTGCGATAAGCATAAGGCTACACATGCGGTGGCTCCGTGTATTGGATTAAGTTTTTTGTCTGCGTTTTTATAGTTTAACAAACATTCCTTCAAGGGCATAGAAACAGGGCTTATACATTTACAAGTTCTTTGTTTTTCATTATTTTTTTTAATAGAAGAAAAATAAATAAAATCGCTGTACTGTAAATGTCATTTCACAATTCTGCCCTAAATAAGCATCAGGTCAGCATCAGTGTGCATCAGGTGGAGACGAAATGTACTTTCATTTTCATACACAAACACCTTCACAAACACAAAACGCTGCAAAAAAACGGAAAGTGAAAGTAGCAGGGAAGTAAACGAAGACTATCGTTACCAAATGCAGCTCTCGCTGTGAACAGGAGTGAACACTATTGTGTAGCATGATAAATTTAGCTCATTTATGATCCAATTCAAATCACCGAAAACGTCTGGGGAGCGTACACTTACTTCACTCACAGTCGCCATTTTCTCACCACAAATTTTTCCACCAAAACACATTTTGGTTGATGTTAGAGGCACAAGAGACGAAAACGTTGACATGATTTGTTCTCCTGCATCTTCTCTCCCTGTTTGATTTATTGCAATATTGCGCAAATATTATCCCATTGCAGATGATTCCAAACCCGGCGTCGTGTAACCAATACACACACACATAGGCACACCAGAGAGAGAGAGAGAGAGAGATGCACCAACAACATATCAATGTGGAATTCATTTTTGTGCGCAATACTTCTGCATTCGATAAAAACTCATCTTGGCCCGCACAAAACAAGTCGCACACACTCATAGAGAAGAGCTGTGGCTATAAAAGTTTCGCTTATTCAATAAAATTTATGATAAATAAAACAAATAGTCACTTTCAAAATGATTAACCATAACCATTTCTATACTTCTAATGCAGTGTAGCGTAATAAAATCCCTAAAAAACAACTCAAAAAACATTCACCCCAAAACTTCCACTCCGAGTGCTGCGCATCCCCATTCATCATTAACACACACACACACACTACTACAAAATCGCCACCATGACGGACTTACAATGTAGTACACTAACCCAATCCACCCACCCTGTGTCTACTACTTGCAAACTCAGCTACAGCTACCAACCAACACACATAGGCGGAAACCCTTCTGCGCAAAACCCGCTTTACTCGTGCGCGCCGCCGCCCGCGTTTGGTGTACGCAGCATTGTGCGCACGAGCAACCAAGATTCACGACGGGTGCAATAATACAGTACACGCAGCAGCAGCAGCAGCAGCAGGCAAACAGTGCAGTGAGTGCCACACATACACATAGACAAAGACGGGCACAGAGACACTCGCGTAAAGGTATTTTTCCACGCAAACACCAACCACAATTGTGCAAAACAAATGCACAACACACATGCAGTTGTGTGCAGTGCAGTGCAGGCTTTAAGTAAAGAAAAACGGAACCAACACATTTGCACAACGTCAGAGAGGCAAAGGCAAAGAAAAGACGTTTAAGACGCGGAACAGAAATGGCTGGATTTTGAGTTGTTGGACGAAGAGTATTCTTCAATAGTCGGGAATACAAGAAGTTGTATCCCCAAAAATAGAGCAAAATGTTAGGAACAATTCATTTAACATCACTTTACGCTAAAATACATGCTCGCAAGACTTTGCGGTTTCCTTATCATGGGGGTCATATCAGTTTACATTGCGCTGTGATGCGGTTTGATGTGTCTCAATCACGCTCAGTATTTACACTTTACAGTAGCGACGATGATAGGAACAACTTTCCATCCATAATATCCATCTATAACATTAGAAGTTTGGCTCTAGCAGAAGGGCCTGCAAAGTTGATGTTTAAACATTTAATCTTTTCATTCAAATATTTAGACGTTTGATAGCTAAAAGAAAAGTCGTTCATATCAGCAACTATCTCCGAAATTGCGACCTCGTTTACACCGGCTGCTTCTTATCATTCAGATATACCACATAGCACCCGATTGCGAATCACAAACAAAAAACAAAATGTTCTCCCAGCGCCAAACGTCTGAGTAGCTAGCTTTCTTTGTTGTCTGCGCGCTTTTCTTCCGAACGAATGATTGCAGACAACCCCAACCCTTTTCCAAAACACCCAAGGACGACAGACAATTTAATCTCGTCCCCAAAAGTCGAGACACGGGGGGGTCGAGAACATAAACCATAAACAGCCACTACTAACACAACCTGCTCTATGATGCTGATGGTCATGGTTTTTCCAACAACAAAGACTGCATCATTGGGGACTCATCTCCTCCTCCTCATCCTCCTTCCAGTGTAATGCATTTTTACAGACCAACTGATGTTTGGGGGCGGAGAAGCGCCAGCAATCACGTCGCCAATCAATAGTGCCACACACCACACCACCACTAGCGGCATCCCCCCAGGGTTCTTTGAAATTCCTGACCTGGGGAACGACAGAAACGGGAAAACTTTGTGTGTGTGTGTGTGTGTGTGTGTGTGTGTGTGTGTGTGTGTGTGTGTGTGTGTGTGTGTGCGCGCGCGTCTTCAACCCTTCCCGGGCCCCAAGAATCCCAAACACCGCCGACGAGACGGGTTTTTACTTGCACGTACGTCGTACGTACAAGTCGCACAAGAAAAGAGGACCTTCACGAAGGTCGTCTGAAAAATGGTGTGCGCCAGAGAGAAAGTTTTTATCGTGGGACGTGGGGAAAAAGAAATGCTACCACCACAACAAATATGGGGAAATGTGGTGGAGAAGTATGATGAGAGTGGTGCCGTGTGTCCTTCCGAATCGGTTGAAGGTTTGCGTTTTTCTTTATAAAATTGGGGACATTTATTTATGCTTGCTAGCGCAAACCCCTAAACTTCGTTGGTATTTATGGTAGTAGTTCGAAGAGAAGGAGAGAAGGGTAGCTCTCAAACCGTTTTGAAAATGAAGTTTGACACGCAAAGAGAAAATACTTCTTAATTAGGGCAGGCATATGGGCGCATGTTGTTTGTGTCACTGTTTGCCTCCTCAGTCTCGTCTCAATTATAAGGCATTTTGTTGACTTTTTTTTAAAGAATATTTATAATTTGATCGAAATCAAATCTCAAATCTGTTGTTCTATTCTTCCATGTTTTTACTGACAGTTAACAAGCAGAATTACAGTTTTACAATGAATGGATAAGCTTGATAAAGAACTCTAACGAAAAAGTTTATCACATACACCACAAATAAGGAAGCATTTGTGGTTTTATAAGTAGGAACAGTAGGAAATTGTGGGTTTTCACCCAACACTTAATGATTCCCAGCACATGCAGCTGGCGCAGCTTGTAACGGTCACTGACCGACCGGCCATCGGTTTGACCAAACTATGTTTGGGTTTGCTCAGGGTCAAGGTACAGCGGCGCGAAGCACGGTCGCTGCGTTTCCGTTCGCCATTGATTGGGAATAGGTTAAACATACTAATAACGTACGACACATTGGTGCACGATAGACATTGCAGGGGGGCAAACTACAACTAAATATATTTGCGTCGTCCAGACTTCATTGACTGGAGAGTACCAGATGTCATACCCACAAACGCACGAAAGTGTAGTCTAATGAGCCAAAAATAGGGCCCCCAAAATTGAGGAACAGTTCTCGATTGTTGAACGGATGTGTGTTATCTCAAAACGAAAAAAATAATTTTGAGAAATTGTTCATTTCACAAGGAAATTAGAAGGACAACGTTCATACAACAGTTAATTATAAACACCAAAAACAAAACGGTTTTCTCTTCGTCCATTCAATCACATAAGCTCATACTTGCACGTTGCATCCGTTGCAACAGTAAAACATGAACAACTTTGAAGCGAAAATTTAGCGACCAATGCAACTCGGACTTCTGCTAACAGCACAGAAGTAAGAGAACAGTTGCCTGCACGTTTGTCCATACATTGCCCACTGCCCACCATACCATACCATCGAAACAAATGTACGTTCCGGGGAAGTCGTGTTGACCTTTGGCCGACAAGCCGCCGGGGAGGGGTTGACAAAAATAACCTTACGACGAGAGCGGACGCCACGTGTGGGCCTTGGCAAGCGCACAAATACTGGAACATAACCTGGAACAGGGTAAAAAAAATACAACAACCTTTCTGTGCACAAACAAAACTGCAAAAAATGTAAAACAACAAACAAAATAACAAAACGTCCAGAGGAAAGCAGCCTACAGGCAATGGAACGAAGAAATGCAGCAAGCATGCAGCTCCATAGACGGAGAAAGAGAGAGAGAGAAAGAGAGACAGCAAGTATAGCAAACTGTATCCCATCATCATTACTCTATTCCTAAAAGATCATCAACCAACAAGCTACCAAGTTGAAGAACCCATCAAAGTAAGTCATGGGAAAACCCGCAAACAAACTCAGTCAAAGTGCGACCCGGAAATTGTAGATGGATTGTAATGGGGGGGCACCAAGTCACAGTGAACATAACTGTTTTACTTTTCTTCTAAGCACAGCCTGCTGCTGCGGTTGTGCACTTTCATTCTCAGAGGGGGGATCAGATTGATGTTTCTTCTTTTACATACACACTCTCTCTCTCTTGTACACGCTTTCCTACAGCTGAGGGATTGGGGAAGAAAAATAAAAAAACCAAAACAAGCACAGTCACTTGCTGACAGATGTATGTGTATGTTGTGGGTACGTCCCTATAGGCACAGCAACTGTGTGCAGTGGAGAAAAGCAAACGTTTGTGTCCACCACCCCACCAGAAGATCGGAAGATTGTGGGTAACATTCCCCCGATAGATGATGGTTGTTGTTTGTTTGTCTTCTTCTTCCCCATATTTCTGTCCCCCACCACGATAGTTAATGCGGTTTTTTGTTGTTTTCATTTGTGATGGATGCTGAGTGATGTTGAGTTACCGCACCAAACCAAATGGGGCGCAAAAGACCCATCATAACACACTCATTTTGTCCCGTTTTTTTAGCTATCTTCTACATTATTATCGTACCGGGGCATCAGGGTGCCTCCATCGGAATTTAATAATCAGTTTTATTCTTTACGATTTTTATAAGCTTAATCTAAAAAAAAACATCTTCAAAAGATTATAATCGATGTGTCTGAGTTCAATGCGCACTGTTCCGTTTGATTGAGAGTCTTTGATCAGATTGAAATTAAACATCACCAGTCAGGACCGTTTCCATGGTGCTGTTGGCAGGCGTGTGTAGCTTAAGAATATGCGCCGGCTCCGTACTAGCCTCAAATCTCGTCTGAACTCAAAAGAAGTATCGGGATTGACAAATAATTCTACAATACTAGATATTTAAGAGGACATAATCTGTCAGCAGACTTAACAAAGAGTTTTACTATTGAAAATATCGTTTGTAAAATTTACTACATTTAGTTTCATTCATGTACAGCTTTATATTTTTGTGATGTCCCTAACGAAATCATACAGCTCCCCAACATATTCACACACACACAACAAACAAGCACAAACCCCCTCTCAACACTTGCAAAAAAGGTGGTATGGTTTCATTTCGGTTCTGCGTTCCGAGCGCGCGGCTCTATTCGCGAAAGGAAAACGAGGTCAAAGTCAGTTTTTAATGCGCCAAGCCAAGGTAAACCTTAACGTATCCAACGTATGTGTGTGTGTGTGTGTGTATGTACGTGGCAAAGAGGGTAGAACAGCGAACAAGGCGGTCGTTTCATCAGCATACACCTCTCCGCCCCAATGCGCCTTCTCTCAACACACACATTGCTGACAAGTTGGATTTTTGAATGTTTTACCCCACCGTTTCCCTATTTTCATCCAATGAGTGACATACCGACGCAACGTATAGAAAGTGCTCCAATTGCGATGAATCACATCTTTTAAAATGAAGAAACTTCGTATTAAAAAATACAAAGATCGGGAAAGTATGCATGCTCAGGCGTACACAATTGATTCTAGCTGCTACTCAGGCTTACCTTTTGTGTTGATGGCCGATATTTTGATCATCTCCAGCTCGTCGATGTCGGCCTGCGTCTGCGTCACCGGACTGTCCTGCCGCTTGGACGCATCGGTACCGTTCTGTTGCTGCTGCTGCTGCTGCTCCTTATGTCTGGCGTGCTGAAGTTGCCGCTTCTCGTCATGCTCGTCCACATCGATCACCTCGTCCTGGATGATAACGTCATCATCATCGTCCTCCTCCTCCTCCTCCTCATCCTCCTCCACCGCCTGATGCTGACCATCCTCCTCCTCCTCCTCCTCATCTTCCACATCTTCTGCCTCCTCATCGTACTCCTGATCCTGCTCTTCGTACTCCTGATCCTGCTCCTCGTCCACCTCTTCCTGCTCCTCGTCCTCCAGATACTGCTGCTGTTCGTGTTCGTCGCCATCGGCCGCCTCCTCGTACTCCTCCTCCTCATCGCCCTGCATGCCACCCTCGAGCTCCTCCTGCCCCTCGTATTCGTTGTCCTCCTCCTCCCCTTCCAGGGCTTGCCCGGCACCGTCCTCCTCCTCCTCCTCCTCATCTTCCTCGTCATCCTCTTCTCCGTGCACCGAGGACGAGGTAGTATCGCATGCGCCCGCCACCGCTCGGCCGCCCTTCCTCTGGCGCCGTGACCAGCGCACCGAGGTTGAATTGACCACCGTCTGCATCTCCTCTTCATCATCCCCTTCCTCCTCGTCCTCCTCCTCATCCAACCGGATACCGTCGAGGGCTTCCAGGTAGCGATCCTCCTCCTCGTCCTGCTGTTCATCAACGCGCCGCTGCTGCTGCTCGTCATCGTCCTCGCCGCTCGTACCGTCCGAGTCGATGATCATGTGCGCTTCGCGGGCCTGCCGGTAGCCGGCGAGCTGCCGCTGCTGTCGCTGCCGCTTGCCCTGCTGCTGCATCCCGATGGTGGCGTCCGCCACCACATGCTCGATCAGCGTTGCGGGCGGGATCGATTCGGACAGCCCCTTGCGCATACCGTACCCGGACAGCAGCGAGGACATGGTGCTTTCGGCCGCCCGCTGATACAGCTCTTCGATGCGGCGCGATGCAGCCATCCTGCCACCACCACCAGTCGCTGCCTGGGCTGCCTTCCGGCGGGAACAACCCGCGCCACTGCTGCTCGGTTCCTCTGCGTACAGACGGATCTCGTGGGCGCGTGTTGCCGCTACCCGGCCACGGCTGATGCTGATGCCAGGATTGATCGCGGTCACACCTCCTCCTCCTCCACCGCCTACCCCTGCTCCGGCACGGGTACGATTGTTACGTCGCATAGCTGTGGTTGTTGCTGTTGTTGTTGCTGTTGTTGCTGAATGTTGTTCGGAGAGTGTTTTGCACCTCTATCAACACCAGTGCTGACTCGATTGTTCAAACTTCAAACACACACACACTTTTTGTTCCGTTTAGGGGGCTCTCTTCGCTCACTCAACACATACACACACACAGACGCACTCGAGGCACGTTTCCAATTATCCTCACAATGAAAACAACCGAAGGGAGAACAGCCACCCGCGCGCGCGCCCCGGCACCGTAACAAAGCGAAACAAACGAAGAAAAAAAATCCCTCCCAGGGGGCGGGGTGGCGCCTCGCACGATACCGCACCACGGGTTTGTCACGGGTGGTGAATTGTTTTCGTTTCTCTTATCACACCAGCCCACGGTGCGCACGGTGCAGGCATTTTATTTTCTTTCCCACCAAAAAAAAAAAGGCAAAAGGGGCTCCCCGTGAGGCTTGCTCCTTCTAGCAGAACAGAATCTCGGAGCTTGAAACCGTCGAAACGACACTTCTTCACACACAGCACACTTTTTTGACGTTGTTTCGTTGTTGCTTCTTGTTCTTCGCACACACGCACACGCTTCTAAGCAAGGATGCCGCCGGAATTAAGTGGGGGAAATAAAAACATACACTTTTGCTTTGATCTTCTTCCTCTTTTTGTACGGGGATGCGCGTGTTGTGTTGCAGCACTTCTTCACTTTACTGAACTGTGTGGGAAAATGAGAAACGATGGAAGAAAGAAAATGAAAAACCTTAAAACATGAACACCGCCACACTAGCAAACACACACACACACAAACCGGATGCAAATCAATAACGCAATCGATTAGATACACATACACTCAGGGGAACCAACGCCAGCAACGGCAAGCCCTAACCGCACATCCTCGCACACTGTGTGTGTCTCAGCTGTTTGTCACACTCGCGCAACACTGTTGGCATCCTTGTTTCGATGCGCTGTTGACGGGTGGAAAAATACGAATGGCTGTGTGCTGCTCACTAGCGACACCACACAAGTCACACAACGGTATACACTCACACACACGCACACAGCGTGCAGTCGGACTCGACTGTAAACGCAGTGGAGAAGCGCATATACATGCACACCAGCGTGTTACTTTACTGTCAACTGTCGACTCACACACACGCATACACTTGCAGGCACGCTCTCTGTCTCCGCCCGTACACACAGCTCGCAACTTCTTGGAGATGCTATGTGTGCTTGTGTGTGTGTGTGTGTCTGTTCGAATCGTAATGTGAGAAACGCATACACACACACACCCTTTACAAGATGCACCACACTACACCAGCGAGAAGTTACAAATGCAATTATGAAGAACAAATCTGTTTCCACTGAAAATCACACCACGTAGAGGGCCATCCATTTTCATCTGTCTCCGTTTCTTTACACACACACACACTCCCCTTCCGATTTGATAGCGCGCTTGAAGTGTTTTGCGGTGTGTTTATGGTAGTTTTTTCCCCCAATCCACACAAACTTACTCTCTCCCCCCCGTGTGTACGCTGGGAAGGTGCGCGCAACTACTCACACACCGCCAGTGACCGCCGACATTCGCGACAACTGCACAACGCTCGCCACAGGGCAAACACATTCACGGGGACACACGGCAAGCGAGAAGCTATAGCGAGACGGCCAAATAACGAAAAGGGCACAACACAGCACTCCGTGTAGAAACCCACAGTCGATCTCTCGCGCGCGCCTCAGCTTACTATGGTGCGAGTGTGCTGTGTGTGTGTGTGCGTTGCCTGTGGCGCCGCTAATCAAAACCTTCGTCCCCGTGCGATGGTATGGGTAAGCGAAAGCGTGTGCACGTTCCATCTCTTTCTCGCACGATCTCACACTCTCTCTCTCTCGCGCGCGCACTCCATCTCTATCCGGTTTGCTCCCATTTCGGGTGCGATTTTGAAGCGATTATTGGTCGCACTTGATTTCAACACCCAGCTAAATAAAATTACTAAAAAAAAAAACAAACGAACGGAGACGAAATGTGACAACCGTTCGCTGTATTTTTTGTGCAAACTCCGAATTATTTTTGAACATTAAAAGCAACCATCTTACAATTGTGGGGGGGAAGACTACACGTTCTCCCCGTGACACGTACGTATATTTATTGTACGCGGCGCAGCGGACACACACACACACACACACACAAGCGTGCCCGAGCGCGAACGAGAGATGGAAAACAGTATAGCCAACCGAAAGGGAGAAAATCCTCCCTTCTGGGGTGATGTGCGGCGATCTCTTGCGGGGTTTTGCTGCTCGCGAGACGACCGTGTATGTGTCCGTCCCCCTTTTTAGCGCGGCCCAATGCACCGATTTCGATATCCAAGGGAAGTAAAGAAATTGTGCGCGCGCGTGTGTGTATGTGTGTGAGAGAAAAGATATCTTTCTTATGCTACCACACAAATGATCACCGAGGGAAATGCAGATCACTTTTTTGGGGTGTTCTGCCATGCAAACGAAAATGAAGTAAAAAATGTATGTCGCTTCAACACAACTATACTGGAATATTCGTGTACTTGGAAAAACGTTGCTGTACTATTGTACAATGCAGTTCTTTTTTCCGTTCTAAGAAGACAAGCCAGTCAAAGGAGTACAATAAAATAATGTAAAAGTATAAAAATAGCCCCTCACTGTGTGTGTGTATTGCAAACCTCGCTTGTGAAAGGTTTCCTTTTTGTTGTCTCGTGACAATGTGGAAATTGGCCGCACTAAAACACACACACAGCCTGCTACTGTTCTCCTTCACACCTTCACTACCATTGCAGGGAATAATAGAAAAATCAATCCGCACGACAATCCAAGAAAGCAAAGAAGTTCTGCCAGTTTTTGCTGGAATGTAAGTTTCCTTTCGACGGGAGCGAAGCTTTACTTTCCGCAGCAGCAACACGGCCCCACGGTGTGTCCTTAGCGCTGCTAATACACAACACAGCCACACACAGCACACGGCACAAGAAAAGCCCAATTCTCGTTGATAAATTCTTACGCACCACCATTGGGCGGCACACACACAAACACACTCACATTCACACACGGTACAATTTCCTGCATACATAAACAAACACAGAAAGTCACACAACAGAACGGGGCAGCAGCAAATCCAAAACCCGGGGGGGAAGAAAAAGAAAGTTCGCACTTCTTTTCTGCGGTTGCTAGGTCGATGAAGGATTTTCAATCATGGCGTAGAGCGTGAGTGAGTGTGTGTGTGCTGCTGCTGCTTTACCTGCCCTCTGAAAACACAACACACAGCAACACAGCAGAAAACAACACACAAGAGACGGGGGGCTCTTAACACCACAACTCTTTACCTCTCTCGCACTGTGTCGCACACCGCGAGTTACTTTTTTCTTTTCTTTTCTTGTCTTGCACGATTTACACTGGTGGTGTGTATAGAAATCCGATTTGCGATTAGCTTCCTTGAAATATGTTGGAAACGCTAGCGCTTCTGATATATGCACCGTCCGATTTTCACGCTTCCACACACGTCCGTTCGCGCTCACGCACTTACGTACACAAGCGCACACGCGAAACAGTTCTGCCAAAGAAAATCGGCTGCCCGTTCACCCGCTGACTGTTCGCGACCGCACAGTGGTCGGCTCGCGGTCGAAATCTGCCGACGGGAAGTAAAATTTGGAGTGACTAATTTTTTAGCTTATGTTTTATGTTAATATTGCAGATGAAACTGTCCTATTTTTGTAAAATTTCAATATTAAATTTGGCATAGAAATGACATGGAATTTGTGGGCGCTGCCGAAACGCTCGTTAACATGCTACAGGGCAGAGTTCAGGTGGTAGTCTACTAGGTGGACTAACGAGACTAGGCGGACTAACTAGACTAGGCGGACATTTTTGTTTATATTTTGAATTTACTATGTTTTCCATACATAACTTAAAGACATGCTTCTGTCTAACTTCCAAGTGATTCTATTCGATCTTGCACGAACCATCTCGTTTGTTATACAGGTGCCAGAAGAGCCCGATCCATGTACATATTCCCCTATGCCAGCGATCGGCAAAGTTTGCCAATCACTACCTTATGCCAAACAGAGAGAACAACACATCAACAAATGTCCCCTGGGTCAAAGTGCTAGAACGTTGCTTGTTTGTCATAATTTGGTTGATTTCGTTGAAATTTTGCCGGAAGAATTTGTTTCCTGTCTGGCGTCTAGACGAGTAGAGCATTCACAGCATTGTTGAGAGCAGGTTTTAAGTTTATCGTAGCACAGTTGCACAGAGCTTGTTGACATTCCTAGTAACGATCTAGGCATTAGAAATCAGACCGTTGCCAGGCTCACAGATCAAAGCAATCGTTTGGCACGGAAAATAAGCGTAGAATGCAAAGGATTCGAAATGTTGCGAAAGCTACTTCGCCGTATATTTTGTCCGTGTTCGCGAAAGCCATCAAAGGAAAGTGAAGAGCACGAGACACCGGAAAAGGCGACCGTTCAAGTGCTCGTTGTAGGAACATCGACGGTTGATGGAAAGAAACGACCTGTTTCAAGGTATGCTGACTGAAAGAAGCAATACTGTTTTGCCATTTCTTACCATACAAGTGATTTGTATACTGTTTCATGAAACGTTCCAGAAATATCGACATACCGGCACCGCGCTGGAGCATTGTTGGGTCTCACACTGAGCGGGAGATGAAGATGCTTACTTCCAGAACATTGCATGAAATAGAAACCAAAGGTATCTTTTTTGTGACTAATGGGATACTTTCGATTCACAACACTTATCATCCTTCCATCGGGTATGATTGCAGCTGTTACGAGGAAGAACAAATCTCGCCGACGTGCGTACGAACCGGGCGATGTAGGAGGAATGCGAATGGTACAAGTGCAGCCACCCCAATCAAACAAGAACGCGACCAACAATGCGTCTACTACCATCACCCCGAAGGACGACCATCATACGTGGGACGATCACAGCGCCAACGATAATGTGGGGCTCGACAAACTGGAGGGCATTCCATAAACTGCAATGTTTTTATCTTAGCCATTTTCCATCTTATCAGTTCCTTTGCATTTAAAAACATCAACTTAAAACACCAAGAGCGTTTTTAAATCGTTTGTAAATCGACATACGAAAGCAGGTTTCCAAAATGGGGGTTCGCTTGAACGACGATTTTGAATTTCCACCTCCGAAGCTGTCAACGGGTAGCTGTCAAAACACAATCAACCCGAACTGTCACCGTAAGAGGCGCGCTGTCACAACAAACCCTCCGAATAATAAACAACAAAACACGTGCGTGCGGTGTGTGGTTTCCTCCCTGGCTGCATGTAGGAATTTGCACTAAAACACGTAAAAAAATGGTCACAGATAAAGCGGACGGGGCGTGCCAGCTGCACGATGTGAGGTTTTATAACTTACTGCCCCGTGCCATCGTTTGCTCATCGTTCGGACAGTCGTCTCGGAAGCTAGCACTGGCCAGGTAAGCACCGCATGGTAACCATCCCCCTCCCCGTCCAACGCGGCCTAAACTTATCGAAACACGGGTGCATTTTCGCTCGAACAGGGACGATGGCACGATCGAGGTGTGGAACATGGCGTACGCGCCCTTTCTGGAGAAAACGATCCCCGGCGGCGAGGGTGTCTCGATCGAGGGGCTGGCCTGGGCCGGCCAGCGTCTGTTCAGCGTCAGCCTCGCCGGCACGCTGATCGAGTGGGATCTGAGCAAGATACCGTGCGTGAAGCAGTCGATCCTGGTG
This sequence comes from Anopheles coluzzii, assembly GCF_943734685.1. Lineage (NCBI taxonomy): Eukaryota > Metazoa > Arthropoda > Insecta > Diptera > Culicidae > Anopheles > Anopheles coluzzii. The sequence goes on along the minus strand of NC_064670.1, from coordinate 103,437,550 downwards.
ACGGGCAATGCGGCCTGGTGCGTCGACGTCAGCAAGGACGAGCGGCTGCTGGCGGTCGGCACCGAGGGCGGCTACATCAACGTGTACCGGCTGGACAACGAGGAGCTGGCGTACGAGCGAATCCTGGACAAGCAGGAGGGCCGCATCGTGTGCTGCAACTTTGACTGGACGGGCAACTTCCTCGTGACCGGGTCGACCGATGCCGTGCGCGTGTGGGACGTGCGCAATGGTCACGCCGTGCACAAGATGACGACCGGCCGCGCCCACAACAAGCAGGAAACGACGGTATGGGCGGTGCTGGTGCTGAAGGACTTCACCATCCTGTCGGCCGATTCGCGCGGCAAGCTGGTCGTGTACGACGGGCAGATGGGCACGGTGCTGGAGCAGCACCTGGTCTCGACCGCCGATCTGCTCTGCCTGGCGCTGAACGAGGAGAAGAACATCGTGTTCGTGGGCGGCGTGGAACCAATCATACGCGTGTTCGACCGGGCGGACAGCGGTGGCAGCGTGCGGACGGATAAACTGTTCGTCCGATCGCACAACCGGCGCGGCCACACGCACGACATCAAAACGTTGGCCACCTACGGGCGGTACCTGTTCTCCGGCGGCATCGATGGGTCGCTGCTCGTCACGTCCTCGCCACCGTTCACGCTCGATACGCACTTTCCGCTGCTGCCGGGGCCGGCCTCCATGGTGGCGGCCGACAGCCGGTTGGTGCTGCTGAAGTACGTCAACTATCTGGAGGTGTGGACGCTCGGGCCGGCCAACGCACCGGCGCCGGCCCTCGGCGGCAACAAGGTGCTGCAGATACGCAGCAAAAACGACGACCAAATACTGGCCGCGGCAATTGCACCGAACGGTCGCTGGATAGTGTACTCGACCGAGCACATTGTCCGGTTGCTGCGGTACGACTACAACCGCAAGGAACCGGTCAATTCGCGCCTGGTGCGGGTACGCAACACGCCCGAACATTTCGCCGTCTGCTATCGGGCGCAGTTTACGGCCGACTCCAAGGGCCTGTTCCTGTACGATCGTACCGGCGGCGGTACGATCAACTTCTTCAGCTGTGCCGCCGCCGACGACAGTGAAGAGTGGGACCACAAGCAATCGATCGATGCCGGCCGGTGGCTGTCCGAGATGGTCACCCTGTCAGCCGTGTCCCAGTGCAGCCGGTACCTGGTGTGTGCCGATCTGGCCAGCTCGATCGTCGTGTTCGAGCGGACGGCTGCCAAGTGGAAGCGTTCGATTTCGCTGCCCCGCTACAAGCTACCACCGACGGCACTGGCCCTCCAGCCGGGCAGGACGCGGGTAGCGGTGGCCTTCTCCGACCACAAGCTGTTTGTGTACGATTTCGACCAGTTTGCGTTCGTGTTTTCGACGTACCTGCGGTTGCCGGCCGGCACAGACCCGAACCATCCGATCAGTGGGATTGCGTTCGATCCACGCCACGAATCGGCCATGGTGCTGCAGAACGGTTCGAAGATAGTGACACTTCGCTTCGGGCCGGACATTGAGGAGGAGGTGCTGCAGCAGGAGGAAACCAGTCGGGCCAAGAAATGGCGCCCGGTCGCGAACGGCAGCGAGCAGCAGGACGGCGAGGGTAGTCTAACGAAGTGCAAGCTGCGCATGGTACGCGACGCACCGCGGCTGGTATCGATCGAGTGGCTGGGCGAGAGCGAGCTGGTAGCGATCCAGGCCAATGCGCTCTCGATGGTCGAACATTTGCCGGCTGCGTTCCGCATCAAGCGGTACGGCAAGACGTAAATATGTACGCGTGTACGGAACTGGGGGGGAAAACAAGCATTACAATAAAACCTCTTCTACATTAAATCGATCGTTTTTTTTTTCTCTCGGATTTCGTGACAACAAGCTCGGGCTGTGTAGGGATAGATTGTTTGGAATTTTTGGTTTTATTTTCTTCTCCTCGTTCGGGGTGTCACAGTTCCAGCACATGCTCACACAAACACACACACGCATACACGCTCTCGCTCAACATACACATTTTCACTCACACATCTCTCTCTCTATAGTGGTAAGCTTCCCCGTGATCCTCATCACCAAAGGTCCTTCTGTACGTACTGTGTGTGTATGCCTGGGGGAGTTAGTTATTGTTCATTTCTCTCTTATTCTATTGTGTATAGTGGGGGGAGGCTTTTTTGCTTATATGATTTGTGTTTGCTTTCGTGTGTCTTCTTTTCTGTGTATTTAGTAACTATTTCGATGCACAGTTGGGTGTGGTTGGGTTCATGCAGCACTGATGCAATTTGCGCATTAGCTGAATAAGCTTCCGTCTTCGTGTCTTGGTTTTACTGGTTACACTTACTTTTTCTTTCCAAGCCTTCCTCCATTTTCGATTACAATAGCATTGTTTGAATTACATTCTGTTCCTGCCTCTCTCTTCACAATCGTTTATCTACGCTTCTTTCGTACTAAATGTGGAAAGATGTCTTGCTTACATCGTGGTGCTCGGCGGCCCTCAAGTCAAGTTTTGCACTTATTTTCCTCCCTCCATACACAGTGCTACACACCACCACTGTGGTGAGAGAGTGTCTGTCCGGGTGGCGTACAGGGTAGTCCTTGCGATACAGTAGTAACGATAACAATAGAGAAAACGCATCAAACCATTTTCCTTTAATTGGGTTAGCCAGTAACGAGGATTTTACTGTCGAATAACTAACACAATGCCAATATCGACGGGGAGGATGATAAAAGCACGCGCACGACAGCAGCAATTGTGTTGATTGTTTTTTAAGTCATTGTTAGTACTCGAGAATTTGCTAAACGTGTTTGTCGTACAGGAAAAATTTTCTCTACAAAAAGGCAATTTTTCATAGCCCGGGGGGGAGGAGGTTCTTCTCACACCGCTCCGTTACCCCCGTTAACAAATTACACAATCATCCGAATAGTCTTTTTGTTGTTGTCTATAATTCGCAATAGGTTACCAATCTGAACTAAACTAACGTTAACGCACGAGTTAATCTCTTCTAGGGATTAGTGATAATACAATTTTGCGATCGAATCTGCTACCGGTCGATTCAAATATTTTTCTTTTTTTTTTTTGCTAAATTACTCGTACTCGTGGTTTCGTTCTGGCTGATCAATTGCCACCCGGGGGTGAGCGAATGCGTTTCGCCGTTAAAACGTGTACAAACGGAAAAATCAAAGACAATATTAGCTAGGAAATGAAATCGATCCTTAAAAAAGAGAAGGAAACACATTCAACGTGCGCGTGGCGTTGCTGTAATTTATGGATTTCCCTTTGTCTAGAGCGAATTTGCGTGTTAATGTTTAATATGCTCCTCATTTTGTGCCTCTTTTCGAATGCTATTTGTTCCTTTTTTGTTTTGCTTGTTTAAATAATGTTCGCTGTTACACTATATTCCGATAATACATTTGGTGAAGGTTTATGATCACTATTACAATTTTTAAAGTATCTAATGTGTATTGCTGTTGTTGTTGTGTGTGTGTGTGTGTGTGTGTGTGTGTGTGTGTTTGTGTTATGTTCTATAGATTCTCAAAAGACTTACGCGATAACAACAAATTTTCTTCACTTTCCATTGTTTTGTTTTTCTGCTTGGATATTTCAGTATTTTCAGTTGTTTGTTCTGTTTGCATGATTCAATTGCCACACGGGGCAGCTATATGCTGCTGTTCTCGCTTTGTAAAATAGTATAGAACACATCTGAATTCGTGGTAGCCAGCAGTGTATTGGTAAAGTGTACATTTTTGTTTTCGATATATTGTGATTTCGTTCATTGCGTTTTGTTCGTTCGTTCGTTTCTGCTGTGAATGATAACGATGAAACAAACAAACCCGACATTTAGTTTTTTTCCGGCCATACGACAAACGATACTAATGATAGAGTTAAAACATTAACTAATGTTTAACCACAACCGGTGTTTCGTGCGCGCTCGATGCGCACTGCCAGATTTGCGCTGTACCGTGGGTGCATCCGCCACTGCACGCATGATAAGGTTTTGTGCTCTCTAACAACTTTTGCGTTCGAATGCGTTTTAACGGTGGTGGTCGTGTGTGTGTGTGTATATGTCTTGTGTACGTGGTGCTTTTCAATGGGAAAATAACTGAAACAATCTCTTCTCTATCCATGGGCTCTACTATCCTTAACTAAACAATGTTCTAGCATCCTACTATCCTTCTCTCTCTCTCTTTTTCTCTCTTTTCAACTGCTTTTGTCGCTCGTCTTCCTTCGTCCTCGTTTGAAGTAGCTAATGTCCCGGTAGAAGAACTGTGCCTTGCCTACTAAAGTTTGATGTGAGCGCTTTTCCGCCCGCAACTAGTCGTTTTCTCACTTCCGGTTGTTTTTTTGTTTTCTTATCACACGTTACACGCTTATTTACTTCTTTTGTTTGCTATCATCAACTGTCACTGTTTGCACCTTGCACCGCCCGTTTCAAACACTACCATTCTTCCCGTCTCCCACAAGCCCGCTCACAATTCTTCATACATATACAATTTATAAAGGGTGTGCGCGGTAGTAAATGGGGGTGTGCTACCCCCCACCACCATCGCACACTTTCGTTTTAATTATAAGTTTTATCAAGATACACTTAAATGCCTAGGATAGATAGTTTCATACGGTTTTGTTCGATTTAAATTAAACTAAAAAAACACACGTAATCTTTGTTTATCTCATTGTGCGCGCTCGCTTCTTCTCCCTCCTTGCCCTGTCCCTACAGAACACACGCATCGAGAACCCCCCGCAATGCGTGCGCGTGGAATTAGCCTACAACACTAATAACGCATAGAAAAGTAAGCATTCGCGCGTCATCTTATACTTCGTAGTGTGATGCAGTGGTGCTAAACAAAAAACAAACAAACAAAACTTACACGATATCTAACAAAACAGCGCCAGTAGCAGTAAAAAGCGTAAGATTCGCTTCAAACACACTCTAAAAACACAAAACAAATTCTTGAGTAGAAGGGTTGCAAAGTAGGATTTCGGTTTCATAATTAAAATTTCACTAGTTTTAGAATGAGTTTGGAAAGGACAAAAAGAAAGAGAGACAGATAATCCTCAAAATAATCTCAAACAAAAAATGAAAGTAGTTTGTTCTAGGCTAATATGCTGTTGTCTGTGAGTGTGTTTTATGTGTTTGCAGAAAAAAGTATGCTGTATAAGTAGAAGCGGATACCGTGTCCTTCCCTAAAACACTGGAAGTGGCCGAAAACAAATATGCTTCCTCACTACCCCCACTTGAAAAGCACTTGCGACTACACACGCGTGTTTTTTCCTGTTTTCACGAGCCTGCCTTTCATTACGGTTCTCCGTTGGATCGTTTGAAGTGCCAAACAAAGATCCGTATAGTTATGATAATAGTAGTAGTAGTAGTAGTAGTAGTAGCTTTAGCGATAGTATTAGTAACAGGGGGAGGAGGAATCGTGCAATCGGCCAACCGCACGCTTTTCTCCCTCCTCTCCTTCTTTGCGCTTTTGGTATCACTGATGCAGTCTCGGGTGCGTTTGATGCGCGGGGCGCGTGCTTCTTTCATTTTTTTTTGTTTTTGTTTAGGCTGCGAGCAGATTTCGAATGTTTTTCGGCGTGTTGTCCTCGTTCAGGTGTTTCGTGGTGTAGCGGAGCGCGTTCAGCAGCGGTTCCGCCTTGACGGCCGGCTGTGCCTGCAGCAACCGGACGCAGCCCTTCACGTCGACGTGGGCGCCCCGCGCGAACGCACCGACCGGGTGGACGTGATCGTACAGTATCACCAGGCCGACCATTACTCGCAGCAGCAGCAGGTGCGTTTCTTCCCGCTCGATCTGTGCCAACAGTTTGCTGTAAGGAACCAGACAAGGAAGGAGATTAATTGTAAGCTCCATTGAAGATGGGAACTGGTGATGGGAACAATGAAGTTTTGGCCGAAATCGTTACCCACTAGTTCCGTTTTTTTGTGGAATTGATTATTCGGAGTAGGACCGGAGTCAGTTTCCGAAATCTTTTCCGGAACTCAGAACAGACTCAGGAACCGGTCCCGGAATCGATTCCGGAATTGGCTCCGGAATCGTTAATGAATTCGGAACTGGAATCGGCTCCGGAGTCGGAATCGGTTCCGGAATTGATTCCAAAAACGGAAGTTTTGGTCGGAATCGATTCCGACTTGGTCCAAATTTTTCTGGAACCAATTCCGGATAGTAGTTCCGGAGTCATTTTCCGGAATCGGCTCTTGAATCGGCTCCGGAATCGGTTTCGGATCTTCGACCAGTCCAGAATCGAATCTGGATTCGAAATCGACTCCGGAATCGGAAAAGATTCGGAATCAACTCCGGAATCGAAATCGGCTTCAGAATCGGCTACGGAATCGGAGTCGGTTCCGCAATCAGAATCGCCTCCGGAATCAAGTTCGTATCGGTATCTACATGAGAATAGGCGTTTGGGTCTTATGCACCTACTATTGTATCGATAGCCGCAAAGAACCCAAATTTACTTGTAAACGATCCATTCTCAGTAGATTTCGAAGCCGACTCCGATTCCGGAATCGGTTCCAGAATAGAATCAACTCCGAAATCGTTTCCGGTACCGGAATTGGAGTAAGTTTCGGAATCGGAATCGGTTCCGGAATTGATTCCAAAAACGGAAAAACGGAAAAAACGAAAGTTCCGATTCCGAGCTCCCACCACTAATAAGAACCAAAGAAAAAAGGGGAACACTGCTTACGGATTCTCGAGCATCCGGAGGCAAACTTTCGCCATCGTGCCGAGCGTTTCGGTCGTGTTGTCGACGTTGTCGGAATTGTCCTGCACGAACTTGGACGTCGCTTCGCTGAGCACCTTCAGCATTGGGGTTGCGTGCGCATAAAACAGTGACATCCGGTTCGCCAGCTCGGTACTGATGATCATCTCGTTCGTCTGGTCGAGCCGCTGCCGGCTGGCGATGCGTCTGTAGTAGCTGAAATCGTTCTGTATCGCAGGCGTTTTCATCTAGCAAACGAAGAATGGGAGAAGCGTTAGTGCATTCTAGCACGTCCTTCTGCTGTACTTTCTAGCAGCAGCATTCATCATTACCTTGTATTCGTCAAATTTGAGCACAAACTCCAGTATCTCGGCCAGCTGCTTCACCAGTGCCTGCTGCGTTTCCAGGTGCTGCGTTGGGTTGAGCCGGCCGCCCACCAGCTGTCCCAGCAGCTTCGGCACGATCCGTTCCAGCTCGAGGGAGTGTTCGTAGCAGCGCTTCAGCTTCTCCACCAGCGGTATCACAATGTTCCACGCCTTCTCCTGGCATTCGGGCGAGGGGTCCGCAATCGCTTCCCGGATTTCCTTACCGGCGCCCTGTAAATAAAGAAAACGAAAAAAAAAAACGGAAATAAATAGCCAATTCTATAGACTTTTAAAGACGATTCAGAACACTCAAAATCACGCCACTGAACACAAGAAGCGTTTCGTGTGTATGTGATTTCGCGCAAATCGCGTGCTCGAGAATTGAGAACAACTTTCCCTAGAAGGATTGGCGCCACCGCAAAGAACGGCATGATAATACGAATGGTATGAACGAAATCAAAACGTCAGTGGCGGCCCACTTGCTTCGAGGTTTTTTGTTGGAACATAATTGCTATCCGTGGCTTTCCGCCCGACCAGTGACAAACGATCGCGTGCAGCCTTTGGGAGGAACGCTTGTCCGTTTAAAAGCGTTGGAAAAATTGAAATTAAATCCACAAAAAAACCCTTGGCTGAAGATCGCCTCCAAAAACCGCAAACTGCCCACTCGCATGTGGTTTAATGTATCGTTTTCTCTCCAGTAGGTTGGTCACTACAGTGTCCATCCATATCGACAAGAAACGAAGCTGTGAGCGGACTAAGGGGCAAATCATCCGTTCCGTACCGATCACTTTTGCCAAAAAAGGTAATGCTGTCGCGTTAGCCCGAGTAATGATGATGCAAAGCGCCATCGATCGATCGCCTTCAGTGTGTGGCGCTGTGCCTTCGCGATGTATGCTATGCTGTGAAGCTCTCAGTCTCATTTACATCCACAACAAAATCCGAAAAAGTAACGTCCCCTCATTTATTTTCGTATTTGGATTTCGAAGACATGATGTGTGGGATTTGTGTGGGATTTGTCTAAGCGCGGCTTATGAAACAATGTTCGAAAAACATTCTTCTCGTCAATTCAGTACAGAAAAAACCCTCCTTGGAGGGCGCCATAAGACTCCAACCAGTCCACTAACCTTGACTTTAATCGCTTACAATGCGCGCGCTCTACCATACGCCTTTCGAGCCGTTTGTGTCTCTTATCATTTCACCTCCTCCTCCTACTCCTACTCCTACTCCTGCTCCACGTTCGAGTTGATTCAGTTTACACCAAAAAGCCCTAGCAATACAGTTCGCGGTCGGGCCCTGGAGAGTTGCGAACTTGGATCAACACCATATCACCACCCTTGTCATGTCCATCAACCCCCCCCCCCCCATTTCCTCCCCATCCCATCCGACAGGGCGGTAGCCAATGCGACGGTAGGGAGAAAAGATGACGCGTGCGGACGTCTCGCGGACGTTTCCTATTTCCCTTCACACACACACACACACACATCCGGTGGTGCGCCCCAGGAGGTTGATGCGTTGATGATGGGAGATGGGGGAGGAGATTGGCAAGCCAATGCCTTTTTCGGGGACAGATAACACAGTGGAGTGGTGGGGTTTGTAGAAGTGCGCTTTATTGTGCGCACAGCACGCAAATGTGTCTGCTGGGGGTGTCGTATCTCGTGCGTTTATTATTCGTTTTAACCCTCGAAAATGGCTGTATCCCGTTGGTTTGATAAGTATAAGCAAGCGTTTGGTACAAAAACACATGGCATTAGATATCATTTTAGTCATTCTAAGATAGTCGAGTCACCGAAGGGTTAATAGACAAATCAAGCTACACGTACAGCAATGGGGTAAATGGGCAATAAGCTTCTGCTGGTACTGGTACTGCTGTGCAGGCCGCCACACCACTTCATTCACAATGGTTTGTTTTTCCGCTGCCGTCATAATGTTGGCGCATAAATTATCGCCAGCCCTGTCCGCGGCCCGCTACCATCATTCGGGGGGCGACTCATTCGCCGTGTCTAAACAACATGATTTTGGAACTTACGCGGCAAAAGGGAAGAGGTGGATACCGGATGAATCATTATTGGTGTTTGTCTTCGACTTCTCTCTTTTATTAGCGAATGTATACGCAAAACTACACCGTATTACACGCTGGCGCACGCGGATGGCGATCATCAGAATGTTTGCTCAATCGATTCGTTCATACAAGCAGAAGATAAACACACACGCTCGGGATCGTAAAATCGATCGACTTTGGTTTGCTTTTTGCGCTCCATTTTAGAGCCATTCTTACGATAAAAAGGTAAAATATTATTCAGGCTTATCCCATTTTTTTTTCTTTGGCTCAACAACCGATGTCGCTCAAGGCCTGCCTGTACCCACTTGTGGGCTTGGCTTTCAGTGACTAATTGATTCCCCCCCCATAGCAGGATAGTCAGTCCTACGTATAGCGGCGCGGTCTATTTGGGGATTGAACCCATGACGGGCATGTTGTTAAGTCGTACGAGTTGACGACTGTATTACGAGACCGGCTTATCCCATACATAGGATTTAATTGTTCAGCTACTTTCTTCTCATTGGAATCCAACAGTTTTGGCTCAATTTGAGTATGAGAACATTAACAAAGTGAAATTAAAATCCATCTCTAACACGATCGAGCTTTAAAATTGTTCACCAAATCGACACTCCATCGGCACTCCATCCAAAACGGAAAAAGGAGCAAGAGTTCTTCCTCTTAAACCCTCCACGATAAGACAGAAAATGCTCAAAATGCTTTCGCTCGAGGCTAAACCCATTTACGGACGACAGGGTTCGTTTTTTCTCTTTCTTCGCGTGACGTGACCGGGAAAGAAATGCTTCAACGTGCACACAGCAAGAGAAGTGGTGGCGTTGTCCTTACAACGAAGGGGGCCAAACAGCAAATAAGTCCAACGTTTCATTCGCACCTTTGCACAAGCCAGAGAACGGGTCCCCCTCCCCCCATTCGTATGTTAAAGTTGTTTGACATCTTGAAGACTTTTTTTGACTTCATTTTCCCTTCTTCGTGCCACCAACCCGAGATGAGATGCAATCAAGCAGTTAATAGGCCACAACTCTACCCGGCTCACCTGCTCGACGATGATGATGATGGGCGGCTGTTTTCTTCTTAATTCTATTTACCACCACCACCGGGGAAGAGAACTCCAAAACGTCGCGGAGAACTCCAAGTGTCGTCGCTACCGAGTTTTTCTTCTCCCCAGGCGCTAATGGCAATTTCACATTAATTCACGCCAAATTAATGAAATAATGATCGTGCCCTCATACACACTCTGTCTCTCACTTCATGGAGTGTGGTTGGAAGTGAGTGTGAAATGAAGGTTTAAAGTATCGTCTCGTTTGCTTCAGAACAGGGACTAGCTTACAACGGCAACTTCTCTTCAAAAGAACGAACGGCCTCCTCTTCGCCAACGGTTCAAAAGGCTTTTGTGCAAGCTGGACAATGCACGCGCACTGCAATACTGCGACAGTGACAGTCCAAACTAGCACCCGCATTGGTTGTAATTGTGCAACAACCTTTACACACGCAAAAAAAGCACCCAGATCCTGTGCACGTGTACACGTTCACGAGCTCATTCATTACGAATTTCTGCCTGCGTTTCTGTTGCGCCAGCGGGACCGGTGGTGTGGAATGCATTCTCGAGAGGTTATTGCACTTTATTACGCTCGGTGTCTCGCGAAGCAGAACAATAAAAGGACGAGAGAATATTCGTATCCTTTTAATCGTCTTTCGAGTGTAAGGTGTGAAAAACGCACCAGTATCAGCTGGTACATTGCTGCGCTGGTAGTGTGTGTGTGTAACCGAGAGAAAACGTGGGCCCTCTTCACAAACCAAGCTTACACATCATTCCACATTTTCCAGGTGATAAAGCGTCCGCTCTAGTGATGTGCTCTCTAGAGCGTATCCACGACTCCGATCCAACTCTGCCTATTGTCAGTCTGATTCCGATACCGGCGAAATGGGAACCACTAGTTCCGCCCGGAGTCGGAGTCGTCGGGAGTCGTAGTCGTATGGGACGGAGTCTTTTGGAGTCGTCCGGAGACTTTTGGAGAGTTTTGGAGTATTTTGGAGTCTTTTGGAATTTTTTGGAGTTTTTGGAGTTTTTTGGAGTCTTTTGGAGTCTTTTGGAGTCTTTTGGAGTCATCCACAGTTGTTCGAAGTCGTCCTTAGTCAACCGGAATTAGAGTCGGTTGAAGTTAACTGGAGCCGTCTGGTAATCAGGTATTTATTTTGTTGTGTTTTTTCAGTGTTTTTTTGTGCGTCCTCTTCGTATACCTTTGTTACGAAGTTGGTCTCTGGACGACTCTGGACGACTTCGCAGAATTCCGGACGACTCCGAAAGACTCCGACCCGGACATCTATGATTCCGGATGACTACGACACCGGACGACTTCGAAAGACTACGACTCCGGATGACTACGACAGCGATGACTACGACTACGACTCTGGACAACTCCGACTCCAGTCAACTCCAACTCCGGATAATGCTGTGCGGGCCTACCTTCCAGATTTGGTTCCGAAATAGTCAGATTCGGATCGGAGTCGACTCCGGATGTTTGCCAAACTTTACCCATCACTAGTCAGAGCTCCTAACATCTCTCAGGAGATGGCACGCATCCGGTTTGAAGTACACCACACTCGCGCATTTTTCTTTCTTTCGGAACGTTTAAAATAGGGCACGAGACGATAGCGCGCTAACGTTGTCATCTCTGAACTTATCTCTTGGACAAGGGGAGGGGCTTTTTTTTAAATAGACATAGATGATGCCAAAATGTGGTCTAGTAAATGAATCCTCAGGCAGCTGTTAACACAACATGCTCTCGTTCCACCGTCAAGTCGACTTGAAATTGAATAAAGCTGTACGCCTCAAGTGATGTTTTGCAGTTCGCCGGGATAGTACGGAAGGTTGGGTTGTGGAAGCTTTAAACCCACTCTTTATCGCTTCGTCTGTTCTGCAACGGTAAGCTGTGTTTAGTTTTCTGCACTATATCATTCTGTTCTTTTTTTGTGTGTGAGCAAGATAAGAATAACAGAAGCAGAAGAATTGCACCGGAAAAAGCCTCAATCTGCCCATCACTTATGCTTGGGTTTTTGCATTCCACTATCGGGAGTGTTCTCTATCTGATTATGGTAACAGTGAAGGAACGCTTGTCGGGTGGGTCAGTGATATGGAGAGTACCGTACAATACATGGATGGCTGCTTATTTGCTATCTTTCCTAAACTTCCTCCCGTGCGGTTGCGTGCTTCGGGGAAATTGAGCACCAAGAATTGAGTAGGTCTTCTAGCCACGATTTCGATAAGTGGCACACACAATGCCCATACAATCACGTGTCACGGAACGATTCGATAGTGATAGATTCTACTATCCTCCCCCCCCCCCCCCCCCCTTAATAGTACCGGCACATGATAACCCTCTGCGCGTAGGAACATTCCCTTAAAGGCAGCAAAAGTGCTTACTTCTAACTTCCAACGGTGGCGGAACAGGAAACGATCGGAGTTCAACCGAACGGAACACGTGCCGCCTTATGTGTGTGTGTGCGCGGTGAAATGTTGCCGCTTTTTTGTTCTTCTCCATCCACCCCGCATCGTACACCGTGTGTTTACGCTTCACGTACTTCCTTCTTCTCTAGGCCACGTCCAGCCGGAACGAGAAAGAGAGAGAGAGAGAGAGAGATAGAGTCTCGGCCGTACGTAATCGGATTAGGTAAATTGTTTATGCGATACCGTTCGATGATTGAATGCTCCAACCCCGGCCTGGCTTGGCTGCGGCTGCTAATTACCTTAGCGAAACGAATTGTCCATGCAAAACGGCATCCGGGGTAAAGTCTCGGTGGATGGATATGGGGATGGAGGGCTTTCCTTTAACGTTCTTCTTCGCGGGGTGTTTTCGAGGGGTAGTTGTTAGACAGTAGCATAGCAAATTATGTACAATCTAAACTGCTCCATTACTTTCGTGATTTGTAGTTCAATCTTTTGTCTGCCTCTGCTTTAGTACTGCGCCTCATGCATATCTAAACTAAGCATTAATTTGCTTTTTTGTAGCTTTACATCAAGTCATTAAAACGCTAGCAATCGTTTCTTTTTTTCCGTCTCGAATATTTATCACCCAATATTTTACATAAGTAGCAAGAAAAAAAGAGCAGGAAAAAGGCGAGCATTTCATAATTATGTCCGACCGCATGCCCCTTGTCACCGTGCCAAACTCGTCATCACCATCAGCACGTCCACATCACTGTCACATCTTCACATTCACCTTCAAAAAACCGGCCCCAACTGTTTTCCACGCTTTTTTCCCCCTTTTCCTAGCTCTGATTTATAATCACTCATCAACCCTCAATCGAAAACGGTTCGCAGCGGGAAAAGGCATGTGTATTAATAAATCATGTCGCGACTTCCAATCCCATCCGAACGCAAAACCAGCTAGACCGCAGCATGGTCCCACCAGAGTTTTGCGAGGGATTATTAGGTAAAACCCCCAACTCCGTAACAGAATAGCGCGTTTGGAGGGCATATGTGTGTTGCTGGCTCTGGGTCGAAATGCATTCAAGTTTTTGCTGCTGCACTGCGGCCGCCGGTGGTTGTACTTTATGCATGCTCGAGTTACTCTCTCAGATTTTGAACTGTTTTTCTTCTCGCATTAGTTACGATCTGCTGATGATACGCACTAATGGGGGAGACACAACAACAGTCCAATGGCAGTAAGGTGCTGCAATAAGAATCGCCCGGTGGAGCATCGGGTTGGGTGTGTTGCATTGCAAATGCCCCAGTGGGGAGGCTCGATCAGCTTTCCTCGACAAGCGCAACCAACCGACCGACCGAGAGCAAGATACATAATTAATTATTTAATCAACATGCATGCGGCCGGGGGGGGGGGGGGGAGGTGGACTGCTCCGTGGAATTGCATTTTCAGGCGGGGAAGATCAGCGGCATTTCTAGCAGCGCTGATGAGTATGCAGCCGAGCATGAAAATAAATCAGCAGCAGCCCTGCGCGCATGAAGGGGCGCGTTTACACTTCAAAGTGAGCAAAAACACACACACACACACTTCGTTCACTTAGAACGTCTTGGGCAGAAATGGATTCGATGGTGGATGGTGTTTTTGCACAGGTTAACGACATACCAACGAAACGACGGGAGTGCCGGGATTCCTTTCCCCGCGATGCCAGACGAATAACCGTTTTACCAAACCGTGCTCAATCCAGCGTTCCTTTCTTGCCGTCAGCGAGCCGTGTTGATTGATTGATTGGTCAGGAAATCAATTGAACGGCTGACCGAGATTTGTGTGTGTGTGTTTTATACCATCACCACCACCCCCCGTCTCCGTTTGCAACTGATTTGTGTTACTTGGCTTCTGATCTTGCAGCGCGCGCGTTGTGTTGCAGATAAATTAATGTTCAAACGATAAGCTACCGCCCGATCACAAATCGAGCCGATCATTAAACAGCACACGGAAATAGACACACATAATGGAACTATAGTTGTTAGTAGTAAGGTGTTGATGATGAAATGTTGCACCTTTTTGCAACCGGATGTAATACTGAGAGCTTTGGGGATTAGAGTGGAAAGAAATAGGCAGTAAAAAAAATGCTCCCAGTTATTGTTATTTTTACAGATAAAGTTACAGTAATGCAGCAACTATTTCAACTTCGTCTAATGCTACCACAAACCCAATCAATAAGCTGATTTTGACAATAAACACATGACTGAAAGGGTAAAACGGCATCCAGTTACCTTCTCAACGCGATGGAGTGACACAATAAAAGCCGTCTACTACTAATGTGCTCAATCTACTGTTCTAATATTACACTCTTTCCATCCAAAATGATGTTTCGCACCTGACGGCACAGAAAAGTCATCGACATTAGGAAGGGGGCCCCGGGATGCAATGGGATCATCCGATATAGTTGGGTTCTTTGCACGCTAACCCAACAAACTATTCCTCTTCCACCTACACACACAGAGACGACCTGAAACCAACACGTAATCGTGGGCACGGAGGAGGGAGAGAGCGTACAACATACCGCATCATGACACACGACACCCGGTCGCAATTTGACGCGGGCACACATTACACCTCTCTCCAGGCAGCTTTGCAGCAGCAGCCTGCACGATGTCAGTCCATCGACACTGTTTCTAGCCGCGGTTTTTTCACCCACACACCACACTCCGGCTATTGTGCAGCCGGTCAAACACAGCAAATTGCTGAGCTCGACGGGCTGGGGGGAGATCCGTTGCAGATTGCATTATCGTACAGAGAGAAGCTCGTGCCCCCGTGTGTGATGCATACTAACACTCCGAGCCCTACCAGTTGTCAGGGGGGCGGACGCGCGAAGAAGGCGCGAAGATTAGCACAGGATTTTATGAATATAACCTTGTGTTGGACGGTTTGGTCGGACGCACACACAACGGCGCAACACGGTGCGCGCGCGCGCGACAAAACGGTGATGATGAGGACAACAATTTGGTCTATTTTCTTGACGGCGACGACAATGATGCACCACCCCTTCAACTGCACAATCAAGGCAGTGGCAAGCATATGATTTGCTGATGGGGGATGATACCGAGCACCGACGCCCTCGCCCATTGTCGGTTTTTAGCACATCTGTGTTCGCGGTGTCGTTTTTCGCGGTTCCCTTTCCGCCGGCCGCACCAGCACTGAGGTTATTATGCTGCTTGCTTACCTAAAACGAGACAGAGAAAAGCAAACGGCGATGATTAGAGGAGATCCATTTGCCAGTATCTAGGTCAGAACAGTGTCTGCGTGTGTGCTAGGGGAGAGACAAGCATCAGCAACATGCTCGGTGGTCGGTGCAGAGACTAAAAGTGAACAGTTTACATTATAGATAACTGGTGGCTTCCGTGTTCTGTCTTTTGCAACTCTAGTTGGATCTTGACGATGTGCCAAGAATTAGCGAGAAAACAGTCGCGTCTACTGCAGACACGATGTGTTGTATGTTGCCGTTAACTTTCGTTTTCCTTCCTCAGGATCAACCGCTCGACGATGTTCAGACGATTGCATGACGTCAAACGCAGGATTCCGCTTCCGTTAGGAGTGTTTATTTTAGCCCGGCAAAACCCCCCGCAGCTCTAAACACTTTTACAGTGCAAGGCATACACACAACGCCTGGTTGCATCGGTAGTGCAGCACGTGTTGGCAATTCCATGGACGGCGAAATTCGCCCACAGCATCACAGCATGCGAGAAACGATCGAGAAACGATGTTGGTCGCTTATCACTCCCCCATCGGTTGCACCGTAGCCAACAGGACTCGTTATCTCGTCGAAGTTGTTTCGTGCAAGCGTCTCCAGAGAACCATCCCTCTCTTTTCCTTCGTCTGGATAGTTAGGGCTTTTCCAGTGTTAAACAGCAGCAGCAGCAGTCGGGCGACGAACCAAATCAATTTTTCATACAAATCTTCACAGCCGATCTTTCCCTATGCAATGTTCCACAGCTGAACAGTTCTTTTGATAAGGATGGCGACAAACACCACTTCCACCAACACTCTATGGGAGCTCTAGGGATTTTCTTCTCTGACCCCATTTCGAATTTGCTGTAAAATTGCAAAAGAAAAGTGTAATGATGGAGGAAAAAAATCGTGCTATAGAGTGTGGGCATACGATTGTCATCGCCTTACACCATATCAAGGGCGGAAGATGTCTTTTAACGAGAGAAAAAAAAAAAAAACAGGGAGCTGAGGCAAATTGTGTGAGCAGATGCGAAATTGGATCCCACTTTCCCTGCTACAGGTGTCACAGAACTGCCTCACAGAACGAACAAACGCGTTAAATCCTCGGGGGAAATTCACACTAAAGGTATGGCAGAGGTCTATGAAGCCGCGGGGCGGAAGCAGATGAAGATGTGCTTTCAATTCATTAAGAATTCAGCAACCCCTCAAATCTTGCTGCTCTTGTGGCACACTCTTTTCGGGTTGAGGAAAGCAAAAGAACGAGAAAAGGGTGATGGTCTTTTCGTTTCACTTTAAAGGTAAAGATGTTTCGCGTTGCTTTTGGAGTGAGAAGAACGGAAGGATAGTTATTTCAAATCCCTCGCAGGACACGAAATTCCACCTTCCAACACAGGCTCCAGCACGGTTTTCAATGGCGCTTTTTCACCACCATTCGGGTTTGTGCTTTATTGGGAGGAGAGAGAGAAAAAGAACGAGGCGAATTTAAATATTCTTGTCGTTTGTCGTTGTCGTTTTTGTTGTTTCATTACGGTAGTGGTTGCAGATAAGAGCCCGTGTCTTTGCGCGTTTCTGCAGCGACCTCGACCTAGAGCAAAGATATTATTTTATTTGCAAGCACGTAAACAGTGTGCACACTACTGGGGGGCACATTTGTTTGTGAAGTTCAAGCGAGAGAAGAACGTGTCTAGAATGTGTTTGCTGATTTAATTCTTGTTTCAGAGTCTGCATGAAACATACACGTAGTACAACAAAGTGTTAAGAGTTTTCCAAACAAAAAGCTGGATAATAGTTCCAGTGGAGTCCAAAAGACAAACGCAAAGACAAGAATATCCCGCCATCATTGCTCACAGGCAGTGCTGAAAAATGTCATGAGTATCACGAGATTTTTACCAACGAAAACAATGAACATATCCGTGGTAGCTTGATGCTCATTGCTGATAGTCAATAAAAGTGCATCATGACATGCTGAACACGACATGTGAATTCTTGAGTCCAACGCGATACTCTGACTGACAAGCTTAGTCATGAAAATAATCATGATTTTTTCTGACTGTGAACAGTGCTGCCAAATGCCACTGTTTCAGTCATTAACACTCATGACTGAAATGAAGCTCATATCAGATCACGTATACAACGGACATGATCAGTGACGATACTCAAACAGTTGGAGAATCAATCACATGCTTGGTGACATTTTGATTAGCACCCAACTCTTGGTTACTCACTTGGTCACGACATTTTTGTCGACGATAATCACGACATTCTTGGAATATACTTGGCGCGTGGGCTCTAACAACAAAATGAGCATGCTTTCTCCCTCTGTTTGTTATGATTATCTGTCGGGTCAAACAGAGCGAGAAAACATGCTCATTTTGTTTCTTGGAAGCACTCGCACGCACCTCATACTCGCACTCCACATCTCCCATGACTGACCAAGAATTGGTTGCAAACAATGTCACCAAGCATGTGATGGTCACACCAACTGTTTGAGGCTCGCCTCTGATCATTACAGTAGAACTCGTGACGCTGACATGATTTTGTTTCAGTCGCAATTTGTCATGACTATGTCAGTGACATTTTGCAAAACTCATCACATTAACAAAAAAGTCATTATAATGTGACTGACCAAGCGATGGTCGCAAACATGTCATGAGCATGTATTGGTCACAACAAGCGTTCTGAGTATCACCTCTGATTATCGCAATTGAGTACGTGACACTGATATGGATTTTGTTTCAGTCAGATTTTTTTATGACATTGACGGTGACATTTTGCAGCACTGCTCACAGGTGTAACGGGTCCTCCTCCATCATCTTTGAAGTGTTACTGTACAACACACATCCATCCAGCAAATACACCGTACCCGGGTGTGGTGGGTGGGTTGAGCTTGTGTTTGCTTACCAAGCCATGCAAAACAGACGACTGACCTAAATGCAGAGCACGCTCTCTACCCCAACCTAGAACGGGGACTTTGGGAGGGTGTGTCGGTTGAGCAAATTCCACCAACAAGAAGAAACTAACACACAATTCACGAATTCTTCGCGGTTGTGCATTCGCGCATAGACGCCTAGGCGATTGTATTAGAAGAAGCGAGTATAAAAACGCCTTGTATAAAAAGTATAAAAAACCATGTGGCACAAACGTGGTACAACGACGACCACGACGATCGATGTGCTGGAATAGAATGGCCACCCACTGCTGACTGGGGCAAATGGTGGCGCAATCCGTGCTCCAATTTTTGCAATCTATTCCAGCACCAGCAGAGCGTTTAAATAAAGCGTTAAATTGTACTATAATATACGCTTGTTTTCAGCAGTTTACTGCAACGCCCTTCCCGCATCCTTCAACTTCCGGAATGAAAGTGTTTCCTCCTTGTTCTTGTTCTTTGGTGCAAAGAATCTTACAACACAACTGCACCTTTTTGAAAACATAATTTTCCACTCCAACAGGGCCACACAAAAACAACAGACGCGCGCAGAAGGTGAAACTTTTATGGTACCCCAGCACGAAGCTTTTGCTGCTTTTTTGCCTGCTTTTTTGTTTTAATAAGAAAAGGGTTACACTCGTCATGCACGCGATCAACATAAATTTCTTCGCAAAACTGGTCCTTCTACCCCGATTTGTGTTGCAGGACGAAAGGACGGAACTTTCTTCCCAATAGTCCCCCCCCCCCGTGTTCCGGCCAGGTGTAATATGCCCGGAACAGAGTCGTACGAAAACAGCAATGCCGGAACGCTATGCTCTCGTCGTGAACGGGACGTGGAATGTCAACTAAATAATTTTACAGTTTAGAACCGAACCGGAATGTGTGTCACAGTGGTGTATGGTGCAGTTGCTTTTCGTCTTTTTCGTTTTTCAAAAGCAATGAATGATGCCATTCATAAAACCATTCAGCACAGCGCAGAACGATAAATTCGCAACCTGGAAAGCCCGGTTTTCCAGGTCATTGATTAAAGTTGACCTTCAATGTAAGGAAATGCGGAGGGGAGGTAAAGAAAGAGCGAGTGAAGAGGAGCAAGGGTTCTACCATCTTTCACCTTTTAAACGTTTGAAGCGCGGTAGAGAAAGCAAGAGAATCGGAGTTGATACTATTTCTGGGCAGCCCATTCAAAACCAAGCAAGCAAGATGTCAGGCAAAGGTCAAATAGATAATGAAGCGATGACTTGTCCGGCATAATCGGCGGCTGAGGGTTTGGTTGGAGGTAGTAGGTTGAGAGGGGGTCATCTTTCCAGAAGAAAGTGTTTTTTTTATTGATGCAGCAAGCTAATCAGAACAACAGTCCATCTTAATGGCAACCAGTGGCACACACGTGTGTGGTGTGATTCATTTTTGGGGCGTAAGGGTTTAT
Source organism: Anopheles coluzzii (assembly GCF_943734685.1). NCBI lineage: Eukaryota > Metazoa > Arthropoda > Insecta > Diptera > Culicidae > Anopheles > Anopheles coluzzii. Next base: position 103,417,445 of record NC_064670.1, on the reverse strand, counting down.
TATCTCTAAATTATAGGTCACAGGGTTGTAAATGTATGCACTAGAAGCATTTTACAAAAACTTTTGAGAATGTTTCCTAAAGCCTTCCCACTGTGCAATAATCCACCAGTTCCGAGGGACAGATTGTATCGTGGCGGCGTTAGAATCAATCTCGTTCCACTCACCGCTCGCGAGGTCTTCCACCTATTGCGAAGCATATATTGTGTGAGCCAAACTTCAATGAAGAACCTAGGCAATCAGATGCTTCGGCCCCTCTTGTTTTGTCGCACGGGTTTAAAATCCCCGCTTTAAATTAACTTTGTACCCCGCCCGGGTCAAAAGGCCACGTGACGTCGTGCCTATGATGTATTGGTGTGGCTAGGGCTCCACCTTCGTTGTTCCCCCCTAATTGTGTTGTTTCATGCAATCGTTTCACTGCAGTTGATGTCCGTCACAGCTGGTGCGCCCTTTGTTTTTTTGGGTCTGCTTCAGTAATAGTAGAACCCCCCCCCCCCCCCACCCAAACCCAACGCGGCCGGTGGTGTCCGATTTCTCCCATGGAATGTTGTGGTGTATTGTAAAGCGACCACCATCGTCGTCGTTTGTCAACCACGCGACTCCAAGCAGAATTAGAGATACCAGAATGCAAACTACTACGCGTGATGGAAAAACACAGAAGAGAGCAGAGGAGCGATGGCTCGAAACAGCTGTATTTTGCAACAAAACCACTGCAAACACACCCCTTCCGTGTGTGTATGTTGCGTGTGGAAAGGGCAGAAGGTGGAAGACACTGACGAGTGAGTGAATCTGAAGGCGTTTCACTGTTTGGTGTAGTAGCCTTGGCTTACAAACCTGCGGTGCTGCGGGTGCACATGGAAGCAGCCTATGCACTTTCAGCCCCGTCGGAAGCAGTGTGTTGCAGTGAAAGAAGCAACCCCTCCCCAAATGTTAACCTCTGACACATACCAACCCCGTCCGGAAGGGTAGATTGTAGTTGCATTTCGAATTCTTGGCATTTTTGTGCCGCAGTTCCGATTACATAATACCCTCGCAGGGGGTTTTGTGTTGTGGTTGCTGTCTACAAGCAAAGACGGGGGGTTGTATGCGCTCTAGATAAAGAAGGGTTCTTTAACACTACCTAGTACACTCGATACCAGTTTGTAAGGAGGTTTTAAATGTCTGACAAGGGATAAGAGTAAAAACCAATTAACTTGTGTGTTATTATGTTTTTGTTTGCCTTTAAAAAGCAAGTCGTTTTTTTACCTTAAAGACCTGACTTATTTTTTCCTGGCATTTACAAACCTTGGATTTACTTCTTATTGTTTCTTTTAATTATTCAAAACCTGTCTTGTTATATGAATGTTGCAAATATAAGATTCGATTAATACCAACCAGACATAAACAATCTTCAATATGAGGCATTCGCTCAGGATTAGATTCGAACAAACGTCCTGCGGTGTATGAAACGGTACCGTTGGCACGGCACCATACGCTCGCCTCGCTCAGCATAACGCAGAGCGTCTATATAAGCTGCCTATTATCTTAGTACAACAAGAGATTCAATGACACAAATCAAACAAAAGGCGCATATCATTCTTATCGCCTTACCGTTTATTTTATCGATACGTTTTGCAACTTGAATTCTTCTTGCTGAGTCCGAGCACGCATCTTCATTTTGTGGGATTATTTTCGCGCTTATCCAAAACGCAATACTCCCCCCCTCCCCTCCTTTCTTATGTTCTACGCGAGTGAAAGGAATTCCGGTGTTTCAGTGCGTCTGGCGCGTGAGTCACAATGGCCCGCTCAGCAGCTAACTACACTGCTTCTTTCCACCTCCTGGATATCTTCGCTTTATTTATTTTAACACCATGAACATCGAGGAAAAGGCCCTGAGTCCGATCGTAAGAGCAAAAGCGCGTCGTCATCTTCTTCTCGCAACGCAGTAGTGCAGGGTGGAGCGTTATTTAAAGATGTAACCCTGTTTTTCCCCCTGCAAAAACATCCGGAAAGGGATAGGAGTGTGTGTTTTTTCTTAACTTTTTCAGCTTTTTTTTTGTAGGGAAATAAATATGCACAAATTTATTACACCAAATAACACTTCCCGCCATCCTAAGCGAGGCGAAACAAAATTCGGGAAAGGGGTTTCTTTGAAAGAACGCGCGTCATTGACACTTGCGTTTGGCGATAATAGAAGAGCACACACACACACACTCAACATGAGTAAGCATTAATTAGATAGAAACTTCTTGGTGATCTTCAGAAATGACGTAGTAAAGCAAAAATAAACCCCTTCATTAACATTATGATTAGAAAAGCCAGCATTTGCGCACAATGATACTGCCTAATAAGCAAGCAAGTATTAATGAATACATAACGAAATGTTGCACTGGCAAAAAGTTAACAGTTTTCTGCTATTTTTACTTACAAAGAAAGAAACACACAGCAAAATGAACCACCTTCCTTCACCGCCTGATTGAAATGGCGCAAAATCGATATTTATACTTACTGCAACACAGTAACTCTGTGCAAACTTCACCAACCAAAAGCGAACAAACGTGTTAGTCACGTACTGTGAAGGGAGGGAGGGGGCGCGCACGACGCTTAATTTGCTACAGAGCCACAAATGCCTAACCTTTCCCGAGCAGACTTATCCGTTCTAAATCTTACACAGTAAGGAACTCATTTGCACAACTACTCTCATTCTCTCTCTCCCTCTCTTTCTTTGCAAAAGATTTTGGTAAATGTAACCACCACCTTTTGTGCCACCAGTCAGTACTTAAACGGACCACCGTAAGGTAAAAGATACAACAACAAAAAGGAGTGAAAATTACTTTTTCCACCACAATATGCGCCGCACCGTCCCATGCCGGCTTTCCACTTTCGCACGGAAAATCCTTTTCACTTTACAGGATATTACAACAAAGCAAATGCTTTGTTTTCGCCCGTTCGCCAGCGGGTAAAGGAGCAACGAAACGCAAAAACTTCAGACTCTCATAGAAAATTGGCCACCCAGAATCGTGCATTGTGGAGCGCTTGTATTTTTGGGAGGGAAGTAGTAGTCACGCGTGAGGAGCCCGGAGTGCAACAAAGTTGAATGTTACCGATCGATTTTAAGTAGGTCAGTTACCCACCACCGTCCAAATTGTCCAGGACCAACCTCACTCGGTGGCGAGTTGTGTTTCCTCCCCCCACCTAGGAGCAGGCAATTGATGGAGCACAGCATCTGGCGCTTGTACGCCGCACACTGGTGGTGTGTGTTGTGTGCTGCCTCATGGGCTACTTCGATGCAGTGGTTTGGACTTTGTTGCATCGTCTTTCGAGTTATGCGTACCGTATCGAGCTGTTTTGGAGCGAAAACTTGTTACAACAGTTGGAAAGGACGCACTACTAGCACGCTTACGAGTTTGAAATTGCATTTCTCTCTGTCCCCCGGAAATGGTTGTGGTGTTCGAATTTTATTCCATCTCGTTTGCGTGACATCTGCAAAGGGCTTTTTCCCCCCCTCTAGGCGGATCCGACGACACACAGACAACGTGTTGCAAACGTAATCCGGAAGTGCGATGGCCGCACACAATGGCGTCACAATAATAGCAATCATAAACCGGAAGAGCGTTTGTGGCCAGTTGCAGCAGCTTGGGCCCCCTCCTCCCTAGGGCAGACAAAAGCGAGTTGAGGGCTATCCAGTTACTGTGTTTAGGGCGGTGAAGTATATGTGTAGGCGCATTTTTTGGTGCATTTAACGGCATGAGGGGGAAAGAGCCAACTGTAGGCATTGGGAGGAAGAAACATTCGGTCAAGCATGACACAAAATAACACTGTAGAAACCTTGTAAAAGGGGGAAAAGTGGCTTAATTTACAAAAAGCTTGATATGGAATACTACAAAACAGTTTGAACATAAACATATTACTCTCTCTCTCTTTCGGCATAGCATTGTTCAAGGACATTGGCAAATGAGGCTCCGGCCCGTACTTGTTCCATGATAATGTGGGCATACAATTTCACCGAAATACGCTGACAGTAGGGGATCATCATCGCAATACACACACACACACTGCAAAAAAGGGCGACAGTAAAATCATTGCCCGAACGTGATTCCACGTGCCCCACTACTGGCCAGAGGGGAACGATGGTGTACAACCATGTGCAAGATAAATAACTTTCGAGTGGTCGACCTGGTGGAGGTGAAGAGCGTTAGCACGTGCGCAGGTTACAAAAGAACCAGAACGACCAGCCGACCCCAGACGAGGAGAAAGCATAATCATTTTGCATACCGTGGGCACCATACAGGGTGTGGAGGACCTTTCTCTTATTGTACCGTCTTTCGCCTTGCGTCGTGGCCGGAGTTTTGTTCTTTGTGTCCTTGTCCTTTGTTTCTTGGCGCTGCTCACTGCGCTGTCTAGTGAGGGGACATAATACAAAACAGTTCGCACGGTTTGCAAGAGAAAAAGGGAAATGCTGGTTCTTCCAAACCAGTGTCAGGGAAGAAAGTTTGCCGCAGACAAAGCCACAACTGACCAAAAAACACATGACCGGCTCTCTGTTGTTTCATTTTCAACAAACGCACACAAATACACAATGAATGAGCATGATGGTGTATTTGTGGAGCTGAAATGAACGTCCCTCATTTGCGCAAAAGGGTGCTAATGTGTAGCATCATCATCTTGCTGGGGGGGCACATGGGGCACACCAGGGGATATTAGAACGGAACCAGTGAACTCATTTCGCATGCAATTTGTGGATGGAACCGGTGGAGAAACAACTGGATGATGTGGTGGTATGCGTGTGTCCCGTGATGTCAATTAAATTCACTACACGTGCGTTCTGGAGCAACCATTTGGAAGGGAACGTGAAAGAACTTTCGGTTTTAAGTGGCAAATAGCAATAAAACAAGGGTTTGTCATTTGAAAAGGCAAAGGTTTTGGGTTTTTAAGAGAAGCTAATTAGATGAAATCATTGAAAATAAGAGTTATTTTAACGTTATTAGAAACCTTTGAACGATCTTTTGTGCCAAAATGGGTGATTCAATGCGTTAAATTGCGTGAAAAGTTGCAAAGTATGCTGCAACATTCATATTAAAAGAACCTTTTTTTGCTTCATCAACGAAACAGACGCGAAAAATAAGCTTTTATGTCTCAAAAACATGCTACATATCCTTGGATTTTGATCATCCATCGTTGTGCTAATGATGTTGACGGACCTGCATTATTGGCAAATTAACACGTTTGTAATGAATTCTAACTAGTGATGGGAGCTCCGGATGGGATTCGTTAATTCACTCCGACTCCGACATTTTTAATCCGGATCCGACTCCGAAATAAATTTGGCTTCGAATCCGGCCGCTCCGAACGAATACAGATTCTTATCGGATTACTCCGATCGAATCCAAATGGCTCCTATTCGATGCGTTTCACTACCGTGCTTAATTCGTAGAGCAAAATAGTTACACTACAAAACTAAGCTTGCAAGCAACCCTTGGTCCTAGCTAACATTGCTGTATTCATAGCCACACATATAAGCAAACATTCGATCGTCTATGTGCGTACCACCTAATAAAAAACCGTATACTGGGTTTTCAATGGTTTTCTGGTTGTTTCCAGATTTGTGTTTTGATAAATCTCCTGATGTATGGTTTGCTTCCCTAATACGTTTGGATTCACTCAACGATTTACTAACAGTTTCCCGCATATGGTTTACCCGTTTGCCCAATAAGTTGGCATTATATAAATATTTTTCAAACAAATAATTCAAACAATTTGAATTTCAAACAGTTGAACGCTCAATATCTTGTTGAATAGCTCAAATAAATTTATAGAATCCAAATTATTTCTTGAAGCAAACAATAAATCGTGAGCATCTGATAGGCAAACGCTAAGTTCACAGGAAACTTATAGCTTGTAGCAAACGTGGATATATCTGTACAGTGCAGATAATGGAACGTAAATTAGGAAGTGTAGTTCTGAGTTTATTGTTTTGAACAATTGGCAAAGGATGGTGAAATTTACCCAACAACTTAAAAAAAGGCTGAACATTATTCCATCCCAAACAGCCCTCCCTCTCACTAACTCGGGATTTGTTCCGGATTCGAATCCGAAAGCAGTCGTTATTCGGATCAATCCTAATCCGGCTGCAGACCAATTTTTCCCATCACAACTTCTAACGATTGGAAAACATCAAAAACAATGGATGATGCTCACCACGAGTATTTCGTAACCTAAGATTTATAAATAAATTCATAACTTAAGAAACAAAATAATAATTGCTGAAAACGATGTTAATTTGGCCATTCGTAAGAAGTTATCAAATAATTGGAGAACAAAAACGATGTGAATCTACATGACAGTTATCTATTATTTACGTGGAAAAAGTAGCCATTTCAATTAAATACAGTGGAGCGCCGTTTATCCGGGCTCATCGGGATTTGACCTCGCCCGGATATGCGAAAAACACGGATAATGAGTCAAATAATATATTTAATCACAAATTCTTGATTTTTGTTTAATATATATCTTATGTTTTGATACAAATTAGCCAACTATTATTAATTTTATGTTTTTTTCCATTGTAAATATTGGAAATTTGCCATGAATTATAGTGTTTTTTGTTATGACAATGTGCTCTGATAGCCGTTTTTTTTTCAAATATCCTCCTCAGAACACAACGTCACCTTTGTATTGAACTGTCATTCCTCAACAGCACGGATAAACGGATAGCCATATAAAAGATACACGGATAAACGGCGCTCCACTGTATTAAGAACAAGATGTTAAAGCATCGATTGCCGTCAAAACATCAGTGTAAAATGTTGTATCCAAAGGGGAAACAGAGCCAATTCCTTAACAATGTGCCATTTTGCCCCACCTTCCCCTATTTATATATATTTCAATCAACAGACATTCTCAGCGTCATGTTCACCTACGGAGCCCACCAAACAAGCGCACATCGGAAGGGATGACTCATCCGAATGGGGATGGCACGACGGACACTTTCTGTCTCTCTCACACACTCACTATCGCTGCCTCTTTTGATAGTTTTGGCGCCCGCGACGATTTCAGTTCACACAAGCGTTCTCAGTTAATAATTTTGTCTTCAATTCAATTTAACACAACGCAACGCTCCCTTCTCTCTCCTCAGACATCTTCTCTTCGATAGCTTTCAATTGTTGGACGGACCATCGTCGTCGTTTCCGTCCTGTAGCGTCGTGCGGAGTCATCGTGGTGTTGCGGATAGGATACACACACACACGAGACATGCCAGCGGATGTATCACCCCTCCCTGAGGTAGGAGGAGGAACAGTTCGATGATCTGTCTGCGTGGAAGTGTAGTGGAGTGTGTGCCCTTGCCTGGCCTAAATTTAGCATACCTCCAGTGACCACCATTCGATGTGCGCATAAGGAAATGTGGTGCGGCGCTGCCAGTCTGAGCGGAAGTGGGGCCCGCGGCTGGATTCGGAACTGCCCTTGCTTTCCCGCTTTGCCGATTTGATTGTTCCCATTTTGTTGTGTGCACCACACCCTGCTCTTCTCCTCTTCCTGTAAAGGATGTGCGTGCATCTGTTTCATTGCCGCGTTTCCTATGCTACTCTCCTCCTTTCGCTGGCTAAGTGCGCAAATAAGGTTTGGCGAGTGAAGTGTTAAGCGCCGGAGCGCGTCTGGGGAGCAAGCAAGGGGGCAGGAGGTGTTCGTGTAAAATGAAATTAAATTGTTACTGCTGCAACGACCTGGCCTGGAGGGGGACACACAATCGGACACAACACGATGACGCACCATTGAAGTGATGCGAATACAAACGACGCCAATAGTATGATGACGCGTTCTAGAGGAAGCCTATAGGGGAGCGAGAGCTGCGTTTGGAGTGAAACCTCATCAGCTGATAGGTTTGGAGTTGGGCTGAAATTTCACTCTTCATACAGGTTGACACATATGGATGTAATGCTCACCCAACATTAGTGTAGCTGGATAAGGGAGAAGAAAGTGTTCCTTATCGTTGAACACTTTCCCTACAACTACGATTTTAGTATCAATTTCATCACTAAATCTAGCTACGCGTTTGATTTCTCAATAATTTCAAAAAAATTGCAAAAAAGCTCTTCTGTGTTTGGGTGTGGGCTGTTGTTATACTCCCCCTTATGACCCCTTATCATCCCTTCGAGCCGTGTTATCAGCTAGAAAAGCGCGTTTATTTAAGCGTCGATGACGAAATTGAACACGCGCTGTGACATCGCGCCGCTTCTCTCCATATCTATCGGCTGTAATCTTCCCTCTGGGAAGGCACGCAAAGCCTACGACCAAAAGCTGCCAACACTTTCCTCCATGCGTTTCGTAGGAGCCGTAGGTTGAACTTGGTATTGGCTGCCGATTGGCTTAGTTCTAGGAAAACGCGTTGCGTTGCGTTTGCTATTTTCACCATTGCGGCAGCGCTATTGCGTATATCTCGGTGTCATTTTTGGACAACGAATCCGTTTTTGGGGATGCGGGCCGTGCCGTATACATACAGAATGAAAGAATTAGAATGATATGCTAAATTGAATGTGGGGGGGGGGGGGGGGGGGGGGGGGTGGTGCGAACACGAAAAGATTTCAAATAGTTGTATGAACGTAGATAATTGTACCAGAAATTGTTTAAAATCACAGTTCTTTAAGATTTATTTCAGTAAGAATGCGTAGGAGAGTGTTAGAAAAGATAGAAAGAATGTTATTGTGACTTACTAAATATAATTAGCGATTGAAATTCATTAAAAAAAAAACAATCTTATGATAATGTAAAAACAGAGAGCGGACTCAATTTAACGATGGAATTAATTGTACGGGACCACACACATCCACACTGTGGTCTGATCTATCTGCTAAGCAATTATCAACATTGCTCTCACAACGTGCAGCACACGTTTAGCACATTTAATCACGACAAACTCACGTTGACGACGACGACGACGACCACCGCAATAAATAGCGTTTGCTGTGTGTGACTTATCTTATCTTTGCGCTATTCTATAGTGTCCTAGGGTGGAGTGTGTTCGCTCAAAGAGCGGCGGAGAGAAAGATTGGTTTTGCTTTGGGTTTAGGCTAGCGTATCACGATTAAATAAATTTGTCACAAACACGCACGTACACGCACACACTGCAAAGGTATTTTTTTCGTGCAGCGTGCAGGAAAACTGTAATTAGCACAGTGGGATAGCGTTAAAGAGATGTGGCACAATAATAGCTTCAAAGTAATATGCTTTCGAAATTAACTTCAAACTATCTAAACCTTACCCCTGCCATTTCTTTTCATTCTCCATCATCATTCAACAAGCTTTTATCAATAAAGGAAACTCATCTTCTTCAAATCAGTTACAGCCCAATAATCGATCAGCACCAACACCAAAAAGAGAAGATCATTTCGCTGCTACTTCCTGCTACTACTACCGGCATTCGTTTGAAAATAGAACCCATTTAATTTCATTTCCCGTTTCCGAGATTCACCCGAGAAGAAAATGGGGTCAAATTTAATGACACCCATACTTTTGCAGCGGGAAGATGAGAGGAGTGAGCGAAACAAATCAACTTTTCGGAAGAACATAAAAAAATAGACCGATGTGGGTACGCAATGCCATACCAAGTGGGTGTGGATGGATGAAAGACGTCGATCGATGTGCACTAAAACCGCGTTCGAATGAAGAAATTCGATTCCACAATGAAAGAGGAGGGTTAAATAGTGTTTTGTTCGCCTGTAAAAAGCCGTCTTTAAAATCTACAAAACTACCAGAGAGCCCAGCCGAGGGGGTATATGGTTACAAACGTTTAAAGCTTCCTAGTGAATGTGTGCATGGAAGAAGGAAAAGAAAACTAGTGAAATAACAAAATCCACCGCTTGATGAGTTTGTTGAAAATGGTGATTTCCATGACCAACACATACACCCCGCACAGCAGCAGCAGCACATGCTGGAAAATGAAAGTGGAAAATTACCAGCCAGCTCGTAATTTTAAAGGCCCAGGTGGGTGGTTGTGTGTGGGTGGAGATTTTTTTTATAGGCAAACGGTGCTTTAAAAGAAATCATTATAATTGAATGAAAAAAATTACTATAAAGCAATTAAAATAGATTTCACCTGGTTGTGTAGCTACCAAAACTTCAGGGAAAATATCTAATTTGTAATAATAATTTTATATTGAAGATGACCCATTCTAAGATGACCCTGTATCAACCAAATTCATAACTACAAGGAAGTGTGCCTTTAGAAACAAAAAAAAAAGTTAAGACCACAAATAAACAAACCGACCCGACCACCATGCCTGTCTACACGTATCGTGGTAAAGATGCATCTTTCTCTCCCCCCCAAAAAAAGCAAGACACTGTTTTGACGGAACAAATAATCACACTCGAGAGCAAATTTCCGTCTCACCGTCTGGCGGAGAGTGATGAGATGTCTCAATAACAGCTCAGGTTGTCTAGAAAGATTAGTGATGGGCTCAGTTGGCAAAAATCCGGAGTCGACTCTGATCCGACTCCGACAATTTTGGAATCGACTCCGGAAGGTAGGTCCGCCCCAGTAATATCCGGAGTTGTTCGGAGTCTCCTGGAATCGCCCAGAATCGAAGTCGTCCGGAATCGTCTGGAGTTGTTCGGAGTCGTCGGGAGTCGTCCAGAATCACCCGGAGTCGAAGTCGGAGCCGTCCAGATTCTTCCGGAGTCTTCGGCCAGAGTCGGCGAGATCCGTCCGGAGTCGTCGCGAGTTATCGGGAATCGTCCGGAGTTGTCGAGAGTCGTCCGGAGTCGTCTGGAATTGGCCGGAGTTGCCCGGAGTCGAAATGGTCCGGAATCGTCCGAAATTGTCCAGAATCGTCCAGAGTCGTCCGGAGTCATCCACCTCCAACTTTCGACTTCAGCAAAATCGGTACCACTAGTACTACCTGGAATCAGAGTCATCCAGAGTCGTCCGATGTCAGAATCTTCCGGAGTCGTTCAAAGTCAGAGTCGTCTAGAGTCGGCTTGAGTCGGGCGTAGTAGTCCAAAGTCGGAGTCGTCTGCAATTATCAATTTGAGTTGGAGGACTTCGAAAGATGAGTCTGGATGTCTCCGGATGGCTCAGGATGACTCCAGATGACTCCGGATGACTCCGGATGACTCCGGATGCTTCCGGACAACTCCAGACGACTCCGGACGACTCTGGACGACTCCGGACGGTTCCGGATAACGTCTCCGGAAGACTCCGAAGCCAGGCGGAACTAGTGGTTCCTATTTTGCCGAGCTCGGAATCGGAAAACAATAGTCGGAGTCATGGATGCGCTCCTGAGATCACATCACTAGTTAAGATAGAAGGAAAAAATGCCAAAACAAAACAAATGCGGCACAAGTTTCCCTAGATTGGCTCATGGCTTGCTTTGGGTGTGTTGCTGGCTCGGCTCGGCTCGGCTTGTTTGTTACACGACTTTTATTATTCTATTTCGGCGTTCACTTGCACAGCAGTGTGGCGTTGTTGTGTCTATGTAATTCAATTTTCTTTCCTTTTCCGTCTTGGTTTCGTTGGCGGATGGATGGACGGATGGAAAATGTTTCAGTTTTGTTTTTGTGTCGGTACACGCGCACCTACTCTATTTTTCGTTTTTATTTTTGGGGAGAGAAAGTGAAACCGCCTTTTCCCTTTTTTTGTTTTTTTTTTTATTTTTCTTTTGCGCAAGCCCCATTGTTTGGTTAATGCTTAGTTAATTACAGCACCAAGCGCGCGGTCCACTGCACGGCGCGGCATAAGAGCATAATATACGCGAGAGAGAGCTGCTCTGGCATGACGCAATGCAATACTACTACTCGTTTGTAGTCGGGGTGGAAACTCGCTCTCCGTCGGAACCACCGGAATTGGCACTGTGGCGAATTAACGCACACTCACCAAACGATGGATGCGTTTAATTATTTTCATAGCGTTGCTAATTATTTTGTGCGCTGCTTTGCGTAAGCCGATTTTAGCAAAAATGAGCCAAGAAGAAGGGAGTAAAACATTTATTGTTCAATTTGTAATCTTGTTTTGTGGAAACGTTTCGTGGAAACTCGAATGAGTGGAGCATTTTAATTGTAGAAAAAAGAAGAGAAATTCGCCCGGTTCTAGTAATGAGTCACTTATGGTAAGTATGCACAGCCATCGGGGTATCATGTTCCGCAATAATCAATTTCACGTTTCTTATTTCAGGCCCGCGGGGAAAATAAAAAAAAAACACACACACACAACCATTAGTTGCGCGTGGGTTTGATTCGCATAAAGTAACGGGGCCGGCAGCAAGCTCAAATGCATCATGCATCATCATAAAAGCAGCTTCCCCAACATCAAAACTCCGAGCGGCATCGAACACCAAAACAACTCCATTAACTCATACGGTGCTCTCCTCGTCGCCCCGGTCGGAGGAAACCAGCCTGGAGGAGCCAGCCAGAGTGGATCAATAAATAATCGCCCTCCTCCACCCCCCAAAAAAGGAACACGTGCACGGCTAATTCCGCGATTGATTGAGCGAAAGGTGTCTGAAGAATCATAAATATGTTTTGGCCTTCTCTTCTTCACACGCCGGGCCTTGCCGGGAGGGAAGTACGATTGATAATCGCCTCAAAGTGGATCGACGCGGGAACGTGTTTAAAGCAAAAAAAGGAAAAGAGGTACATCATTTCCCCTGACTGCCTTTTTGCCCACCCCATGTTGCCACTCCAACTGGCGCATCTAGTTAACCCACAATCCCAAATTTCCTCTCATCCGTGTACGTATCGCCGCAAAGTGGTTGGCGATCCTCACTCCGTTACCCTTGAAAAAGCGCTGCGCCTGGGACCTGTTTTCTGCCGTCAATTAATTCATCCCGAAAGTAATGAATGCAGAGGAAGCAAATAGACAAACACACACACACATACACGTGTATGCTTGATGTTAGATAACGGTACGCAAGCGACGCAAGAGCCTCACAGGTTCTTGGGCTCTATAACGGTTGATTATTGGCGTATTGATAGTAGAATTTAAATACTCGTTTCTGCGAAATCGCTCCAAATGACGTAGTTGAAATCGTATGCGTACAGCACGCACATAAACAAATGAGAACTGTTGATGCTGGTCCATTTTGTCTGGATCTGCGATCTTAACGTCAAGATAATGCCGACCGATAGGCTCCTCTTCTGAGAGCTCCACACGCGAGAGGTGGTGGTTTCCAATTATTTGGCTAATGTTAATGAGGGCTAACACACATCCAACCGGTTCTCGATGTTCTCTGCTGCAAACATAGCAGCAGCAGCAGCAGTAACCCGTTGGCAGAACGCATTACTACCAATAGCACATAAAATAACGCCGCTATAAGAACGCCGCTACCAATAGCACATAAAATAACAGTTAAAATTCGACCCATTTTATCAACACATTAGAACGGCTTCCTGATTCAAGCCCATTTGCGATATCCGCAGGCAGAAGAAGGGGAAGAATGTACGGAACCTAGAATTATCAGCCAATAAAAATAGGCAAAAATTGGATGCAAGCACGCTAGAAATAGGTTGTTTATTTCGATGTTTTTGTTCGATTCCTGCTGGCAGATCTTGGAAACAGTTTCTCGCTCATCAGGCAGTGAAGAATCATGACTCTTGGTACAGTAGGATTGAGGATTTGCCTAGCTTTGGTTCCCAACTATGTGGAGAGTTTACCTCGAGGAATGGATGAGTTCTCCCTTAACTAAATCCTATCAAAATTTCCAGTTAATTGCAAAGATACCGTAAATTCCATATGACTTTTAAGTCCAAGAGGCACATTACGAAAAACTGATTCAGAACCCTTGGCTGATTTCAATCCCAACTACCAGAAACTGATTTCAATCCCAGACAGGTTTTAGAATTATTCATCAACATACACTGGCCCAGTAGCGGATTCTTACACCAAAATTGATGTAGATTCCATATCGGTCCTGGAATTGATCTTAACCCTCCTGGAACCCCTTCTATGACCGATCCTGGAACTGCTCCCAAAGTCGTATCGGCTGATTTAGAATCCATATAGGTCCTGGGATAGATCCTTACCACATTTTGGCCCTGATACTACTCTCTTTTTAATTTGGGACCAAATATAGTACAGTGAACCCTCTCTTATTTGAGAGGCGATGGGACTGTCGAATAAGAGGGGTTTTCAAATTACAGAGGTTGAAAGTGAATGAAAGGTCCATACAAGACAAGAAAAAGACAGAACATTTAGTATGCAGCCTTAACTGTTGCTATAGGAAACTGCGAACAGAATCGCTAATTTGAGCATACATCTTTCAATAACCATGGCAACACCATACTCAAATAAGAGGGACACAGATTTCAGAGGTTTTCCAAATTAGAGGGACAAAAATGTACTGGAAATCAAGGGACTGTGAAAAATGTTCAAATAAGAGAGGTTTCTCAAATTGGAGAGGTGTCAAATAAGAGAGGGTTCACTGTATTTGAATTTCCTATTTGCTTTTATGTTACATCGGGGAGTCGCAAGGTACTATCTCGTCAACTCGGACGACTTAACAACATGCCCGTCGTGGGTTCAAGCCTCGTATGGGCCTATCCAATTGCGTGGTACTCGGTAAGTCTCGAAATCCTGTATGGACCGGTAGGACCCGTTACCCCTAAACGGTTATTTGTGGCTGTTACATTTTTACAGAAATGATGCCACGACATTTTCATACATCCGGACCTACAGTAGGGGCTACCTAAAGTGGGACACTTTTGACTTTTGATTTCTGGTGATTTGACTTCTCAAATCACCCTAAACGAGGTCGAAGATGCGTTGTCCAACCAAAGTGTATGAATATCAGGTGGTCTCGTCCCATACAAATTGACAACTAATTTCGAAATCAAAAAAATCTCCTTTTGACAGAATGGGTGAAGTGAATTTCCATAGGAACCGTTCGCTTTGTTCTTAGCAACACATACGTAGTACACATTGGTGTCCTCATCGACGGCATTATTTTGATCCAAAAATGGATTTTAATTAGTTCAGATTTGGTTTAGCTTACAGTAACATATATTTTGAGTGCTTTTTAAGGTATTTCAGTGCAAATAACGAAGATTCTAAGATTGTTTGTGTGTAAGGCAAGTCGTCAGAAAGCTTGTTTGGGGAAATGTTTTCACCCATGCTGTCAAAAAGTGACGTTCAACTTTTGCTATGAAAAACAGGCTATGAGACCACCTGATATTCATACACTTTGTGTCCAACCTAAACAAAAAGCATCCAAGCAACAGCTGGAACGTAACGCTGAACTGCCTTTAGTAGAATTGTATTACAGAGAAGAAGAGGTTTTCTATGTTTTAACGCTTCTAGAATCCAGGTCCTGTGGCTGTGACTCGTCTAATAAATTCCAATTTAAGGTTCTCGTCTTCAAAATGGCACAATCGAGCTCAAAACAACAGTGCAAGAAGCAGCACGCCCTTATCCTCTGTGCAGTAGAGAGTGTCAATTCCAATGCACCAGCTTTCATCCCAAGCAAGCTTTGTGCAGATTGAAGGTTATAGGGACAAACACACGCATACACTCGTATACGAGCAATCGCGAAAGCTATCACGACGATGTGGAGTTACCACCAAGGGTCGTGCCAGGGTAAACCACGTAGTGTAAAGAAACTGGTACAAGTTCAGAGCTCAGCCCAACACATACCACCAGCAAGCGCAAGATAAACAGCAGAAAGGGTAAAAGCCCTTTCGGGCGGGGGGGTGTTGTTGCCTGCTTGCTACTGCTCGGGCCAGTTGTTGTGTGCCACTGTCAGCGAGTTTTTATCATTATCAGCGTAAACGTGCGTGATAAGGAAGGGAAGCAATCAACAAATGGCGGGTTTTCAATGAGCAGCAGCGGCAGCATACCATCACCCTCCTTTTGGGGTCGAACATTAACCAAGTGGAGCACACACACACTTTGGGGTAGGTTTGGTGGACGTTCTCTCCCTTTTTATCCCTTTTTTCATTCTCTATCTCTCTCTGTTGCTCGCTTCGGAGAGCTTATAGTTGTCTCCCGTGAGCGTCTGCCACACCAGCTGCCTTGCACAACGGGACGCTTCTTGTGCAGGATCCAGACAAAAGAAGCAGCAAAGAAATGGCACCATCCTTCGCACGCAATATCCTCCCGTGAACGACCGGAACGATAAACATAAACCGTTTCCCGCACTCCCTCCGTTTGCTTCTTGAACGGAGGAGAGCTTTTTTTTCATTCCAGTCGGGCTGGGAAATGCTTTTCTTTGTGTACGTTGCTGTGTACAGTGCCTTTGCTTCTTCTCCACCTCATCAACAACAAACGCAACCTACCTTGTAACACTGAATCTCGTCCAGCACGATCTCGGACTGGCGCAGGACATGGTCGACCTCCTCGTACACCTCCCGCTCCAGGTCGGTCGGGGCCGCATTTTCAAAGTCGAGAAACACGTCGTACGTTTTCGGTGTGCAGCAGGTTGATTCATCCCGTGCCAGCAGGCTCAGTAACTTCCCCATGACTCACTGTTTCTGTGTGTGTTTGTGTGTGCTTTTTCTCTTCTGTTTTCGATGCGACGATCGGAGCAATTACTACACACCTGACGCTTTTTTTTCTTAATTTGCTCTCCAACAGCAGCAACTAATCACAATCGAGCACAAACACACACACACGCACGCGGGGGCACACTAATGCCGTTTATTCACTTTCGTACGAAATTCTCACTCTCACTGTTGGGTTTCTGTTTTATGATTCACTACACTATTTTGTAACTACTTTTAAGATAAAAAGACAAAATACACATTAATTACATTAATCACTTCCTACACACAATCACAGCGTGGTCTTGTCCTAGCATGAAAATGACATTTGAACGTTGCCCCCTCACACAAGTCAGTGGCTACTCGGATGGAACGGGCGCCTTTCGGGGCGCCCCATCGTATCATTGCACCCGCAAAACACCTTCACAGAAAGCTCTCCCACGATGGGCGGCGAAACTTATTTATACAAAGAACGAAATCTCCAAAAATAATTCCACCAGGCAAAAATACAGACACGGCACGCACATACACACCACGTTAAAAATACTCACACTCCTTTTTTTTTCTCCTGACCTCCTGCCGAGGGGTAGTTGGGATTGGTACTACCGCGTGTGCAAGTAGCATTTAGGCAGAGCATAGCAAGCCAAGCCAAAAGTATGTTTCACGCGAAAAAAGTTTGAAATGAGAGGTTTTTTTATGAAAAGGAAAAGCACGATGGAATTTAGAAAATGTACAAGATTTCGCTTCTTAAGTGGAAACATTTGTTCTTCTCTCTCTCTCTCTCTCTCTCTCTCTGTTTCGGCATGCTGTTTCTGAAACAACAGCTGGGACGCACTGTGTGATTTGGCAAACTTTTTCATCAGCCAGAATCCTTCCCAGAAGCGGTGAAGCTACATCCTTTGTCCTTGCACACAAACGTTAGGCATACCCTGTGTCTGTGTATTCGCTTATGACCACCTTGGGACCCTTACCCATACATGCACACACACACACGTGCGAAGTGCTTGCCCTACGGACACAGGAGGGTTCATAAAACAAACGCGTGCACCCTTTGGGAGGTACCAGTGTTGGTATGTTTTTGTTTGGCTTGTGTGCTTCTTGCGCTACTCCATCGCTGTGTGTGTGCAATTTTTGGCATTTTTTTTTGTAGTACCATTGCTCGTCATTGGGAGGGTGAAGCAATTTGCCATAATTTCCCAAAAATTAGTTTAATTTCCCATCACTCGCTCTCTTTCTCTATTACTCTCTGCAAAAAATATCATAATTTTCACACAACTTTACAAGGACACGCACACACACACACGCGCGCATAGATCGGTGTATCCAAAATGCACAATTATCCATTCTTGGCACATACATTCACTATCCCTTTCTCGCTCTATTGTGGTGAGCGCGAGATGAAACATCGAGATAGAGAGAGAGAGAGAGAATCTTTCCAGCAGCGCCTACCACACACAGCCCAGCATCACCGTAAAAGGAAGGCTGCCCTTATCAACACACCACTTCCTTGCTGATCCGCCATGTATGCGTGCCTGCCAGCGTCTGCGTGCGTGTGTGTGTGTGTGTTTGTGTGCATATGCGTCGCGTTGTAAACTGGTGCGTTTTGCTTCAACTGTATTTAACCCAGTGAAGTGGGTCTGGGGGCGCGCGCAAACAGAGCGGCACACACCACGACGGAATATGGAATTGGATACCGTTGCTAACTATTTTTTTTTATCACCACACTATCACACACCGAGCGCAGCACCAACAACACCAACAACGCACACACACAGCGCGGGGGATGAATAGCGGAAAAAAAGAATCTTTGTGACAGGCGGCGGGTGCGCTTCCCTCCCAAACACACCAGCGCAGTAGTAGTAAGCACTGGTTTGCACTGTTCGATTAAACTAATTTATTCTCCACAACTAAAGCGGCAAGGTTTGTGTGTTGTTTTCCGTTCGCACACAAACAGCCCCCGCCCCCCCACTGTCGTGTGTTTGGTCATTCACTGTAGATTCATTCCATTCTAATTGCTCTTGATAGAGTTGCTGGATTGGGGTTGGTGGTATGTGTCACGGGTGCTGTTGTGCTTGGTTTTGGGATGAACAAACTTTGCGGGTTGGCCAAATTTCTTTGGCATTTCAATAGCACTCGAATCACACTGGACACGCCGCACAACTGGGTGGAATTATCTTTCCAAGGCTACCTTTATCGAATTAATCACTGGTAGCAGGGACCGAGCTCTTTCAGCTTTCGCGTGCATGCACGGACACACAACGAGCGACGGCGTTTCGAACTAGACTTGTCTTTAGTCCGCGAACAAGTACGAACAGCAGCAGCAGCAGCAGCCCACCACCACCGAACAAGAATGCAGTGAACGGCAGGTAAGGTCATGGCAGCTGCGCTCACGAACACATGCCAAGGGAGCTGACAGTTGTCTCCGCGTGCGACCTTATGCTCTGTTTACACGTGACGGCATCACGGGAGAAAAGTAAACTGACAGCATTTGCTTGGAGTACAGTACCCAAACTGTTTAACGGGCTGTTTAACGAAAAATCGTTCCGATGTCGTACTTTGTGGCTCATTATGAGATAGACGGTACTTTGCGGAACTATGGAGCTTTTTAACAAGCACATGGTACTCTCAGGAACCTTGTAGCTGATTAGCCTGATGTGTATGGTTCATATTGGAACCTTAAGGCTTGTTAAGAAAGCGTACCGAACTTGGTGGAACTTTACAGCTTTTTAATGCATGACATCGGTACGAGGTGGGTCTTGTCAAAGTGTCAAAGACTGGTGCCGTCAATCGTCTCGTTGCTACTGCCCAAGCTAGTTAAGTTATTTGAAGGAGGAATATTGAGTGAAGTGATTGAGATTGTACAGTAAATTGTGTGAAATTTTGTATAATTCATGAATGTTAAGGATTTAAAAATATACAGATGTACACAAACAAAACAAATCCTGTTGTTTATTTAATCGATGACGCTTGCTTGAAAATAAAATATAAAGAAAAATAATCCCCGGTACCCTGGCGTAAGGAAGCTGCTTAAGCGCTGTTTGAAAGACTCACCTGGAACTTTGATGCTGTTTATCTACTGCAAAAGGCGAATTCAAGCAGCGATCTTTAGCATGACAAAATTGGCTGCTTGAGCAATTCTGGCTATTTGGGGTAGAATGTCGATTCGGCCCGTGTCTGTGCTCCATCGCATGCGATTTTATCGCACGTGCTGTCAAACGCTTTTTCGTATAATATTGCGATTATTTGGATGATTTTAATAATATAACGATTATGAAAAATTAAGTTGAGATTGTTCCTACAAAACACCACACATTTAGTTTGACAGATAAATTCGGGTGCGGCGTCCGAAGAAATCAAAAATTGTTGATTCCGTCGTACGACGAAATCGCACGTCCGACGTTACCTGTAAAATCCCATATAAAATTTTGACAGGCCTTCCGATAAAATCGCATCCGATGGAGCACAGACACGGGCCTTATCCGGCCAGCTCGGGACCGGGTGAATGCCGGTTAATCGATTTTCATGGTCCAAGCAATGTCAAATTTATATAAAAATTATGAAATCTACTGGTTTTGCTAAGAATCTACCTTAAACCAATCGATTAATCACTGATAGAATAATTTTCAAATCAATAATAATAGATTTAACAATTGTTCTTTATAAAAAAATGAAGTTAAAAACATCACTAGACTCTAGATAGCTGCACAACAAATGTTTTTGCTTACCCGTTCATCGCAGAAAATGTTCGCCACGATAGACCAAGTGTCAAATTTCAAGTGCACGGTTAAGCCGTTCGCCAGTTAATCCATCCCCGGATAGTAGACGTTCTTGTTGTGTCCGCACAAATGTATCATGAGAACGGTGGGTACGGCACAAACAGAATATGTATATTTTATTCTACTCTTTGGTATCGTTATACAATAACACGTAATAAGTAGAAACGCACACATACACAATGCGGGGAGAGGACGACTGGTCCTTCTCGCGCCGCGATCCTCACTGAGGACGTCACAGGATGACAGCCCTGCTGTCAACAGTGAGCCCTCAGGATGAGGCAGCGGTCTGTCCACAACATCTCCCCGTTTTAATTAAGCTGGTACGGCTTAAGCCGACGCAGCGGTTTTAATGTAATTAAAACCGGCGTGGCAAGCGTACGGCTCAAGTGGCGCTGTGTAAAACGGGGGAGAGTGCTGACTGGCCTCCGTGTCTAACGCTCGAACGGGATGAGCGTTGCGGGCTGCAACAGGGGGCAGCCGATGTGCTGCGCTCGCTCGTTCCGTTGCAGCCGCTGCGGTGTTGTTTTTTTTGTTGTTGCTGTTGGTGTTGTTGTTGTTGCTCCGGACGTCGATGATGCTGATGAGGCAGCTCTCCGGATGCTGTTGCCGTTGGGGCGTCGATGTGCGGCTGAGCAGGGGGCGGCCGTGGTGCCGCGCGCGCTTGGACCGCTCAGCCCGTACCGCTGCACAGGGGCGACCGTGATGTCGCTGCCAGTGAACTGCTGTGCAGGGCGCGCAGGATGATGGTGATGGTGATGATGATGATGTGGGTGCACAGGGGGCGACCGTGATGCCGCGCACGACGACTGTGACCCGCGACACATACGAACGATGTTGCTGCCCAGGGGCGACAGTGGTGTCGCCGTCGAGATGCACCTGTGCAGCTGGAGCGCCGGCGATGAAGACGCACAGGGGGCAGCCGAAATGCCTCAGCACTGTGTCTGCTCACCGGGCTCGACGATGATGCTGGTGCAGCAGGGGCGGCCGTGATGCCGCAACGACAATACTGCACCAGTGTGTCCGTTGAAGCTGCAGCGGGCGGCGGTGATGCCGTGTGTCGTCGCTCCAAGGCGGAATGTCCCCTCGCCTTGGCCGGAATACGCTGCAGCGGAGTGAGGATCCCTTCGGGGCTTCGTGCAAGCCCCGAGCGTGCCAATCCTGCGCGATGGCGGTTGCGCGATGGTGGTACCGCGATGGTGGTCTCCTTGCTACGTCGGTCCTTTTAGGATCCCCCCCTACGCGAGGAGGATCCCATCCTCGTCGCCACTGTTGTGTCCGCACAAAACAAAACATAGACGATGTACGACACAAACAGAATATGTGTATATTTACTCCTATCTTTGGTATGGATAATACAATTAACATTGGTAATAAATAATATAAACAACACACACGCAATGCGGGGAGAGGACGACTGGTCCTGCTCGCACCGCGATCCTCACTGAGGACGTCACAGGATGACAGCCCTGCTGTCAACAGTGAGCCCTCAGGATGAGGCAGCGGTCTGTCCACAACAGTTCTACTATATTTTTTCTTCTTCCCAATTTAAAGTCTACAATGTCCATTGTTCTGCAGTATACGATTGTTATATGCTGCTAATATCAGATATAATTTATTCTATAAAAAATAATTGTGAGTAACAGTATGATTTATAGGCTCCAAGGTCGTGCTGTCGTTTAAAAACAGTGTTAGGCCAAAAATACACAAATAGAAATTTGTGGGTGAGAAATTCCGCCACCGACAAACCGACGTGACACTTCGAACAAAATGAGCTTCAAAAGTTGTCTCCTTATTTCAAATGAAAATACGTTAAACACTAGCGCCATCTCTATAATGATTCGCTTACTACACTGACACAGAAAAGAAACTGCTAAATCTCCTTATTGTTTTTCTTCGCAAATTTCAATGTATATTGTTTTATGTACTTCTCACATCTTTTGCATTGATTTGGAAACTTACAAAACGATTTTTCTTGGTGTTTTGTCCAATAATTCTCACAAAATCGTGCCTCACACTTCCTTCGCAATTTGTACTTAGAAAAGTTGTTTACATCGAAGCAGCAGTGAACAGAGCTTACTTTGACAGAAATGATCGCCTCACTGGTAAATGACAGTACTTTCGTGTGGGACACTTTTGTAACGCCAGTGTCACGTCGGTTTGTCGGTGATTCCGCCTGCTGTATATACAGGTATTCTCCGATATTAGCTATTAATGCGGACCGGAGGCAATAGCGTACATTGGAGTTATGCATCGCTAGAATTAGAACGGCACTCATTGCAAGCAAAGGACAGCAATATAACGATGAGCCATTATAATACGCCATCTATTGAGCAAACCAGTGAAGCTATGGAGATTTCATTTTTTTAAGGATATTTGATTTTCCAGTCGTTTAAGCTTATTCTGTGGCGCTTGCGAAAAGGTCAATAATATTTTTTTAAATAACAAATGTTTGATAATCACGACATTGATGTTGTTCGGTTGCTAGAATAACACGGATAA
This sequence comes from Anopheles coluzzii, assembly GCF_943734685.1. NCBI lineage: Eukaryota > Metazoa > Arthropoda > Insecta > Diptera > Culicidae > Anopheles > Anopheles coluzzii. The sequence continues at coordinate 103,394,733 of NC_064670.1, read as the reverse complement.
TGGGTCAAAGAACATGTTTTATCACAATTTTTTTTATTTGTTTTGAAGTTTTCATTAGATTTTGGTAAAACCTAGCCAGGTTTTATAGACTTTAGTTTTTATATTCAACATTATCCAAGAATTTAACAATGGGGAAAAACGAACAGCCGGATAAAAGGAACCCGAATAAACGGCGTCTCACTGTATTATGGCCAAACTTCTTAATAAGTTCGTGTATTTTCTCACATTTCAACGTACAATTAATAGCAATGTGCAATTCATATAGTATCTATAACACTCTTTGCATTGAATCGTTTATAATTTTCAAGAAGATGGTTCTTGCAAGGTGAAAATGCTGTGAGTTTGTGTTTATATTTTGGTATCAATTCCAACCACACACAGCATGCCGGTTCAATGGCGGACGCATTATCGAGGCATTAGCTGTCAAACTGTTCACAGTGATCTAACCTCGCCGTCCGAAACTCAGCTGTCAACAATCAATGTGAAACACGCGCTTTTGGGAAAATAACGTTGTCGGTTCGTGGTGCGTAGTTTTTAAAAAGGTGGTAATTTTTGTTCAGAAATAATAAGGCAAAATGACCGCAATGGAAACTGAAACCACCGCCAAGCCGGTGGTGGCCGACAGAAAAGCATCAGCAGTGGGAAAGGAAAAGAAGAAACACAGACGACTACGGAAACGGCAACGTGATGCTAGGAAGCGAATCGCCGGCAACCTACAGCCAAAGGAGCAGAAAAAAGAACCGAAAAAGGAGCCGAAAAAGGAGAAAAAGGTACATTATCTAAGTTACTAACAGCTGGCAAACGATTGTCCTACTCATACTTTTTTCTGTTTTTAGGCCAAGCAACCAGCAAAGATAAGCAACAAAAAAGGATCCGGCATTGTGTTCATCAAGCATCTTCCGAAAGGCTTCTACGAGGATGAGCTGCGACAGTTCTTCGAGCAGTTTGGCGAAGTGATGCGGGTTGCCGTGGCCCGGTCACGCAAAACGCAACGCTCGAAGGGCTACGGGTACGTGCAGTTCCGGTTCTACGAGGTGGCGGACATTGCGGCGAGCGCCGTCAACAACTACATGATGTTCAACAGCGTGCTGAAGACGAGCCTGCTGCCCAAGCGAATGTTTAACATACCGAAAAACTTCGGCAAAGCGTACGATTCCAAGGGCGAAAAGACGGAAGCCTACCAGCGGTGGCTGAAGGCGCAGGTGAAGCGCGCCAACGGGTACGTGGGCAGTGTGGAGAGCAGTGTGCGCTGTAGGAAACAGATTAGCCGACTGATGCGAGCCGAGAAGGAGCTGACCGAGGCGGGCATCGAGGTGGCCGAGGTGGCGAGCTGTCTGTCCAAGTTGAAGCAAACGGTCACGGATCTGCAACAGCGGCACGCGATCCAGCTGGCTAGAATGCCGAAACCGCAACCGCAACCTAAGGAGAAGGCACAGAAGGCGAAGGAGGAAACGGAGGCAGCAGCAGACACGAACGGAAAGGCAAGTGACGATGAGGAGGATGAGGCGTTCACGCTACTGACACCATCGGACTGGCAGGAGGTGGAACCGGTCGGGAAGGAGGAGCCCGCCAAGGAGAGTAAGGCAAGTGCGGTGAAGAAAGCGCAGGAAAAGATGAAACAATTAGAGCAGGAAAAGGGAGTCAACAAACCGGGCACAACGGCGGCTAAGGAAAACAAGAAAGCTGATACGCCGGACAAAAAGCTACGCAAGAGAGAGAAGCTTCCCCTGTCGAAGGCGAAGAAGCCGCTGGTGGCTGGTGGAGGTGGTGTGTCCGCAAAGCAGGCGGCGAAGAAGGAAAAGCTTTCGCTGGTGAAGAAGAACAAAGTTGAAGAGCTGAGCGTGGAAAGTGCGGCCCCGGTTGGTAAGAAAGCCAAGCGGGTCGATGCTGTAAAGGAAGTGAAGCCGGCTAAGGTAGGGAAAAAGGTTAAGTAGGACCGTTTGCGAAAACGAAGCGGTTATCGTTAACGCGCACTCTTTAAAGGAGAATGAAAGAGTACATAGCAGTAAGCCGTTGCTAAGGGCATGATGATGTGGGTATGCTAGAATTCGTTGCTAGCCATGGCGAAAGTAAACCAAGCCTTGTAGTGTAATGTCACAGCAGAGAAAGGAGTTTATTCAATATTAATAAATCGCTTTCGGGCGGCAAATGGCTAAACATATGATTTAGTCCTTATCAAATTCTAGCTATGAAGTTAAATGGAAGGAGATTTGAAAGAACAAAAAACAGAGGACCGAAGTGAAATCCTTGGTGTTAGATCAAATTAAAATCTGTCTGAACTCGAATAATGTTGGCTGGACTGATGATATAGAAGGAAGGTTCCATCAGTGGCCACCAATCAACGTAGCCTGTGGACGACGAAACTTTCAATGCTGGGCAGTAGTGTTGGGTAAATCTGATTCTGATTCATGAATTAGATTGATTCTTTGAAATGATTCGATAAATCTGAATCTCTGTTGGAAAGATTAATGAATCTCAAAAGATTAATGAATCTCAAAAGACTCATGAATCTCATAAGAGTCATACATCTCGAAAGATCCGGAATCGTTCGGAATCGTCCGGAGTCGTCCGGAGTCGTCCGGAGTCGTCCGGAGTCGTCCGGAGTCGTCCGGAGGCGCCCGGAGTCGGAGTCATCCGGAGTCGTTCGGAGTCGTTCGAAGTCGTTCGGAGTCGTTCGGAGTCGTCCGGAGTCGTCCGGAGTCGCCCAGAGTCGGTGTCATTCGGAGTCATTCGGAGTCGTTCGGAGTCGTTCGGAGTCGTTCGGAGTCGTTCGGAGTCGTTCGGAGTCGTTCGGAGTCGTTCGGAGTCGTTCGACTCCGGACGACTCCGGCGATTCCGGACGACTCCGAACGACTCCGAACGACTCCGGGTGTCTCCGGAAGACTCCTGACGACTCCGGACGAATCCGGACGACTCCGAACGACTACGGCTCCGGGCGGATCTAGTGGTCCCATTTTCCCGGAGTCGGAATCGAACTAACAATAGTCGGAGTCGGATCGGAGCCGTGGGTGCGCTCCAAACAGCACATCACTAGTGCATACATTATCTTACACTTATGTTTAATCAGAAAATGTGTTTTCGTGCAGTTTTGAAATGTTCGGGTAAGACGGACACCTGATATGGGATAGATGGACACCATGAAGGGTAGGATAGACACCTACAAAAAACCTTGGAAATTGGGGAGGTTTATAGTATTTTAACATATCCTATTGCTTTCCACATCCTGGTACGTACATAAACCTATTCTAGGCCAATTGCAACGACGATTCATTCAGCCGTGAATTTATGAATTGTAAGCACCGCTTCTAATAGAACGTAGAGTGCAGAATCAAAGGCATTATTGAAATATCGCGCATTAAAAGCTGAAGTTGCTCTAGCTTACAGAACAACAGTCCAGAACTTCATTTTGGGAAATTACTCCGCGGAAAGTCCACGACCCCAGCATTTTGGAGGGACTTGTTAATAGTTAAAGCCATTTTCCACCATGTCAAATTCCAAAATTTTATATTTGTAATCCCATAGAATTTCTCATCAGACATCCTGCACGATGTCGTATCAATGGCTTATCTTTTTATAGCTTAAAGTTGTCCAAGTCGTGAGAAGATATTGGATTTCGTGAAGCGCCTCACCAGCGTCGAGCGAGTAATAGCATAACGAATGGCTACTATTTTGACCGGTGTTTCATTTCTCACTTATTTCAATACTTTCTCTAATTGCTGATTGGTTTATTGCTTCGCAATACCCTTATTTAAGGTATTTAAAGAGATATATTCATCACCAATTGATATAAGATGTAAAAAATCAATAAGTTCGGTGTCCATCTTTCCCTACAACAAGGTGTCAGTCTCTCCCGCTTTGGTGTCGGGATGTTTAAACCACCAGAAAACAAGATTTTTATTGCTTTCATTCTCGTTCTTTCGCCAGTTTTTTTTCATTAATGATCACGACAACTCATTCATGAAATAAAACTTCCGGAAATATAAACAATACAAGTTGTAGAGCTTAAGATCGGCAGTAGTCAAATTAGATCCACAAGGGTGCACATGATTGAAAATTTGTTTTGTTCGTGGATTCTACCAATTTTATATATATTATGCCAAAAATGTTCTCAAATGTGTTGTTTTACCTTTAGTTTGGATTCTACATTGTTGAATTACTCGAAAATTACCTTTTTCATGCATTTATGAGAAATGTCCATCTTACCCGCAGTGTCCGTCTTTACCTACATTCCCCTACTAGGCAGTACTATGGAGACAAGCACCCTCCCCGTTGAGAACGCCTTGGAGGTGAACTTGGTAGGAAGTAGCTACTGGAAAAGTAGGCTCTGCCGGTGTCTCACAGTCACAGTAATGTCATCGAACGACCTAGTGCACCTTGGGCATCCATCTCCAATCGGAAATTGAAGTAAGTAACAATAAGTTCGGATAGTTTTTACACACTTTACACAAAAGCAATGATGGTACAGGGTAAGAAATTTACACAAGCGGCATTGGCATTTTATGAAAATTTTATTACAAAAAAAAGAAGAATATGATGTTGGTGAAATGTTGTATGCGTTTTTTCTCTGTGTACGTCTGTATGCATGTGTGTGTGTGTATCGTATGTTCCTGCTGTATGTGTGTATGTGTGTATTTGTGTTTACAGAACAAACTGGTTGTTTTTCTTTTTTTGTTGTATCTCATCCCTACTGTTTGTGTTTTAGCATTTTCATTTTTGGTTTTAAAGTTTCTAGTTGCAAGTATTTTACCGCCTTACCTTCTATCCTTCTATCTTGCATGCTTCTTCTACCGCCTCTTTGCCTTGCACTATGTTTGTTTATGCTTTTCCTATTGAACATTATCTTGGTTTTGTTGCGTTCCTTTTTTTTCATTTGTTTGGATTTCTTTTATTTGTTTGGACTTTCTTTTTACGGATTTCTTTTGTTTTTGTTTTGTTTTTGTTTTGTTTTTGTTTTAGCTTCACTTACTTACACTATTACCGCATTTACTGCTCTTTGCTACCATTTTTTTGTTGTTGTTTATGAAGTGGGTGAAGTGAAGTGGTGGTGGGGGTGCATTTTCATCGTTCTTTTTGCTTCACTTTTTTCTTCTTCTAAAACTGTGGGTTTGTGTGTGGGTGTGTGTGTCTTTAAGGGGCAAATTAAAAACTCTTTCTTCACTCTCCATAGAGTAGGGAAGATGGCAGCTAGTTGTAACTCTACATTGACCTGGTGGCGTTCTACAGTGTGCTTACTTTCTTGTTTATTGTGGTTTTGGTTTTGCAGTTGGTTCTATTTCTCTTTACGAGTTCATTCATCTGTTTAATGTAGTTTCGATTAACTTTGCTTTTGCTGTTGTTGGTTTTTTTATTCTTTTCTCTATTTTTGTTTTATCTTTTCTCCTTGTTTTGTTCATAATTTCATTTAGCTTCTGTTCTGTTGTTTTTTGTTATCTTGTTGTGAAAGTTTAAACCAAAATTGAAAGCCCACATTCTTCTTCCCACACACACACCCATTCTTCTTGTGTTGTTGTTTTCTCCTTTCTCCTTGATCAACTGTATTTTCACAGTTTTTTGCTGTTGTCAGATTTGCAACCAATTTTTTCCTCGTGTTTGTTTTCTGTTCCTGTTTGCCTTGTCTACTTTTACCAGAAATGCCCTATTTTTCACCATTTAAACACTATTGAGTAAGAATAAATTTATATACCTTTTTTTCGTTTTATGCGCATTTGCTGTTTCGTGTATTTGCATGTTGTTTATTATCGTGTGTGTGTGTGTAGGTGTGTAGTGTTGTTTGTGTTTCTCTTCTTTTCTTTTCTTCTCTTTTCCATTAATAATAATAATTTGGCGAAAACGAGAGTGAATGATGCAGTTTTGCCCCATCTCGCTCTCGTGTGGTTGTGTATGTTTTAATCTTCTTAAAATTTATCGTTTCTTCTCTGCCCCTGCCTTTCCATTGCGTGTTTGTGTGGCGTATGATAGCAGAGCAGAGCAGAGAGCGATCTTCTTTACTGTTGTTCTTTCACGTTTTCTGTTGTTGTTTCAGTGTTCTATCACCTTCCTTTTCTTTCTCTTCTCTTCCTTCAAATCCTCCTCCTCCTTCTCCTTCTCCTTTCTTCCCAAATGGTGTGCTGCTACTAAGATTTGCTTTATGTTTTCTTGGTTTTGGGTTCTTCTTTCTTTTTTGTTATTTATGTCTTGTGTGTTTGTGTGCATTCTTTCTGAGATAATCTTCATTATATTTCAATATATCGATTCTTTTTTTTTGTTTCTTTTGTGTTTTCTTCACTTTCATCTCTTCCCTTGCACGCAAGCAAAGACTATGCATTACTATTATAATTATCATTATTATTATTATTTTTATCATTATTAATATTATTATTACTATTACACAGAACCACGGGGGAGAAGTGAATGAATAGGGAAGGAAGTTATTATTAGGTGGATGCGGCGGTGGCAATCAATTTGTATGATTTTTTGTTTTGTTTTCTCCTCTTTTTTCTACTCTTCTTTTGTCCCTTTTCTTTCTTTTATTTCTTTTTTTGTTGTTGCATAAGTCTTTATAATTTTTCATCCCTACAGCCTAGTAGAGTGTGTAGCAGCGCGTAGATGTACTACTTCTACTACTACTACTACTACTACTACTACTACTGCTTCTACTACTACTAAACGGTAATAATGTTTTTACTTTGTTTTTGAGCCATTTCTTTTCCCCCCCGGGTAAAACGAGGGGGTAGTGGGGGAAGTGAAAAAAACGATGCCTTTTCACACACCTTGCGTTTTGTTTTCGGTTGCGCCTAAAACTTGGTAGGTGTACTGCTGTTAAAGCTACTTTCACAAACACGCCATCGAGATGTGATGCTTGGTAAGGGATGCGGCGGAAGGGGGCGGCGGAAAGGTTTGAAGCCGCAATAGTTTGAAGCCGTTTGGTGGCTACTGCTACTGCTATTAGTAATTATTGGGGTTTCTTTTGTTACCAAAGCAGTACACAAATCAAAACAAATTTTAACAGTGCCCTCGAAAATACATTAAGCTCGTTTCAACTAATTACACTGTTAGCGATGGATGTATACAAAAACAAGCTTATTTTAGTGGCGAAATTCATTGTTTTTTTTTTCTTCTAAACAGCCCGATATGAGAAGCTCGTTTGAAATATAAAAAAAATAAGCAAAAGAGGAGAGAGAAAGTGAGATTGAGAAGAAGATCAGAAGGGAAGGGATTTTGAAACGCTGACTAACAAAAGCGATCCATCTCCTCGTGAATACGCTACACAAATACGCTCTAAAAGAAAAGAGAATTGTGACTTACAAATCTACTACACACACACACACATGTTTGTGTGTATGTTTTGTATCTTAAAATTACGATAAAATAGTAAAGTTAATAAAAAAGAGAAAAAAAAACAAAATATGATAATTGCGGGCACAAACAGCATAACCACAACACCGAACGATCTCAGCCCCCCGAGCGAAGGAGATAGAGAATGAGGGTAGAGGGAGACGCCGAGATGCATGGTGTGCTGTTTTGTCGCCTGCCGACTAATGATTAATATGGCCTGCGTTCACCTTTAAGAGACGCTGTTTGACAATATTTGTTTCAGTGTGCTTTGTTTTGTTTTGTTTTGCTTTGTTTTGTTTGCTCTCGAACTCGGTTTTTCTTCTTCTCGTTTCGGCGTTTTGTTTTGCTTCCTTTTTCTTTACTTCTTTTTTCCTCCTTTTGTTGTGTGTTTTGTTTACTTTGTGCTTTACTTTTCTTGCATGTTTTCTTTCCCCTTTTTTCGTTTCGTCCCATTCTCTTTCACAAAAAAGAGTCTTTACTATCATATACGGTATCGCTCTTCGCTGTCTCTCTCTAATACACTAAAAGGGGCGCGTTGAATGGCTTTGGATTCTCTATTCTTTCTGTGTGCACGCGTGTGTGTGTTTTGAATTATACTGTGAATGCCGCCTTCACTGCTTGGTAGTGAAGTTTCACAAACAAAACACAAAAACACACCACATTGACATTTTTGGCTCCCTGCAAAACAGTCACAGAAAATGAGTGCGTAAAAAGGGGGGGGGGGGGAGCAAGGGAAATTTTGGGCAGGGGAGGGGTTTTCTTTTACATATACAGCTTCGTATGTATATACTATACTCTCTACTCCTTTGCGTGTTACATTGAATTGGCGCGGTTTTGGGGTTTCTTAGAAACGACAGATTTCTGTCCAAATTACACCACTTCGGCTGCTTTCCTTCGCTACACCATCTCATTATCATACCCTTTACATTCGCTTTGCTTTCTCCTGCTTGAGTTAATGAGCCTTTTGCTTTTCTACAACTTTGGGATTCACGCCTTCGCTTACAACGCTACAACGGGTACGAGGGGGGGGGCAACACTAAAGTATCTCTACATCGTGTGTTGTTCCTGCTTTCCTTCTGCCATTCACATATATCTAGATACGCGCGTGTGTTTTGTGTAGTTAAAGGAGCATCTGCATCACACCTTTGCACAAAAGGTTTGACTAAACGGTTCACTTGAGCGCTTGATTCGTGATCGTTCGTCGTAGTACGGACGACAATTTGAGTTGTTTTTTGGTAAAGGACCTATGGCTACACTAGTTCTGGAGGACTCGTTTCATTACTCTTACACGCGTATCGCAAGCGTATTGTCCACAAAATGCGCAAGACATGTGTCACAAGACTTGCACATTTTCGGAAGCCAACCGAGAGCTAACAACTCTAATCTTAGAGTTTTTGGGTGCGCAAAAAACGAGGTGATTGGTTTTGAGGGGTTGGGGGTTGGGGAAAACACAATCAAAACTACAGGACATTTATAATATTACTAAAGGCAAACAACAAAGTTCTACGTATACTGTGCGTGATGATATCATTTTGTTCTATTGTGCGCGGTTTTGCTTGTTTTTTTTTTTCAGTTTTTTCATTGGAAGAATAAATACGGAAGATGTGTCGATATTGGTATTGGGGGGAAGCGGCAGGTGTACTCATTATCACATGTTTCCTTTTGTGTATTGCTAGCACACAGTAATAACTATCGGAAAACCGAAGAGGAAAGGAACCGACGAGAACTAGTAGTTGTGCGTGAGGATCTGTATTCCCTTAATTCTCGTTGGAGGCGAGTCGATGACTCGATTGAGAAGTTTGTTTTTTGTTTTTCTTGTAGAAATTGAGCTTCTTTTTTTTTTACAGCTAAACTTTATCTTCCTGTGTGTGTGTTTGTAAATTGAGGAAACTCACGACCTAACCTTTATGACGCCGAACAGAGTATTACTAGAAGCGTTTTTTTAGCGTCACTTCAAAGTTACAAGCGAAACTTGTAAACTAAAGAGAGTTTAGCGAGAGAAAAAAGTAGAAAAGAAGCACACTCATACGGAAAAAGCACATAAACACACAGTTACTTAATTAAAGTGAGGCAAAACCTTGCCGGCTATACAAGACGAATATAATATAAACCATCGTTAGAACAACAGAAAGAGATATTCAAAGGAGATTCTTGGTTTTGAGATAATATTTGTGTGGACTAATAAGCGCCACTTTGCCGACTAATATTTGTGCTTGTGTGTGTGTGCATTTGTTGCCACATTTCTTTGGTGTTTCAAAATATCAGCAAAAAAAAAGAAAGCGATCTGTGAGATTATTCGAACGATTTTTCGTTTTTGCAATGGCGATTGGGGGGTTTCTTTTGCCATTTTGGTTGCACATTTTTTAGAGAGCTGCCTTTACGCGAGAGTAACTATAACTCCAGCGACCAAAAAAAAAAGGAAAGAAAATGGAGACAGAAGCTCGATATTTCAAAGGAAAAGAAAAACGAAACGAAACATAGTATCTGTATATACCCACAAGAGAGAGGGGTAAACTAATCCTACTGCTTTCAAAGAGGACACGCACGCACGCACGACGACGAAAAGAAAAGCGTAAACAAAACAACAATACCGAATATTACTACTAAACTAACTGCTTACAAAATACACACATTATAGACGAAAAAAACAAAAACGCACACACACTGTAATCACTAATCGCATAGTTTTGAGTCACACATCCTCCTCCTCCTTCACACACCTCACTCTTCCTGAACGCCCGCACTGATGCGCGCGCATACCTTTTTCAAGGGCTTGCGCGGTTTGCGCAAATGGGGAAGACGCGGTTTTTGTTCTTTTCTTGCGGATGTTCTTCATGATACACCTTGCTTATGCTTATGCTTATGTGTGTTTGTTTCTGTGCGTGCATTAGTTTCTCCCTGAAACGGAGAAGGAAAGCGGGGCACGGGGCCACTACTTACGTAAACCTTCCCATTGTTGTGCTTTGGTTTCGATGTTACTTTTTGTTTGTTTCTTTTGCGCTCCCCGCTAGCTGCATTTGGAGTTTTGTTGTGCGTTTTTTGCCTTCAACTTCCTCTCTCCTTACTACGTTCCAAAAATGGATAGTGAAGGAGGCAAAATCAATGAAACTTGTAGTTTAAACACGTCGTCGTTCGGTCTGATTGTGCAGATGGAGCTACTCCAACGAAATCATCAAACTCAAAGTGGATGAGAGGGAGAGAGAGCGACTTCCAATTTTGTCCTTTTGTACATCAACCCGAGAAAATGAAGGGAAGCGTTGATGAGGGGGGCTGCTATCCTCGATGTCCTTTCCAACTAGCTTTCGTGTACAGGGGGGGAGGAAGCTTCTCTTCCTCCAAACAAACGCTTGTCCGTGGGGCATTTGGGTTGGGTGGGGGGTTGGAGCGCACGTTTTCAAGCTTACGAAGCACGCACGCCTTTTGCTTTGGCTCTTTTGTTGGTTTTTTGTTGTTTTCCGTTTAACTGCTGCATACATGAAGCCAGTAAGGAAGCTGTGTGGGTGTGTGTCTATGTATGCGTAAGTGGTGCCAGCGGGCACCTTAGTATGGCGCAAAACGGTTGTATCCTCCTCGGTACATTGTTGCCTAAAAGAAACGATAGACGTAATTAGTGATGATGATACATTGAGTTCATAGTTGTTGTGCTATTGAGTGTATCAATAAGTTCGTGTGCAGATTGTTCCAGAAGCTACTGAAGATGATGAAAATGTAACTGATTGATCTGAGAAACGATCAGTGTAACCAATTGCAAGAAGTGATGACGTACAAGTACAAGTACAAGCAACGATTCGGAGTGCCCCATTATACTAGTTTTTGATAGTTTAGGCCTAAGATTCATAAAATTCGAATTAGTTTACAGTTGTTGAATAGGTCAAAACGAGTCCAGTAGCTTCAGGTTGGACCAGTAATGTATAGACGAATCTCAACCGTAGATCCAGTGTGTACATATGACTCCAACTCCGTGTACGGTTTAATTTAGTAAATATTTTATCGCACTTAACGTTTGCATTGGAAAAAATGCCTTTTTTTCGACTGGCTTTCTTGCAAAATTAATTTTTTTCTTGCAAAATTAACCTACGACTTTGCGAGCTGCCTTTTCCAGAAGTTATTCAGAATTTTCGCCTTGGCGGACGTAGACATGCGTGTAGGCATATTTTATGCTCTACCTTTGATTTTCTTCAATTCTTCCTCAGTTTTAGCGTCAAAATTGTTGGAGTAGAGCTTTTACATCATGTTAGTCTAACAAATTTAGATGAGATGAAGCTGGGGGAATTTGTTCATGTTTCCCAGGTACTATTATTGCACTGTATGGCCGCGAATACATCGATCTCCCGAACGCAGGGATGTAGTGACTTAACCCTTTGGTATTCATTTTTAGCATCATTTGGAGCTTTTTGTCACTCAGGGTCGTCGGCCATTCAGAACTGGGTTTCCTTTCGATGCTCTGATTGTTGCCTAATAGTGCCAAGATGTTGTAGATGCCGGAACAGGCTTATACGGCACGCTATTAAGCGAATTTGGTTCACTTTTTGGCAGTCACAGTTAGATTTCGATTGATAGAGTACAAGTAGATCTAGTTAAGTAACGATTTGGTGTAGAATAAGGTGGATTATCACATCATAGGACCACTGGCCCTAGTGTAACATTTAGTTAGAAGTAGTTGAAGCAGTAACTGCCCGTTAGGGAGGAATTTTGCGGATTATTTAGAGCAGCAAACAAGTAACTAGATAATAGATCAGAATAGGAATTGGTCCATAATAGCCTGTGTTATTTGCAAAACATTTAAAGAGTATCCAGAGCTGTTTCAACAATAATTTGTAAACCGTTTGTTCTAAAAAACATGTGAACTAGTGATGTACTCTCTGGAGCGCACCCACGACTCCGATCCGACTCCAACTATTGTTAGTCAGATTCCGACCCCGGGAATATGGGAACTACTAGTTCCGCGCGGAGTCGGTATCGTCCGGAGTCGTCCGGTGTCGTCCGGAGTTGTCGACAGGCATCTCTAGAAAGCACTTTCCACAAAAACTGGAGTAAACCAATTCATGTTTTTTAAACAATCTTATGAAACCTACACAGAACTTATTGATACACCTTACAGTAATGATTGCACCAACGCTTACCGCATAGCCAGGAACGGGTCCGATACCGTGTCCCAGGTATGGATCGGGATACTCCGCACGTCCGTAACTGTTGAGGAAAGGAGTCAGTAAAACGGTTCGGCAGGAATTAATAAGCCATCCTCTTGGAAAGCAACCAGTTGCAAACGATACTCACCCAGCGACGGTGGTGTAGCCGGCCACGGTGGGTTGCGCTGCAGCAGCGGCCGCCCCATAGGCAGCCCGTGCCGCTGCAGCCGTATAGCTGGCGGCGGAGTAAGCCTGCGCCTGAGCCTGCGCTTGCGACAGTGGCGTTTTCAGCAGCGGCGCAGCAGCCTAGGTTAAGAAACCGGGAAGAATAGGAGGATTGAATAGAAGCGCATGAAATTAAACACCACTTAAGACCGGGACTTAAAATACGGGAGCAAAAGTAGTTTCGAAGGTTTTCGGTGCAAAAAACTCCGACACAACGAGTGAGAATCAATCGTTCCGATACGTAATCACTTGCCCTGCTTCGCCGTCTCCTCAGCGCGCAGTAATCAAAGTATTTCATCAAAAATTCAAACCCCAATTCACTCAACCTTTCCACCCCCTATTTCCCTCGCAACTCTCGTTCGCTTCCGTGCAAAAGTTAGTCATCGATTATCATGCTCGAGAGGCGCCGCGGTTGCTGCTGGAAGGCAGTGGAAGAAAGGAAGGTGCTCAACCCCCGGAAGCATTGGGATAAAATGTGCAAATTAAATTACTTCATCCGAGGTGGATTCTTACAGCTGGTTAGGCAGAGGCCCGCTGCTCTCGTCGCCTAGGGAGCTTCGCTTCGCCTTGTGGAAAGGAAAGTGGCAGACGCAGACCGCTTCTTCATTCACCGCTTGGTTCGCTTCGTTGTAGAGCCCTTTTTACACGATTAGGGAGGGACTGATTTGGGACACGAGCAGGAGCAGGAAGCATATGTGCGCTCATGTGTGCGCTGGCAAGAAGAAGAGCTCACTGATCCAGTTTCGTAAGACGAGAGAGAGAGCAGGGTTTTGGGGTAGTACATTTGACACAATCATCACAAGAAGTTACCCCGCTTTGCACCTATTTGGTTCGGAATGCAAAGACAGTGTGTGGCACACATAGAGAGAGAGAGAGAGAGAGAGAGAGGAAGGTGAAAGGTGAAGCTATATCTAATTTTCTCTCCATCATCTTTTGATGGTAAAATTATCCGCGGTTACGGTAATATATTGAAATAAAATATGTTAATCTTTACCGATGCCGTGTGCTGGAAAGCGGACTGATGAAAGCTTTGATATGATTAGGGCACGCTGTGGGACTTGATCATGGGGCATATCGCGGGAGGGTTTTTTCCCCCGTGCCAACTTGTCCTGTGTGGCCATGATAAGAGAGATGATGTGCGGGTTTTTTTTGTGTGATTTTTCCACGTCTTTTTGCTATCGGCACATCCTGAGCTGGCAGAGGTTATAATTTTTACACGTCATCTTCGCAGTTTTTCCCTTCTTCAAGGATTAACACAACGGAACAGACGTCAGGACGTGTGTCGTGAGTCACACGTACGTGTCATGCATAAAACACGCTCTTCCCTGCCCATGAATAATGTCTCCTGCGTAGGTTTAATGTATGCTGTTATTAGCTAACAAATGGCTGACAGGAGTTTCTTGTTCGCTTCTCCAACAAATCGGAGAAGCATGGCAATGGGAATATTTCTCCATTTTGTGCGTATGATGAAGGTTTCATTTTTCTTTTACGGAATTTGTGGCAAAAACAATCTCAAAACTGAGTATTTATTTTTGGGCTTCAAACAAACAAAAATCTTCTTCTTCCTCTTCCTAAGGCGCTCGTGCGTTTGGAGTAAACGAATTATTGCTTCCTTCGGTTTCGCTTAATTAGAACGCTCCCTTCACCCCTCGCTCGTGCCCTCCTTGGGGAAAGGCGGGGCTGTGAATTGAACGGCAATAAATAATGCTAATTTATTAATTCATTAAAAGCCGTAGCAAAAAATCCCCGTTCCGACAGTTCCGCTCCCGCAGTAAAAGGGTGGAACTGTTGTTTGGCAAATGAAATACATTTCCTACGCGGGTCTTCTTCCTCTCTTTCTTTCTTTTTTGGTTGGAATTGGAATGTACAAACGTGTATACAAACACACAGAAAAAGAGACAGAGAGCGAGAGAGGGAGAGTGGTTGAATGGTTTCGGTTCGTTGGCGGATTCTCGTCCCGTTGAAGGCTCGTCCCCTGCCGACACGCTTCCCTGGAGTAGTGGTGTTTGAGTGTTTTGCACCAGCGAAAGCATCTCGAGTACAACAGCCGTGATAGAGTGCTGTGTTGGACCGGCCCACTCCTCTCACGAACCGATCTAGGATCGATTGATAAAGTTTTCGCTGAGCTTTGCAAGTTGGCGAGCGATTCCCCGACCGGCAAACCGCATCAATCGATAGAGCAAAGGAGCCCCACCAGTATTAGGAGCAGAGGAGCGCGATTAGATGTTTCTCAATCGTGTAATTGGCCTCGGCAGCGCTTGACTTAATGGGCGGTAGGTTTGTGGGGGAATAACATTGACGGGGATGGGTAAGCCACTAGAGTGAAGTAGCAGCAGCTGTGGGGCTAGGGGAAGCAAAATACAACCCCGGCAATTAGGAAATTGATATAGAAAGGTCGCTGCTGCTGGTTGGAAGAATTAATGTATTTTTTTGCAAACTTGTGGTATGTGACCAGCAAATTGATAATGCCCTAGGTTCGATGGTCCAGGACAGCAGGATGGAAAAAATAGATCAAAGCCAACAAAATTTCAACAGAAAAATGGGATTACCAAACCTCAAATAACAGTCCATTCGAGTACTTTTCGAGAACTTTTCGAGTAGTTGCAAAACATTGAGCTATTTTAACAATTTTTGACAGCAGGATGTAAAAAAATGCATCAAATCCAACAAAACTTTAACAGAAAAACGAAATTATCAAGGCTCAAATAACAGCCCATTCGAGTACTTTTCGAGTAGTTTTCGAGCAGTTGCGAAAAATTGAGCTATTTTTAGCTATTTTCTTTCCCATCCCTGTAACATGTTTACCATTGTATTATGTGCTACAAAAACCAGATCAAGCAACTATAATAATTGCATTACTGGCAGGAATCATATATTTTCAACAAATTGTTTGGAAATAAATGAATTGTTTTTAATACTTACGTTCAAAATGGTAGGTTGTGCTTGAACCTCCGTCACCGGTTTAGCAGCCTGTGTTTAGCGTGCGTGAATGTGTATTTGTGTGCACGTGTTTTGCAAAACAAAACAAACAAAAGTACAACAGAAAAACGTAAGAAATAAAACCAAAAACAAAACAAAAACAAAAAAAAAGTCCAGCAAAACAAACACGCCGATGAGAGGGAGAGAGAAAAAGAGAGAAGAAAATAACGTTAAGTGGTTTTGTTATCACAATTTTTCTGTTTATAGGGATTTTTTCCTGGTAGGGTTCGATTAATTGATACAATCATTTTTTAAATTGATTTAAATGAGTTTACTTTCCTGAACCTGAAAAAAACCCCACCCTAGAGAATGCCATGTAATAAAAACATTCTTTCTCTCTCTCTACATAAATACTGCTCGATTTTAACCTTTAATTAATTACCCTTTTTCCCCGTTAATTCGACAGCAATCAACCCGGGAGCTTTTTTTTATGAAGCATTTATTCGCATATGTTGCACCGCGGCTGGTGGTTGTGGTGGTTTATAATTCATGAGCCGGCGACTTTGCGAGCCCGTTTTAATTTTTTGCGAGGAATAAAAAAACGCCCACTTTTTGGCCTTTTACATTGGACATTAAAGGGGTACGAAAATTGAATGACAAAAATGTGACATTTAGCTTCAATATTCCACAGCTGGTCCACGCGTCTCGGTGAAGAAAGATGGGGCCAATAAAAGGCCTTAGAGCAAACGCAAACAAAAAGGGGGTGGAGAAAGGTTTTGTTTGGGCATTTTGGGCTTAAAATTTGCTCAAAATTGCTCAACCGTTCACAAACCGTTTTGCCCAAGATCAATATATCTGCACGGTGTGCACACTTTGCACAAATTGATTACCCAAACACACACAAACGCCGCACACACATTAAACGCTGATTGATGCGATCCGGCACAGGTATTGACATTTTCAATTATTCCCCCTTTTAATACCCGTCGTGCCATTAATTTGCTCACCATCCAGGGGGCGCAACGTACTCCAAAGCATCGTTCCGGCGTTAATAAACGAGAACATAGACACGCACGCACACAAACACACACACACATCCATAGCATCCATGGTTAATTGTGTTCTCCTGTTTCGGTTGGCACTGGAGCGTGAAACCTCATCTAGTATGCTTCGACAACCTAAAGGAGCGAGAACCCGCCAACATTCTGTCATGTTACCTTCCGCAGAAGATTGACACACATTCGGGTGGTGCTTTGCACGCCCTTTAGAGGGAGCGAGGTGGAGAAAGCGACGGCCGCGAATCACCATATTTCGATCGTTATCCCAGGAAAGGGGTAAAATTGCTTCTAATCGACGGTAAAACGATGTCCGTGATTTTAGGGCCCCAATTTCAGGCGCACCCGTTCGAATCGCGGTAAAACGGTGAACAGCAAGCACCTTTGACAGACAGCTTTGCCATGGTGGATGTTCCATACCTTTGTCGCAGATTTAACGGCACCAACATGTGTGTGCGTGTGTGTGTCTACTTGCGTTCTAAAATCTCATTAAACCGGTCCGGGGATGGACGAAGAGGTGGTTTCGCGCCCTACCACGATGGCTATTTGCGCGAGAAGGCTACTTTCGCAACGCAAATCCCCACCAACCATGGCAAGCGTGCCAGTCTTTTCAAGAACACGGTGAAGTGGATGAATTTGTTTTCATTGTACTACTTTCGGGGGAAAAGCCGGGGCGAAAACTAGCCCGGATCAGCTCTGGCTCAGCGTGGTTTTGGTCGGCAAAGCGACTACACCACACCATGAAAGAGACATACGGACAGGCGCGCCCGTCCATCTATCGTTTGGTGAGATCGTTTTCAAACGCTTTTAGTCCACACACCGGACAGATAAAACCAGCATCCTCCTGTTGCGTGTTTTGCTCGTGTGCTCGGGACATACACACACTGCACACACTGCACACACTATCGCGTGCGACGAACACTGTGCAACGCCGTCGTGTGCCTGCCTGCTTTGATTGTGTATCCGGTTGGGTAGGTCTTGAGTATTTCACATATGGCGTGTAGTTGTGTGTGTGTGGAGACAAAAGCGCGCACACCCGAAACAATCGTTGGCCTACTCTACTCTACTGTGCCGAGCACTAGCCCAGAATGAGGACATGATTGTGCACACACACACACGCGCACACACAGATTTAAACATACACAGGGAACGCTTATAGTCCGAGTACAGGTTACGGTGTGGTTTTGGAATTGAAATTGATTCCAAATTTGATTGCAATTTCCTCTCCCTCCCCTGGGTGGGTTTCACCTGGCAGTGCGGCCTCGATTGTCTCCGGTACGGGTACAGCCGAACACATTGTCCCCGTTCCCGGTGCAGGTGTGTCGGGCTGGTAGAACATTCCTGGCGACAGTGCGTCCAGGCGAGCGCGGTCAGACCCATCCTCCTTTCGTATAGATAGACATAAATTCACCCTAAAATCTCTCCCCCCATCGAAGATGAAGCAGACGGATGGACCCGGTTTTGTGGAGCAGGCAAGCAGGGTGCGATCGTATGAGCCTTTGTGTGGGTGCGTGTTTTCATGAGTGCGAATGTTCACCCGATGGTTTTTGTGCGGCCCTGCAGCAACAGCAGCAGCACCATACGCAACGATGCGTTATCAGTCGCAATGTGATCGAATTGAGTTTTCCTCCTTAATACCCTCCTCTTACCCTGCTCTACGCCAGGATGGGGCAGCGAGTATAGGTTTGAAATGGAATGGAATTGGAATCCCGAATCGAATTACGGTTTTGTGGAAGCTAATGGAAGATGAAATGGATTTTCCCCTCTTGACAACCAACGTCCGGAAAGCACGACAACACATTTCCCCCCAGATAAGCTTTTCGGCTTCATTTTGAGGGCGCTTTTGGTTGTTGTGTGCATGCGTGTATGTGTGTGAGCGGGTGTTTTCGGTGCCACACACAATAAGGTTAGTTTTTGAGCTTTTGATGAGCAGCTCCGTGATGAGGCTGAAAAAGAATTTCCACCAAGACAACTCGAAACTCATTTCGAAAGGCGAAGGCGCGCCGGGGCAGCAATACGCGCTTCCCGGCGTCACAAATTATTAACACCGGAAGGTACATTTATTTTCCATCTTCCCTATTAAGGGCTGGGGTAATGAGAAAACTCGCGTCTCGAGCAATTTATAAACCGGCCGTCTCGAGCTGCGAAATCCAGTTTTCCATCAAGCGCGCGCGGGCTCGGCAGCGCATTCACTCATTGATTGATGAATAATTTCATCGGCAGCGACACTGGGCGAGGTGTTTTTCTTTCAAAACGCAAAGAAGCAGAAAAACAAAATAAAAAAATCTCGAAAAGGAAATCGATCAATCATAAAGCAAAACATAGATGTGTATACAATCTTATTTCGCTGTGTTTTTGCCCATCGCTTCGCAGTAATACATTTATCAGGCCGGCGTTTGAGTGCGCGCTTGCGACGGAAATCGATTCTTCAACCGAGCGAATTTTATTAGCCCATTAGAACGACGGGAAAGGAAATTTATTTTTTAAACTACATTGCAGCTATTAGGCCCCCTCGCCTTGTTTGTTTGTTTTTTTGTCCGTTGCTTTAATGCGATTTGCAAAAAATATAAATATACCAAAAGCCGCTAAGCGTGCATTCGGCGAATCCACAACAAAACAGTGCAAACCTTTGCTCTATCATCTAATTGCTTCGGCGAACGGTTACCACCAACACCACCCACCACACCAAGGTGGTGTGCTAGGTGGTGTAGTGGGAGGGTTTTCATTCGCTTGGAAACAAAAAAAAAAAGTGCAAATCGAGCAAAAATTTCGCTTGAATCAACCAACGTTGACAGGGGATATTTATATTTTCCGCTCCGTCATCTGGATGAAGGTACAAAACGACGTTAAAAATCACGCAATGGCGTGTGTGGAGGTGTAGCAGCATTGTATGGTTTTTTTTTTTTGTATAATCCACAGCAAAATGTACTACCCTCCAATTTAAGGTTTAAAAACAGTTTCATAATAGTTTTGGTACATTTTTTTAGGGTAAAAAAACAAAATTGAAGTCACAATATTACCTCAATTTTACGCGCCACCATGCGCCTCCATCGATTAATTTCATTTTATTTTTCTGCCACTTCCAGCATCGTACGTAAAATCGGTCGGGCGTGTATATAAAAAAGAGTAATAAAATTGCTCCAATCTAAAACCACCACCCAATAAAAACCAGGTCCATGTCCCCGTGTCAAATAATGCGATGATCGAGTGCCGATGGATGCGCCTGGTGGTTTTTGAATGAGCGCACAGAAGAGGGGAAAAAAAACGATGGAGAACAAAGCACCATATATCAGCGTAAAAAAGGCAACACACACACATAGCTGCACATATTTACACGGTTCACATTTTTAAACCAAGCGGTGTGTGGAAGCGCCCCGCTGCGGGAAGCATTTCGATTGGGATTGATTGCGTTAAGGTGTACCGGGTGGTTGCGACCGAAACGGCGAAACGAGATGCTTGATGAGTAGCATAGCAACAAATCAAATCTTCTCGGGGCGTACAAACAAGTGTGCGAGTAAAAAAAAAATGCAGAAAGATCAAGTCATCCCGTATGCAGTAAAAACGTCAAGTGAAAAATTGGATCCACCCGCACGTCAGCAAAAGCTTCCTCTCAAAAGGGTAGCAAAATGGATAAGGAACGATCCAAGTGCGGGGTGTGTTGGTTGTGTGTGTGTGTTTTCGCGTATCCACATGACAAAAAGTATCAAATAAATAACCCTTCGCACAGCAATCGGGACAAGTGGTTCCGATGGCTCTGTCCGGAACTGGGTTTTTTGCTGCTGCTGCTGCTGCTGCTGTTTGTCCCATCCAGCGTCATGACATACATACATTTTGCCAGGAAAGGATGATACAGAAAAATCATACTCGAAAACGTGACGAGCAACCTGTCTGACTGCACCCACTGCAGTAACCCACATCCATGAGAGAGGGCTAAAGAGAAGGGGGAAAAAGTGGCTTCCCCCAAATGATGGTAGTTTTCCATCGCAATTTTTCACTCGACATGACTACTACTACCCGCCCTGGAAGAGGGGGCGTAGGAGGAGTTAAAGGAGCACGGGAACATCATCATAACTCCTCCATGTGGCGGAATATTTCACCATTTTTTGTTGTTGTTGTTGGTGAAGTGCAGCTTTTTGGTGCTTTGCGTGGCGGACAAATCGAAAATTGATTGATGTTACTGTCTCTCTCTCTCTTGTCTGCCTGCGCCACTTGACGGTAGTGCATTTTTTGGGTTGGGAAAAGTCTGTCCATGATGCCGCCGACGGGTGAAAAACGTGTGTGTGTGTTGGAGTGCACAAATAACATTGCACAACGTAGTAGCAAGCGCTGCACAACGATGATGGATTTAAACGTGATTCAAAAAAACGTTGAGGGGAAAGAAAAGTGGATGATGGTAAGAAGCGGGAGTACCCGTTGATTCGATTTATGTCCCCCTCGACCCCCCCAAATCAAATAACACGTTCACCCATCAATATTGGAGCATAACTAAATAACGATCAACCTACTGAGGAGGGTTTGAAATCGCTGACACCTGTTATCCCGCTCTTATCGTGTGTAGTTGTCAACCCCACCTCAACCACACTCCCCCCCATTTAACTCGATAGCCGTTGTAATTTAATAGCCCACTGGCACGCAAAACGCAATAATCGCCATTTTTTTATCCATGCACGAACGCAAGAAGGATGCACATTCGTTTCGTTTCCTATCAAGATTAGCTAATATGTAGGGGCGTCACCAGGGAGCCCGTGGAAAGGGACTAACCGATCGGCAACCATCGGCCATCAATTAGCCACACGGCGGTTAAGCCGTATTAGCCCGACTGGAAAGCTCTTATCCATCGACGCTTTTATCGACACTTACCTGCAGGCGATAGTTGGGATCCGCTGTTGCTGCTGCCAGATACGGGTCGAAGTACACACTGTAGTAGCCGTTCGTTCGATTGGGTTCGGGTGGGTGAGCGATGTATTTCCCATTTATTACACGCCCCCCGGCAGGAATACACAGAGAGAGAGAGAGAGAGAGAGAGAAAGAGAAAGAGATTTTCCGATTAGTTGAGGTTGATTGATTATTTAGAGAGCTAACACACACAGGACGTCTGTATGTATGTACGTTTGCTGCCCTGCTGCTTCCATCGATTTCATCACCATCTCGCGTCTCGATGATCGCTAGAGCTGCCGATCGATCAACACCGTTTTCCATTAGGGAAGCCCTTGGAGAGTAGGAGGGGGGGTGGTTGTTTCACTACTTTTTCCGCCCAACGAGCTCAACGCGGTGAAGAGAGTGGTGATGAAATCGTGCAAGAATATTTGATTTGCGCACTGTGACCACTCGAGAGCTGCTTGGACTACGGGGCGTTTGCACGTTTTTGCTAACACCAGCGCGGTTAGTAGTACCGGTTTCATCCCGAATCCTGGAATGTCGTTTCTATAGCAACGCGTACACACACAGTGGAATTTGAACCGGCAGTATAAACGTAGCCACAACTGTGTTTGAGGATTTGTTTTTGGAATTCATCGTTTTCCCCCCAGCAAACAGCGAGTGAGCAAGAAGCAAGGCACGAACCCGATGAGGCAGCAAGAGAGAGAGAAAGAGACGGGCGGAAAAATTGCGGAGCTGTGTGAAAATGATTTATTGATCGTTTGTTGTTTGAAGGATTTTCCTGCGGAAAGACATCAACCATTCATGGCAACATGGCTTCGGGGTTGGTGTGTGTGTGTGTTCCGGAATGTGTCGAACTGTGTGTGTGTTGGAAAGGTGGAGCTGCTGTGCGAGTGTGTATTTTCACTCACTGACCAACGCAGTGAAGGAGGAGCCGAGCATTATTTAGTACCAACAGGCACACCAAGCAGGGCAATGCAGTAGGACCTCTCGTACGTACATTCCGTACGGTTCACACACTCGGAGTTTTGTTTATTTGGTTTGTTTGTGTTTCCCAACCAGCCCCCCCGCTCCCCAACCCATCTCTCGCTTCGGGCGAGTTTTTGCGCTTCTCCTACCTACATTTACTGGTGTGTCTTTGGAGCGGTCGGGCAAGGAATGCAATTTTTCACCACCTACCAATTTCTACTAGTACTTCCCCGGTGGCGAGGTTGCTTGCGGGGGAAGGAGGCGCGCACACACCACAATTGGTGAAAATTTAATTGAATTTATGATTACCCTTCCTTCCAGCAACCTGTTCCGCTTTCGGTATTTACGTACGTACTACACACACACACACACGCACGCTTTCCTGTTGGATGATTTTGGAAGTTTTAATTTATCCAATTGAGTGAGGAGGCTCGGTGTACTTCGAATAAGTTAATTAAAGTAAAATTGGTTTACAGAAAACTTTTTTTTTCATTTTCATTTTTAATTTTTTTTAAACAACACTAATGAGTTGAAAAACGTTTCAAGGATAATACAGGGTTTCCCACGATATATTGGTTGGTTCCCATCAATTTTTGGTGGATTCCCATATTTTTTTGGTGCGTTCCCACGATTTTTTGGTCGTTTCCCAGAATTTTTTGGTCTAATTGTATTGATATCCAATCGGAAAATACCAATAAATTATAGGATCGAACCAAAAATCTATGGGATACAACCAAAAAATCGTGGGAACGCACCAAAAAATCATGGGAACTGACCAATAAATCGTGGGAAACCCTGTATAAACAACTGTCTGAATAGTGTCCATTTTTTTATCTCAAAAATATTTAAGGTTAAAGTAATTAATTAAAGATTAAAATAATTTAGATAATTATCAAAAAAAATATCTAAATATCTGATTAATTATAGCATTCATTTTTAACACGACAACAACTTTGGTTAACATGTTTGATGTGAAAAAAATACTCAAAAATCGCTCGAAATTTAATGAAATTGAACCGAAACTTTGGTAGGATAAAGGCACCTATAGTGGTGGTAGTACCAATAGTGGTGGCATTGCACTAAAATGCGGTCCATATGGCAAATTAAAAGTAATTAAGTTATTTATGTTGGTGTGAAATGTTCTTTGGCCTTTTACAAAGGGTTTAAAAGATAAATGGGACCATTCCGTTACTTAGTGACGGAAAAATCAATTATTTTATGAAACGTGTCAACATTTTTCCAAAATCCTTAGGAGTTCATAACGAAACTCATATTTCTGTTAACGTTCTAAATGACCACATACCCACGCAATTGCTAGTTTTTCAACATAACTGTTATGAAATGTTATTGTTTTACTATTTTTTTTTGCCTTTTGACCATATTTATGCATTTTTAAGTGTTTTTTTATCATAGTGCCATTATAGGTACTCAAAACAGGCATGTTCCTATAGTGGTTATAGTTATAAAATAAATAAAAACATGACATTGTAGATTGTTTTTGACCCTATGTTTGACATGTCGTCCGTAGGGTCCGTCCCTATGTTAGGCCGGTCTCGTAGTACAGTCGTCAACTCGTATGACTTAACAACATGCCCGTCATGGGTTCAAGCCCCAAATAGACCGTGCCGCCATACGTAGGATTGACTATCCTGCTATGGTGGGAAATCAATTAGTCACTGAAAGCCAAACCCACAAGAGGTAAAGGCAGGCCTTGACCGACAACGGTTGTTGAGCCAAAGAAGAAGAAGAAATTTGACATGTCGTACTGTTTTCACTAAAAATAAGCAACAAAAATGAGTTTTATATAGGTAATTTACCAAAAAAAGGCCAAAATTCGCTTATTTCGCTGAATAAAAAATCGACCTCAAATCAAGCTTTCTGTTCCGGGTGTGGTTTGACGACAGGTGTTATACAGTACTTTAGTCAATAGTTTCATCAATCAAATGTATACATTTTTTACAAACAATTTACGCAAGATATCATTATTATGGCAGCAATTATTGCTATTTACACGAAAACAGCTTCGAAACTAAGTTTCATTGATGTTACACATTGTTGTGGAGGCATCCTTGTTTACCACCACTATAGGAACACCATACGACGACTATAGGAACCATACCACCATTATAGGTACAACGAATCAGTCACAAAAATATTTACTTTTTCGTAAAATTGATGTGTTTCATGGTAAAAATGGTTGTGATTGCGAAGATAAAACATATTCCAATTGCTATGTGTTAAAATATTCAGAAATTGTCCTTCCTGACACTTTAAATCCATTAAAACACATCTGTACCATTACAAATTGCACCACTATTGGTACACTTACCCTAATACATCGACGGTAAACGTAATTTTCATTAAAATCTCGGTATCACGTGACCTATAATTAACATTAGCATTGATTTTCATCCCATTGATAAACCCTGAGCAAACTTCTTTGACCGCTCAAGTAGTCGTTGTTTCGTTGAAAAAATAAACAAAACAAAAAAAAGGAGGAGAAAGTTCAGTACCGTTCCTCGTTATCTCATTGCTAATCGAAATCACCCATCCCAGCAGCTAAAATTGGATGGTTTGTAGGAAAAAAAGCAAAAAATCCAAGTGTAGTATACGTACGTTAACAGATAAAAAAGGTACGCAACATTTACCATATTTCACTGTTACTTCAAGCGGTAAGAGGGAGAGACTGGCACAGAAAAAAACCCATCAGTATCCCATTTTAAATGATGCTCTCGGTGTTTGGGGAAAACTCTATCCATTTTCCTTGCCAGCGTTTTCTACGGCTGCAATCACCGTTATCGATATTACACCCATACCCAATTGTCGGTGGTCGGTGGGGCTTGCCGTCGGGTCGGGTGTGGATGGATGGATTGATTGGATGAAAACCAACCTGCCGGTACACACCGTGTGTTTGTGTGTGTGTGTGTGTGTGTGTGTGTGTATGTATTGTGGCTTTTACGCGACGGGAAAGGTGAAGAATTCAGTCTTCGGAGGGTTTTCCACTGTTCGCTTACCACAAGCGCACACGAGCGCGCGAGAGAGAGAGAGAGGTGTACATTTCAATTGCAAGATGTATATCTCGTACCTCGTATTGGGGTAGGGAAAAAGGCACATTTCCCCCCGTGAGAGTACGAGGTGGTTTGCGCGTATTGACGGGGGGGCCCGAACGATTCTCCGAATGGATGGAATCAATTTTTACGAGATCATATTTCCGTTTCCGCTTTACTTGCTGCCGCTGTGTTGGGATGCTGTCGAAGGTGGCCCAACACACACAGCCGGGAAGATTCCTTCGCGAGCTGACTGATTCTCTCTCTCTCCTTCTGTGTGGCAAAACTTTTGCTCCCCGGTCCCATTCGCGTAAAATATTGACAATCTTTTCCATTCTTCCAATTGCCAATCAGTGCACGATAATAAACCCGATAATGATCTGCTTAGATCCATTATTTGTCTCGCGCTCCGCTGTGGCAGGTGGGTTAGTCGTCAGGGCTAGGCAGCGAGACAGCAAGCACGGTTTCAAAACAGCCACTCCGGCGGTATGGCAAAGCTCTTGGAAAGGAAAACAATTTATGGTAAAAGTTTACCGTCGGTCCTATCGATAAACTCACCCAGGGAAGTAGAGGGGGGTCAGTGTCAGTGAATGGTCGCGGGGGATGACTCACATGAAGAAAAGGAAAGGAAATACCGGTTGTATAATCACCGCCGATGATGGTGACGCTCAGTGGAGTGGGAGGATGAGCCACGTCAGCTTATTTAAATCTCTTTCCCAACTCCCGGCCCAAGCGGACCAGGGTGCACCAAACCACAACCGAAAGCTAATGATCGTTATCGCGCGTCTAATGTATTTTTATGACTCTTGAAAAATGATGTCGATACATTCCGACCGATGTGTGTGTGTGTGTGGGGTGGAAAACGGGGCGCAAAACCCGCAACCGGGAAGATGTGCACGGGATGGAAGCAAGTTAATGCGATCCGCCGTCCGGATGAAGCTCATCTCATTTCACTTAGCGCGCTGTGCTGCTGAATTGGAAAGTGAAGAAGCAAAACAGACACACACAGGCAAAAAAAAACGCTCGTAGGGATAGAGTTTATGCCTGTCTGCTGTGCGGTGAGCGATTTTTCTTCTTTGCCCTTTTATGGCGGGTTAGCAGAAAATGGCTCTTTGCGCGGAACGAAATTCTAAGATACGGCTTCCTCCATGGTTCCTTCCTTCCCATGGTTTGATAATGGGCAATAGACGTTGGTCAATGGTGATCCATTACGGCCGCCTCGTTATTAGTGCGATTTTAAGCACAGCGGGGCAACAAAGTGAAGTCTTTCATTAGTCATTTTTTACGGTCGAGCGAAAGTAGCTGGGGCAAATAGCTGCTTCTTTACATGCTTTTCCAATAAGGTCGGGTGGTACACTTTTGCGAGCTTTTACACGAAAGAAATAGAAAAAGGGCAACTCAGTAAGCTGTATGACACTTGCTGTGAACTAAAAATTGCACTGAAAGTATGCAATTTGCACTACAAAGCGCCTAAATGTAGGCACTATTTTCTACAAATTTGCTACAGTAAGCCAAATGTGCCTTTTCTACGATTCTAATGATACTGTTTGTTCAGAATTGTTACAGTTTATCAATTTAGATACAAAATTACAGCATATTATTACAACTTTTCACTTATATTATCTCTCAACCAATGCCCCAAAAAACTATTACTTCAATGTAGAAGCAATCGCTTGTCCAGCAAGTGAACAATAGCATCCTATGAAGCCATGCAACGCGCACGTTGCCAGCAAATGGGCAGTGGCGCCTCCAGCATTCCTGTTCGCAAAACTTCGTCGCAATTGCCTTTTTTTGGGGGCAGTTAAAAATTAGCATAGAATTTGCCAAACGTCCAAACCGCCCCCCCCCTCCCTTCCCCCCCCCCCCCCGGAAGTGGAATGAACTGACCCAAGAATGAACTGGTAAATGTGACTGTTGTTCCTCCGGCCAGCACGGGTAAGAGCACACGAAAAAGCAAATGTTTGGAACGACCAAAGGAAGGGGGAGAGAGAGCGAGAGAAAGAGAGGTAGCAAAATGCCAACGCGATGCAATTTGGGAAGAAAGTAGTTCCAAAGAATGCAGAATACATTGAGCGGGAGGGAGCATTGTGAGTTTCTTACTCAGTGGCCTAAAGAAGCAATGGAAATGTAAAATGTGCACATTTATAAGCTTGGCAGTAAAAACTATTCCCCATTGTTGGTTTTTCCTGTTGTTTGTTCGATATCTTTGGAATGGCAATTTTGTGTACAGCGAGGAATGTGGGCCATTTCCGGACGTTCATGAGAATGTTTTTACAATTTTTAAAAGGCGAATACACATTCCATGGAACTCCAACACACACACACTTGTATTTATGATGTTCAGGAGC
The DNA here is from genome assembly GCF_943734685.1 of Anopheles coluzzii. Lineage (NCBI taxonomy): Eukaryota > Metazoa > Arthropoda > Insecta > Diptera > Culicidae > Anopheles > Anopheles coluzzii. The sequence continues at coordinate 103,366,849 of NC_064670.1, read as the reverse complement.
CATTCAAAGGCCTGCTGTAACATTTGCTATCATTATGCTTTCGTGTGGAAGCCGTGTTGAAAGTCTCAAGCAGAGATTGACTTTTAAAAGAGCAGCTGCAAGTGCAACCACTGCCACAGAATATGCTATCGGATGTGTGCTAGAAAAGCTTCAAATCGAGCAAACGCTTCCTGTGCTTTCTTGCACCGGCCGTCTCCGGATGCGCACGGTTCCCCCCCCGGTGGGTGAAAAATGGAGTAAACGCCAGACCAAGCCCACCGGAACCGGTCTGCTCCTCCGTGTACCGGTGAGGAATGGTGAGGATGTGAGCACACCAATGGGTCCCAACGAAGTTTGTTCTGCCCAAAAAGTCTGTCACTTTTCCACAACCTCCTGCTGGGCGTTTGTGCGCGCCACGGGACCACCACTTGACCATTTTCTCTCCACATCGTCCACATTCACAACCGCAACGTAGAAGAGCTTTATCGTTGTTCTTTCCAGGGGGGTGGTCTCGCACAATTATTTCGATACGATGCGTCTCGCTCTCTCACTCTCTATTTCACAGTCGAAAAAGTAGCTTGCCTTGAGGAATACAATCCTTTTGGGGGGAGGAAAGCGCGTTGTGCGTTGTGTGTGTGTTGTGTGTGTGTTGTGGGAAATAAAGAAACTTTCCCCCATCCCACAACTCTTCCACCCTTGTTCGGTGCATTTCCGATCCGTGTGCAGCTTCTATTCGTTTGAGGAGTGTATTGTTGGTAGGTAGGTTGTACAGTTTTTAAACTCGCCACAGTTGCGGCGGCGCCGGTGGGGGGAGTTCTATGCAAGAGTTTTTGGACAGACACAGTTTTGCGGGCACAACTAGCCAGCCAAGTGGACGCCCTGCTAGCATTATACTGGCCAATTTCGATCTGCTGTTGCTGGCAGTGGTCAAACAGTGGAACCACTGCAACGCTTGTGTGCAACCAAATCAAACCCCAAACCTTTTCCCGTCTCATATTCGTTGACTGCGGTTTGTTAGGTTCTTCCGTTTTTTTGACTGATCTTGGGGTTATGCATTTCAAATGCGCTGTTTAATGAATTTTCAGCGCTTAGAAAGGACGGGCCGTCAATCAGCAACGGTTTGATACGAAATACGAAAAACAGATGTTTGTACTAGTGGTGGGAGCTCGGAATCGGACCTACCTGGTTCCGATTCCGTGTTCGGAATCAATTCCGGAGCTGATTCTGATTCCGGAGTCGATTCCGGAGCCGATTCCGGAGTTGGTTCCGGAACCGATTTCGGAGTTGAATCCGGAGCCGATTCCGGAGTTGGTTCCGGAACCGATTTCGGAGTTGAATCCGGAGCCGATTCCGGAGTTGATTCCGGAGCCAATTCCGGAGTTGGTACCGGAGCCGAATCCGGATTCGGCTTCAGAATCGATTTCGGAACCAGAATCGTCTCCGGAATCAGAATTGACCTGGGAATCGCAATTTGTTCCGGTAACGGAATCAGGTTGGACTCCAGAATTGGAGTTAGGTCCGGAATAAGAATTAGTTTTTGAATTGCAATAAGAAGTGTGGGAAGCGCAATAAGTCCGGGAATCTCCATGTGAATAGATGATTTACAAGTAAATTTTGATTCTTTGCCGCTATCAACATGTAGCATCATTGGACCCAAACGCCTATTCCTATGAAGATGCCGAAACCGACTCCGTTTCGAAGCCCATTCTGATTCCGGAGCCAAATCCGATTCCGGAGCCGATTTTGATTCCGGAGCCAATTCCGGAGCTGATTCCGATTCCGGAACTGATTCTGATTCCGGCGCCGATTCTGATTCCGGAGCCGATTCCGATTACGGAGCCAATTCCGATGCCGGAGCCGATTGCGGAACCAATTCCTGAGCCGATTCCGGAATCGATTCCGGAAACTGATTCAGGACGTACTATCCGGAATCGATTCTGACGAAATCTTCATTTTTCCCATCACTTGTTTGTATACATGAAAGCAGTTGCGGACTAGTGTAAAATAAAACGCTTCTAGCAGCAAACAAGCAACAAACAAGCAAACAGGCAAGAAAAAAGTATTGTACATTTTTTTTGCCAGCAGCTTCCGGCAGACCAGAACAGGAACAAATCGTGCTCTGTACAAAGGCAAAGTTGTTCTTCGCGCCGCCTTTCCGCTGCACACAGATTTGCTCTGCCTTACTGTTATTTTTCTTTGATATCGAAACGAAGCACCCGGTAAATATAAAAGCGCACGGTTCGTTGAGTTTCATAATCTTCCGCTCTCTTTCCCCAGCAGTCCGCTCCTCTATTACACCGCCACCATTAAAAGGGTGACAAGGTGGGCAAAACATTGCTTGTAACTAACGACCAACGGTGGGGTTTGCGGTGATTATCCGATTCCAATTTTCGAGGATCTTCCCGGACAGATAGCCCCGAACGAAAACACACACACCAAAAAAGGGAAACCCAAAATTAATTGCTACACAGAATAAAAACCAAGGAGAAGAGGGGGACAAGAGTTGACATGGGAAACACGATCATTTCCGGCACGCTCGGGTGAGTTGTGAATATTACACCGTAAAGCATTGGCGGTGGTGGAGACGACGCGAAAGAAAATGGGCAAATATGACTGTGACACCGGGTTGGGCGGCGGCGGGCCGAACACATTCCAATGCGTCATCTGAGGTCGATTTAGTTGCGATTATCGTTTCGTTAGGTGGAGGGGTTTTTTGCACCCTCCCATCAACAATAACAACAAGCAAATCTGTGTATTTGTGCTTTTATGTTCTTGCTTTTGGTTCCTATTTTCAATCGCTTTTCCAGCGCATCCTATTTATTTACGGCAAATGGTTGTTTAAGGGAAGGGAAAAAGGTCTCCATTCCAGTGCCGAGCGGAACATTTGTAGTTGCATTTACACCCCCAAAAACACAGTACATATACGTACGTGCTTACCCCTCCAGTTCTGCTGGTTTAGTACTACAGTACCGACTTTTGTGAAGAGGGTGAGACAGCAACAAACTCACACACAAAAAAAGAAAGAAAGAACCCATTCCGAGCGGAACTGAAAATTAAACATTTAGCATTGCAACACGTATATAAATATTAATTTGATCGTGCTGACTCGTGGTTCCGTTGCGTTTGCGTTGTTTCTCTGCTCTTTTTTCCACGTGTGTGTGTGTGTGTGTGTGTGAAAAAATTACTAAAAAGCAACACAGAGAGCAGGGGGAGCTCAGCTTTTTGTGCCTTTTTTGTTGTCGCTTTCTGTTTTTTTTGTTGCAGAAAGCACTAATTTTTCCGGCAACGGATAGCGAGTGCACCGGAGTGGAAAACGAGTGAGTTAGATTAATTTTGCAGCTTTTGCAGTTTAATATTTTGTTGTACCCACATACCGCTTGTACCGTTGATAGGTGTGGGAAGGACCACGTTAAGCTTTTACGGGGAGAAGTAGCAGTAGTAGTAGTAGTAGTAGTTGTGTTTAATTTTTTGGCACGAAACGATTGTTAATTCATTTTTACACACAGTTAGCGGTCTTCTCCACAGTCAGCATCGTGGTACGCGTGGAGATAACCGTACACCGGGGACATGGGTCTTGCGTACCCACCAAAGCCCTCCCAATATGCCCCAAACAAATGTAATTAAGCATTGGCGAAAGGAGAGTAAAATTAAACAATAAAACATACAAGCGAGTGCTTGCGAGCTCGCATTGGTCGACTCGACTTTTACCGCGAGATGAGAAACCCAACACTATGTGTGTGTGTGTGTGGTTAGTGTTGGGTACCACAGTACCAGCACACCGGCCGTGTGCTGTGGCACAGTGGAAGAAGTTTGTGTTTTTAATTTCCTCCCTTTCCTTCTCTCATTCCATTGCTTGTTGTTGTGCCATTCATTGGGCATGAGCGTTTTTAAGTGGAGCGTTTTCTTTTTTTTTTATTTTGCTCATTCATTCATTCCTCGATCCAAGCCGGGATGTTTATCGAGTTTCATTCGAGCTAACGATCCGGCATAAACTCCTGGCCGCGCGGTTGACACGTTTCTCCGCTTACCTTCCGCTTATTTTAGCGTAGCAAAACGGGCGGAAAGTTTTGCAAATTGCTACACCTAAAAAATACTCAGCCGTGCTGTACACCACTGTCACGTTGACTTTATCGCTTGCAAAGTGCAAAGTTTTGTGTGCAAGCGAGCAGATTAAACTGGGTAACCGAACTACAAATCGGAGAGAAAAAGACATTTTAACTCGTTCGGTACGTTTTGTACGTTTTGTTTTTTTGTAATCATTATGTAAAATTAGATTTTTCTATCCCACTTTCCACTATTTTCCGGAATAATAATCGGAAAAGTTTCCCTCTCCCAATCACCTTCAATGAGCGGAAAATGACCCGTAAAGGCAAAAAGTTTGACCACACAAAGCAGCTTCGCCTTCGTTAAAATCCCCTTTTTTCACACCTTTTGAAAAGCGGGAAAATTGTGGAAGGAGTTTCCCAGAAAAAATGGTAAAATAATATGCTACCAGCATTCGCTCCTGCGGTGGATGGGGGGGGGGGGGGGGGGGAGGTTCATAAGGTGCGTTAATTTTCCACCATACAAGAAAGGTGAACCCTTTTAAGCTTCACCTTTCCCTCCACGGTGGTAACAACATTCATGGGGTGTAATATTTTGCTTTAAATTATAATGCCCATTGTGCTATGTTTCCTTCTGTGAAAAGGGGGGGGGGGGGGGATGAAGATAATCATGACACGACGGTTAAAACCCAACCCCCAGGCAAAGGAAAAGTCATCCAGAGGATCAAAACAAAAGGATTCTTCCTCGCTGGAACCTTTTCGGGTGCAAATAATCCGATAATATCGCTACGCTACATTTCCGCCCCAGTATCATTGCCGTATTGTTTTTTTTTCTTCTTCCGGTCACTTGGGACTTGCTCTTGCCGGGTTGATAAGGATGCTATTAACGCGTACGGCGCTACTTACGACTGGTAGGCGGCGGCAGCGGCACCATTCAGCTGGGCGTACGTTGCTGCTGCTGCTGCTCCTGCTGCCGGGTGGGTGGAAAGCAATCCGGCTGGACCTATGTTTCCGGTAGCCGCAGCACCACCAGCACCAGCACCAGCAGCGCTGGGGTTTCCGGTTGCGCTCGTGGCTCCCCCACTACCGGTAGAACCGGGTGCGTTCGTGCCGTTCGCCAGCCCGGGCAGGTTGGCGAGCGATGGATGTCTCGCCGGGGTTGCCGCGTTTCTGGCCAGCCCGGCGATCACCGATGCCATCGGGTGGGGCGTCAGCTGGGGCGCTCCTTGGTGAGGTAGATGAAGGGCAAGCGCCGGATGTCGCTGCTGCTGCTGCTGTTGCTGTTGCTGGTGGTGTAGATGGTGCGGTAGGGACAGTGTGTGATGCGAAAGATGCTGCGCGAGCGCCTGATGATGGAGCAGTGCGGGATGGGCCGGTATGCCTGCTGTTGGATGGGGCGGTGTGTATGTGTGTGAAGGTATGTTCCCGAGCCAAAAGCCACCGTAACGATCGAATGTTGTAAGTTGAGCCACGATAAGGCGTTTTCGGTGTAGGTCGGCCATTACAAAGCATGCAAAGTGTAAAGCAGGAGCAGGAGAAAAGGTCGTTGGCGATTGTAGATCAGGATGATGATGATGATGATGTTCGTTTGATGTTCATGTTGGCGTGTGAGTGTGTGGAATTGTAGTTGTAGTAGTTGTAGTTGGTTGTTGGGTTGGAATGGTGCGTGTTGGTTAGGACAAATATGAAACGAAAAGAAGAAAAAAGAGTAAAAGAACATAAGAAGCGTGTTAATGGAGATAGGTGAGGCATGGCTCAGAAGGTGGAAAATAGTGAATCAAAGATGTTATTAAATGTGAAATTTTAAGGCAAAATAGGGATTTACAGTTGATGTGTATGATGTTCCTATTATATGGCCTCCTGTTTGTTTTATTTCAATGGGAATTATTAACAATACAGGGTTTCCCACGATTTATTGCTCAGTTCCTATGATTTTTTGGTGCGTTCCAACGATTTTTTGATCGTATTCCATAGATTTTGGGTTCGTTCCCATAATTTATTGGTATTTTCCAATTGGATATAAATACAATTGGACCAAAAAATTCTGGGAAAAGGCCCAAAAATCGTGGGAACGCACAAAAAAAAAAAAAAAAAATGGGAACCCACCAAACATTGATAGGAACCTACCAATAAATCGTCGGAAACCCTGTAAGGTGTAGTTAGGGGTAGCTGTAAGCATGCGTTAGTGTTTCGATCCTGTAAAAAGGGTAATTAGGGATGGTGAGGTGAGGTGTTTTTGTGTAGAACTTCAAATCGTGTTCAAAAGTAAACCATTCTGACAAAGTTTGAATTAAGATGTTTCGAGTGTAACAAATTGATTTGTCTAAAATTGGAAAATCCCTGCTGAACAGCAAACAAATTGCACCGAAACGCCCGGAAGAAACCGCGCCAAACGCGAACGATGTAATAATGTGCAACCAGTGAATGCGAAAATTGAATAACTTTTACTGCAGTGGGATAATTCGGCTGATGAAGGTTTTCAACGCTTGCTTTGCTTGCGGCTTACTCGAACTCGTTTTGTGGGGCAGGAGCGGCGAGCGCGTGCGTTGTACGCACCAATGGCGCAGCAGCCGAATGATTTGCTGCCTCACGTGAAGGCATCCTTTGCGAAGAGTAACGACTTTCAGGCAGCAAGGAGCGAGCGGTGGAAAACATAAACAGCCCTAAAACCCCCGGTTGCCCCGGTTCATTCATTCCCCCAGGTAAGCTTAACCTCCGCGGACGCGCCAGCCATTGAACAAGGTTTGCCAGGAAGATTGGCATTATCAAAGCTTCGGCACGCTGGCCCGTGTCCCCCCTCGTAATAAGAACTTTCCTTGCCTCTCCAAAAAAGTACAGCCGAAAATGGAAAGCGATGGAAAGTACCGGCCGCGAAAAGAGGATTTACTTTTCCTGTCCGAAAAGTTATGGCTAATCTTTTTAAGCGTTTGTTTACGGCGTGGATTTCCCCGGTGACTTGCCCCATCCAAGTCACCATCGGCGCGTTTTCGGGTGTTCTACCAATTCGGGGTCTACGTTTGCACATTGCTTTCCTGTACCGCGGTCGTCGACGTCGGGATGACGCAAACGAACCAAAGCAAAAAACGGAACCCGGCGAAGCGTGAGTAATTTAAAGATTTTGCACGACTTATTAGAAATGTTATTAAAAATTCAGGACGCACGGGGAGGGGGAAGACAACTTTGACAAGCATACGCGTAAAGCCGCCTGCTCATCGGCGAGAATCTGTTTTAATGAAATTGGACAAAGTAATTTAAATGTGTCCGCTGGCTGGCGGAAGCGGCGAACTCGCCATTCCGAACGGACCCCCACCAACCCCAATTAATGTAGGCGATGGTTTATGATTGTTTGATGTTGCCGATCGGGAAGAAATAATTAGAACGAGCGGCTGGAGTGGTTCGCTCTTACGGTTGTGACCGGATTAAGGGAGCTAATTTAGAAGAAGGCCTTTTTTCGGTCGATGGAGACGCCTGGTGCTTCATTAAAAGCCGGGCAAATAATTACCACACGAGGCGACGACGGGCCGTATGGCCGTAGATGTATGGTAATGTTGGGGCATCTTAATTATTTTTTTTTTGTTATCGCCAAGCATTGAGTGTTTCCCGTCTGAAGAAAGGAAGTGCAAATTGAGTTATTTATGGCCGGCGTGGAGAGGTAGCGCGAAGCGACGTTTACAATTAAAACTTTCACCAACAATAAAAGGCAGTTGGGCGAATGTGTTCACAGCTTGTTTAACACACACACACATATACACACATTCACGTTCTATTGTTCGCAGTCGGTCGAAAGACGCTTGAGCTAAAGCGTAAAGGCGAGTAAACGGCTTACAAAGCGTCTTTGCGTGCTTGGCAGAAGGAGTACAAACAACAATAGGACACACAACGCGTCTCGGCTCTTTGTGGCCGTCGCGAGTAAAAGCGAGCTTATAAACCACTTGCCCATAGAAGAAACGCAATTCTTGCGCGAACGCTACTTAAACCTTTTTAAAGAAACGACTGTTGCCCACTCATCCTTTCTTGGTACACAGAGCTGGTCAAAGCGGTTTGCGGGTTTGACATTGGTGGGTTGGTGGTTGCTGGTCGGGTTTTGTACAATGAATTCCACGAACGAATAAATCCCCTTTTGAGTAGAAATGTCTCCCATTCCTAGGAGTACAATGCACACACACACAGCCCGCAACAATTGTGCTCCCGCGTTCGACACATTAGGAAAATTGAATGACAAAAAGAAAAATGTGCTCCAGCAAATAAGCTACATAGGGGTCGGTTCGCAACAGGGGATGCAGAATGAGGGAAGGGGATCTCGGTACTTTTCCAAAGGCAGCATATTTCTGCTCGAGTGGTCGATGGGCGAGGGCAGCACTTGTAGCATACACGACGATGACGACCGACGACGACGAACAAAGCATACCGACCTTCTTCTCTGGGCCGCCGCGGCACGCTGTGCGGCCGCAATCAGTATCGGGGACGTGGCGGTGGGCAGCTGGTTGGCGGCGGCGGCGGCTGCGGCCGCACCGGCCGGGTTCGCGGACGCCGCTGCGGCTGCTGCGGCTGCGGCGGCGGCTGCTGCCGTGGGCGTTGCGGCAGCCAGTGCTGCTGTGGGCGTTGCACCGACGGTGGTGGCGGCGGTGGCCGCCCCTAACCATGGCCACGTTGCCAGAGGCAGCCGGTATCCTGTTTATTTTTCCGCAAAAGGCAGCCAGGTGGTTTAAAATGAGGAGAGAATATGTATATAGGGGAATGGAAAATGGGGTTTTTTCTGCTAATTGTACGGTAATCAACACGCGTGTGATTGGACGTATCTTCATCGAGATACGAGGCACGGTGTGAGTAGTTGTAGGTGAAATTATGCTTTAAGTGCTTATTAGTAAACCTAGCTAGGGGTAAAATGGTCTAAAACTAATGAATGATCAAAGATGAAATAAAAAAGCCATCAACAAACACACACAATCGAGCCTTACCTTCGGGCCACGGGACGCAGACGGCTGCTACGGGGTGATAGTTTCCCATGAATAAAGCACCATTCCAAGACGGCCAAGGGTAATTGGATTTGCAGCGCGTTGTGATCCGTTACATTATGTTCCGTACGTTTGATGTCACATTTGTTGTTTGTTGCACATTGTGCCACGTGACACAACACAAAGGTAAGGGAAGAGAAAGAGAAAGAGAGGGAGAGAGAGACAGAAAGAGATGTGAAAAACGCGTACACGGTATCGTACGTTAGTTTCGCAATTTATCATTCATGGTATTATTATCATTACACAGCTAAGCGATATGAATCGCAAATTACAATAAAAGGAGAAAGTGACATCATATACACAGAGACAAATTAAGGGCGTGGAGGGCCGGGGGTGACGAAGGCAGCAGGGTGGAAGGGAGTTGGGTAGTTGATGAATGTGTTTGTTGTTTCGAGCGAAGAAAACCCCGGCGGTGGAGGCTTAGGAGGGATTGGTGCGTAGGAAGGTTGGAATTTGATTGATGAAAAGGATTACCACTTTTAATGGATGGAATACTTTCAACAAACGGCTAGGGCGATGTGCTATGAAGGGATGTGGAGGGAGGTAGGATATTCTCTTCCGGTGGTAAGGATTTAGATTGTCAGATTACAGGTAACGGAGATAAAAGGATAACAGGCAATCCGGAATGCGAATCATCGGTTGAATCGCATCGAGAAATGGACGATCAAAACACAAGAAGGCGCGCGTGAGAACATGCTGCAGCAGTTAAGCGTTAGTGAATGCTGGAGGAAACGTATTTAAAGCACAGGCTAGCATGTGTAATAGCTACATTACACTGCGTTGCTTTCTAAGGTGTTTATATTGCTTAATTTACTTTAAAAAAAACCTACAGATTGAAGAGACCAAAATTTAGTTCTTCCTACGACATCAAGGCTGGTTTGAAAAATGAAACAAATTGCACTACTCTACTTCTAAATTGAAAGAAACATTTAAAATCGAGGACTTTTTTTAACCAGAACTTACAGGGTTTTTCAGGAGTGCTCATAGCTGTGGGACACATTATTGACTCTTTCTTATACGAAATGAACTTAATGTAATGGGAATTGGACTCTATAGCACCCTTCTTGGACAAATCCAATAGGACAGTCCAATTTCCAATATATGAAGTTCACTTCCTACAAGAAAGAGTCAAGGAAGTGTCCCACAACTGTGAGAATCCCTGGAAAACCCAGTTAGCTTTTTCTCAACCATAACCTTGAATAGCAGCTTGTAAAGACCGGGAGACATTGTCCGCACTCGCTAGTGTAATTCCATTTTTCAATAGCGCATCTGGCGGCGGCTGGTGGAAGCTTGTTTTGGTCATCGATGGAATGGTCGTGCGGTATCTGAAAATAATGTACTATTTTCATCGGTTTTCGATGCGAAAATGGCTGAAATACTTGCACTACATATTTATCTATCAATTACAAAGCTTTTACACTCCAATTTAAGTAAAAAAATGTAAAAATAACGTATTTTCTGATGCGGCTCCAAATTGTTTTGCAAAACGCTTCGGTCAGCCACCGCCAGATGCGCTAGTGAAAATCGAAATTACACTAGCGAGTACGGACAATGCACACCGGCCTTAACAGCTTGATTTAAATCGAAAAGAATCAACTTTTCAACTCTCCCAAACTAAGCGAAAGCGAAATGCAAAGTCACACCAAACAAGCAGGGTTGTTAATTGAATCAATCAAAGCACGTGAACTCCACCGAAAGGACAATCTGTTTTCCCCTTTCCACCAGGCCAAGCACGTTAGCACACGTCGACAGCGCTAAACTTTAAAGCACGCTTTTCGTGCCGAAAATCGCTTCACTGTTGTAAGGAAAAAAACAACATCTGTGCACTATTCTCTTCTAGGTAAACCCGGTACAGATCGAGCAAAAAGCATACCGGTTTGGACTGAAAAAGACAAACACACACAGGCACACCCATTCAAAAAAAGCACCATGAATAGGGAGTGAAAGAGGCGTTAGGGATTGGGCAAGGGGCAAAAATGGAGATAGATGTCGTCCGCGTGTTTAGCATTATAGTAAACGATGATCGTTTCTGTCGCGTGTCAACCGCCATAAAATTGCCATCACTTTCACGACACACAAAAAAGAAACAAACGAACGATGCTTTGCTTTGGTATTTCTAGCCAATGAAAAAGCGTTGAAAAGCAATCCAGCTGCAACGCGTGCTGTTCCTTGAAGCAAGCAAGCAGCCTTTGATAATCACGTGATGGTGCTGAATGGGCCATCCGACCGGATGGCTCCTTCTGTGTGCCCTGTACCGAGCGGTCGTGAAGTCGACAAAGCGTCGGTTGATTGATAGCGATCAATTGATTAAAGCCAACCGGTGTCTGTGTGTCTGTATGAGTGTGTGTGTCAGCTAATTTAGCTTGGTATGGTGGAATTCATGACGGAGCGCACTGTGCAGAGACATCGTAAGCACACTGCTGCTGCCTATAGCCATTATACAGCAGAAGGAAACGACTATCGACAGCAGCTGTGCCTCGCAGCGACATCTAAGCGCTAACGGAGGCAAAGGAAAAATAAGCCTCTTCACTATCCTTAGCGAGCGAGCAGTACACGTGGAAGGAAAGCCGTGTGCTAGAGCTGAAACGTGCCCCATTGAAGGAATATTGCTCTCGACGAGTTTCATTCCGCAAGAGCTGTGTTCAAGGCAAAAAAAAAACTTTATCTACAACATTTGCATGCAAAAGTGAAAGGAAAGGAAAGTGAGAGAACAATTTACAAACACATCCTCACCCAGGCTAATAATTTGAACGCAAGTGCTTTTAATACTGTAATAAGCTTTTGGCCATCTCCAAAACTGTGCAAAACATTCACAATGCTCTCCTTTTAAATCGAAATGTGTGCATTGTAATGATACGACGCTAACATATCGATACAACACAGATAAATCGTTTGACGCCGTCTACTGGCACAGCTGCTCTGATCTGGCAAGAGGATAAACAAGAGCTACTACAAACTGCATGCAAAAAGCGTACAATACAAAGCGTTTTGGATGACGTTTATGGGAAATTATGGAAAATTCTACAACTCCAGGGTAACTGCGGGCGATAGGTGCATTATTGCATACATTCAGGGCTCTGACTAAATATGGCTAAATAGAGAGAGAGAGAGAGAGAGCGAGCGAGAGAGAGGGACAAAGGGTATGGCGGAAGTAGTAGTATTTAATGGAAGGTTTTGCTCACCCAGTGACGGGGCCGAGACGGCGCCTTGTTTCGTCAGAAACACTATACGCACACACACACACGCATCATATCAATATGAAAACATAAACACACACACACATACGTACATGTGCGCGGTTTTGTGCGTGTGTTGCGCCGTGAGTAGGTTGAGTAAGTTGCACATGTATGGAGGATTGGGTTGTTGTTGTTGTTGTTGCAGTTGTAGTTGTTGAGTTGTAAGTGATTTTTTTATTTTGGTTTTCGATTTTCGGTTTTCGTATCGTTTCACAAGTGTCCCATTTGCAAAAAAAAACAACACGCAATATGGGGGTGGGTGGGTGGTGTAGGGTTATTATTTTTAATTTTACCAATATAACAAAATGATACCAATAACCAGAGCAGGTATCACATTTCAAAGAGAAATATCGTCCGAAATGCAACACGATAAACCACCGCCCCCGCCCATTTGCATGTAAAGTGTGTGGGTAGGTTGATTGATACAACATTTTACCATGAAATTGACGTTTATTGAACGGGGCCGCATTTTATTTTTAATTGCATTTTTGTTTTGTTTTTTTTTTTGTGCCCACACGGGGACAACGGCATCAAATGCCAATCGCATTTGAAGGGCACAGTTGGGAAACGATAAGTTTGGAGGTTTCAAAAAGGTACACCATTTAAAACAATTCGTGTGAAAAAGAGAAGAAGAAAAAGGAGAGAAAAAAAGAGAAAGAAAACGTGAAGTGAGTAAACGCGTTTCATTTTAACCTTTCCGTGTAAATACGGTAACATTCGGGAGGAATACTGGTGGAATACAGGTGCAGAGATGATGAAGGTAGTTTGATAAGATAAGGTAGCTGTAGTAGAATGGATAACACACTTTGGTGTGCAGTAATCAGCAGCTGTCGGGTGATTTTTTTTTTAAACAGTTACACAATATGTGAATGAGTAAGTGAAAACCAAAAAAAAACCCTCAGAAGGCACAAAATGAACAAAATAAGAAAAAAATAAAGAGGATGTCATTTAGAAATTTAGTATTTTTTCGACGAATTTTGACAAGAAACAGTCTTAGTTTATAATTTCTTTAAACAAATCTTTATAACCATCGGAAACATTATTCTATCCACTACTTTACCAAAAAAAAAACCAGCTCGCAGGAAAAACAAATAGAACATTATACTTAGAGTTAAAGTTGGTGCCTAATTGCTTCAATAAACATGTTCATCAAACTAACAAAACCGACAAGAGTTAGCTAGAAGATCAAAGACAAAGTACTAAACAGGCATGCACACGAGTGTTAGGGGGGGAAAACCGGGAGAAAAAAATAGAGAAGAAAGACAAGATCGATGCACTTGCTTGTGCCTCTATATATGGAAATGAAAAGTGACAAAACAAAATTGGAAAACATAAATGCACAAAGAAACCACACTAGAACAGTAAAACCCAAAAACGAACTACAAAAAGGCGGTGCGTGATGGTTCAAACCACGCTTAGGATACTATAAATAATTACGAATTCAATACGAGGATATGAATACAGAGTGAGTGAAAGAGAGAGAGAAAGAAGGCGAAAGTAGAAAGTGGGGCAAGGATAGGAGGGAAAGTAATGGTTAAACAACTTACCGCTTGATACAGCAGGAGCTTTTTTACTTTGAACTCGTGCGGTTGCATTATTGACCTACAGTTTTAACAGCATTACACACACGGGCGGGCGGGCGGGCGGGCGGGCGCGCGCGCAAGGGGGATGCACATTTGTTGTTTGTTGTGGGTGTTGGCGTGTATTTGTGTGTGTGTGTGTGGTTTTTGAGTGTATTTGTTCACGGTTTGTGTGAATTTATTTTGCGGTATTGTGTTTGTGGTTGTTGTTGTTGGTTTAGAATTTGGGTAAATTCCGGAGAGGAAAAAAGAAAAAAAATATATAACAATTAAATGCATTCAAGTGGATTTTAATGTGTGTATGTGTGTGTGTGAGTGAGAAGATAAAGAGTGAAAATAATAAAGGAAAATGAAGAAAAAAACAACATATTTTTACAATGATACTTGCTAACACACACGCGCGTTATGAAACACTGTAACTCTCGATTCGACGACCGGGCGGACCTGGCGCTCTTTGTACATCTAAATTTCAAACCGTCGAGCAGCAGCGACGAGCCATGCGCGCTCGAGTACGTTCAGAAATTAAACACAAAAACACATCACGGAAGCTGTTAAAACCGGTAAGTAATACGAGTTGGGCTCGACTTTTGGGGCGATTGTTTGGGGCGATAAAGCATTATCGAAAAGGTGCCACACAATTGCAATTATTCACGCACAAAATCACTTATACGCACATTGGAGGGGTGGTAGGTGGGTCGTCCGTTAAAGCCTGTCCAGCATAAGTTATGCGTTATTGGTGCCAGCCGAAGCCCTACTGCCGGATCCGTTTATTGCACTTTAAATGGCTTTGCAGCAGGCCAGCGAACGAAACGCATTACGGGAATGTGTCTCCGTCCTGTGGTCTGAATTATGGACCCATTTCGCCCAAGTTGGGGAGAGTTAATTGTGGGGCGGTGGTTGACAACAGAAAAAAAACATAAAAAACGACATGTAATTGCGATAGTAGCCAGCGACTGGGAACAATAATTATAAAGTGAACGTAAATGGCGGCGCACGGCAATCGGAAAGCTCCGAAAATCAAGGCCCCTGGTGGTGGTGGTGATTTCTGTGGTTTTGATTGTAATTGGGTGCCATTTTCATTGTGCAGCTTGGCGCAGCACAAAAAACAGGTAAAAATCTGTTGGATAAAAATTAATTAAGATATTTATAGCTCCCGCTCGAACGGATGGATGGTACCGTTCGTAACAATTAGTTTTATTAACTTGTGTTGCTATGTGCCATCGGGAGCAGCGATCGAGCAAACGATAATGGTAACCCCACCACAGGCAGTAGTGGAAAGCATTATTTTCAGCTATATAGTACAATGTTCCGGGCTCGCTGTGAACAGTTTGTGCAAGCGGTTCAAGCTAGCAAAAAAAAAAAAAAGGCGACGGAACAACTTTGGCTCTCTATTAGCATATTAAATTGAAAATTATAACTTCATCCCCGTCATCACTCGTGATGTCACACTGGGGGGACAGGGGTTATGGTCGCTATTTCCCCCCCTCCCCCCTCCCTCCCTCCCTCCCTCCCCTCCAACATCCTGTTGCAAAACTCTAAACTCTCTGCTGCTCGATAAAGGAAGCTCGAACAAAAGCCGTTGACACGATGCTTGATTTCGTCTCCCATTGTGTCCCCAATTCAAAACATACGCGCGCTGCAAATGGACAGTTTCGTGCAAGTTTGGGGCGCAAAAGCGGGGGATGAAAAAGACATTAAACAATATAATCATTTTCTCCACGACAAAAAAAAGGCAGGCCACAAACGAACAAGAGTGTGTCACATTTCTGAGGTTTGGTGCCTGCATTGAAATTACCATTTTTTTCACTCTTTCGTTCCGTCGTCATAGTTTTCCGGGGGATTTTTTTTGGTTTCCACTTCATTGGGACACGACACCGTGTGCGAGTGTGAAGTTGGGTCCATTCGCACCCTACCCGGCCCGGATCGAACTGGAACAATCCCTTCCCTACTCGCAAACTTCCATTCTGTTATGTGCTTTCCTGCCAAAGGCATCATTTCTGAAGTTAGCATCATTTTTTAATTAAATGTCACTCGTTCATTTTTCCATTTGCGGTCGCGTTCGGTGGGTTATCTTCCTCTTGTGTTCTCTGATACGGTTTTGTTTTTCCTTCTTCGTTTGCGTTTGATTTTTATGTCCCCCTGTGTTTTTTTTTGCACGCTGCACGACGGCTGGCTAGTCTTTATATTATCTTTCCACGTCACGTTTTTAATTATTCCCGTGAGCTGAGCTCTAAATGGTTTTTCCTTCTGTGCTGCTTCCCGTGTTTTGCAAAGGGAGAGAGCAGGTTGGTGTACACATACACTCACACAGCATCGATTACCTCTTCATCATATCGTAACGGAGCAGGGGGGATGGGGTTTGCTTGTTGACCCGCTTGCTTTTACAGCGACATTTTTATAATTGGCTTCCAATAGTAGTTGTGTTACAACAAGAAAGGTGGAGAGAAAACCGAAACCGGTGGGAGATTGCAATCGGTTCACAATTATGAATAAAATCAAAACGTTAACCAGGAAGTGGACAAGTTTCGATGTTAGTTATCAGTAGCATGAGGATAAACTTTGGTTGAATTTTTATTAAATAACATCAGAATTATTTCGAATATTTATGAAGAAGTACAAACACTCGTATTTTTCTGAGCTACAAAGCAAGAGTGTTGACAATAAATCAGATTTTCCTGTTTAATGCTGAGCGTTTTGGCATAATACAGGGTTTCCCACGATTTATTGATCAGTTCCCATGATGTTTTGGTGCGTTCGCACGATTTTTGCTCGTATCCCATAGATTTTTGGTTCGTTCCCATAATTCATTGGTATTTTCCGGTTGGATATCAATACAATTGGACCAAAAAATTCTAAGAAACGGCAAAAAAATCGTGAGAACGCACCAAAAAATCGCTAGAACGCACCAAAAAATCATGGGAACTGACCAATAAATCGTGGGAAACCCTGTAATAACGGCAACGGAATCTAACGCTCCTGACGGTAGCGGTGTATAAATTAAAATTGGAAATCTATTGAACCCTGGTCGAACATACGCTATTGGATTTTTCCCAGCTGTATGTTCCGCTATTCCAATCCTCATTTTAATACGAAAAAAAAATCAAATCTACCACAAATAAAAAAGTAATATGCAAAACGTGTCTAAAACGACATCAAATAAAAAAACCTCTCAGAAAATCACAGGAAAAACCAGTCGGGGAAAACTCAATTTTTCCACCATTGCTCCCGTGTGCCGCTCTTCACGCCGCGTTCACGCAAAGCGGCTCGCGAGAAGCGCTGGGGGCACACCATGTGCACCAGCAGAGTACAAATTTGCATTTTGCACGCTGTGTTTAAAAATCACCATGCACCACCACATCATGATTGGTTGCGCAAAATTGCACCGATTTTCCGGCACAGTTGGCTTCCGAACGAAGTTGGCAGGTGGCGCGCGCGCGCCGCGCACAGTGCAATTGCATAAAATATGCAACAATTGGATCAGAATCGGAGGGATGATAAAAAGGAGAAGAGAAGAGAGGAAAGGAAGAAAAAAATCGAATCACCACGTTGTCACGCTGCACCCAAAATGGGAGGAGGGCTTTACTTCCCGTTTGTTTGAATTTGTATCAACGATGGATTTGTGTTGGCGATTGGGAATCGATTTCGCCGTCGAGGGAAGAGAACAATAGGTAGCAGGTTCAATCGTTTGCGTTTGGGACGGATGTGCGACCGTTTCTAGTAAGTGAAGTTAGTTCCCTGAAATGGAGAAAAAGCTCCTAAACATGTTTGGAAGGTTCTTAAAGGGGGCTTTCTGGGAAGTGAATGAGATTGAACTGCGAGGCCATGCATCCATACTGTATCCCAATCGATAAACATCGGTTCGGCAATACACACCCACCACCGGTATATACGGTTGAATATGTTGCCTAGGAAGCTCATGTTGCTGATTTGCATCCGCACGACTGTCCAGTAGCGCCGGCGAACCGTATTGTAGTGGATGAACAGAACGCAAAAAAGGAGAAAAAAGCGTTACAATCGCTGCACAGCAGAACTACCTTTGCAGATGAACGGTAGGATTAGGCACGGTTTGCAGCAAATATACAACACCGTACCAGTTGGCAACACTGTACAGCAGGAAGAGATAGCAAAAACTGCTTGCAAGTAGGTTGGTTTTTTTGTTTTTGGTCCGTTCCCATCCTCTTTGTCGCTGTATTTCGAGCACAAGTGGGAAAAAAAGGGGGAAAAAAGCTTGCAACAAAAATCGAACTTGCAAGCTTTTTTCCCCCTCGCTCCTCGAAGCTCGCTTGCAGCGAATGAAGCGCGGATAAAAGATGGTCCTCGCTTTGACGGGGTGATTTGTAACCTTCCCTCTTTTGCTGGAAGCCGGCAGCCTTTTGTACCATTGCTACGTGCGCACACGATACCCATTGGTTGGATGTTGAGTGTTCTAGTTTTCACTTTTTTGTGCGTCTATTCTTTTATTTCTGCTGCTCGGGAACAAAAAAAAAAGGAGGCTGTATATCGCGTCTCGGTAGACTTAACTGAGCCACGTGTAAGGGAGAACTGGAACTGGAGCTTTCAAAGTGCCACTCCTGGTAAAAGGACACTGGCAGGCACTGTGTGTCCCTTGTTGGACCCATTGTAGTGTATTGTTGCGCGCTGCACGCGACCAATGTGGAGAGCCGGCATGTTATTTAGTATTGTTGCAGCCAGCGAGTCAATTTATGTAGCTGTTTTTTTTAGAGTGTACGTGCACTGAACATTTTTCTCGAGCCTCTTAGCACTGTATCGAGTGCTGCTGCTACTGCTGCATGGTGCAATTGGTGCTAGCAAACCACGCAAAGACAGAGAGAAGGCATTTTTCTTTGCAACGAGGGTTAAAACCAAATCACACACTCCAACGAGCCGCGAAAAGAATGCTTATTAGCACAATCCGCACAGCCAGGGAACGAAACAGTGAAGCAAAGAAGAAGAAAAAAAAACAAAGGTACCACTAAGCGACGAACCCCCTCTCTTTCGTTTGCTGTTGCACTTTCATCGGGAATGAGGCAAAACCGGGCTCTATCGGACGTGTATACCCAGTGCACACTGCTGCCAGATTTATTGGATAGCGATAAATCTTGGGTTGATGCTTTTTTCCCCTTTTTTCTGGGGTTTTGTGTTCCACTAAACACAGTGATGTTGGATATGTAAGGTATACAATTCAAGCACCTTGCATCTCTGTCTTGACCGTTCGTTCGTTGCATTGAAGCTTCAAACACACCACTGTAAGGGTATAGATCACGAATGAATCTTTTTTGGTATTTTCGTTTCAAGATTTGTTAAATGGAGAAGACGAAGTCTAAAAAACGACGAATTCCTGCCATTTTGTGCAATACAATGGTGTTGTTGCACCGACAAGAATTTATTGTAGTGGCGTAGAGGGAAAATTTAAGCTGATGTATTGATGGCCATTGTTGGCAAGTGTATGCAACCGACACTTCGGAAAGGTACAACGGTATCGTTCTACTTAATGTCAAGCTCGAATACAGTGCATAGTGATTGTATATTTGCTGGTTGAAGATATCGGTAGGATTATGGTAGCCTTCTGATATCCCAAAATTTAATTATCTAAAACAGCACCAGCTTTAGTTAATACAACATCACTAATCATCTCAATTCATGAACCATAACTCGGCGGAGTCTATCAGAGTTTCATTAACAAAAAAAAAACCCATTTCAAAACAATATTTGATTGCCCGGTGCCTTGTCCCATAAATCAAAAGAATACACAAGCTGACACGGATAGGAAAACTCACAACTAGCACCGAAGCGTGACCAGAATCTATTCGTTTCCTACCCTAGCGCCAGCATCACCGTGCTAGGATAAAGCGCAACCTACTGCTGCCAACTTCGAGATGAAATGCCAGAAATTAATTTTCTCTGAATAGTAACGTCTTTCTTCGCAAAACCCACTCACTTTTTGCCGTTCCACTGGAGGCGCCCGCACGGTAGTGGGCCGGCCACCAATCGAGATGGGAAGTTAGCCTCTGGGAAAACTTAATTTCTCACCACCATCAATGGGGTTTCTTGAGCTAAAGAGCTAAAACACCAACCACCACCGTCGTTCGCTTCCTTTTCTACCAATCCCACCCACCGACTGGCCAAGATCCTGAAGACAACTCATCCTGATTGGGCTTCGATTGAAAATTGTATCCCGAATGAAGTGAAACAATCTCTGTTTGCTTGCTGGCGCTCTCCCTGGGCAATTCTTCGCCGCCGGCCTGGCTCGTCAGAGGAATTCCGTAGTTGTGTAACTTAATTGAACCTTCGTGCTGGTGGGGGTGTGCCGATCGATGTATAATTGAAAATTTCTTGCACAGGGTGGCGGCAGGGGCGCGCACAACCCTTGCGATGGATTGTTTTAAATTGCACAGGACAGGTTTCGCAGGAAGCGGATTTTAACGTACCGATTTGAATTGGAGTGCAATTTACGTTGCCAGCTGGTAGTGCTAACAATACAATTCCAATGAAATTAGATAAGATTCTGGATCCCTTGTTTGCCGGTTAAACGTTGGAGCTTCCCAGCATTTATTAAACTGAAGCTATGTTCGTACTGTGCGTGCATGGCTCGTGCTGCATATGATTGAAATAACGGACGGGTTTGATTTGATATAACAAAAAAGAAAGAAAAGGTAATGCCTATAAACAAATTGATTGTGTAAGCTTATTTTTCGAATGTTTGGCTTTACAGTGGGTGGATTTATACTTCTGGAATGGTATACAAAAATGCTGATTGCTAGGGACTGGTAGAAATAGCATGGTAGGGTTTTCGATTGCTCTGAGTAGGTGAGTGTTATATGAATGAGTGAACAACGTACCGTTTTTTTTCAAAGAATTACGCATCGGAAGAAGAGTCGGTGGTCAACAACGAATGAACACTAAAATTCTGCAGCAGAGAACGAAACAAAACGAATCAGAGGTGGGTTCAATTATCAACACCAGCGCCTGCACGGGGATTTTACGGGCTGGTTCTGGTATCTGTTTTGTAAAACTCTATTAAAACAAAAAAAAGGCTAGGAAAGGACAATGATCAACCGATTGCTTGAAAAAAAAGTTTAGTGAGCACAAATTGATTCCATCATTAATTCTACAGCTTTCGTACAAAGGTGTCCTGTTATTTCGCATAACTGTGTTTGTTTAGCATACACCACATCAACCTGAGCTAGGAGAGACCAGTTTGAATGCAAAACAAAAAAGCACACAATGAGCAAAACCAAAACTATTTAATGGCGCTACCACTTGTTAGGAGAAATGGTCCATTCTCTAAGGAACAAAACAACGAGCATTCGATGCACTAACTAACCAGATGAACGGTTGTCAATAGACCACGAGCGTACATTTTGGCCACCAACACCCGGACACGTCCCGGAGGGCAACAAAGTAAGTACTAATTTGTTGAATTATTGCTTTTTGTTGTTGTTGTCAGAAAGCCACCAAAAACCCCAAACAAAAACACCATATGCTGTACGTTACACTAGATGGGACCAAAATTGAAAATGGTTAGCAACTGTTGGGCACTAAGGAATGGTATGTGGTGATGTGGTTGGGAACGAGGAAGCGCAGCAATACTAACACCATGGCAAAAACAAACTAGCATTCTTGTAAGGAGCAATATAGTGTAAAAAGACACGCAGTCGAAAAATAACTACACACGGTCTTTGGTGTTTTTTTATTTTGTTTTGTTTGTTTGTTTGTTGCTTTCTGTTTTCAGTTTTGCAGTTTTTGATGTTGTGCGTGTGCGTGTTTTACTTTGTGGTGCATTTATATTGCGAGCTTTTGCGTGTTTTGTTTGTAAGTAAGTGTGTGTGAGTGAGTGTGTCGGAGTGAGTTTAAGGGGTGAATCAAAACTAACGACAAATGGGGGCGTTTTTTCCATCAACCGCATCTTGGATGCAAAATTCTAGGCACTTAACAGAGAAAAATACCATTATAAAATATTAAGGAAAGGGGTCGAAAAGGGAAGGAAGGATTGGGGGAAAAGGGAAAGGTAATGGCAAAGGAGGTATAATAAAAAGGAGCATAATAAACTTGCGAGCAAGAGAGTGAGAGTATATATGTATAGTATATATAAATATGGTACGAGAGGCACATTTAATGGCAATCACAAAAGTAAAAAAGAAAAGAAAAAAAAAAACATAACACGTTCCATATTTTTGTTTACCATTCCAGAAGTACTTCCACAACCACCAAGTGTCAAACAAGCCGCATACATACAAAGGGTAATAATAATAATTAGTGCTATCGAGCGAACCTTTCTCCTGCTGCGTTTCTTCGCTAGCTTTGCAATTTCTTGCACTATAAACTTAACGCCAAAAACAATGCAACAATGGAAAACTGGATGTAAACACAACTGACTTCATCCACCGTTCTTGTACGGGATAGGGGAGCACATACTAGGTACGAAAATAACGGCATTAAAACAAAAAAGCTTACATTATCCACGACAATAGAAAGAGAGAGAGAGATAGACAGACAGAGAGCGAGAGAGCGAGAAAGAGAGCTGGGGATGGGAGTTTATCTCATTACAAAAGTAAATTAAAAAAAAAAAAAACAAAGATGCTAGTACTCTTGAATTAAATGCACGCACGCAGCCGACTAAAACAGTAACGAAACTGATAAATAGTTCTGGGAGGGGCCATTTAGTGTTAAAACCCTTACGCCTAAAAGAAGACAAGAAAACTAGTACAATCCAAAACTCATTCGCAAATAGCAATAAAACCAAAACCGAACTAACCAAAACTGGAACCCAATCGCGGTGAGGTCGCGCAATACACGGATGCTCCAAGAAGAACACAATGCGGCTAAAAAAACGAACGACTACAAATTAGCAAACGACGCAAATTAGTTCCGATTTATGCTTGTGCATTTGGCAAGTGCACACATTACTGGGCTGCACTTTAACGTGGCGTTGGGTTTGGTTTATTTGTTTTTTTTTGTGTGTGTGTGTGGATTGAACGCTCTTCTATTGTTTTGTTTTGCAGGCATTCGTACCATTAGAAGAGCTGAGGAAAACATCGAGTGGTTACAGTGTTTCATATATACGTAACGTCTTTTCTTTTCTAAAAAGAATATGTATATAGTAAGTATCATTGATGCTTTGGAGAAAGAAGTAACGTAAAGGGAAAAGAAGAAAAAAAGAAACTCAAAATGCATAGCAGAGTAACACAAATTAAAGTAATACAAGAGTATAACAAGAAACAAAAACAAAAAAAAGAGATAAAATGAACGGTGAAGAAAGAAGCGAAACAAAATAAAGTATAATGTTTGGTAAAATGATAAAGTATGAAAGAAAAAAAAACCAAAGCAAAAAAATAATAAAGATAAAGGGAACTAATGACAGATAGGGGAGGAAAATATATAATAAAATAGATATAATAGAGAGGAAAAAGGTACAATAGTATATATGTATATGTATATTTATATATATTTATATAAAGAAAAATGAAAAAACTTTGTTTTTCATGCACACCTCAATCTTGCGTCCCTCAACCACAGTGCCGTGAAGACGTTCGCGTGCTCGCTCCGCATCGCTACTATTAGCGAATGTTACAAAACCGAATCCCTACATGCAAGGACAGAACAAGAAACATGCATTAAAACAGCGTCCGCTCAAAAACAACGTGCAACAAAAAATTGTATTATATTTATATATATATATATATATATATATTAATTGTATATATATAAAGGGGGGGGTATTCATTTATTGTATTGTTGTTTTTATTCTAATTTTTTTTTGGTTTGATTTGTTTGGTTGGTTTTTGTTTTGTTTCGGTCAGTTTCGTGGGCCGTCCTGTATGATTTATGAGTGTAATATAGACTATTTAGTAAATATATAACCCTAGTAATCTAGTTTATGTAAGGGGGGGGGGGGGGAAGGAGCAGGAAATAGGAAGAACAGGGAACGATACATTTAACTAGCTAGTGTACTACTGTCGGATGTGTCGGTAGTGGATGGAGGATTAGGAAAAAAAATACAAGGTTGACACAATTTAGCTATCAACATCAAGGTAATGTAGTGATTTACTTGATGTGTTTATGCACAAACGAAGCAGATGGGAACTGTGGACTGTATGTGGAAAGAATAAATATAACAAGGCTAATCACATATTTGTATGTTTCGAGAATATGATCACCTCGCTAAGACCAACATAGTTATCGATTCTAGATGCATACAATTAACAGACACTTCTCAAGAAATATATGATAAGAGGAAAATATAGGAAAATAATTTATTGAGGATCGATAATGTTATAATTACGGAATCAAAAACTATCTAAAAATATAACGAAAAATAAACAGCATTATCTAAACACTTGAACTAATTTTGTAGAACATCAATCTAACGTATGGAAGATAAAACTGCGATATCTGTAGAGTTAAACTTGTATTTATTTTTAACAGCGTTGGTGGAAAGTGTGACCGAATGTAATTTATTCGAAAGGCAATAAATCGATACCAATACATTCAATCCAATTGTAGCTCAATGCTTCTTGGAAACTTATGATTCGAATATTTATATTAATCAAACCAAATAACAGTAGTATGCATACAATACATTGAAGGCTTTCAATACACGTAAGTTTGTTAATGAATCATTACAAAATCCTGCGCGTGCCAGTGACAGTGGCTGTCACAGAAAAGCTACGTTAGACATGGCGCTACCGTAGACAATGTGTTACCGTCTTGGTGGATAAATTAATCCCCATCGTGTTAATCCATTTCCATCACTTCAAGGTATCGCATTCACGGACAGCAATAATGACACACTAACGACGCAATAGCAAACTACAACCGCTTCGTATTGGAGTACACATCGCGGGCATCGTCCTATAGCTGACAGCAAAGATTAGATGCGTTACTGCGGAATATGCGCCTGAGATACTCTACATTAGCTACACGAGTGTCAGATGAAGGATCATCTGATATTGCTGTTATATGTTTTCTATTTCTGTTTTCTGTTTTCCAAACGGACAAATCTCATCCTAGGAGGATGTACGCTCGTACGCTTTACTTATTGTAACATTTAGCTTGACGTTCGAAAGCAAAATTACAAAGAAAAAAAAAATAAACATAGAATCAACATCTGCAACAATTTCAAGCAATATAATCATCACTATATTTCGCTTGACAGCATTCCATTTTTAATTGCCAACATTCATATCATTCCATCGTAAAGTAAGTTAGAGCTAGAGAATGATTCGTTTGAAGCCGCAGGATCAGCCAAACATGCAAAACAAAAACAGAACGGGAAACGTCACTAAACAGCAATCTGGGAGAGAACATCCAACATGGAGCGATTCAGTATAACAACAACAAATCGAAATAAAACACACTCATCACACTTTCCAACCACAACATTGCTTTGCTTTAGTTTAACATTTGAAACAAGAGTTTGTAAATTTGTATGTTAATGGACTAGAACAAAATCCCTATTGATGGAAGTGAAACATAAACATGATGTAACGTTAAAATAAAACGACAAATAGACTAGATTTAAAATCAAACAGATGCAAAAGAACAGTATGGAGAACGGTAAGTTGTTCGAAGTGAAAACAGCCAAAGCGTAAGACGAATCTTAAATAGAGAAAATCTTACCAAGACAATTAAAGACCAAAAACTTGCATTTCAATAAAAGAGAGACAAACTGAAAGCTACAATATTAACGATTTCACAAATAAGAAAGAACAAAATCGATCCAAAACCAACCAAAGGCAAGATGCTGTTGGAAAAATAAAAACATATATTTTAAAAAGTCCGTAAAAAACGAGACGAGATTGTAACATGAGCAACAACAGCATCAAACATTCTGTGTGTTTGATTGGAAAACATATGATTAGGAATATCATATCCTAAGCCATACACAAAAAAAACACTAAAGTAACTAATAATGGTAACGAAACAAATCAAGAAATACATGTGTAAATAGACCCACACTAGGATAGAAACACACTAGACAAACAATCGCTTTACTATGAATGAAGGATAAGATGAAAAATAGAAAGGAAGAGAAAAAAGATAGACAGATAACTCGTTTGATACTGTGTGAAGGATTATAGTGATTGGTAGTGGTCGATACGATGATAATTAAATGAGGTGGTTCAAACCCGGGTACGTGAAATCAGCTCGGAATGAACTTACATAAAATAATAAAAGAGAAAACAGAACTAGAAAAAAACAACAACAAGTTAGAAGAAACAATTAAAAGCATGAGGTAAAACTAAACAAAACAACTATAACAGGTTCAACGGAACAATTTGCTTACATAAGAGGGAGATAGAGATGGAGAGAGAGAAAAAAAATATATTACACTTGCCTAGAACTTATCTATATCCACGTAAAAATGTGTAAACTCTAAGCCACGGCGACGAAAAGATGAAACAAAAACTGTAGTATCACATGGAAAAAAGAAAGCTCGAGATAATGGGATAAGAACACGTAGTTTGGCTACCATTTTGTGAATACAACAGAAACATTAGTACAATGTATCAACGTATGAATCTAAACAGGAGCAAAAGGATTGAGGGAGTCATGTCAAGGTAATAGTATCTTGCGGTATGTGTTGGGTTTGTGTATTGGGCAGTAAGTGTGCAGAAGAGTACATGTGATCAGGTAGTAAAAGGATAGGGAAAGCTTGGGAATGATTTCTAAAACAAGGATGGACAAAAAGGTAGACAGTTTTGTTTGCCGCAACAAACAAAGATACTTGTGAAATGTTCCAAAAGCTTCGGTGACTGCTTGACTGATGGATATCTGTTCTATGAGTTTAACTTATTGTTTGCGTACTAGGTTCTGTTGCACATTAGCATATTTGTGCAGGATAGTAGGAGGATTCAACGGAGTCAAGTCGTTTGTGTCGTGAATTTGTTTGAAAATAAGGGTAATTTAAGTATATCATTTGCCAACCAGTTGTCATATCTTTTACGATACATTATGTATTGCAAATGGTGTTCCAAGCTTTGTTTGTAATGTCTCTAAGATAAGTCCAACGTGTTGCTTTGGTGGAAGGAAAACAAAACAGCGTTCTCTAAGCACTAGCATTTTGTTTTCCTTCCAAATCAAAGGCACATCATTTCTGTAGTCCAGGATCCTAGCAGTGAACAGTGGAGGGTGGTAGGGGCAAAACTATCGCTATAATTATCGTTCTTTCTGCGTTCGGTTAGCGCGAACGATCGTGTACGGGAGCTAGTTAAGTATCGGAACATCAAATACATACCTTGCTGCCACGTTCATTAAAGATAATCTCTACGTCTAGTATGGAGCCGAATTGCTGCGGAAAGTAAGGATGAAAGTAAATGAAGGAAAAAGGTTAAAAACACTCCGGCACTACACTTTTAACAAGCGCCAAAGTGGAACGTGACGAAACTTACGCCGAACATTGTTCGAAGGTCCGGATCGCGGAAGCGAAAGGGTATGTTGGACACGTGTAGTCGCTTTGGTTGAGATTTCGAGTCGGTCAGTGCTGCGACGGCCGCCGCCACGCTCTGTGACTGCTGCTGACTGCTGACAACCACCTGCTGCTGCTGCTGGTTCGTTTGTTGGCCATTGAGTTGCTGCTGCTGCTGCTGCTGCTGCTGTTGCAGTTGAGCTTGGAGCGTCTGCTGGTGAAGCTGCTGCTGGGCGAGCGCCACCGCAGACGCGGAAGAGGTCATGGTGGGTGGGATGGCCGACACGACGGTCGTAGTGCCGGCGCCGATCGGTCCGGCAGCGGTCACGACCATACTGCTGCCGATGCTGCCGCCGCTACTGCTGCCGTTCACCGTGCTGCCGTTGTTGCCGCTATTGCTCGTGTTGATCGCACTGTTCGGGCTGGTGTTGCTGCTTATCGAATTGACTGCGGCGGCGGCGGCGGCGGCGATGGCGATGGCGGCATTCGTTTGGTTGGCGACACCGCTGCTGTTGTTGCTGCTGACGCTGCTCAGTACCGAGGAGGCGGCGTCCACAGTGTTGGCACTTGATACGTTGTTGGATGTTTCCTGCTCCGATTGCTGCATTAGCTCGGACTGTGCGGGTGAGACGGGGGAAGTAAACAGGAAAGAATTAGAGCAGTGTTACAGTAATGGTTCGCAAGTTTGATGTTTTTTTCAGCGCCTTATCAGAATCAAACAGCAATAAGCAAAAAGCCTTCTAAGAAATTAACTTGATTTTGTGTAAAATAGCCTAATAAGAATTAGGTACATTCATTCGGCTTCTATCGTTCTAAAAAGCTAAAAATCAAACAATTCAAAACAACTAAATCAGACAAAAAAAGGGGACAAAGGTTGAATGGTACACGGCAAAATTAAATTAAAATAGTTTCATCATCAAAAGCTAATCCCGCTTCATCAAGAAATACGATCACGCGCACAAAGAAGGCACACGATTGTGTAAGTTTTGTGCGACAAACAGACAAAAACATGCTTTTGAAAAGTGTCATATTCTTTGCAATCCACTTTTCATCGTCCTTTTTCGATCGGATAAAAGATACGAAGGAAAAAAAAAATCTTTTGCAGTGCCATCATACCTGATGGGAAACGCCATTTTTACACACCTACATCGTTTCAATTCAATGGTAGAAATTTTGGGGCAAATCCGACCCCGTCTACGCTTGTTAGTTGCGAAATTCGATACTGATTGAATTATTTCTGCAGAAGCAGTGAAGGATATAAAACGGTTCCTCTGATTGGCAGATAAGGTTTGATGGTACGAAAGGTGAGCTGTACAGCAAAGGATGAGCTTTTGAAAAACAGTTCCATTGTAATAGTTACTTGCTGCTTTTTCATGCTAGATTGTTAGAGTATTTTTGAACAATTCGAAGAAAAAACAGCTACCATTTTCAACAAAGCTCCACCCACGGCATATTCACCCATTGCACAAAGGCGACAAACCGAGTGCAGTGGTGCGGCGACAGCCACTGCTTCCTTTCTGCCTGCGTTTTGCATTTCCGGGAATTTGCACTTTGCCTACGGAAGCTAAAAACTTTTACAAATCCCGTAACAAATTGCGATTTGCACCATTCCCCGGGTGTGTCCCCGGGTGCGGGAAGGTGCTTAGTGTAAAAAGATAGCCAGTAAAGTTTATCCCAGAAGGTAGTGTAAGGAAAACGTGGCACCACCTGCTGGCACACCAATTCAACCTAGCGCGCGCATTAAAGCATTAGGAGCAAAAGCTTTTCCCTTTATCTTCGCTCCTTCTTGACCGAAGAATAAGTGTTTCAAGATCATACGTGTCGGTTAAGCGTTATGAATTTGAAAACTTTCCACGGTTTGAATAATAATAGCGGGGGAATAAATTTTAAATTAGCATCCGAGAAGATGAAATAAACCTTCGCTTGTAAACTATCGCTACCAACGGTAGGCGAGCAACTGAATTCGTAACAAATGGCAGCGGTACTACGTTTCAACATGGATTAGAGAGCTTTTTTTGGTTGTTGTTAGGCTTCAGTTGGACATGCCAGTTGGTCGGGAAAGGCTAAGAGCAACAAACACGATGCAACCGTTGCCGGAATAAACAACGAGCCGAGCGTTTTGCATTCAGCACGATCAGTAATGCTTGGTCCGTGTTGCATCGTACATACACACCCGGGGAAAAGGCACACAGAGAAGCCCCAGCATGCAACACGATGGGAAAAGTAGAAAAGTGTAATCTTTTGCATGGGTAGCGATTTGCCAAAGACAGGGGAATTGAAAAAAAAGACGTTGGAATAGAAAGTGGTAAGACGTTACCTCACGATAGCTCGCTGGAAAAGCTTAGGGAAATATAAATGCAACTTTATACTTTACACTGAATAACTGGACCATGCTTTTATCTTGCAAGGAGTCGTATTTTTTTTCCACGACCCTCTCCTTACTATGAAAAGAAAGAAATGGTTTAAAAGCGGGTGGAGATAGAAATAAAATAAAACTTTTCCATCCACGAGCTAGCACAAATGGAAGCACTCTGTCTCTTTCTCTTTCGCGTGCGGGACGACGGGAGGGTGTGGGTTTGCAATTCGCAGCTCTTCCGGGTGGGTGGTACGTGGAATCGACAGTCTAAACTCGCTGTTACGATGAGTTATGGCTTAAGTTTTCGTTTGCACCTTTCCCAGAGACCGACAGCCGCTGCGCTATCGATGCTGTTGTATTTTTCATACCCGTGCACAGCTGAGGAGATGCATTCGTCTTTTTCCCTGCGACTCCAAGGCGCCATTAGAAATTGGGATTGGGAGGAATGGAAATGGTAAGGGGAAAAAAATCGTGATATTTTAGACGATTGAACAGCAGCACCGAATGGCTTCAGCTTTGGCACACACACACATGTATTCGTACGCATACCTTCTCTCTCTCTCTCTCTCCGGCAAAACGAGTTGAGACATTTCCAATCTAAAGGTAGTTATTATTCTTCCCTGTTCCCAGTGTAAGCTCTTGCCAATTGGGGCTTCAATGGGAAGGTGTACAATAAAAAGATCAGGGAGTGTGCTGAAGAATGATAGAGGTATCCATAGACGGAGGAGAATGGACTTCACATAGGTACGGATTTTGAAAACACACCGGAAAGGGAAAAGCGGATATCTGCATCCGTACGCGTTGGTCATTGTGAGTGGATGAAAATATGATAAATGCGCTTACCAGTTCAATGGAAAGACCTCTTTCAATATTGTGGAAGTTTTGAGCCACGATAAAAGAAATTTAGAATAAGAAAAAAACAACCAGGTGGAGAAGTTTTGATGAAGTAAAGCATATGAAATGGAAAAGGAACTTTTCACTGCATTTACCAGTAGCTTTGATGATTTGCTTGTGAAGAATCGGATTCGAATGGGTTGCCATTTTAATCGAACTTTTCAGCAATCAAGATTTTTTGTGATGGATTTACTCTATACGTCATTTACTGAACTGTTTATTGGATAATATTCTGTCCAAACAACGACAACAGTCGCTGAACAAACATCGTACAAAGTAGTGTGCTGGGGTATCATTCCCTTAAACTAACCATCTAAATTACTAACTCGCAAATCGGTCCTTCCGCTTCGAGCGCATCCAATCAGCAGCAGCACACTGATGTGAAGCACGAGACTATTGCTAACACAACATTGCACGGAGCGTACTTTCTCTCTCTCTCTTCATATTGCCAGAAACATATTGTTTCCCTTTCACTGAATTCATTTGCCATTCGCCGCTTGTAATAGGATTAATTTGAGATTGCAATCCATTTCATTTTCTCACCAAATAGACCCGACCATACATGCGCAGACACACATTGTATCTTTGCATAGACATTAACACGCAGACACACGCACATAGGCATCGCAAAGTGTAGTTAAGCAATTGGTTGGATGATTGCTA
This sequence comes from Anopheles coluzzii, assembly GCF_943734685.1. NCBI lineage: Eukaryota > Metazoa > Arthropoda > Insecta > Diptera > Culicidae > Anopheles > Anopheles coluzzii. Next base: position 103,335,675 of record NC_064670.1, on the reverse strand, counting down.
CCATTTCAGCCCGCCAGAACTCTCTTTAGGATAATGAAACCGCCTAGTAGTCTGAGCAAACGTTCCACCGAAACCCAGGCAGGACGCATGGGCAAGGCGTGAGGGGATGGCAAAATGCTTTCCGCTTCATAATTAATCAATCAGCCAAAGGAGCCACCATAATCAAATTTATGTTATGTTTATTTAGGATCCCTTGAAGCATCTCACTCTGCACTCTCTCTCTTTCTCTCTATGCTCTTTCCTCTCTTTCGCCCTCCACAATGGGTAGTGCAAACAGTGCCGTATTTATTATTACCCGTCTTCCTTAAGTGTGCGCTCGTGCTGTTGGAGATGTTTTAAGATGTGACTTCCTCTGACCCCGAAACTCTGGGAAGATGGCTCCAGCGAGATATGGCTCCGTGTGTGTCTGCACACAATTATTACGCGGTGGTGTGAACGGGCAAACGGTACGGAACGCCATTTTCTGGTGTTGGCTTTCCACCGGCAAACACTAACTTCCGCCAGAAGTCATAACAATTTCCATTCCCACTCGGCACTCCGAGTCCTCATCGTGGTGGGGAGGGAGTGAGGTGTAGAGGGCGGCCACTTATGCCCGAATATGCGAGCTGATACAAGATATTCCACTTTCGGCTCCGACAGCCGGGAGAAGAAATTTACGCGGAAATTTACGACGAGCGGATGGATGCTGCTGACTGTGCGCTGCTGAACAACAGCGAGTGCGGACAATTTTTTGGTAGCGTTTTATCTTTTTTTTTCTCTACAAACTTTCTGCCCCAAAGTGATGGCAATTGGGGAAGTAATTGAGAGGATCCAAACGAGGTGCTAAAATATCACTGAAAGTGATATTCTTATTCCGAGTAGTTTTTATTGCCCTGCTTTTCCTGTTGTATGGAGGTGTTGTTAACTGTAGTGAAAAAATATGAGCCTATCATACAGTTAACCTCTCTTAGAAAGTGTCCGAATCTGTATTTTAGTTACAGTTCCTAAAGTTTCAAGGTACTTTTCCACGAAACTTGAAAACGGTCATCCAAACGCAAAGAAGCTTCTTCCGAAGCTTATATACCAACGATAGCACAACATTTTCATTCAACAAAAGGCGATTTTGTATTCGCGTTGGCGAAGATCACACGCACACACTGCACACAGTACAATGTATCCATCATTGTTCACGGCAAAAGCGAGCGGCAGTTGGAGGGAAATTGCTGAAGAAAGAAAGCTGAACCTCACTTTACATCCATCGCACTCTAAAAAGCCCACCGACCGGCACGGAGCTCATTATTTCGAGAGGGCGCCATCCCGTCCCGGGCCCTCCCGTTTGGGAAGAACGCTGCTGTGCTGTGCGCGCTATCTGTGCGCAACAAAAGTAACAAAAGCCAAACCTCGGCAAATGTGAAGCACCGGAAGCAGGATCCCAGGATGACAAAAAAAAGCAAACGCACACAGTGAACCACCGTACCCAACACGCTAAATGATGCCCAACAGTGTGAGGGACCACTGGGTGAATAAATGAAGGACAGTCTCTATACACACACACATACAAACATTCACCGTGGAAAGCGGAGATGGTGGCCGGAAGTGAACATTAAATTGCTTTCTCAACCACTAATGCGTGCATAACGGTTCCCGGTAGGTGAGGTAAGGCAAGACTATTAGCATCACACAATCAAAACCAAGTTCCGGGGTGACGGTGGTTTTTTTTTTCTTCTACTTTTTGGTGTTATTTCGCATCAATTGAGGGCAAAAACAGCTTAACGGAAGAGAGTTCAAATGGGGACGAATATATAATGCGAGGAGAATAAGGTAAAGCGTAAACACCTATACAAATTGCTTGAAAAATAACATTAAATGTTGTTGTGAGGAATATAATTTACCAAAAAACATAAAAAAAAACTGTTAATAGTATTTCAATATTTGCAGGAGGTTTGAGCGGACGACCTACGGTTCTTCGCGCTCATGTGTTTGATTTCTCGTTAACAATCCTTTTCTGTATCACATTCCAGCAAGCGTGATGTACACTTTATTAAATTTTTAGAAATCAGTTTAGAGAAATGACACAATTTGACCTTTCCAATACGTATCCTAAATCGAATCCTAAGTGATGCGCTGTAGGATACATCTACCTCCGAATGGGGTATCCCAAAGTTCATTCCCCAACCATCGGATCGATCGCTGCTAGCGAACGGACATCCAACCGGTCAGCAAATTTTGTCCGGAGGGCATTATTGTCTGCGGACACCAGTGTCGAGGACGTGGCCGTCCCGCCAGGCATCGGCAGCAATTGATGGCGATAATCCCAATAAACTGCGCACAAGCAAGGCACAAAAACGACTGCACAACGTCAATAAAAAGCGTGTTTGTGTGAAACCGAGTAGCATCAGTATGACGTGTGCTGTGTCGAGCTTGCTTCTCCAAAACATTGCCAAGACCCAGATGCAGCCATGGGTGTCCTCTCTTCTGAGGTTGAACGAAAATGATGACACATCGGTAAAAGAAATCCGCATCGTAAGGAACGGTGATGCGGTAGGATTTACACAAACGCTGTGTTGGTGGAGCTGAGCTGAAAGTAAGATATTTTTTTATCTAATGATGTAGTTTTATGTATTTTTAAGTTAGCAAATTCAATTGTTTTCCAGCTTATGTATATACCATTCATATGTAGGAAGTCACTGTATTAGTGATGGGTTAAGTTGTAAAAAATCGGTGTCGACTTCAATCTGACTCCGATAATTTTGGAAATGACTCCCCAGCATTATCCAGAGTCGTTTGGAGTCGTCTGGAGTTGTTTGGAATCGTCGGGAGTCCTCCGGAGTCGTCCAGAGTCTTCTAAAGTCGTGCGGCGTCTTCTGAAGTCTTCCGGGGTCGTCCAGAGTTGTCCAGAGTCGACCAGAGTCGTTCAGAGTCGTTCAGAGTCGTTCAGAGTCGTCCAGAGTCATCCAGGGTCGTCCGGAGTCGGTTGCGAAATTATCGCAGTCGGATCGGAGTCGACTCCGGAGAACCTCAGACGACTCTGGACGACTCCAGACGACTTCAGACGACTTCAGACGACTCCGAATGACTCCGAACGACTCCTACCCACAAAAATAAGACCCCGACCGACTCCGACTTCCTGCGGAACTAGTGGTTCCCATGTTGCCGTAATCGGAATCAGACTCACAATAGTCGTAGCCGCATTAGAGTCATTTGTTCGCTCCAGTGAGCACATCACTACCCTGTATCACTGCTTTTCCTCCACAGCGCAAAATTTATTGTACCACATACCTTCGCAATTTTCTCCAGGAAATAGACTAGCAAACCCGTGCTCATTAAAAATGACCTCGTCAGCAAAGTATATCCTCTTACTGCAACATCTTGCACAGTTATGAAATGGTTGGCAATCTTGTGACCCATTCCGGCGCAACCCCAGAGCTTGACAATCGTCACAAAACATAGACACACATGCACACAGCACGTTTGCGGGAAGGTAAAAAAAGGTTCAACCCATTCAAGCGCCTGTCCTCTTTGTCATTTTTCAATGAAAGGGCCTTTAGTGGTGCGGCCAGGGCAGCACATTCTTATCCCTTTGCACTATTGTGTGTTCCAGTTTGCAACACTGCTTCAAAATGCCTTTTTCCTCGTAACCTATTTTCAATTGAGCGGTCTTTATTTGTGGGCTTTACCCTTTCTTTGCACAGGCACACAGGTGGTGCATGGAGCGAGAAAAATCCTTCCCCCGCGGGTGCTATTAAATTAAAATTAGACACAATAGTATCCTAGCTGGAAGTGGAAGGATTGCTCACTGCACAGCGCCGACTGTATCCAGTAGAGGCGAGGCGCATGCTTATTGTTCGAGATAATTATGTTGAGTTTGGTAGGGTTTAAAATCATGCATCACTAATGAGTTTGCTGGCGCGGCTCTATGTGTAATAGCAGCTCCGCACATCTTCATCGTACCGTCGTATGGTTCGGCAACTTCAAGCAATGAAACACAATTTGCAAAACTGCATACGATTCTTCGTTTTGTTTTGAGATGGAAACAATGAAACAGGAAAACCCCGGGAAAAGCGCAGTACTTTACTCGCCGCAACTGCTGGGTCGCTGTTGGCACCCGCTTTACAGCTTTGTCATCATTAAACTGTATCCAGGGAGAAGAACAACAGAGCGCCCTGGGGGGGGGGGGGGGGGGGGGGGAGGCGCACTAATGGTACACCACCTCCTGTTTCTTGTTTGCCACAGAGCGCCCATTCATCCAATGGGCAACGGGACACACTGGCACAAACCGATCACGTTTCTTGCGCTTCCGATAAATGCCGGTTTTCATGTGCCCGAACAACAGACAGGCAGACGTGTTGTTGTTGCTAAACCGAAGGGCATTGCTCACAATACAGAGACGGCTGGTCATTAATAATTGTGCTGTTATTGTATGCTGTTACATCGAGTCCTTTTCAGCCCGTTTCTCCCTGTGCTCTCTCTCTGTGTTTGTGTGGGCCTGTTGACGAGTATCGATGCCTTTAGACTGCGCGGCCGTCCGTCCGACACGCGGCTCCGTTCGGTTCCCGTTAATAGCATCGTTGCTGTGTTGTGTGCCTGGGGAATGAGAGCGGCTCGCCGGCCACTCGCTTTTGTTCACACACGGGTAGGTTATTAGAGATGAAAAACGATCATCAGCCCGTATACCGCTACTTCCGGAGCACAAAGCGGGAGAGCGCACGGAATGGGAAGTGGTTAACCCACAGCAAACTACTCACTGGTGGGCGGGCAGTTTTGCTTTGCTGGATGCTTCTAATTGGAAAGCGGAAGCGCTACTTTCAATCATGCTCGGGTCATTTTTTGTTCGTTCATACTACTACGGATTGTGGGATTTTTTTCTTTCTAAAATCCAGATCGACAGCTTCATTGCCCTAAGTAACGAACCGTATCCGTTCAACGTTGGTTAACCGACAGAGGAAACTGCCATAAAAAAAAAACAGCAGCAAAACCCCAACGAATCTTCCCTAACCTATATTTTCTCGATTGAAAAGCCACAAGAGCAGCACTCTAACTGGTCACACATTAATGTGACATCTAGTAGTTACGATGGCGCAAACTCTGCCAATCACCAGCACCGGAAGAACATGACAAAATCATTCACCATAATTACCAGTGACAAGGCGCCTCCATGAGCACCACTCGACATGGTCCCTCCCCCCGTTTTGATGGCAAGTTTCCCTCTACGAAAGGCTGTCCCACGATACACTATTGAGCGATGAGAAACACTCTGCCTGTTTTCCACGAACGGTCAAAAATCAATCGGCAAGAAGCAGACAGCCCATGCATCCAGAGCGTCCAGAGCTCGGTATGGCGGGAGCATGGGAACATGTACAAGCGCTCGGCTAATTGGCCAAGTGATAGGTTTTCACACAGGAATGCGTTCGGCAACGGAAAGCCATTTCAATCACTCCACCCCGGTACCGGAGGCCTGCTTGAGTGGAGTTAGGGGAAAACTTTTGGCTTAATAAATTCCCCACGCCTGGGTCGAGACCGGGTGCATAAATTAGCGAAATGTAAAAAGTATCATCTTGGGAGCAGCGCACGTCTCCAGAGTGTATGTGTGTGTGTATGTAGAATCACAGCGCTGGTGTGCAATGAGGGAGAAACAGACACACTTGCCGCCATTCCTGTGGACCTAAAAATATTTCCCTAAATTGGCTCACTGCCAGATCAAAGATGCGAGACGCCTGCTGCCCGTTTTCTCCCGACATTTTTTTTGTTTGTAAGCGCATTCCAAATCTAAGAGTCTCCGGGGTTTTTTTTCCGGCGCCAGCAATGATTACTGTCGCGGGAGGGATGGACGCGGGTATGGAAATTTGGCAGGCGCACACTTTTGAACGGGCGAGACAGTTTCCCCTACTGCCGCCGTAAAGGGCAATGATGTCATCGCCATCGGGCACGGTAAGATGAAGAAGAGTGCAGCAGGAATGCATTCACTTTTCCTGATGGAAATATGTTTTTGGTTGGCCAACAAAAAAACACGCGTAACCAAATCATTATTCAAGTGAGAAATGATTTAAGTACAAAAGAGTTTGTGTAATCTTTGTAGCGAAAACGAAAGAAACAGATTTCGCTTTGTTAACAAATCCGAAACATCGACATTCTATTCCGACCCCAAAAAAACCTCCAAAACCTGACATGGGTTTGGCAGGTTTGGGAGCGAGCGAAAGAAACCTCCTCCGAAATTCCCATTCGACAGCCGGTAAAGAGATGTATATATTCCCTCGTGTGGATGAACCAATTTCATCCATCCTCGAATAGTGCCCACTCCACACCCACAAATCCCGTGATTGAGTTCTTTCCTTCATTGAAGGAGATGGACGAAGGTTTACGCTTACCGAAGAAACCGTTCCCGAGGGAGGAGAACAGAGCACAGGGCGTGGAGTTGGAGGAGAAAAAGGATGTTTAATTTTCCGGTAGGTGAAAGTCCATAAAGAGCTCCTTCCAGCTGAGCTCTCATCCAGCTCGTGCCTTAAGAGGTCCTGCTCCTGCTTTTCCATCCAGCCTGCCACAGCCGTCGTGCACAGTGAACCGTGCTGTTAATGCTGTGTGACTATTGATTATCCTCTTTAGTCAAAGAAGCATCTCTAACGGAGCATCGTTGCCGAGAGACAGAACCCTACCGAGTGGACAGCGATTTCGAGCAGATTTTGTTTCCCATCAAACGCTGTGGGCCTAACGTACGATTTCGTATGGACAAGCAAGATGCAGCTGTGGACAGTGAGAGTGTCCCGCTGTTAGTCGGGAAAGGTCGGAGGGGTGGCGTTGTTAATGGTGGATCATTACGTTTGAGTGGTAGAGGACAGATTTGCACCATCTGTGGCAGGTCTGTGTGGGCGGTTTGTACCGTATTTTTTTTTTGGGGGAGCATAGTTTGCAACCTACCTTTCTCAGAATAGGTACAGGATTACAGGATAAATGCTAACTAGAGAATGACCGCTTTATCGAATGCAATGACTCAGACTCAGCGCAGAAAGAAAGCTTTACATTACGTAAAGCAAATGAGTTGTCAATCCTTAACAGTACCAGATAAGCATTCAAAAAGAGTGTCTACACCATTCCATTTTCTCAAATTGTACGTCACACAAGGAGACTAGATTATTTTTTTGGATTTGCTCATTTTGCCTATCTGATGACGTTTGTACGCTTCGGAACAGTACCGGAACACAGTGACCTCGTTTGGACCAACCACTATTTATTCTGCTTGATGAATGTTCGTTCATTAGCAGAATACACCAAGACACCAAGGCGTTCCCTCCCCCGGCTATCATCATCCTCATATAGGTAAGAAGTTCCATCTTTTGTGAAAAAGATTTTTACCCCTTTCTCGCCTTGCTCTGTGTTGGTGTGTCGTTTGTTCCACCTCGAAACAATACATTAGCTTCAGCTCTTTGCTCATATATCAGCCATTCGCGTCGGCTGACGGAAATGGTGGCGGGACGATTTTGTAGCATACACAAAAAAACACACACATACAGGCAGTGTTTGTTCTTTTGTTTGCTTTTGTTAGCAAGATGTGAGAAAAATGTTGCCGATTTCCATTCCATCCGATGGGACACTGTTAAGAGTATGTCGTATACACGAACGGACTATGCCATTTTTTTTGGTGGAATTCGTTATTTGTTCGTCTGTGCTTGTTTTTGTGATGTTTTCCTTTTTTCCCTCCCGCTCAAAAAGTTCCTTTGTTAAGTGATGAGGGAAAAAGAGACAAGAAAAAACGCAAAAAAATGCAAAGCAAACAAGACATGTGAGAATTTGTGTTTTTCTGTAAAAGTTCTAAACAAATGAGACCGTCACATTGAAAGATGACGAGTCCTTCCATCATTATAATGGATGCAAACCCCATTCAATTGATAGACCACTCAACAAGATGGCTTTATTTGTTAGCCGATTTTTAATACAGTGTAATGCATACACAGCTCCTTGGTTGGTGGATGTCGTCTGCAAACAATATCAAATCCCTCCGTGGCGAAAAAGGCCGTTTAAAAACATTTGCCACAATTCCCGCTCTAGCAGGACACAAAGAAATAGATTGCAATTTTCCCCAAAGCATCTCGCCAACAACCGTGCACTTACCATGTTGACAGTCTGTTGATCAATCCCGTTCGAAAGCGCCACGGTACCGTTGGGACCACTGCCTGCCGGGTTCCCGTTGACACCAGCGCCGGCTCCACCCGACACCGCGCCGCCCCCGTTGCTGCTGGCGTTGACGTTGGTGGGGACGCCCGGTGATCCACCGTTGGCGTTCATGACGGCGGCCATACCGGCGGCGGCGGCCGCAGCTCCGACACCATTGCCCGCCGAGCCGGCCCCACTCGCCATCGTGGAGGGCAGCGATAGGGGCAGCGAAACCGCTATCGAAGTGGCTGGCGGGGCGCCCAATACTGACGAGGGGCTGAATTGACTGACGGACTGTTTTGCAAAGGGAGACATAAAAAAGGAGAGTTACAATCAAACAACCGACAGTGTGCGATGGAAAGCAATTCCACGCCCGTTCGCGCTACCTACATTTCGCAACGTTTGCGTCGTGGCGGCTGCATTCATCTGGGCGGCGGCGGCTGCTGCTGCGGCGGCGGCCGCGGCCACCGCTGCGTGCTGCTGATGCTGCTGCTGCTGTTGCTGCGTAAGATGGTCCTGCTGCTGCTTGAGCGTGCTGAGCGAGTGTTGATCTAACGCGCCGGCTCCACCTCCTCCGCCGCCACCGCCACCACCACCACCACCACCTCCGGCACTACCAGCACCGCCGGCTCCGGTGGCACCCTTGACGACCTGCACGGACAGACTGTCGGTGCTGACGGTTTGTGCGGCGCCCGGTGGAAACCCGGGCGTGCCCGGAAACGGTCCCATCCCCTGGACCATCTGCTGTTGGTGGTGGGAAGCAGGAAGAAAGGAAGAAAAAAGAGAGAGAGAAAAAAACAGATTAAAAGTGTGCTATAAACAGAAGGGCCAACCTCACACTGGTCGCCACGGGGAGCGCTATAACATTAAAATCCAGCCACCGGCAGGAATCCTATTAGTCTTTCGATGGTGGTGAAAATTCGCCAAGGGCTATAGAGTATAGCAGGTAGTAGAGTAGTGGTAGCATGAATTTGCATACCCAGTTTCATAGTAATTTCTCCCCACGCTAGGGAGTCCACCTTCCGCCCAAGGACACAGCATCACAAAAACGCATGTAGGGGAACATGGTGCTGGAAAAGAACTTTGAAGACCGGTTTGAAGGAAATGTTGACCTCTTCGGGTGTGTTCACTGAATCGTGCGTCGGGGAGGGGCAGTGAGAAAACAAAACCAATGAACGGTATTTTCCCTTCCCCCCTATTTTGCCGGAGGAATAATATTAGTTTGGGGTAAACAGTACTTGTGCCGTTCCAGGTTTTTCGGCAGAACGCTTTGATGATAGCATAAATGAGGTCCGAACAGGACCGGTAGTGTTTCCAGATTTTAGAAGTTCCTGGGAACACAAGAATATCTCATAGCACCGACGAGCGGTCCACAACTTCTGAGAGAGAGATCGGAGGACGTAAAAAGTGGTTATTTGTTTGGTTTCCATTTAACGTACGTCCTACCCGTATAGAGTTCGGCTCCCAACCGACTCACTCATAAAATACGCATGAGCTTGGGAAGCACACCCGGGATGGGAAGGCTCCTCCACAGCAAATGTCACTCCGGTTTCGGTACAGTTTCGGGAACTGTGGGTTGTGCTTCACAGCAGCCCAGATTGCATTTGCAGCTAAATGCAAAGAACAGTTGACCAACCGGTTAGTGTAGGTTGTTTATTTTTTATTCTCCCCCTAGAAAGTTTCAACCTCGGCAACAAACACACACACATACACATCTACACTGGACCGAAGCGATGAGCTTCCGCTGTGACCGTGGCGTATCCGGGCCTCGGCAAAGGTTGAGATGGAGGACGGGATCACTGATAAAAAGATAAATCTATCCCTCCCTTTGGTTGGTGCGCGGGGGGTTGAAAAGGACATTCTAACGGAGTGGAGTGAAATAATAGTCGAATTGTGGTAAGGTTCATTGCTGGTCAGGCGGAACTACTATGTTGCATACGAGACCACAATTGCTTTGCTGTACTGCCCACCGACCGGCTGGCGCAACCGCTGGCGAGAGGCAGCACACGGGTCTTCTGTGCACGGTGCAACACATTTTCCGGAAGTTTACGGCAGCCATTGTACGTGGGAATGTTATGGAACAGTGGGCACTGAGCACCGGGTCACAACATCACTGTGTGTGTGTGTGTGTGTGTGTGTGTGTGTGTGTGTGAGCGGCAGGATAAACTTTTCACTCGTGTTATTTTACGCTATCGCAGCGGTCGGGCCCCGGGAAGAGGCTCGCTCGTGAATGGAATGAGAAATGAAGTTCAAACAATGTTGGTCGCAAAGGGAGGGGGAGAAAGTTGTTATATTTTTTGCCCAAAACAGTGGCAAGGAACAAGGATCGGTTTTTGGTGGGACGACTTTTTAAGGATAATATTGAATCAAACGTGGAAAATGAGGCACATGAAGATAGGTTCAGAAATTTGAAAATTATCTCCAAACAGGTAGAAAGGAACGTCATCAACGACGGAACTCAGAGGAGTAATTAGTGCGATTCTAGAGATTGATGTACGAGATAAATGCTCTCCTTTAACGGGAAAACTGGCCACAGAAAACTATTTAAGCGACTACAAGAGTGAAACTGTTTGTCTGGTATGCTAGAACTGCTTAAACTCAACCGTAATCCTCTCAGAGGGCGTAAAATCCCCGATCAAAGAGTAAACCATGCGGAATATTGCCCACCAACTAAGCGCTGCGACCTAAGCTACTCTCGCTACCATCCTTTCCACCATTGTGCAAGCACCGTCATCACACACATACACACGCCTGCTAACCTTTTGTGCCTCCAGTGTACTGCAAGAGAACGGAGCCATGCTACTTCGGAACGGATAGATAGAAATCCTGTTCAACTAAAAACAAATCCTGTCACTGCACTACCTCCCCCCTTTACGGTAAGCCACCGAAGACAGTTTTAATCTCTTTCGCAAGCTTTGTCGTTCAACATTCACCCCACCCGCCCGACCGTTCAGTCAGCTTCTTCACCTTCCGTTTTGTTTGCCTCAGCGACCAATCGGTTAAAGCGACCGTCTGGTAACTGCCTTTAATACGCCCCGCAAAAATTACTTTTACTCCGCTCCTACCACACCAGGAGGTAATTTTTTTCTTCATTTCAGGTACGCGAGAGGGTTAGTTGTGGTGCTGCAAGAATGGGGCAAAACCGGGGGACAACAAAAACGGGGGGGGGGGGGGGGGGGCGGGGTTTCGCTCTTGGAGGGGCAGCATTTCGTTCGGGATTACGCTCAAGATGCCAGTAGAATTGGTGATTACGAAAAATAGGAAATTAGTTCATTAGTGGAAAACGTTCGGCAAGCGATGGCTCTCTCGGTGTGCAGGAAAAGTTATGACCGGCGGCAAGGGTTGAAAGGTTAAGGTAAAATGACACACTAACCAGAACCGGGGGGCAGCGAAATTAGAGAACCGTTCAATGGGAAGCGAATCGAAACAGATTTAATTTGGTCATTATTGGTGAAGGTAATTGGATCGCTTCATTGTGCATTTCACAATCCGGTTCGAAGGACCAGAATTTGTTCTACTTTTTTTTTAATGTCACTACGAATTTCGTTCACGTCCTTAGCAACGCAGGTAGAGAAATTTAATATTAAAATTGATCTTAAAGTCAATCGAGAGCGGGATTATTCATTCGAAACCACCGTACGTGACCGTTGATCGCATAAATCCTTCCAAAGGAAAACAGGAAACCGTGCGCAACAAATCGAAAGTAATTAATCGTGTAACCGGGGTGTTGTCTACAGTTGTAGCTACATCGCTCGCATCAATGTTGCTGGCAGATTACAACGAGGTGCCGCTGCTGCTGCTGCTGGGGTGTTGTGTTCTCCGGTTAAGCTTCCGATTGGCATTTGCACCCGCCGCTGCTCCGATTACTGCCACCGATGGACGCATGTAGTTGAGCAGAAACATCAACCCGTAGCCCGGGTGCCGGTTCCGGAAACAGGATCACACACACACACACACTTTCAACACACTGAAACACAGCGGATATTCACAATCCATGTGCACGTGTGCATTAGGACGATGTGGCGAATGTACGAAGTGTACGAAATGACTAGAAATTATTGCTCCCGGTGATGGGCGAGCTCGAAACATTAAGCCTCTTTCCGCCTTTGACCGAACGTAAGAAACCGAACACGCCGGAAATGCATCGAATGGAACGGAGAGGGCCGTATTTACTGAACCCTTATTTGTCTATTAGTGCCATTCTCACACACATAGAAGGCGAGGCCAGTATTGAATCGTAGTTTCCCGAACGACCCTAGTTATCTGGCGATGGCGATTCGTGTTGTACTATTGCTCTGTAAAGGCGAAAGCGTCCAGCTGCACCGAGTTAGATGAGAGAGAGAGAGAGAGGCCGCGAGAGGTTGTGTGCGTTTGATAAACAACTTTGAAATGAGATCCAGGCATAAATAATGCATTCCCGCATAATTCGCCGATGCCATGCATTCGATTCACCGCTTTGTAGCCGTGGCCAGACGTGCCAGCCAGACTGACGGCCACAGGCGAAGCATCATGCTGGGTGATTCACACAGGTGCAAGCGGTGTGGCAGGAGGATAAAAAAGCGCCACCCCCGGTCACGTTTCATGCATGCCACTGTCGTGGCAAAGCATTCGACAGAGCATCCCGGGGTTGTGGAACCGAGCAGTGGGAGTGGAGATTACACAAAGCACTCAGCGTCCCGCCGATGCACTTATGCTGATGATCGAAATGTTCCCGTCTGTACGAGCTGTGTTGCGGGGCGATGGAAAATGTGTGTGCACAGGGTCCTAAATTTGGCGAAATTTCGGTCGAATACCTGCCGTATAGGTACCAGGAAAATAAAACAACACGCTCGTACACTACTTTGAATGTTTTCCTACGCAGAGGGTGAACGCCCAAAAAAAAAACCCAACCTTTTCGAAGTATTGATTGCTACAGGCACTGGACACAGGGACGGCACTGTTTTCAGATGCTGTCAAAAACCCACCAATACGCGCATGCTTTGCCCCCCTTTTAAAACCTGATGAATGACACAACAGGACGGTTTTCTTTGCACAGCGCACCCACAGTCGACTATCGATGTGCGTTCGTTGGGAAGCAGCTGTATTTAGGTGATATGTTGACACGGACCGCTTGTTGGCGATGATCGAAAATATCTCTAGGGTATGCGTTTGTGTTGTACGCGAAACGCGCTAAACATTGGGGCCATCGTTCCCTTCAAAATTCATCGTTCTCACACAGTGCAAGAGACTGGGGAGCAAGATCACATGATGACATCGAAGATCAGTTTTCCGAAACAAGCAGAAACGACACATCTAGAAGTGAAGGTGGGTGTGTGCGACGTTGGTCTCAAAATGTGTGACTGTTTGCAGGAAAACTTTCATCATCGTGTTCCCAACATTTTGACGCGAAAAATGTGTCCCTTCTTTTCTCCTTCCTTCTCCACAGTCTTTTAGCAAAGGGAAACACTATTCGACACACAACCAGGATGGAATGACCAGGGCAGAAGGACAGACACCAACGGGCGTCCCCAAAACGCGCTGGGATCTGGTGTTTGATTAATTGATGTTTCGCTCAAGTTTCGGTTACATTTTCTCATCGTACCCGACCCGACCCCCCGATGGCGGCTGGAGCGACGGAAAACATAACGCCCAATTTCGCCTAATAACGAAGCAACAAGGCGACATCATTTACGAAAGCGTCAACAGGGCGGCTCTAAATGGGAAAACACTCTTCATCCCAGCGAAACGGATGATTAGCGACAGCATCCATTAGATGGAAAAACGGGACACACACCAAGAAGTACAACGGAGGTATAGAGATGGGAACGTTATCATACTTTGGTGCACGAAAAGAGAAGCCCCTGAGGGAGCCGACAAACTAAAGGAAACGGGTCGTTTAGTAGTTTCTTCCCAAATAGCTGTTTTGAGCGCCTCGATTCCGATCCTTTTTCCAGCAAGAACATGATGAGAAATGACATATTCTACCGCTTCCCAGGAGTTTCAAGCATTCAACACAAAGTAACAAAAACGGCATGGCTTTCGTAAGTAAGCTCAAAACAACCACTCCCCCCGCAAAGGGCTTTGCAATTTCCCCAAACGAATGGGGCGCGCACGGTAAACAGTTCCCGAACAAGGAAACGAGCACAATAAATTAGCAAGCAAAAGTTTAACCCGACCAGTGGCAACGAAGTTTGCCGCGTAAAGTTCCCCGTGTGCCGGAGTTTTGGCCGGAGACAAGTCAACATAAAATTTCTAAACAGAAACTTTGACTGGCAAACGTGGCGAAAAGATTGATCGTTTGCAAAACCCGGTGTGCGGTCGGAAATTTCCCCCCCGAAAAACGAAAGCCCATCGCACCGGATGGGAAAGTTTGCGCGCGAGCGAAGTTGGCGGCGCGGAGCCGAAGTTTGCCGAAGTTTGTGCATTTTTCGGTGGGCGGGTTTTTCGACGCTATTGGATGAGGTTTTACTTTCTCTCCTTCTTTCTGGAAGGCCATTGATGATGAGCGTATGTATTTTTAATCGCGAGTGTTGTGTTATTAGCGCGCGTGTTTTTGATTTCGTGATGCGTTCGCCTGCGGGATGAGGAGAGAGAGAGCTGGAAATGAACGCAGCAAATCAAAATGTCGCGCAAATCGCATTGCGTTCTCAGGGTGAGCACTATTAATCAAGCGGGTGGGTACTGCTGTCGGTGTGTTTCTGTTGGGCTGGCTTAGGAAAAGCTGGAAAGTTTTCACAGCGCCTGCAATTGATGTACCCGGGCCCCGTGATTAATTAAGAACGAGCGGGATGTACTAATCGAGTTTTGGTTCGAAGTGTTAAGAGAGTACGAGACTAGTTTGGTGGAAAACATGGAGCATTTCGCTCAAGCACAGTGCAGAAGAATTTGATGTTTCGTTTTCCGAGGGAATGAAAATGAGTTTTGATAAAGTTTGATCCCAGCTGGAATTGGATTTGCTGTGTAACATCCACTGTTTTGTGGGTTTGATGCAATGAAACATATTTCCTCCCAATCAACACCTAATGTAAATGATCGATAGTGTACCACGTGCGAAGTATAACAGAAATTCTCTTTGAAATACCATCTACAAGAGATCCTGTCTTTTAAAACCTCCATTGGGATTACATGGGATTACGGTTTTTCGAGCTGGAACAAAAACTGAGGTGTTTTGAATGGCTTGTGGAAGACATTATTCAATTAAATCCAAAAACCTGTTTACCATTTCAAAGCGTAAGGTGTTGTCATGCTCGATCTGAAGTTGAATGGAGTCGATTTACAACCAATGGCAATGGAGTTGCGTTAATTTCGCTCTTAAATTTTAACCCTCAAGCGAAATCGTTTGAAGCTATTGCGTTTGATTAAAACGGCAATCCTTGTGGATGCACTTTCATCTATAGTTGTGTTGGGCTGCTCTCTCAAGCTCTTTGTCGAGTTTTAACACGATATGATGATTGCATTGCTGCTATTGGTCTTTGGTTGCACTCTACAGCACTCTATTCCCTGATGCACAATTCCAGTAGATTACAAAACATTGCCACAAACAGACCACAAAGATCGTGCACAATCGAGAACATTTTTCCCCTGATGGGGTGGTGTTTGCACTCTGCGGATGAGTACATCGAAATGTTTTGCAGCTCATCTCAATCCTTGGATAACGTGTTTCATGGCAACGAGAGTATGGTTTACAATGCTCCAGCACTGGGTGCTTGCTGGTTATAACTATCTTTCAGCAGGTTCATCTTGCCATTGGGTTCATCCCCCACTGGTGTACATCCATCGTGAACATGAGATGTATGGAACGAACTGTGGTTTTGTTGGATGGACAAGATGTGTTGGTAAGTGTGTTGTGGTTTCTCGGATGAGCAAGTTGTTCGCTTATAATCGTTGGGTTTGATAACTGATTTCTGATCATTAGATGATTGCTGAACTTAGTTTGATTTGCCTATTATTGGACTCGGGTATCGGATATTTTATTCAGTTTGTTAAGTGATGGCAAATCCTGAAAAAAAAACAGAAACTGCCCTCTAGTCGATGTACAACGTCAGACGAATTACGTCCCATCGAGTCCAATTGAATTGTGGTTTTATCTCTTGCAAATCCAATTTGTACTTCTTCATACTGGGAAGAAAAATAAATTTACACGTCGGCACTCCATGTTTGTAGAACCATCGCACAGCCCGAGCATACACAGCATTAATTTTTCTCAGAATGCACAACAAACTTTGTTTAAAGATCGGTTGTTTGCCCCTCTGTGTTTGTGCCTCTCTGTACAATCCTCTGCCCGCACGCTGAAGGATTAAGGCTCATCATTTCGGGGGATTTATGTTTTACGTCCCGATCGTGCAAAACACAATGCAAACGGGGGTGTGTACAGGTTCAGAGCTGAGCAAAATAAAACATTACCTTTTGCTTTCGAAATGATGAGTGATTTATGGTTGGTGCTGCTGCTTGGCTACCTACAGAAACGGAACACACAAATACCCGCTCCTGTCGGACGGTAGGTACTGTACGTAAAGCCAACAGTCTCATATGCGCACACGAGTGCCGATAGAAAACAATGCCGGTCGCATACCGCAAAACGAATTTATTTGATTTTATCAAGCATCTCTCATCGGTTGGAGGGATTTTTTGTATGCTACTGCTGTTGCTGTTGGTTGCTTGTATTTGCAGCGATGATTTATTGCCTTAGCAACGGACGGGCAGGAATTGTAGGTGCACAGGATTAGTTGCAGATCATCTGCACACAACCATAGCGTGTGTGCGATGGTTTTGAGCGACTAGCAAACGGGAAAAAGATATTCTAACGATGGTTGTGAGTGCTTTCAACTTTATCTTTAGTGAAAGTATGATGTATAGATAAAAGAAAACTTAACAAACATATATGTAGAAGATGTATCGCTTTCCAACAATCACTTTCTGCTTGAGCGCTTTAAAATTAAAACGATAACGAAGGCACACATAAACTACACACTCTTCCCCGGGCGACATCTGCTGCTTCAATTAATCTTAATTACAGATCCTATTTCAACGGCTGCATTTTCCTGCTGTAGTGTATATGCTGCCTGACAGTGTGTGACATTTAAGCTTGCCCATTCTTTGTTCAGCACGCTCCCTCTCTCTCTTCCTTCCCCATGGATGGGCTTTAGCTTTCCACATTTTTTTTTTGCTGACGCAAACCATCATTTGCACAACACTAACGAACGAAGATAAATCGAGGGAAGCAATCTTTAACGAGACGCTTTGCATGATGACGACCTCGTCGCCCCCGAAGAACAAATGTGCGTCGTGATTTCTCACTGCATAGATAGGACGGGCGCAGATGAAAAGCAAACATGTACCAAAGGCCTGGGTGGGGAGAGTAAGATCTCATCATCTGGGCTGGTATGGGTATTATAACTCATCATCGGTTTAGTGAACTGTAGTGTCACGCGGCATGGGAAGCTGTACAACAACCTTTCACCAGTACCCACTCACAAACAGAAGGGCGTGTTTGAAAATGGTTGGAAAACATCGATCGTCCTGGTTCTGTCTATGAGCTGCATGGTGGCAGAGCAGGGCGAAGGTAGAACAAGGAAGTGTGAACATTCAACACTATTGAAGATTTTTTCGTTCAACACAGCGATGAGCGTTTTAAATGAGCCGACACTAGTTTGCCTTTGGCCCGATGTTGTTTCGCAGCACGGGGAGGAAAGACACCACGGGACAGAGAACAACGGACCTCCCACGGATGACGTAGGAAAATTCGTAATGCAACGCGACAGCTAACGATCCGTTTGAATGGTAGGAAATTTGGCACCGAACGTGTAGGGAAGGGGACACGATTCTTCAATCCTACAGAGGACCATCGGACCAAAATGCTTCCTGTTTGTCGTCTGGCAGCGATTTGTTTTAATTAGAAGAAGTTGAAAAGAAATAATCATTAAAATTATCACACTTATAACACACACGATGCATGTCACGGTTAAAATATTGCCCCATTTCATTGACTAATGACAACAGATTACTTTAATGAATGCTCCTGTGATGCTGCATTCTGAATTGCCATCAAATGCAAGAGAAATTATGGATATCAGTTTACATTTCACTCGCCTCCCCCCACCACTGATTGATACGGCGGTGCACAAGCAATCAATCGTTTTTGTACGGTGTGATGGATGTGTGTCATGATGTGGTTTAACACCTTGCCAACGCAACCATTGCTACGGCGAGCGAGTGTACGAGTCCGTTCATCAAACATAAATAGCGCGTAAATCAGACTGGCCTAGAAGCGGGGTGCTTGGTGAACGAGCAAACGAGGCGCGAGAAGCATACCCCAAAACGAAGCATACCATTCACGTCTAAATCGCCATCTCTCGCTCTTTGTTTTGCCAAGATGCTGCTACACCGTCATTAGGAGAGCAGCACTGCCATTGGGGGCAGTTGAACCGGCAGTTGAAGGGCACGAACTCGAGCGACATACATAATAGAGAACAACGACCGTAACGCCACGTGAAGGCAAACCAATGTGTCGCAGGATGGTAAGGGTAGGCACACACCGTTTGCCAAAAAACGGCCAGGTAAATAGAGGGCATTGATACGAACGCTGAAGCATAAATTCACCCTCGAAGGAAAAGAACAACGGCAAAACGCCGAACACCCCTTAAAGGTAGAAGAGATTGGTTTAGGCCACGGTTGGTGTTACAGTGAAATATTTAATAGAGTTAAAAATATACACAAACAGCTAGGCGAAGCTGTTTGCGATCGCAATCGGGCCCCTTCCTCCTCACAAGTTAGGTAAACCTTTTTTTATAAGCTACGTCCGTGTGTGTGTGACTGTGTTAGTTTGCCAGAGGTTTTTAAACAGATGAATATTTAGCATTCAAATTTGTGCTCTCTCCTCCCCCTCCCCATTGCTAATCGCATTCGGAAAACATAAATAATCAACAGCTGCTGCTGCCATGGGGCGGCGTTGTGCCGACCGAAATCCGAAATGCCACGTCAGTAAAGAACGATGGGCACGTGTTGCAAATAATTAACATTTCTTTATGGTTCCGCATCATTTCGGCAAGGTGGTGAACACCCCGAGTGCGTGTTGCAGTAGAGGGACAGAGAGAAAGGAGCATCTTAGATTTCTCGTCTGTGTAATGAGCAGGAAAATTGCAA
This sequence comes from Anopheles coluzzii, assembly GCF_943734685.1. Classification (NCBI taxonomy): domain Eukaryota; kingdom Metazoa; phylum Arthropoda; class Insecta; order Diptera; family Culicidae; genus Anopheles; species Anopheles coluzzii. Next base: position 103,316,430 of record NC_064670.1, on the reverse strand, counting down.
TTGAAAGGTGCAAGCAATGCCACTGAGAAGCTTATGATAAACACCTAAAAATCAGTGGCTTATAATTTGGCCCATTTTTTGTTTGGTGTCAATATCAAAATCAATGAAGAAAAGGGCGTAAAATCAACTCGTTTCATAGCAGCAATGGCGAGACATTAACGCAATGATTATTTCCCCAAAAGCAAGTCACCCGTGAATGGTCTTTTGCCGGCTTCCTCTTCGTAAAGCCCAGGCAGAAGGTTTTTGATTATTGATGAAAAATTCGATGTATGCACACGTTAATAAATAACACCCCACTGTGTGCATTAATGTATGAATGCAGCTCATTTGCATTCGACAACATCGGCCAGTGCATGTGGGGGGGTTTTGTACATTATTTATCGCGCATGAAGGTATCGCAATTACCGTGTTTGCTTTGCCGGCTCATGGATGTGTGCTGTCTCGATGAAATATACTTATATGAATGGTGCAAAAAATAAATACAATCAAATGAATGATATTTCCAATAAATTAATATTTATAACGTTTCTTCATTGAGGAATGTTATTCATTGGTTTTATTTATTTGTTGTTATAATTTCGGCAAATGCGGATACGGCGTTAATAAGGGCCTGACAGCTTGTAACGCTTATTTTTGCTACAGAATCAGTCAATTCAGAATCAGAATACAGAATCAGTACCAGACGACGAGCACGTGTTAAGCTTGCCATCATCCATCGTTGGGTCATTCCGATGTTAACTTACAACCAATCTTATATCATCATACATTGCTCTCTTCGGTTAACTGTATCATTTCAGTTTCGAAAGCTCTAGCCAAATTTATGAGCGGAATTTCAACAATGCCCGTGTTTGCATTCTTGTTAAACACCGAACCTTAAGATATTTTGCACGCTGCCACACCCCAGTGTACACGGTACAATCAAAACTGTCTCCCGTGTACACTGCCCGGTAAGTGTTAAAAGGTGATGGTGGTCCGAGCCCTTTTGTCTTTACACACTACACCCGGACACAAACGGAAGACACATTCTTTGCACCATTGCCGAATGCCGCATCGCTCTGGGTCACTCTCTCGGTGCTCCCCCATTTCGGGGGAATTTTGAAGAGAAGAACGCAACATTTTGTGCTCGTTTCACTTGCTGCAAATGCTTCAAATTCCTGCCATTGCTACTATCAGCCCAGAAATCGGGCACAATTTTAGTGTTCCGCAGGCGCAGCGTTCCGTTTTGCAAGATTAAAGATGAAATGGTTTATAAGCCGAGCGTCAGACTTAATGGTGGCTTTAAATTAGCAAGCGTTTGGGAAAAAGATTGATTCATTAGATTTCACCGACATCAATCATTTTACTGCAAAATAAGCTCACCGTGACTGGTGACTTGGCAGCAAAACCCTTAGACGTGAGAGTAGGTAAACGAGAGCATTTCTGTCGGCATAACTTCAAAGTGGTACTGGTTTAAGATGTATATCTGCAACAGGAGTATGTTGAGCAAAATTCATCTTCTCATACACCACACTGCTGAAATTGTATTTTGCGCTTCCCTAACAAAAGCACTTGGTTAATAACGATCGAGTCTAACAGCAGCGTCCGGTTTTAACACGGAATAAAAGATGTCTGCCAAAAAGGGGGATTGCATGTTTCAGCATGGAAAGAAAAACAGGTTTACCAAAACAGCAACCGACATCCACTTGGATAAACAGGTTCATCCAAACTGCAGTTCATAATTACCATTAAGCACGTCACAGGTTAGTTGGCGAAACAGGATTAGGGGCCCACAGCTACTGCTGGAAGATTGTGCAAAACAAAAACCCCCAAAAAAAGCAGTTGCGTGATGGAATGGATGATCTCTGAAAGCATAACCCATTCACACGGGCAGATAATCATTCACCGAGAGGATGAGAAAATAAGACACAAATATTCGACAAAAGCATTATTGCAAACTCGTTTTGACGAGCAGTCGTTAAAAACAAGAGTAAAACTCAAAAAGTCTAAATGTAGGGGGTTTGGCAGACGTGCTTCTTTTCTTGCTCTTTTTCAAACGGTTTGAGCACGAGCATCATTTCAGTTAATGACACAAATTAACTTTACTTGGCTACATCTATTATACACGAACGCCCATCCATCAAGGTAACCTAGCGCAATCTCGCCGAATATGATAGCAGCCATAAATCGGGCGAACAAGAAAGTCATCAATTAACAAACAGGTTCAATATTTGGAATGCTAGATCCCCTCTCTCCCTTCGGATGAAATCAAGCGCTTTGTAAGGCATGAATGAACGTTGTACGGCGGCGGTGCAAAAAGGTAGCCGCATACACTGTGTTCTGGGAAGGATTCAATTCAGTATTTTACAGCAAAACCAACCGCTCATTGTTGATGGCGGCAGCAGTTAAGTATTGCTGGATTTTGCTAACTAATATCAACAAGCTGGAGGCTGGCTGAGGTTAAATTTTCCTAGAATACACAATCAATTTCTATGAAGTCAACACAGAAACTCTCGCTGGTGTGCTGGACGCTTCTGCCCATTCGGAGGACGAATAAAAAGGATGCTAAAATTAAACCAGCCTGCCTTCGGGGGAGTTAGCTAACAGGAGCTTTACCCGCCAAAAGGAAAGGGACAACATAGGTTGTGCAGCTATGGATGCTAGAGCGTGTGGTTGGACGTGATAAAGTTCATGTTCAAAAAGCCATGTATACACAGGCTGTAAAGTTACCCGGCGCTGGATGAAACGGCTTGATGTATTGAAGAACACGGGGTTGAGTGTGCAAAAAAAGGGAAAAGAGTTGTGCATTTTGGTTTAAACAGAAAAAAAGGACCCAACCTAAACTCACTTAGAATCATATTTATGGAGAAAAACAAACCACACAAAATCTAAAAAACATCCATTTCCAATTAATGAAGGCAATGATTTCAGGGTTCTATCTAAATAAAACGATCCGTACTTTTGTAGGGGCCAATCATTATTCATTGCGTAACAAACAGCGAGTCCTGCATAACATTGGAATGAAAATGTTAACAAGACCACAATCAACGCAGACAAAATTTCGCATCGTATGTAACCGAAATCCGATGAAAAATGTGCGTTTCGAGGCGCGTTTGGATCATTTGTCAAAGAATGTAAGCTTAAAATACAGACACAGACAAAAAAGGCATTGCTCGATACAGCTTACTCATCGCTTTCGGTATGAATTATGGTCGTTCGCAATTGACTAACAGGGGTAGAAATAAAAAAGGGAAGCATTTGAAGCTCATTTGCCCAAATTTGAGCATTAAGATGTGAAGCAGCCATATCTTTCTATGTATGGCATAACAAAACAAATTACAGAGAATGTTAAACAGTTGAAAGAGAACCTTTCCGATCGGTGATAGGTTCGTTGTGCTTAGAAAAGTAGTTTTTCTTCGGCCAAAGTTGAACTGGAACTTACCTAAAATGAAATAGGAAAGAAAATTCATTAGAGAATTGGGGTTGGAAAATATTCGCTACAACGAATCATTTACGGAAATGGGTTAAGCGACCCTTAGAACTAAAATGCCTGCCTAATTTATAGAATCAACTTTTGAAGTCACCCAACAGTTGATAGTTTTCGTTTGTAGCCTCCCTGATTAAACATCAGATTCGTGCACCAGAACACTTTATCCGGTAATACGCGTGCGCTTGAAAGTACACGCAAAGCCGAAAACACTCGCCAGTTGCTATGTGCTGCCGGTGGTTTTCGGTTCGGTGAAACCTTTCAAACCGAGCAAAATCCGACTGGAAAATATCAGGTCTCACAAGAATTTTATCCTGATTTATCACCACTTACTTGTCCTTGCAGAAAGTTGGCCCACGCTCACAGCTAGAGCTTTCTCCCCAGCATCATCAAACGAGATGAACACCATGGATCGCTGTGCTGTGTTGTACAAGAGAACACACGCTCGGTTTCAACGGTAGGGGTTCGTGTTAAAGCTGGTAAAGGAACAAAATTTTAACAATGTTACGCGATATGCTCGTAACGTTTCATTGCCACCAAAAAAGCTTCCCGTTTCCTCCCGTTTGGCACCACTACTCAATTTGTGGCAGTTTGTTTTTAGCAAAGCGAGACAACTTTCTTGCTTCGATAAATCCGGTGAGCGTTTCCCAGCGATCGCAGAGAAACTCGATAGTGTGATGCAGTATTTTATCACCCGGAGCAAGCGGAAGAAGCGAGTGTCTTTTGGGATGGTCTGGTAGGAAACACTAGCGGTAAACCGTTTACCATTCATCATTTTCTTTCATCTCCGGTGTGCGGTTGACTGGTCGACATGGTCGCCATCGGTTGGAAAGTTTAAAGCGAACCAACCCCAAGTTCTCGCGGGAATAGGTAATATTTAATTTGTTCCTAAACGTTGCACAGAATACCCTTCTGGCAGCTTCTCCAGTGGGGTTAGCGGGACATTTTCAATCTACCACCTGAATGGTAAACGAACTTTTTCGCTTTTGACTTTATTATTCATGGAGCTCCCGTTTCAAAACAGAAACAGTTTCCGGATAAAAGAGGGGAAATAGAAAAGCATCAATCAACAATGAACATAAATGAGCTAGAAACAATCACTCTTAACTTTACGCAGTATCGCGCTAATTTATTCACAGTTTGATTGCTCGAAATAGGCACAAGTAAATTACTTTTGTAGGCATCCGTGAAGGAGTTGATGGTGTACGGATAACTTCATGCATATTAATTAATGCTATAGGCTTGATCGCACAATCTATAATTTTGATAAATTGTTGCTTTATTCAAGACATACAACTATTAGTGAGAGCTCCTCATCCTAATAGACTTTACATTAACGTTTAACAAGAGATGTCAATTTGCTCCATATCATACGACAATGAATGACAGATTGTGTCAGATTCTCTGATTCCCACCAACGCGCAATCCCACCAACGCGATTAACGCTAAGAATAGCAAGCTTCCAGCAGTTCCTGCAGTTTTTCGCGTGTGGAACAATTTAGCGAGAATAGCAAACCGGTTTTTGGAAACGCGGGAACAACCCCATTTCTATAATTCACCGTTGTCTACGAAAACACGTGTAGCGCAGGTATGAAAAGGAATCCTGCAAGCGTGCCGACACGACAATGAGAGCCCGGGACTCGACCCGGATCTCAACGGAATCGTTAAATTACGGTCGCTGCTCACACATGCCGTTATAAAATCTTGGAAAACGACCACGTACGCACATGGTGGGGCGGGAACGCGTTAAGGGTTTTCATCCGATTGAAATCCACATGCATCCCACACACATACACACACATGCGCCTAAAGTGTGTCCCTGTATTTGCCTTTAAAAAAGAATTCATCAAAAGCTTGGCGATGGCAACGGCAGGAGGGTAAGTGTCCCCTTCCGAAAAAAAGGGCTTCACGGTGCGTGTAGAATTCAATTTACGTTCTTTATTCCACGGAAACCGTTGGGTCGATCGCACGAAAGAGAAAGTTCAACGGAAAGGGATGATCCTTCGCACTCATCAAAGCGCCGGTGGCGCTGATTTCTACCCATCGAACTGGCTGGCACAGGGCGCTCAGGGTTTAGTGCTCAGGGGAGTCGGTGGCAAAATTAATTCTACCGTACCTTAACACGGTCTTGAATCCGAAGGCTTCTCGAGTTAAATTGTCGCGTTTGATGGATTTGTTGCGAGCGGCGTGGTTGGAGTGTAATGTAGATGTAAATCCGGGCCGCGTACTCGTACTTGATTACGGGGAAAAGGTTAGTTCAGCGCACCAGGTAAAATGTATTTACCATGACCCTTCCTTTCTACAAATTGAAGGTTTGCAAAAAGGGTTTGAATTTTGAGAACCTGAGTGAGGCTCTTTTTGGGAAGGGACAGAAAGAATTTATAGTCGGGTAACCATACAAACTAATGTAAAAGAATAGACAATTTATGGGATCTTGTGACATTTCCAGTTAAAACTTTAACATTGTATCAACTATCTTGAAACTTTAGTGCAATATCTCTTTAAAAAATAAGACTTCCAGGTAATACACAGGCCTAGGAAGAAGACGAATTGTCTGGCCCTTGCAATAATCACGCGACATGTCATCATAATTCGTGCCCAAAATCATGCAATGCCTCGTTGGGATTTCACAACACACCGACGCACACCGATCCCTTTTTTTATAGAAACTTTCATTCAGCAAAACATGAATACATCAACGCACAGACGCACGTTGAACATGGGATTCGTGGTCAGGTTGGAATTGAAAGCAAAAAAAAAAAACATAAAGGATGCAGAGATGGCTCAATCTCCCATCCCCGTACAGGTGTTTCATCAAAAAGGGATTTTAGCGCTTTGCCGAGACATATTTCAATCCACACGGACGACGAGCAAGAATGATGAAACGCATGTACGCAGCACGGCCGGGCAAGATGAGAGTTAGTAACCGTGTTGGGGCGTGTGACGTTAGTAAACATATATATTAGCAGCAGGTAGCAGCAGATCGGCAAAAAGGTATGCCCAGTTAACGCCGAGTGCGATACACAACGAAAGCAAATACTGGGGGGCGCTTTTCGGAGACGCCTGTTTCCGAGTTTCCATGTTTTCTCCGTGTGGGGCTTCTAGTAGGGTGAGGTTAGTTACAAATGGTAGCAAATCGATAAAAGGTATCCCAGCAGCAACGTCGCAAACACACACAGGGACAACGCAGGATATATGGTAAGCCGAACGGTTGTATTTTTGTTTCTTGTTTTCTAAAGTTTTTTTTTACCCCATTTTGTAACAGGAATGGGGACTGACACATTTACGACTGGATGAACATAAACACCAGTCAAATCAAGTAATCAGTAGCTAAAGGTAAGGGCTCACTTTATGGCGAGGCGCTGTAGAGCAGGTTACGTTCGCGTAACGTCAAGGATGCCAGCCACACATTGCACGAGCCAGCGCACGGGTAAAAGGATTCTCCGGACGGCCGGAAAGACTGACGGGCGATTTGATTTACGACAACAAACAAGACCCCAAACTCGTCTAAGGCTCGAGTCGTGGGCTGTGCGATGGTCGCGTTGCTCGGCTCGTTTCCAGAGGGAGCGGATAAACCCGGAGGAGCTGGCGAATTTACATAATGAAGCAATCACAATTATGGTCTAGATAGTCCATTTCCGGTAACGTGTGGGATAGAATGGCTTTTCAATCGATGCCATGCAACTGTGTATTTTAAGGGTAAGCTAAGAAGTGGTTTAAACTGCCTTTCTGACACACCCAAGCTCTTAAAATCCTCGGAAAGTTTTAAATAATAAAATTCATTTGCCCGGAAAATGTAAGCAAATTCTTACTAAAACGAGGCATGACTGGATGGATACATTGGTGCTTAAATCCTTCCATTCACATTCGAGCTGAAAAGCGCGCTCCTTCTTGACCTTTTGTATCATACGCTCCATAAATTAACGAACTAATTACAATTAGCCCCAGCCCTTCCCCGCTCAAACGCTTTTGAGTACGGTTGAAAATTCTTGCCATTCCTTCGGCAGTAATTAGATATCGTACCGATGCTTAAGGATGTTAATTTTTAGCTTATACGGAATGGAAAAGATTCCGCCCAGCAAAGAAGTTCAAGCTTTTGGCTGGGCTCATTTCTGCAATCCCTTTTCGCCGGAACGAGCGCAAGAAAAATCACACCAACAAAAAAAAAAATGGCACTCCAAGAAGCTGGAACACAGTGGTGGAATGTGTCTTCAAGACATTCCGAGCAATTGGATGCAGCCGACACGGGCGTAGCAAGTGGAAACAGATTTCTGCCATTTATGGGAACACCATTGCACGTTCGAAACGTTGCTTCGAGACGGAGGAGCAAAAAAGCAGGGAAAGAAAATCAATCCCACCACATTTTGCTTCCTCTTTCAAAGCTCTCTCAATGCACCGAGTACGTTGTGTGTGTGTGTTTGTGAGCTGAAACCGGGTGCTGGAAATATCCAATTAAGTATTATAACCCCGAAGAGTAATTAAAACTAAAAGTATCGATTGTCTGAATAATGAAGCGGATGAAAATTTTCGTCCGCTTCTGTCTGCTCAGACGGAAGCCTGTGTGTTGTCTGGGCAATGGCACAAGAATCCTAGTGGCCCGACATCAGCTTGGCAGTTTCCGTGGCGAATTTAGCAAAACAAAATGCTGGCCGCCTTATTATCAGATACACAAGACGCCGGCCAAAGATCGAACTAGCCCTTCAGAAACACACAGCCCCTGTCAATGTCCGGAGAAAGACAGAGAAAGTGAGAAATGCAGAGAGAGAGAGAGAGAGAGAGAGAGAGAGAGAGAGAGAGAGAGAGAGAGAGAGATGGATCGTTGGCAAACAAACCGTTGAAGCAGCAAAATCGATTTCCTGCCATGGAGTGGTTTTGCCACTTTGCCCGAGCTGCTGTGAAGCGCACTCGCCGTTTAACCAGGCCCGAGACGAGTAGGGTGGAAAAATAGTCATTTTCCTTCTCCGCACACGTTTCGGCGTGACTTTAGCGACCATCTCATTTAATGGCGCACAATAAATAAACAAAACCGGGTTCTACAAAAGCTTGGTTGGGCGGAAACTCGTGGCTGCAACCAGCGTTACTCGATCGTCTAACGGGCAGACGGTGGAACTCTTCCGGGAGGACACGAGATTACAAGTGCAAACTAACACTTGACCAGGCGTTAGTATAGCCTAGACATTCATCTACATGCTGAAGCATGGGTACCGAACTGCCCTTAGGCATACCTCGAAATACAGTTGTTTCTGAGGAGGATTGAGGAAGTAGCAAAAGTTCGAGACCTGTCCAGCTCAAACCATACTGCGCCACAACCCGATTTCATAAAAAAATCAAAACACACATCAAAACGGCTCATACCCAGGGCGGAAGTGATACATTTTTCACTTAACGCAATTTTGCGCTTCTCAAAACCATTTCGAGCCCCGAGACTCGTGGGCTGAGAATTGCTGCGCAGTCGCTGACCTCTTGACAGCGTGGCACCGCCGTACGTCAGAAATGCTCGCTGGTAGAAGTATTATACACAGTGGCGAAACTGCAACAGCCTCTCGCTTTCGCTCTCGGACGACTATTTCGTTTGCGACGGCCCAGTGTCTCATTCCATCGCTGGAGCCGCGCCGCTTCGCTTTGACTGACCTCGGCGACCGCATTAGCAAGGGAAATCAGTCTTAATATGGGGTAATTTCATTACTTTCCTACTATTTTCTGCTTGAAAGTTTCCACTGTTCAGGAGGGGACGACAGCAGCTGCCGGGAGCACCAGCAGCAGCAGCAGCAGCAGCAAACCAATTACCCTTGACATCTTCCATCCAGGACACGGCGTAGATCGCGCATTTTTCTCTCTCTCGCTCTCAGCCAATGGCTGTTTTTTTGGTTGGTTGCGCCTTTCTTTCGCAAATTAAGTTGAAGTTCCATTTTTACGCAACCTCGCAAAGTCAACACACGCGTACGCCACTTTTGGGGAAGGGCGTGGGGAACAACCACCGAAGGGGCAACCCTTTTATGCAGCAAGGGTTAAAGATTTAATTAAAAACTATGTTTTGCTGGGCGAAGTACGTTTGCCAGCAATCAACGGTGGTAAGTGAGATAAAACTGTGACGCGTTAAATGATGAGTGTTGGCGGAGGTTCCAGTGTGCCCGTCCTTGGGGTTGAGGAATTGGAATGGTGAGAGATGAACGGATGGAGTTTTCCTCGCTCGGTTTTATTCTAGTAGAAGTATTCGAATGGAAATCGGGGTAGTGAGAGTCCCTCCGGCCAACAGGGTTGCAATCGTGATTGCCAGCAATTAGGCAAGCAGGGAGTGGAGATCATGTAAAGTTAAATGTTTCTGATTGCAGAGCATAGTTGTAGCCATTTTAGGGGGCAGTTTTGAGAGCAGTTGTGTTCTAATTTGACTGCGTGAGCGGTGATAATTTAGTTTCTTATTGAGTCAATCATAATGAATCACAATTTAGAGGATGTTTTATGAGTTAAATAATTTAAAATTCATATTTACCCTTTTTTTATTGAAGTTCTTTTAGCACGACTTATTCGTGAGTCAATTGAGTAAGTCAATCGAAATGAGGTTCTATTAAAAACAAGACAGTTTTTTTCTCAACATGTTCTTTCTAGTCTAGACATGCTGTTCGCTGCGACAAGCAATACATCACACTAATTTATTTCTCTTGCAACCATTCTAATAGTAATGGTTGCAAGTACTTTGCTCAATCCATAAAAGCAAACCTCAAACGTCAATTTTAAACACGTCAAGTACGGCACCATTACGCTTAAAGCGTTCTGAAGCGTATGGCTTAGCCGTACTACAAGGAAACCGGGCGAACCAAACAGACCCCAAAGTGCTGCAAATGAAACAATGTGGTTCCCGAATAATGACAGGGCGATTATAAAAGCGCAAGATTTACGAGCCCATGCCCGAGTTTTGATAACGAGAGACGGACAAAAGCCACTCATTATGCACGTATTTCCGCGGAGCGTACTATGGCACACTGTAGGAAGTGCCAGCAGCGTACACACAAAAAATTACCAAACATTTCGCCGCGGTGTGTGGCCACTGAAGAATCTCGGTTAACACACCCAGAGCGGGTGTGTTAACGGGGGAGAGAGAAGGGTGTGGCGAGACTCATAAAAACGTATGAAAAGCGTACATCCGCCGCTCGGAGTGACAGATTGATTACTAGGTCGTAAAAAAAAGTTGAGCCATCTGATCATCGCAGCCAAGGCACAACAAGGCACTGTTGTGATGTCCTTTGCGTGCGCTCTGGACACTTGAGCATCGGTCGATCGTTAGCGCACGGTTTGAAGTGGAGTTTTTGAAACAGTTCCTGTGGGAAAAATAGTAACACGGAAGGAAGGAAGGAGAAAAACAAAACCAACCATCATCATCCAACAGGATGACAAAAAAAAAAACAAGATGCCGTTTGGGGTTTACAATTCTTTACGAGCATATTTGGTTCGGCAGGCAAGGATTCGCCCATCGGAGCTTGTGCTCGCTGCCCGGGCGCCTCCATTATGGTGAACAATAAATTCTCCTTCTACCCATTCTTATTCCCATTTTTCACAATCAAAACAAAAAACCCCGAGACGAACCATCATGCCGAACGGGTCCACCACTGTGTTCCCTAGTCCCCTGAACGCGACACACACAAAAGAAAAACAATGGTCGTAAAAAATAAAATTGTAAGAAAAAATATTCAACGTCATGTCTGATTTACGACTGTCACCTTCCATTTTTTGTTGTTGTTGTTTCTATACTGGTTTCGTTCGTTGGCAGCTGCCATCGCTGCGAGCGGGCCGGGTGCATGTTTTTCCACCCCTCTCAAATGTGCCACTCGTTTGCCAGAGAGTGTTGCCCCATTAACACCCGACAGAGTGCACCTCCCCCCCCAACCCCCTCACCCTTCATTCTTGCTAACTACTCCCCAAAAAGCACAGGTGCCGTGGTGTGAGTTGGTGGGAAAAATGTCATCACTAGCGAGCAAAAAAACAACTCCTCCAACGCGCGCACCATCATCATCAATTTCGAAGCAGTGACCCGGCTGTGGCGGTGGGAAGGTGCGGGTGCGTGTGCTGCAGCGGAGTTAACAACGGTTTCAACTTCAACGAGGTCCCTTAGGTGCTGGTCCCGCACAGCGACTAAGCATCGCGGGATACGGGGTCACTGTTTGTGCACTTCCGGGATTGCGTTGGGGCGATAAAAGCATAAAGCGGGAAGCATTGTGGAAAAAAGCTGATGCTGCGATACAGTTGCGAGAAACACAAAACATCGCAGATAATTGATTATGAAACAAAAGGGGTTTTTTGTTACAAATTATTATGGGTGGACAAAATAATTTGACCTCAGCCCATCACAAATCAACCAACACACACTGAAACACAGCAGGTCGATAAAAGCATATTTTTTACAACCTTCAACGAAAAAAAGAAGTGATTTAAAGTTCTATTTTGACTCTGAAATGTACTTCATAGCGAAAAAATTACTGTCTCACGCATGGAAGTTCAAAGTATACATACATTTAGGCGCTTAAATTACATCCGGTTCGAAGGACCAAAACTTCAAGCGCTCGAATGCATACCCAAGCATGAATAAAGTATGAGTTTGAATGTCCACACTTTGATATCACTTCTAAGGTACATCGAAACACTCATTCAAATGGCAACATGCACGATTTATCATTAAATATAAATCGCACCAGAGCACATTACACGGATACGATTAACATATTTTATCTTTACAGAGCCGTAACGTTACGATCGATAGCAAGCCCGCTTACGACGATATACAATCATAATCCATCCTCGCCAGCCGGAGAGCGTTCCATGTTTTCTTTATGCCAACAAACGCAACCTCCAACGACATTGTTTTTCTCGTGCAAGCGCAGGAAGGAATAAGAACGCACCCGATTTGCACGAGTTTAGCTGCGTCGTAAATCCCGACCCCTCGTGTGATAAAACGTGCCAGCAAATATCAGCTTTCAGGCGCCCGCTTCAGTAAACATACAGCAAACGTTGCTAATGCTGCTGCAAACAGTGCATGCAGGCGAACGCATCGGGAAAACACACTGGAAAGCGCAAAACCCGAGCATGGAAATGTAGGTTGCTGTTCAATTAAAACATTTACATGTACTAGAGCAGAGTCGGTCGAGTTTAAGAGCAAAACAGACCACTGGAAGAGGGGTTTGTGTGTGTGTGCTCGTTGCGTGCTAGTTACACTTACCGCTTCAGCTACACCCGTGAGCAACCGTACACGATCCACTTTCCCACTCGTAAGGACGATTTATTTGTGCACAGAAAGTTTTGCTTCTTGAGGGAGGCTGTATATGCAACCCAATTCCATTGTGCCGGAAGATGGTGCAAACCATGGATTGTATGCCTGGGCGAGCGTAGAGACATAATGAAACCTTCAGGTTCTTCTCATGATGGCCCATCTTGATGGCGATTTAAGTGCCACAGAAAAGGATATGGAAATCGAAACAAAAGAAGGAAAAACCACGTAGTTTGGTTGCTGGTAGTATGTTATCTCTTCTCGTGTGATGTTTTCTAATAAACAGCCCTCCAAGAAGGAGATCTGTTTTCTGGTGGACGAATTAAGTGAGCGTTCCAAACAACAAACCCAGAAGCTGGACGGTGTGCATTAGCAAAGACGTTAGCATGATCTCACAGCGTACAAATGCAGACGAAACGGTTATTGCTTCGGCGATTAGAAGAACATACTTGCCCGGATGCTGCTGTTTCTCTCTGAAATAATTTCTAGCCCTGGTAAAGGAGGAGCTCCAGCAGAGAAGTTGTTGTTTGTATAGGGCTAAACCATTATCTGATGAGTACGGCAAAGTACGGCAAACCGAGTTTGTAGTTAGTGGCGCACGCTCTTCCACCCGGTCCAATCAGCAACAGAATGCCACCGAACGGTAAACATTGCTAACGATTTAATCTTGCGCTTACACACCCCTGCTGCTAAATGGTTGGGAAATTACAAACGCCCACCTAAGGTTTTTGGCATGGATTTACGCCTTCGTTAGTTCGTGTGCCATCTTTTAAGGGCAACCACCAATCCCTCTCTCCACTCGTTGGTAAATCCCTTTTTTGGGACCGAAGAGGACTCATTTAGGTGCAGGTGAAATAGTGGAAGGCAATCAAAACTTACACTACTTGCGAAAAGGGGTAACTAGCAAGTTTACTTAGGATCGAGCTGTATCAGTAAATCATTCAATCATGAAACACCCTCACGTAAAATAATCTTATTGACATATAATGCAGCACCAGGAAGCGAAACTCTCTTGACGCTTCCAAAAACCTAAAAAGTCAAAAAAGAAATGTTGTTTCTCCCTTGTAAATGAATTTGCAGCACTCTTTACCTCCCCTGCGGTGTGCTTCGTCAGTTTGTGAAAGCGCGCGAATTGGCATGTTTTGCTGACGACGCAAACATGCCCTAAATGGACGTGTTAGTTTCACAGTAAAAGGAGAAAAAAGCAGATGAAAAAAAACGGAGTTCAAAATTTCTGACACCTCAGGGCGCGTCTGATCGTCTACCGTCGGTGGGACTCACAACTACTTGTGCACAAAAAATAAAAACGTGCTATGCGCTTTTTAGTGGCCCACCAGGACTAACCAGACGACGTACGGAAAGTACCGAAAACAAAAGCCGCGTAAACTGAGGGAAGCAAAAACAAAAAAAAAAACAACAACAATATCCCTGTGAGATAGCGAGAGTGGAGCGCATTTTCTGGTTCGGACGGTGAAAATGTTGCTTGTTAAGCCAATAAGAGGATCCTGTCGTCGGGTTGCCGTCACGGCAGATAGCATAACATCGGGCGCAAATGCACAGTCGCTTGCGGGACAGTTGCCTGCTCTGCCGAACCAAGCACTGACAAACAAATACACACATACCGAGAGACACTCACGAGAGCACACGAGAGTGTGTCGGCAAAAATGGTGAGGACATGATAAAAGTCTTGCGCCGAAAACTATACCCCAGTGAATAAAGTAGTCTGAAACATTGATTACTAAGCCGTAAACACATTAAATACTTAGCAGCGAGCGGGCAATTTTCACAAATGTACGCCTAAGTGTGTGTGTGTGCTAATGAAAACAAAATACCTGAAAAGAGTGACATCATGTCAGGGATGAGTGAGTTTAATTAAAAGTGAAAACTTTCGTTGGCGCTGAAACATAACCGAGTGGAAGATGAGCTGAGTGAACAAAAATTAAACACTGAAAAGCTTTCACATTTTCGCAAAAGAGCTTCAAATGAACAAATTCATTAGCATGAAAAAATGAATTTCCAATTGTTGAAGTTCCATTGAACGGTCAATATTGATACAATTACTTACTCCAAAAACATTCCAATTGCAAGAAGTTGTTGTCCGCATGCCAAGCCTGAGCGTACTCGGAAAACAATCAACACTAATGCCATCGTGATTGAAACAAATTTGTTTTTAAGAAGCTTTGCAGCATAACCGGCTCGAAACTGTAAGCTTCCATCGCTCATTTATGGCTTGCAAAACACACACACACATACACTCAGTCAAACAATGAACAATATGTGCTGCTGTAAGTGAATGAACCCGAGGACGGACAAAATGGAGAAACTTTCTCTAGCGATCTCTAGCCTCAATCAACCACAATCCGATGTGGTGGTCGCAAAAACGCCCCACCCACTCCAGTAGCCCAGCGTCGCTTTTGTCCCGCTTATCGGACAACAATAGCCAGCCAATAGTGTATCGCCCGGTACAGCACACAGTGGAGCACTAGCAGTGGTGGAGGATAAAATTCACTGAAAATCAACTTTTCATCGCAAACATCATCAAAATGCAACCCCAGCATCGTAGGGGCTTGGTTGCGGGATGCGAAAAGTTGCACGAGCAAGTTTAGCGCGTCGGGACAGTTACAGAAACGGCAGAACAACAGCGCATGTAAAGGTTTAGGAAAAGTAGTTTAGCAAAGAGTAACAGCAAAAAAAAGGCGAGCTTTATTGGGGACAACGAGCAGCGACGAGAAGCGTTGGTTTTTATTGCAGTTAAATGTTGTTTTATGATGTGCTGCAGTCCCACAGCACAACACAGTGGCGTTTTGGGCCAGCGTTTTTAGCGGTACTTTATGATATTGCATTTTGTTTTTAAAACTTTGGACCACGTTTTCTGACTCCAATCTAGTGATTCAATTACAATCAGTCCAAATGGTAAAAGATAGAGCAGCACAGGTGCAGTAGTGTGCAAAATCAATTTCGTTAGGAAAACAATGGCACAGGTTCGTCGCCGAACAAACATCTTTTTACTCGATATTAAACAATACGTTTCCTTGATTGATAAGAAGATTTTATCGAATAAAAATCAGCCCCGGTGTGAATTCGTTACGTTGCACAAACTTTCTCGGTCCCGGGAGTAGTGGTGGTAAGCCAAAAAAAAAAAAAGCTTTGCGGACAATCACTTCCACACACGTGATCCGTGTACACAAACCCCCCACCACCACAAGAAACGACAACGCACTAAACAAAGCGATTGTTTTGCCATTCGATCAACTCCTTGTGCTCTGTTTGAGCTTTGCTGCCTGTGTGTGTGTGTTTTAGTTTTTAAGCTTACGGTTTCAAGCTCTCTCGCCGTCGCTAAACGACGAACCCTATATCTTGCGCTACGACCACATCCGTGAATCCTTCCTTCACTCCTTCCCGCCTCTCTTCAATCCCGAAAACTATTGTCAATAAATGCGGACACTGGTATGAATAATTCATTGCCGATTTGTTCGGCCCCGTTAGCTGCGAGCGAACTGGCTGATGTGTCCGTTCGGAAACGGCACTGCCGGAACAAGGGAACGCAAAACGGCATGAAACAGAGAAGCGGGAAGCTTGTTCCTAGCACTGGTTTTCCTAATATTGCGAAAAAGAACGCAAAGAAAATGTGGAGAACAAAAAAAAAACAGGAATAGTGGCCTGACGTGACAGTGTGACGTGGCGCCGGAAGCATCACATTTGTTGGGGCAAATTCAAATCCGGAAGGCAGTGGCAACCGAGCCTTGGGGCTTGGGCCCGGTGTGTTTGTTGGCTGTTCGTGCGATGGAAGCGTGGACTAAAAAATTCCAAAAATCTGTTCGTGAGTGAAGGTTTTTTTTTCATTTCCATTTTTCCGCTGGCCACACGCCAAACGGCACGAAGGCGTTTCCGAACGCTTGAAGGCGACAAACTTTTCTGCTAAACAGACACATGAACACCACAGGCCAAGCTATGGCAGACTCTGTGTGTGTGTGTGAGAGAGAGAGAGAGAGCAGAAGGGAGCTTAAAAAAAGCTTCGGAAATCAAATAATTCGACTAACCGCAAACCTAAGGATGAGTAGAATGGGAAGGAAAAAAACGGATCAAACATGGCCCTTGAGATGATTGGACCTACGTTGGAGCTTAGAAGGGGAAAAAAGGGATGGCGTCCGCAAGATTGGACTCACAATTTTCCAGCACATTAAAAATTGAATTGCTGAAGCAGGTCGATTTGTCTTTCCACTTTTCAATAAGGCCAGTGTTTTTTTCCCATGCGAGGAAAATTGGTTCACAAAAACGGGAGGAAATTTTTGTTCATTTCCTTTTACAAACGTTCGTTCGTTTGAATGGTGCAAATTTATTCGAGCTTTTTTTCACAATTAAATTCTCGTCCACAAACACCACTAGGGGTTGCAACATATTAGCAGGGAATTGATTTCCAATTCCCTTCAAAAACGGTTCAGTTTTTCACCTCTCGAGCACAATTTTTCAAAACTAGTTTTTACTTTCTCTCAAGGGTCTGGTTGGAGCAGCAAAAGCTGCTGTGTGAGCGGCAAAGCAGCGCAAAAACGCTATAGATATTAAGGTGATGAATTGCTTCTTTCGAGTAAGAAGGAAAAGAAACACCGGAGGAAAGCTTACTCGACACTTTCCACCGGTAGTGGCTATTTTTCATCGTATTTATGTTTAAGTTACTCCATAGCCTGCCGAGCCGAGCAGTGCCTCGCCCTTTGTTTGTGGTCAATGCTACATCGAATCCGCACAAGAAGCTTGAGGTGAAATAAGAGTCCGTCGAAGTGTGAGTTTCCTTCTTGAGAAGCTCGGAGGGGATCGTTTCTCTTTCTTCCCCGGCGTCAGGAAGTCTCAACCATCCTAGCAACCATACTCCTCTCCAGTTGCTTTAATGGTTCGCGTTTTAGTTGCCCACCGGTTCCCCTTTCGCTGATAAAGGCTGAAGCTTTTACCCAGCAGAGCTGTAAGGAACAGGATCCTACACTGCTACTGGAAGAGGCGAAAATACTGGGCAAGAAAAATCACAGTAACAGAACACCACAAATGAAGCTTTTTGCTTTTTTTTTGGTTACGCTAGAGCTAACCCTTTCCGTAAACGAGACGCACGGACGGACAGTCGAGCCCAGTCAGTGCAAGTGGCCATAAATCTTAGTTCGCTTGCGACTATCTTTCTCAAGCGAAAAATGGGAGACCAAAAAGAAGCAAGCAAAAAAAAAACAAATTCTCTCGAATGAAACGGACAAAAAGCTGACTGAACCACCCATCAGAACTCACGCCCGACGAGGAAACCCTTCGTTTCACATTCTAAGAGGACGCGAAATGCTAGGTTTTTGCCAGACGAAAACCAGCGAGTGGGGGCTGTAGCTGTAGCGAAATCTTCGGGACCGGAAGGCGCCATTCGAAAGGCAAGAAATTAAAACGAACATTTGGAGCTCTTTTTCCCTGTGTGTGAGTGTCCTTCAGGGAAACGATGGCCGGGGATTTGTCGGGAGCGTAGAGTTTAGCATTTTGACTGCCGAACGTGAGCGATTTCGGGTGAATTTTCCTTCCCCAAAGCTACTGTGTGTGTGTGTGTGTGTATATCGGATAGTGTTTACTGGGCGTGTGTTGGAACGATTGCCGAGGTCAGCCGAAATTCACGTAAAAAAGAGGCTAGCATTCTTTTTTTTGGTTAGAAAAAGGGCATCAACATCGCAAAAAACCAACACAACCCCACACGGTAGATAGTAAAAACGAGGTTGGAGCTGCAACTGATTTAGAGAGAAAGGCACACAACTCGCAACGCATGCACAAAACGGAAGGGATCTGAGTGCCGTGTTTGCCTTGGGGCAAGCCACCTCAATTAAGATGACGGAATGGTTCGTCCCTCGTCCTTTCCCAGCTCGAACTAACCCTCTAACCCGTTGCGCAGGTATGAATGTTCGTATCTTTTACCTCCCTATTTCCCACAAGACCTTTAAAGGAGCGTGGGGTTCAGCGGAAGCTTTCTCATGATTTCACGTGGCACGGCCAGCGCAGGAGTCAAACGAACATCCGGTCGGGTTCATCGAGCTTGGAAAGAGGGACTGCCATTTTTTTGCCTGTCGCTATTCTGATTCTGTATGTGTGTGTGTGTACCAATTTGCGCTACACGACGACCAAAAACGAGACGTAATTTGATTCGGGACCAAACCCGTGTCTCCAACCGGACCTGCTCTACACCGTTTTCTTCCTATTGGCATCCCTAAGAGCTAGCAGCGCTTTGTTGCTGGCTCATCATTTCCACCTTTTTAAATTTAAAATGGAGCTTCGGTACAAGCGCACTCACACATGGCAAACCGTTTCAGCATCATTGCCAGCAACCAGCACCAGCATCATCATCAGAGCAAAGGGGAAGCGCATCGCTGTCTCCTCCATTCCGGGCCTCAAGAAAATCGAATAAATATCTGGGCTGACGGCTGTTCCCACTAAGCACTATGCGTGATTGTGTGTGAGTGTGTTTGTGTGTGAGCGAGACTATGAAGGTGTGCAGGAAGGACATCGGAAGCAGGCGACACGATTGAGGAGGGGTTTTGCATTTAGAATACGAAATTGTATTTTTGCTATCTATTAATTCATTTGCAAATTAGATTCCAACTGGCCGGACGGAACTTCGTCGTTCGTCGGGCGAGCGATTGGGCGCGAGCAGGGTTGTTCTCGGGCGAATATTTTCGCCCCGAACCGACGGTCAGCCATACCATTTTACCTCGCTTTCCATTTGAATGTCTCTGGCACGCAGCATTCCACAGAGTGTTTAGCTTTTTGTTGTTGTTGTTGCATCTCCTTCTCTACCGTTAAATTCCACAGCAGCAAACTGTTCGCTCGCTCTCCTCCTTTGGGAGTTATGCAAAGTCATCTTTTAAAGGAGGGGAAAAGTTTTAAGTCAGCGCAATGTGCTATGATGGTATGCTTGAATTAATTGAATTTGCGTATAATTTTCACTAACTCGCTTGATCGGATCGGGCTGCTGGCTCTGCTTTAATTCGAATGTGATTAACAATGTTGTGTAAAAGGGCAGGAATAGGCCCGGACAGCAGTTTAAAGTAGCAAATGAGGAAAAAAGGATGAAAGCCTTAATTTGAATGATAGCAAAAACGGTATAATTAGATTTACATTAATTGGACAATGAATGGCAATTGTCCGTTGTTCAAATTCATTTGTTGAAGTTATTTGTTTAAGACTTGTTTTTGGGTATGATTACTTAGGGCTTGAAACAACAGGCTACAAGCTTCTAAATTGCTTCAAAAACATAGAGAAAAACAAAGCACAGTTTCATCAAGAAATACCTGGTACATGTTTAAATTGTGTGTAACAAGCGACAACAAAACAAAAGGGAGAAACAATGCTTTTCAGGTGCTGAACAAAATCCCTTATGAACAAATATTGAACAAGGGAGTTTCTTCAAGTTTTCCATCCCTCCTTTTTGTCATTGCATTATGGCTGTTATATATAACATCCTGGTAACACAATTCTATACACAGTTTGCATGTGTAAATTGTTTTCTTTTGCATATGCTATAGTAAGCACCGAAAGTACAATCTCTTATCTTTGCTGAAATCTACTACCATGGAAAGGATATCTGCAAAACACACACACACACACTTCCCGAATGCGGAAGCCAAAAATTGGAAAGCCAAAGTACCAAAGTTTAACATGATGTGTTGAATACAGAATGAAATTATCCCAAAGGAGAGTAACATGCCTTCTCATAAGGAACGGTTTTGGGCAGGCTCAAGCAAAGTATATAGACCCGTTTTCTCGCACACGCTTACATCCCGAGTTACGTGCTCGATTTAGGGAAAAATTACGTAAATCCTGTACTCCATTACGCGAAATCCTTCCCACGGGACTTCGGGCTGCGGGTCAATAGAAAATTATTAAGATTCGCAACATCAGCGAAGATGATGTTCGGTTAGAAACGATGATGTCGGCGACAACCGAAGACACTCCCGACGCCCAAGACGCGGTGGAACTTCCCGCGGGAAGCTGTAACTTGATTGGATCGTTTACCAATACACTTGGGGATATATAAAAAAAAACATAACACCGCGCTACCGTCCCGTTCTCCTCGAACGAAGAGCAAAAACCGAACAAAAAAAAAGGAAAAAATAAACCACACCTCAAACTTCGCTAAGGTGACAGCGCACTCGTGCAAAAGTTAAAATGGCAAGGATTTGTTCCAAAGCACGAAACAGCCACGAACAGCCAATCTAGCTAGGATAAAAATAGGGGGACGATGGGAGGCGTGTTTGTTCTTTTTCAAGGTATTCTGCACCCCGGTTTGTGCCCGCTTGCCCCACTCTCACAGCGCGGATGGTGGTGGAGATCAAAAAGTTTTGCCCAAACACACACCGTTTGATCCTTGCGCAAAGTCTTCCCGGCCCACGCCCAAGGAGCGGAGCGCTGGTTTGAGGTGCTTGCTCGGTAGAGCAAATGAGGAAACACTCGATTGTTTTGCGGCGTCACGTCATCGCAAACATCGTGTGTTCGTCGTCGAAGCTATGGCATGACACTTGGCACCGACCTGCATGCTATCCAAGCACACCGGGTGCACCGGGGTGCTATATATCGGAGGTCAGGATTTGTGGTTAAGCACGCGAAACACTCACCGTTCACCTGGATGAACGACACAGCTTAGTGAGCAGCTTAGGGACAGAGAGAGAGAGAGGGAGGAAAAGAAGGTATAGGAAAAAACTGGAAACCCATCTGCAGTCGAACGTGGTACAGCCAACTGCGCGGGCAACAAAATCGTTATGTAATTTGGTTGTTTAAATTCGAAACAGGTTTGGGGGAGTTTTGCACAAATTGTCATGGTTTAAAAATACCACACAAACCCATAGAAGGGGTTTCTTTTTGTCGCTAACAAGCATAATTTTCCCCAAAGTAAGCCACAAGCATAATGCAACGTTTCGTCCACCCGTCCGTTTCGCAAAGGCAATCGAGTGGAGAGTTTACGCTGGAGTGAAATAAATGTCCACCGAAAGGATCGTGACCTGAGCAAGATCGCGCGTCCGCTGTTCGCGTAATCGTTCTGCCACCAAACCGAAAGCCACCCGATTCCGATTCGATATCAATCGAGCGAATCCATTTACTGTGCAAATATTGCTCCCGCTTGGGCCAAAAACCAGAGCTCTCGTTCTTTCCAGCGGGGCGACGACAGCGAACGCGCTGCTGAGGTGTTTGTGTATTCGCGCTACATCTTTTCCGAGAAAGCACAAATAAGCGTTAGCGCAAAGTTAGATCCTTGTTTGTTGTGCGGAGTTAAAGGGAACAAAAAGGTGCCACTGAATGGAAAAGAAAGCACACACACACAGCGGCAAAACACATCCACCATAATCGTCTGACCCTTTCTCTCTCGCTCTGTGTGGGTGGCTAGACAGGCGGGAAGATCAAGATATAAGAGTGAACGCTGCACAAAGCAGCTAACGCCAAGAAAGGATGTACATTTTTCACGGCTTTCTTTTGGTGCCCGCAAAGCTATTTGAGCGAGAAATCGTGTGTGGGAAAATTGGTAGCCACCGTCGTGTCGAACGAAAGTGAACGAGTAAACGTCATTTGAGTTTCCATTTCGGTGAAAATCCGACGACCTTCATCGATGGGATTGAATCTTGCTAAAGAACGTTTGTTTTTTGCAACATTAATGTGTTCTAGAGACGTCTGGAGATTTTGAGTATGTTTTTTTAAGTCTATGCACCTTCAATATTTAAATCAAATTTGACTTGTATTTGTGAGATTTTGTAATTTGTGAGGGATAAACAATCCATCAATTTAACCGTTGAAACGTTGAAACCAACAAAATGGGAAATACATCTGTCCGCCGCAAATACATTATGTTATTCTGCGTGGATCCCTACCCGGCCGGCAAGCAATTGAAGTCAATGTTATTACAGTTGAAACAATATTTTCATACCGCTTCAAACGCCCCCATCAACCCAGACATCATCCCAGGCTCGTTTGGGCGCCCTTGTTTTGGTTTGTTTTAGCAATTTCTTCAATGAAAAACTATCACTTCCACTGGGCGACCATCGTTCGAACGGGTCAGAGAGCGTGAAGCCACCGGTCTCATCTTGAGTGGAGTGCTTCTGAAGTGCGTCTGCTGTAAGGGCATCGATTGTAGATGACAGGCAACAACATGCTTACTGAGGTGAGCACAAAAGTGTTGTTTTTCGAGGCCCAACTTTCGCCGAAAAGGTGGCATTGTGTCTTGGTGGCGTTTACTGTTGAAGGGCAAGTTTGCTGCGTCAAAAGAGCAAGTTTGTGTGAGGAGTGAAATCGAAAGTTCTATTCCAGCATCGTTGTGAATGAAAGCAAAGTTTTTGGACGCTCCAATAAGCAAGAGTAGAACACTGAAGCACTACTTGCGTTTTGTTTGGTTGACACAAAGTTGAAGGAGACGTTGACGAAACTTACCTGTAAATAAATAAGTGAAAAAGGCAACTTTAGTAAATAATACGTGGAAGAAAAGTATGAGAAAATATGACAAAAAATAAGAAAATAAAAAACAGGAAGAGTAAAAACAAGGCACATATGTAATTAATAAAAAAGTAAAAAAGGAAAACACAAGTTGAACAAAGGCGAAACAAAAGATATCAAACGCAATTCAAACGTAACTAAAGGAAAAATGTAGAAGATCATTAATGTGATTGCTTGACAAAGATCAGCAACTTCAAACGAGTATCTTTACAACAGTGGCGCACGGCTCCAGTTGATTTGACAAGTCGGTCATGGAAGAAGTAAAATTAAAAAGCTATTATAAAGTTTGGTTTCCATTGCACCGTGATGGAATGCTCGCGCAAGATACGGAAATAAAAAGTAAGTTTCAAACATCAAAAGCACGTGCGTTGAGTTTACACGCTATACTGGAGGTGCTGGTAGAAATCAAACACGCGCAAACACGCACAGCCGTAACCACGAATCTTACAATATTTAACGTGCTCACGGCACAAAAGTATCTCATCACCTCGGCTGGAATATATTCATTTGAACTCCTCCCTCCTCGTTCACCCCAGTGGGTCCAATCGATCTCTTCCGAAACATTTCGTACGAAAAAGAAATATTATTAAGTAAAGTTTTGCTAACTGCTCCCTTTCCCAGAGTCGGCAGCTGTTTCCCTCGGGAGTTTATAGTATTTACCGAACACACTGCTACCATCACCACCACGATCATCATCTTCATCAACAAGGGACGGTGAATTATTTTCACTACCCACTACCGGCTGGATGTTGTGGTGCAGATCGTAGGCTGAGCGGCATGGGGTGAAACTTTTCCCTCCCGTAGCACACCATTGCGCATCTTGACTGGGGTGTGAGTCAGCACTCGTCTTTTACTCTACTTACTGGAGGTAACTTTTTCACAAACAGCAACCGAAAAAGGTCAATCTGGGGCTGCTCTAGGGCGAGCGGTTTATAGATACGTAGTGCTGCTGTCAAACAAGGCACACCAATCGAGAATGGAGCAAAATCTTGGCACAAAAGTTGCAACCAACAAGCGCAAAAAGTTCTGCTTCCCTGTGTTTCGAAAACACATTCCCCCGATCGATAAAGATACATCTTCCGAGACGTCAGCGGACGGCTGAGAGTTTTGATTGCTGAACTTGCTGCAGCAAAGAGGGAAGGGACGAAGCAGAGCACAACTTTGATGTCCTTTTCTTCACAGTTGCTTTGCTTTTTTTTTTGTTTTCACCAAATCGGTAACGCTCGAAGCACGGGCGCCATCAATTTTCGGGCTGGGAGAAGTGATGTCTCGGTTTGGAAGCGTTTGTACTAATTGTAAATTTTGGAAAAGTTTCACGACTTCCTGTCGTCGGCATCGGAAAGTTGCGCTCGACGGTAATGATACCGTTGACGATAGTGTAAAGCAGCAAGAAAGTTGAAACAGAAGCACTGGAGTAAAGTTATAAGCTACATGTTTTTTTTGTTTAAGCTCGATTTTTGTTAATCGCTTGAGCAAACTCCAACACTCCTATGCTTGCCAGCATGCGACTTTCCCAATGAATATGCTGCACAACAGTTACAGCAAATTGCAAACAAGATGAACTATTGCCGCGCTTAATGCGCCACTCAGAATCAGTGTGTATGAAATTCTCTGCCCCCTCCCCGCTATCAATCCATTTTCCAGGTCAATGGGCAAGCCGAGGAATGAGTTACGAGCTGCGTTAAAATAAATTATGTTAAGTAATTGTGAAACCACACACAGGGCACAAGACAAATGGTGCTGTGGCCTGAAACTGTATAAACAGTGTCCATTAATGGGGACGACACAGCGTCACAGTAATTAAGCCTGGTGCGTTTGGTGCGGACGAAAGGCCCACCAAACGCCATAATACGCAAAACATAGAAACACAGACTCCGAAATGGTCAACAGTTTTGTATTCTAATTTTTCAACCCAGAAGGGAAGAATGCGACAAAAAAGTGGCCTAATCCTTGCGCTTAGGGTGTATCATCTGTCATGGTCGAGCGCATGAGAGCAAAAAAGTGGAAAAAAAGGATAAAACAAACAAGGTTTGCAAATGAAACACAGCGCGCAGCAGCAAGAGGAAGCATTATTTGGCATTCTCGTCTACATCGTGAAATGACGGATTAGCATCACGAATGGGGGAGGTAAGATGGGTACACCGCTTGGACGATGGTGGACTGAAGACGGATGAATTTTGGTTGGCACTAAAGCTAGATTAGTCGGAACGCGGTGTGCAGCGAGAAGTGCACGGGAAACAAGTATTAGCAAGGAAATTGAATTTTTCATCCACCGAGCGAACAATTTGTCACGGCGATCGGGAAGTTTTAGCTGATGGAATTTTGTCAGAGAAAATCGAATCTGTGGAAACGTCGAGTAACAGGAAGAAGAGTTGACGAGCTAAAGAGATCAACAACAAAATAGTGATATACTAGAAGCTGCTACAATTAATTTGCTGAAGTGGTTTGTGAAATATTGTTGTAGATCTTGAAATTGAAAGCGTTTTTCTACATATTACACTACTACTACACACTCGAACCATGCTGTCATCGTGCCAATTAAATACAATTTTCAACGAAAACGAGTTAACTCCAGCGGAGCGGAAATTCTGCCACCGCATCGGCATCGTGTGTACAATTTAACCATACAAATCAACAGGATGCAATATTTCTAGCGTCGGGAAAATTTCCCCACCGAGCAGTCCCCACCGCTCGGGGTCGTCGTATATTTGCGCACGAAACTATCTCCGGGCGACCACCGGCGAATTTTACATACAGCACACATGCACGTACACACACAAAACAACCCGAGCGAAAGTAAGCAGCTTGTGTCCAGAGGTGAGCACAAGAGAGAAGGAAAGAGAGAGAGAGAGATAGCGAGAGTCACACTCGGAGGTAAACTTCCAAAGCGAAGGTATGCGCAGTGTAGTGTGATGTGTTGCGAATTTTCCAAAAAGCGACCTCCACCGTATGTTTGGCGTTCGCCATTTTTTGGTAAGAAAAGGCGCGAGCGGGAAGAAGATTTTCATCGTTATTTATGATCGTAATAATTTCTTCCCACCCACCTCCACCGTACATGTGTGCTTTTACCTGCCTGCCTTCCTTTTCACCTCGGTGTGTGAATGGAACGGCAAGCAAATGTCACACGGAAACACGCACCGCTGCAGGTATTTTGTGTGCCCCGCTTTGCGCATTCTTGTGCTTGGCTTGGCTTGATCTTTCCCGCGCTCACGCTGTTCAGTTATTTTGGCTTAATAGAAATGTAGAATGTCGGAATGCATCTCACACCAGCAGTTAATGTTAGGTGCTACTGTGTGGTGGTTTCTGTGCGATAGAAGTGAAGGGAATTCATCGACATCATATGGTGCCAAGGATGGAACACACTGTGTATTTTTGCACACATTCTGTACGTATTCTGTGGACTTTCACCTTCCAGCATGCGGACGAAGAGTGTAGTACGCTATACTATGTAGTCAAGAAATACTAGTTGGACGGTTGTAAGTGAAAACGAAACGTGAGTTGTGTGCTCTGTTGGTGCATAATTATATTCACCACGAGCGTTGGAAAAGCCTCCGGGAATACAACAGGCTTCTTCAGTGCGTTCCAATTCTGCCCTATCTATGCCTTCTGTACAGTTTTCGCCCTCACCTGTAGAGCTGGTCCGTTGCCGTGCCCCTAAATTACACCAAATGATCGCACGCAACCCACTACAACCCACTGCTATGATAATTTCACCCTCTGACTATGTGCTCACTGCTTCCCTTTTGCTGAACGGAACCGTACCGTACCGGTGCTGGCCGATGAATCACGACCATCGGCAAGCGCCGGCAACTACGCCGCACATTATTACAGCGATTGGAAATCTGTTGGACCAGCAGAGCACTACTAGGCAAAACCCGATTCACAGCCAAGACCATATCGCAGGAAGCAATAGACACCACCGACCGCTCTGCAAATGGGTAAGGTGGCAGCACACGCCAAAGGTGGAATTAGCTTTGACCTCACGCTGTTGATAATAATGGGAGAAAAGAGTTCCACAGGTGACGGGAAATGGGTGCTGTGAAGAGCTAGAACCAAGTTGGTGCTTCTCCATTACGCGGTGCTGCTGCTTCTGGACAACTGCTGCAAATAGGTCAGATGCAACAGGAATGCAACAGGAAAGGGCAGCAATCAGTGTGCTGTGCTGTAAGAAAATGTTGCATTATTTATGACTTCATTTAACGAAAAACTCCAAGCGGAAGATAGCGTTGCCTGCGTGGGTCGGCATATAATGAAGGACCGAATAAGGGTGGAAGAATTCTTTCATTCATACTGCTTGGGAATGAGCGTGTTTAGAATCTTTCGGAGAAAGTAATGCTGCTACATGAAGGTCTTTGCTAAAAAAAGGGTGTAATTAACATTGGATGTCAATGTCGTGCGGTTTATAAAAGCTGATGGAAGCATTCAAAAACGATAACGTAAATACATGTCAGTGCTTGTGATAGAGCATCTAGCAATCGTGATACAACGGTAGTGCCCTTGGACAGACTGTACCGTTTCGTTGCCTATGCACGGTGCAATAATTCCAGTGGACTCTATATTAAACCTATCCATTTACCATACAGCTTTGCGCCACTATCCACGAACGAAACGAGCACTAAGCACTGTGTACCTTTCACTCTTGAAGGCACTTCAATCCGTAACGCAGTCCTGAAAGGCTACCATTCCCCCCCCCATATGTCCTTTGCCGGTGTAGAACAACGGGCATAGAAATTGGATCTATAATAACCGACGCAGCTGTGCACACAAAGCACGTTCCAGAGAAACGGAGACACAGTTTCCTGACAGCCAGTGTGCGATGTGCGTCCGTGTTTTAATGCATCTCTCTTACGAATCCGAGGAGAAGCGAACATATCTTCCCGCTTGCGGGTGTACTCTACATCCTGAAGTGAAGTAGGAGTACGATTTTATACTCATCCACGTACACACCTTCCTACAAGCGCTAGCTGGCGGTGCTACACTAATCGTAGTCGACCTGTTATCGGGTGAGGCCACTTGAATCCAACACCATAGCGGGAATAACGGGCTTCGAGCATAAATATTGGTACGAAATGAAGAAAAAAACCGAATAGGAAACTGACGCCATTGCCAAGTTACGCGATCATTTCCAATCGCGGGATAATGCAATGCATTTTGTGATTGATTGCTTATCGGGCTGGCGCGCACTGGAACTGCTCCAAATAATAGCTGCCATTATGAGTTTCGTTTGATGTTTGATGGGAGGGTGAGGTGGATTTGATATCGCACCGGCCAAGAGCTAATTTCAAATCTGCAATTCCGAATCGTTAATAAGAAACATTAATTATTTTGCGGCCCAGAATCGATTGCATCCCGAAACTAGACCGTGCCGTGACGGTTTGCTGATATACAAACTATCCAAACTATTTCTGTAAATAGATTGAGCCGAGCGCAAGAAAGCGTACTATGCGCCTTCAAACGATTCAGAGCAATCAGCAAACCGATCTGATCGGGTCAGCTCGATAAAGCGCGCGGCTCGCACACAGCTCGCTTGTCGCAGTTGGCAATGCGACAAACCGTGCTCATCACCATAAAAGTTGCTGCAGTTGTGGGCCGTCGCAATTAGCGATGGGCTGACGAGCGCGAGCGACGAACGTCTAAATTATCTTCCCCGAGCAGCGTTAGCGATCTGCCGGTGGCCGATAAGAAAATGGTTCATGCAGCCTGGCCTTCTTGCTCATCGCGGCTTAATTGCTTTAGCAAAAGTGGAAACCTGGCAGTGCCTGTGAATGTTCTTAAGCAATTTACCTCTCGATCTATCGGCCAGATGAAATTCTGCCCCAACCCAAGCGCTTCTAAGGCGATGGTTTTCCATCCAGATACGATCGGATGGTTGGAAATAAAGAAAACATCCGTCCAACGCCAGCGGAGAGACAAGCGACAAAAGATTGCGGGTCTTTTGTTGTCGTCTGCCGGGTCTTTGTGCAATGGTTGATGACATTACCAGATGGAAGATGGACGCCATCGCTGCGATGCTGATGAGAGAGCGAGCAGCCTAATATTGATTTGATTCACAAATTCTACCAGATAGCGTGATGTAAAGAATGGCCTCCCGATTTCGGCCTACCCTCATCTTCACTTCAATGATGTACGCGAACGGTGAAGGATTACGGTTCGCTTAACGGTGGCAGACGTGTGGCAGTTTGCCTCACAGCTCATTCCATCGGCCACATCCTCTCTCCCTGACACGCCAAATTCAGCGTAAAGCTGCTGGCGGTTTTAAATGTCAGCCCCTAAAATGCACTATTTGTCGGGACGGTGCGGGATGGCTGTTGTGGTGGATCTGTCTGGCAAATGGTCTATGCTCCTGAATTCGTCTACTTTCGAATGCATCCTCCCCTTCTTTCGGTCCAATCGCACGCGAACTCTGTCGCGTAAATCCCTTGGAAATGTGGAACGAAACGGGGCCTGGCCGCGGTCTGCCTTTGACGTTGGTGGCCTCGTTGTTGGCTCTTTGCACCAGACGCAACAAAACGAACGTCATCAAAAAACAAGCTACACGGCTGTGCAGCGTTGTGCGCAATGGGTATGTGTGTGTGTGTGCGCGCGATGGGGGAAAGGTGACAGTGACAGAGAAGAAATGTTTGCACGACAGCTGCACTTTTCACGAACAGACATTCGGGTTGTTTTTCTGTTCGTAGATTTGCTTGTTTTTTTTTTGTTCGAACACATCTGACTGTCGCAGAGAAAAGGGCAAGTGACACTCGCACCACTGTAAATCGTACACCTGACGTCAAATTGAAATTCCACACAATATGTTGTTCTATTTCCATTATTGTCCTTGTTGTTACGCCCAATAGCATGCAAAATCTTGCATTGTGGATTGCAGCAATACCAATACAATTATTTTTTCGTTAATGAAATGCAATATTTGATAACACATAGAAAAGAAAAAAACAACAAGCAACCAGCGTAACCAGATTGGCTTTGTGTCGTCGCTTTTGGCGGCATATGTTTTACCGACAAACTTGACTGCCGACAGCTGGCACTGCGCTACTGTTCGTACACAAAGTCACTCCACGTCAGGCGGGGCTGGAATTGAATTTGTTTAATATATTTGACCTCGAGTTCAATTGAGTGTTGTGAGCGTGCACGGGCCAGACATGGGCAGCGGTCGTATCGGATGCGGCCATACAGTCGTATAAAACAAGCATGGAGGGAGCAACCGAATCGTTTCTCCGTATGTGTTGGAAGACTTGTTAGTAACAGTTCGTTGACATGCGATATAAAGCCTATTGCTTGCTCCGAAAAAAAAACATGACCAATATGTCGCTCAACCTAATAGTTTTTGTAGTTGTTGATGTAGATATTTACGAAAACGCGTTACTCCTGCAACGAAAAGCATAATTTGGCGAACTTTAATCAAAGAGCCAATTCATTCAATAATGTCCAGCTCCAAATAGCACCAGCACCTATCGGGATCAAACAACACCCTCATATGCGGCCGGCAAAAACACCTTGTGATGCAAGTTTGTGACAGCCGAGTGCAAATGACAAGCTTATTAGAGGTGACATATAACCCCGGGAACGCATGCACAGTGCTGCTGGGACGGAAAGCCCATTTAAACCAACGAGCCCCAGCCAACCTACTGGTTTCTACGTGAAGGCTAATTAAATGAGACATCTGTCGGATCAAATTTATCGATCGGCAAACGCAGCCGCCGGCCCTCTGTTGTGGTAAATTGTATGCAAAAAGTCATTCCAGCAGCTAGAAAGCCTATATAAGCACATTTTGCGTTATGGAATGGTTTGACGCCACAACTGATTTAGTATATGCGAATGACGTTGATGGCACTGAACCATTGGGGCTACGTTTATTCTTGCTAGAATCACGTAATTATAAAGGTTGATCTACATTTCAGATATTTGTTCTCGTAAACAAATTATGAGAAGTTGACGGTACAAAACCGACCTTCAATAGCATCCAGGAACTCTGCGTTTCTCTGGCGATAGCACGTGCTATGGAACATAGTTGATTAATCAAATTTCTCAAATCAAATGTCAGACACCCAACCAGACACCGTTCGTAGGAACCCAATTCGTGGGACTTTGCATCATCGGTAATGCAAGCAACATCTGCTGGGTTAGTGTCGAAACCTCCCAGCAGTGTAAGCATTTGACCGGATGTTCTGCTCATGGTTTTTGTCACACTTCCCGGGGTACTCTAGGATATTCGATCGATGTAGCTCCAACCAAAAAACCCGGACCTTCCCACTCAGATATCCAGTATTTTGCAATTGCCGGGTGTGCATGCGGCGTCGAGCCAACAACCCGTATCGACGTGTCGACCACCAGAGCTCACACACGCTTGCAACGATCCAAAACACCGAAGACCGGAGACAGCAATTCTCGGTTCCACACTGTTTCCACCAATTGCGCTCCATTACTCACTTAACGCTCGGGACTCGGGAACCGGACGGCAGCAATCATTCAATTTGCCTTTATGGGGATGTGTCTCGTTCGGTACCGTGATGCGGTACGGTGATGGCCTCATGTTAGTCTCCCCACTGTCCAACACCGAGCGGACGCGCGTAGTTCGTTTCAATTTGGTACCATATTTGAAGAGGAAGATAATGATAACAGTGGGAAGTAGCCTACGCCCAAACAGATAGCTGCCGAGATGGGTTGAAGAACTTCACGTAAATCATGATGTGGGAGTGTTTGTTGCTACTTCTACTGCTATTTACAGCAAACCACTCGACCGCGCTCGGCTAACAACGGTGGACAACCATCTTCAGGATGACGGTGTCGAGCAATTAATATGTAGCATTCTGTATTCTGACAACATTAGCGATATAAATATTTAAATAAAGTACCGAACGAACTGGGAAACTACTGCATCGGCCTCCAGTGACTAGCGCAAAGCACAAAAGAACATAATAGAGAAGGTGGAAGAACACTGATGAATAAACACAGAAGCCGTTTTCGCAGAAGTGATAAAATCTAATGAGCTCTTGTGAGAACTGATGTTTCTAATTTCCATTCGTCACGCGGCTAACGAGAATTGAGTGTGCAGAGCCGTTGTGATGTATTGCCCCCGCAAGGGCTCAGAATACTCTGTTCGTGACGTTGCTTGGTTCGGTTGATTATTAATCGTTTCTTTTACGAGATGGTCGTCTTCAAGCTATTTTCACACGACTTATCACACGGTATAGTAGGACAGGTCTAGGTTGCTACGCTGACTTAACAACAGCGTAGAAAGGAAGGAAAGAAATAATGAGGAAATTCAATGTGAAGAATGTAAACAATGTACTCGTCATTTACCGAGAAGATGGCTAATGGAAAAGAGGGAAAGTAACTTTTGTACACTCTGGACAGCAATGTTAAGGGTAGTTGATGATCATACATAGAGGCACAACAACGAAGGCATGCAAGTCTGCAAATGAATTATGTTAGCTTTAAAATATCTTGTACCTTAAAGTTGAAGATATCTTAGAAGACGATGCCTCAACATTCAGATTGATCAACACCGTGTATGATTTAATCCACATGTCTTACACCGCTGCTCCAAACCCATTATACATTACATCTTCATTTCCCTTGCGAATTGTTTTACATCATTCCATGATAATGCCTATCATTACCTTGTGCCGAAGTAGGCTATAAATAATTGATAATAATTGATTGTAAATTATTCAGTGCGCGAACATGACATCCTCGCGAGCGCTACCGACGGTACCACTCCCCAGAGAGTTCCCAACTAGCGGGTGCATCTGTATGCATTTACCATGTCGCTCCCTCTACCCAAACCGGAGCTCTTACCGGTAGTGGTAAAATGGTGGAAGAAGAACACACCATTGCCATCCACTGATGGAACGTAAATTTTTGACTCCCTCCCGTTCTATGACCTGCCCCGTCCCTGGAGGAAACGGTGCAGCAAACTCGAGAGCGAACGCATTTTGCTACTACACGAAACAAATCACGTAGAATGGTGGTCATTTCTTTCACTTGGGATGCCGCACCAACCATCTCTACCACCCTAGCTCAAGTCACGTTCTTGTTGTAGTTCCTCTCAAGAGCTCGCGTTCTTTAGCAATAGCATTAAATCCGGTAAGATTGTATGGCTGTGTGAGTGTGTCTTGTGTACTTCATGATTGTACGGACGATTCAATCCGAAATCTATTAAATCCGAGTACTTCACTTAGCACGGTCCAACACAACTACAAACCGATAGAGAAAGAGAGAGAGACCATGATGCAGCGTCACCGTCTAATCACTGACGCAAACCACCGTAAAGTTCACGCGTTCTAGCAGCAATGAAACGATGAACAGCAGCAGTAAGCGCTTCAACCGTAGTTTAACAAAACGCTCTGTTGTATACACTCTGCTACATTGTTCTCCGGGGTTCGCGATTGCTGAGGCACGTCTAATTAATTTAGTTTGAATGGAATTCTGACCACGTGCGGGATTGATAATAAAATGCACCAGCAATGCTGCATACCAATGCGCTGCTGCCTTCCGGTTCTGTACGTATTTGGCGTTCGCTTTCGGGTTGGCGTAGAAGGAGCTTTAAGCGTTCTTGTGCGATTGAACGCAACCGAATGGCGCACTTGTTTGGTTTGATTTAACAACATACCATCCAGGATATTTAAGAAGCTTTAAGGTGCCCACTAGTGTCAGTAAAAAAGGCGTCTAAGTAAGTCATTCGTGCAGCTAGATTTTATGTGCTCCTACAGCACACCTCAGTTTTATCAGTGCAACGTGGGTGGGAAGAAGGATTTGCTCTCCACTGCACAAACTAACACCAAAGTCGACAAGAGGTAAATCATACCACAAACACACAGCAGGGATTATGAATCACGTACCTGCTGCTGCTGGTTGGCAGTATTTTTGAGTGCAGCTACGAGGCAATAACTAAATCATACGTTCAAATGCAGTAGGACAGCACGAGCATAATAAAGCATAACCTGGACGGGTTTGGCTTACGGGCAGATTACGTGATGAATTGCATATTACGTGAGTGCCCAAACCGTTTTAAAGAGAAACAACTGTTAGCTGTGCTATTGACGGGTGTCTTCCATGTACAATCAAAGTAAAATAATAGATTAATCATTTTTATTACTAAATGGTTCTCCTAATAAGCTCATCAAAAGCTGGCAGTTCTTTTAAACGACACAAGCGTGGCTCATTGAAATTCTACCAACCATCCCATATCCATCCATTGGACAGGAAGCACTCGCACGGAAGTGACAAAGACGCAACACAACAATAAAGAGATTGATTAAATTCGAAAGTCATCGCTTCCCCATCAAGCGACCTAAAGGCGCCTGAAATGAAGAATGGGACGTGACAGACACTTCCCTCGTCCCGAAGCCCAACAGGCACTAGACTGTTAAACTTTGTATAGTGACAATTTGACCCGATCAATAGCGGCCGTGTGATGAAGTCACTGCCGACACCGATTGGCCATCCTTAAACGGAGGAATGCGTCCCTTCCCTTGTGTGCAGGCGTAAGCTTCAGAGCACTTATGAATACATGCCGGTTTATTTGCATTAGGATTTGGCAAACCAGGCGGCGGCGACGACGGCGGCTGTTGTTGTGTGCATCGACTGTCCACACCATTTCCGGCCATCTCACCCGTACTCCGTCTGTCGCACCCTGTATGGGTTCCAAGCTTAATGACAATCATCACATTTAATCGTGTCCAGCAATAGTATATTCTAAGCCTAAGTTCAGCCTGTGAGAATATTTACCAACACATCGGGTGCCAGCATCATTTCCATCAGCAAACACTATTGCTGCCACCCGCCATATGTTCCGGCATGCCCCCCGCCAAAACCCAACAGCGACAGCGGACACGGAGACACGGTGATAATAATAATGTTTTCGCCCTCCCCCAAACTTGCGATGGGATATGAATGACGAGCTTTGTTTGCCGATAGAAACGCTTTGTAAACCTCTGCACCTTTCACGCTGTCGCCCACTGCCTGGCAATGCATTGAGCCTGCTGTGGTGGGAGGAATTGGATGGAATAGGATATGCTCATTAATGGGGCCTGCAGAACCGCAATGACCCAAAACCTCGTTGTTTTTCACTCGCTGTTTGTGTGTGCCCACTGCATTAGGTGTAATTAGATTTTCGCTCATGGCGTGAAAATTTATCATTTTCAAAACATATATTTTTGTGTCCATGGATGTGTGTGTGTGTTTTGCATTGGAAAATAGTTCACCCAGTGTGAGTCCGGTGCGCGCAAAACAGCAGCTCGAACACTCTGAACCGCATCAACCATAATGTGCATCGCGTGGCTATTAATTTGACGAGCTAAAATAGAGCGAAAGCATTTTATGAACTCCCACCCTGCGTATTGCCAGCGTAATTTCTCACTGCAAGTACTCTTGCTAATACAACATATACACAACATACACACACACCCACATTGTTTCACAGTTCTAGCACTACTTAGTAGCCGACCAGAGCGAGCAAAATCCCATAGAAACAACGTAACAACAACCGTACCGAGTTGCAGCACTGGTGTTGGAGCGAACCATCCCGCAAACGACCAGTCTCGTTTTCGTTACGGGTGAAAAATGTAAACGATTTCGAATGCTGGTCGTTAAATATTAGTTCACTGCTTCCGTAACACCCCCAAAACCTGGACAACAGTATTCTACCGCTACCCCCGGGGCAGACTAAGCAAATCTTACAGCTCTCGCCAGGCTCGCCATGTTTATTTTAGCGTTTATTGATCTCGCTCATTCACGTGTTATGGCGTTTCAGCAGAACAAAATGGGAAGCAGAGCAGCCGTGCAAAACCGAGGATGAAATTTAGCATGGGACCACCACCACCACCATCACATACCCATCCAGTTAACGCTGCCAATTTGCACCGATCGCAATGGACGCGAACGAGGGGAAAGGGAGGCTTAGGAGATACATAATTTACAATTCGCTTGAATCGCGCAATGAAATTTTCCTTTCGATTAGCATTCGAACGCTTTGCCGTGGTTGCCAAACACATCCGACACAGAAATTATCTTTTCCATGCAATCATTGGACCAACAAGTTCGGACGCGTTTGTACAGCTTGTACCGCCGGTGCAAACGTGGATATTAGCGAGCGCTGGGGTGAAATTGGTGTCCTGGCGGATGGTTCTGCTGTGCTCGATTTATTAGAGTAATTCAGCCCCGATGACGAATAACAACCATTTCACGTAGCTACTGAACTGTAACTGAAAGACTCACCCCGCCCGGGTGCCGGTTCTTTGTTGTTCGCGGAAATAAATGAACGGTTCTGCATGGATGGTTTCATAAATATTGGACCAATCAATTGGTTTAATAAGAAAGCTCTTAGTTCTGTTCGATATAAATATTACCGCTACACTGCTGGGAAGCTTCGTTGGGTATTATTGGTGGTGAAAGTGTCACAACTTACCTAAAATGAGAAAGAGAAAGAGAAAAGGTTAAATTTCAATGTTTTTTTTGTAGGAAGAAGTAAGAATTTACATTTAAATTTATTATACAATAAGGAAATAAAACTCGCTCGCCCCCCTCAAAACCGGGTGGAGCGAAACCCTCGTTGAACCACAACGGGTTACCGTAAATGCAAATCAGCTATGCAGAAAATTATGATTCCTGTGGTGTGTACGGTATTCGATCAATTCATAAATATTCACAGCAAGACAGTCAGGAAAAATGCAGTGACAGAGACCTGGTGCCTTCTACCGTGCACTACACCACTGCTTCTACCACCATGCTTTTATCTCGTAAACCACCTTCCAAGTGTGCAGAATGTTGTGCCAAAGGAACTATTTTCATCGGACTGGCAGTGCTCGGTGTGAAAGTCGACAGAAAGTGGGGGAACCTCTATCCCAGCTTAAGTAAAGATATCTTCTTATACCGAACACTGGCAATGCTGAAGTTTTCCATCATCATTTCCACGGCAAGGATGGAGCCTCTCCTTTCGGGGGAGCTGGAGTGGAGTGGCAGGTAAATAACTTTTTCCCGTGACCCATCATAAATAAATGGGTATCCGCGTGCAAAACCCCCCTTAGCCCAATAACGACGACAAAAGGCGACACAGTGAAGTGTGAAGGATTGTGCTGAAGGTAGTTTTGTTGCGGTATCCAATTTTTATGAGCCTTACAAAGGAGCGAGCGAGCGGGACCGGCGGCACAATGGTTGAGGAAGTTTTGCTGACCGACCCGGATTTTTTACTTCTTTCTTTTCTTTATGCGATGGCGAGAAGGAAGGAAACAAGCGAGATGGTTTGCAAAGTTTCACTGTACAAGCCAATCTAATGCCTGGAGGGGGGAAAAGGGAAATACAAAGATGGCAACCTACTACTACTACTACTTGGGAAGTAAATCTTCGAGCGGTCGGGTGTGTAAAATTTTAAAATTATGCATCTTGCTCTCGCAACAAAATTGGTCCCCATGGTGGAGGTTGGAGTAGCAGTAGCGCAACATCAGGACGCATGAATGATGGACCGTGTTGTTTTGGGACCTTTAGCATGCATCCTTATCCGGTTGGCTGAACGACATCGAGCGAGGTATGTATGTTAACATCATAACTTTACATACATGAATAATTTGTCATGTGTATGATAATGCTACGCCACACGGCTGAAGGGACTGAAGAAGTATAAACTCTTATAACATCGAATATTTTGAAGTTAAGACTCATCCTTATTGCACTAAGCCATATTGCAATGAGTGTTTTAATGTCAAAATTTAAAAACAAACCGAATTGCAATGTTGTTAAACACCTTAATGAAACTGTATTGAAGAGCATTTTGAGAAGAGCACCCCAAAGCTTGCAAAGAAACTAAAATTGGGTATTATAGGAATAAAGTAGCCTAAAACTATAACCCCTCCCTTCACAAGATGCAAATTGCCCGACTCGTTCAATTATGGAAATAGTTTAATGATAACTCCATAATTGAAAAAATGCTTCCCGTTGCACCTGGGATTATAAAGTTGGAACGCTCCGTTCCCAACGGCTGTTTTGCACTTGCTCCATCATCTCTGCACTGACGTGTTTCCCTTGTACCTTCTGATTACCCTTCTCTGAACACGTGAAACACGCATGATAGTGCCATGGTTTACGTATGCAGCAAGGCAACTAACTCCAAAGGGGAAAACACCAAACGCCGACATGCCGAACACCGCTGGTTAGACCCAAAAACGTATCTCCATTAAGTTCTACGCATAAGCATGTTTGTGGGGGGAAAGGCGCCAGTAGACGAACTTTTCGGTGAAGGAAGGATCGTAATGGAGTGAGGGAGGGGTTTGCAATCATCGTTGCTATTCATTGCACCATGAAATTATGCATGCACTTGCGAGCCTGCAATCGAAACAGCGATGCAACGATGCAGCGTTTAATGAAACATAGTTAAGCATACCAAAATTGAGTTGCTACCCCCGTGTGTTTCCGAAGTTTTAAACGACGATTTGAGAAGAACTAATGTATAACACGGTCTAAAAATGAGTTTCACAAAATGCGTCAGAATAGCTATTCTGCAAAAGAATAAAATACAGCGCAATCTGCAAGCAAAATCTAAAGGTATTCGGGCAAAGAGTAAAATTAGATTCTTAGGAGACAGCTTAAGATGCAATTAAATGATAATCCACTTAAAACAGAGTAAACGACTTGCCAACACCACATCAAAGGGAGCAATTAATCCAGCCGTAACATAAATCACATCCAACGACTATGTGAAGTCTTCAAGCATTGCCATTTAAAAGGATTAAGGTAAGCTACAAACGGATGGGAAATTGCATAAAAACACGTACTTAACTGTTGGGGAGAATAAGTGCAGATCAAGGAAAATACTTCAGTATGCCTGTAAGTCTATAATTGAAGATTTGTGCTCTAGTAAAGGAATGTTTTATACAAGACATTTTTATAATAAAAAAAATCGATCTTTTGGGCTTACAGGCGGTAATTTAATTATGTTCCTACACAAAACAAAGTACTAACGAGTTCAGCCATCGGGTTTCCGTATTCCAAGAGAAAACCTTTACACCTTTTGCCGAACTCCTATGATGTCCCCATATGCCCCATAACAAAAAAGCGGTATGGAAATTCGATACTCCATTATTTGGAAAGGTTGCGCGACGATAACAAGCATCCGAACCAGCTCGTTCCTTCCCATCCTCATCGACCACGCACTGTCGCCTGCTGCTTGCACCCGCTACGCCACAGCACAGCACACGTTCTGCCGCTAATGGATTGTGGTGGAGTCGAGAAGCTGGGAAGGTTGTTGTATCCCTTTTCTCCTCGTTTACGCTTCAGCGCTGTTGTATAACTTTATTCTTTAATCCTATCATCCGAGCTATGAGATCACAGTACTCCTGCGCTCCAGCCCAGCATGATTTGCTGGGAGGCTGTGCCATCGAGAAACGTCGCCAACACCTGATTCCACCCGGCTGTGCTCTTTTTGGAAAACAAAATGTCCCGGCACGGACAAGTGGTGATAGCGCTTAACGCATATCGCCCGGTGTCTTTCACCTAATGAGGTTTCCTGGGACGATGAGACCGCTCGGGTAGTTTATCGCCCATCAATTACGTTCCTTCACGGGGAGGTCGCGTTCGTTGTCTGCTCACCGGGAGGTAGGTTTGAAGCCTAGGCCTCGGATGTTTGATATTGTTAAAGTGAAATTTTATGAGGCTTATTAAACGGAAAGCATAGAAGCGAGTTTCATTCAATATTTTCTAACATTTTTTTAATCTGCATCGCTCTCTCTAGAAGATCGATAAACACGATACACCTGGATGGAGGCGACATAATGAGTATCGTTTCGTATTATTTTCTCTCCATTGAAGAAGAAAGTGATAAACGTTAAGCCTTTTCTCGAACGTACGCATACACGCATCTTCCCTATGATTGTCGACGCTGTTTTTCCTTTCCTTTGCAGCCTGTTCTTCAACGCACACGTAGCTGCATACATTAACTATAAAGCAGAGAGCAAAGAGGTGATGCAAACATAAAGCTGAAGCCGCACCCGGGCGCGATGTCGCGTTTACGGTGGTAAAAAATTACTTAACCCGCTTCACGGTGGCTGCCCCTTCCGTGCCAGAGGGACGTTGGCGATCTTTTCTACTTGTGTGCGCCTTCGGGATCAATCGATCTTTCTAATGCTCCGCAAAGTAGAAACAGGTTAGGCTGATGTGCAAACCAGTTGACCGGACGATTTTTTACTTTGCCGGTGGCGATCTGCCGCCATTCGATCGAATCATAATCGGTTGACCGAGATGGAAGAGGGGATCATCTAAGAGGAGAAATGTGCAAACTCTTTCTGGCGACAGAAATAGAGTCACGCAAAATCGATAATAGCGAATAAGCGACATAGACGAGACGTGGCTAATTCATTCCAGTGCTAAGGTGAACGACACGGCATAAACACAAACGATTATGAAGGCAACCCTGAAGATGTCTGGGGCTGTTTGTTTTGTCGCTAAGGCAGACACACATCGTTGTGTGTTGTGATGGCTGGTGAAATTGTTCATTAGATTTGAAGTTTGAAACAAAACAAAATGGAATATGATAGAAAGAAGTATTTTCATTGGAATATAATCATCCTCCGACAGTGTATACCAGGGCAATGAGATACTTGATAGCTTTTTGGTAGAACACAATTGTTCAAACAATTCTTGGTACATACATTAATTTCGCCTTCTAAGGACCTGCTAACACCAACAACTTTTTGTTATTCTGGGTTTATTTAAAACAATTCGTTTGCTAACCTATTTTTAGAAACACTCTGCTAATGAATTCCAGCGAAGAAGAAGCGCTATCTCCAGCTACACTATGCGCAAATATGAATTGTTCGTTTGCTGTATGTTTCTGCTCCTCTTTTGTTTCCCTACTCAATGGAGACCAAGCCGAGATTGTTGATACAGTTTGCCGAAGAAAAGTCGGATAAAATAAAGCAAACAACAATAAGTTCGCCAAGGCTTACGAAAGGACACGTCCTGGCGGCCAAACCCCCCCGAGGGTAAGGTATAAACATAACAAGCAAAGCAATATCATCTCACCGGCAGCAAACCGTAGGAGGACACCCGCCACGATACTGCAAACGATGGGAAGGGTGGGCGCAAAAAAAGGACAAATAAACAGAATAATCAAAAGACGCGACACGGAGAAGAAAGTAAGCGGCCGTCGTACGTCGGGATGGGGAAAAATTAGACGGATATATTTCCATAATAAAAGCTGGCCGACTGGGTACCCGTGGACACACGGTCACACACAAACACACACACGTAAGGCAGGCGGCGCACACCAGTGGAATCAGTGCCGAAGACGATTAATTTTCTTTTCGTTATCTTCGTAACGGCGTAACGCCATCAACTGGCAGGGCAGAGCGCGGGCGCCATTTTTGCGCCCGTGGCCGTAATTGACTCGGGTCGGTAGGTGACAAGCGAGCAAGGGCAGGGACAACAAGATTGTTATGCTGCACACCAGCAGCTTACGATATGCAAACGCACAGAAATATGAAAGTTTACGCTCCATCATGCCGCCGCTGCTGCTGTCTTTACACTCACTCTTGTGATGCGATTTTCACTTCGCCCTCTGAAGCTGCTCTTCCAGCAGTTCGCCAGTGCGCGAGAAATGGGGCGCTCGGTAATTGAGACTTTGAAATTGAATT
The DNA here is from genome assembly GCF_943734685.1 of Anopheles coluzzii. Taxonomy (NCBI): domain Eukaryota; kingdom Metazoa; phylum Arthropoda; class Insecta; order Diptera; family Culicidae; genus Anopheles; species Anopheles coluzzii. Next base: position 103,274,606 of record NC_064670.1, on the reverse strand, counting down.
TTATATGAGATGATAAAATTGTTCCACACAAGAAGTTCGTGGGGGACGGCACGAGAAGAGAGTAAGCGGTGGAGGTGTTGTGACTGATAAGCTTACGTAGACAGCGTCTAATATGATCGCTCGTGCATAAACACAGCTCGATAATGCGCAGGCAAATTGCATTCAAGTTTGATCACCCATGTAGGGGGAAGGACGTAGTGCGCACTAATAATCAGCGGCAGGTTATTACGACACTCAGACACATCAACGTGAGGAAAATTTGATGCGCTTTGTTTTGCTCGCCAGGATCATGGAAGGAAAGCGCGAAACCAAACACATGTGAACAAATTGCTGCTTGTCGGCAAATCTTCTAGCAAACCGCGCCAAAACATCCAACTGCAAAAGTGCTATCCTTCCAACCAATCGAACATAAAAATCGAAACTTTCTTACAAAAACAATAACCCCCCACAGCAAAAGGCAAACCCCGCGTAAGCTCTGCTCAATATCCGCAGCAAAACAACAGGGCGGGAGAACGCTGATTCCGTCGCGGCAACAACGTCTTCACGATCGTGCCTGCGGTCGTTTATTTCATTCTGCTAGCAATCAAGCGCGACACGAGACACTTTGAATATAGATTACTCAATTTTCGGGATTTTCCCTTCGAGAGCTGTTTGGAAGGGAAGGGAGACAATGCGACAAGCTCAAACAAAACCTAAAAGAACCTCAAACTAGTGATAATAATGGTCGGACGGTCGGTGGCTTACCGAATGACAGCGGTTGTTGTGACATGCATAACAACATGGGCGTGTGTGGTTCGATACATATCGAACACATCGATAATGTAGCCAAGAAATAATATATGAGGGGAATTCTTAAAGATTTCTTTGAATAAGTTAGTTATGAATGCTCACAATCAAGCTTGTTGATCAACTTTGAGCACTTAAGTCTTTAAGTGAATTTATCCTCAGAATACTTTGAGTAGTTACATCAACTGTGATGCTGATGCTAAACGATGGTCATCGGCTCAACCCAATACGACAAAGTCACCGAAGTGCAGGCTACACATACACAGGAACCGGCATCATTCGACCAGTTTTCAAGAAGTGCCAAATTGATGGAAAACAGATGCCCCATAATCCGGGTTCCCCTTGCGATCGCGGTTTCACGGTAGTCGGTAATAGATTGAGAGCAATCTTGTTAAGACTTTCTGGTGCCAAGCTAAATAAAAGCCTCCACCACCCTTGCTCGTGCGTTCGTCCGTTCGGACAAAGCGAATACGATAGTCGGACGACCAGCAATAGCCGTGGCACAGAGCGCAGCGGAGACGTATCGACCCAATTTTCATGCTTTTATTTTTGGTAACAAGCACGGTTCGGGTGTTCGTCTTTTTTTTTTGCTGGAATTGATGAAGCGTAGTTTACGATGCTGCACCATTTTACTACGCTCGTGGCTGGGTTTGGTAAGGCTGGGAAAATTTCTCGGAAAAAAGTGGCCATAGTCTTAAATCAAAAACCATTTCCCAAGAATAGTAAGCATTTCTCCAATGCGTGGGTCAAGGTTTGTGATTGTGTCGACCAGAAATGGGTCGATTAGGAACCATTGAGGGAAATTGAGAGGAGTTTTTGGAACGATTCCGTTGCATTGAGTATGGTCCAATTGCTTTGTTGTTTGTACATCGATTTCAAGGATTATTTAAAGACATTTTAAGGGACGAGAAAACACAATTATTTGAAAAAGTATAGTTGTTGACGAATCGATTGAGATGCTTACTGCTTCTCTTGGAATATTTACATTTTAGATTTGATTGCTCTAGGTGAGTGTTATCTGATTCTTCATTCTTCAAAGATCTCGCCAACATGTGTAAATGGCTATCGAACGATGAAAACGATGAAAAGCTTCCCCACACGCCGAGTTTGGTATTCGAATCTGTCGCAATCGGAAACGACGACCATTCTTCATTGAATTTGATTTACATCCTCTTCGTCTTGTCTTGTTTACCTTCAATCGACACAGTATTTTCGAAAAGCAACACTTGAATTAATTTCAGCAGCTCAATACGATTGTATCTGCTTGTGTCATGACGATGTAAAATTTGGCTAACATGATTGCTCTGGCGCAACAATCATTTTCTCCTTCCAGCTTTTCAGTACACGCTTTCCAGGCAACGCCACATCCATTGTTATCGATCTCCGAAGGGAAATTTACCAACCAACCAAAATAATATCCCCAAACCGCACGTGGCTTCGCGGTTTTGAGATCGTCAGAAGAAGCCAAAAACATCAAACCTTAGAGCTCGATGTTCCCATTCCCCACTTCCTTCCCATTTACGGGGTTTGATGTGCGAGAAATGTTTCTCATTTGCATGATATATTCCCCCCAGGGTAGCTCCGATTCCGTTGTCCCGGGGAGCAGCAATATGCATTTGATTGTGGGAGCATGTCCCACGAGGACATTGCAGACACACGATGACACAATGTCACGCAAGCGACGAAACCGCGTTGCGCGAACACTTTTCCGCACATCAAAGCATCCGCCGGCTGGATTGCTCTCCCAGGAGCGGTTGCGCTAGAAGAAGCGAATTTCATTCTCGATGATGGCATTCCTCGACAGGTGGGCAAGAGGATCGGGCATGTTCCTGCGGTTGTCGGGGACAGAGGGGAGGGCAGAGCAAGGAGACAAATGATGGAAATCAGGTTTGACACATCGGTTGCGGACATGTTGTGACAGTACGGGCGAAATCATTAGACGCGCAAATTGAACGTAACCACACGTTTTGACCTGCCGTGACACACCTGACGCGTGACTCCATACATCAGGGAGGAAAATAGACAAGACCTTGGCTTGCGTAAGCAACTTGGTTTTGTTTTAATGCATCAAACGTTACATATTCCTGCAGATGCTATCAACACGGTGATGAAATTGAGTTGAATAGACGCCGGAAGAGGTTTAGCAGTGATAAATGATGCTGCTCAGATGTTTTTTTTTAAAGTGCAATCATCAACACTGAAGATCCTAACTATTGCGGATCCTTGGTACCGGTAGCACACCAGCAATGCGAGGATTTTCCTCCAATAAAGCAATGATTTCCAAGAAAAGCTCAAAATATGCATCCTTCGCTATAATAAAACGCGCCCTTCAGATCAAACGCTCTGCCAGGAAAAGGGTCGGGTGGTAAAAACCCGTTGAAATACAACACTGCAGCAGCAGCAGCAGTAGCATCCTCGTACCAATATGCATCGTAAAAACGGAGCCAGTAAAGGCTCCAGGGAGGTTTTGCGTTTGTTCGCAAGACGTTGTGTTATGCGCTGCTTCTGGCTAGCCTCGGGTACCAGAACGCGCGTCGTTGCTTCAATTTCCCAAAAACGTTTACGACCGGCGGGGCAGCATCTTCCAGGGCACCACATTCCAACCAATTGCCACCAGCAAGGCACGTAGAATAAGAATGTAGAAGGAGGGAAAAAACACATACACACACACACCCGAAAACCAGTCCACATAGAGAGATATTTCCTTCAAGCGAGCGTGTCTCGGGCGAGTCCTCCCGAAACATGACGCGCGTCCCAGAGACGGCAAAGTGAAAATTTTTGTTGCGCCCTTTTTATGCATATTTTCCTTTTGCCCGTTTGGATGATCCCACCGTTTGGTTGCCATGTGTGTTGACTACGGGGATAAGTATGTGTGTTTTTTTTTGTCGTTGTATTCCAGGGACAACACTTTCCCAGAACGCGCTGCTGCAGTCGAGACACGGTTAAGCGCAAAAGGTATAAAAGGTTTTTCCCATCTATCTGTTGGTGGAACATAAACCATCGTCAACTGGCAGACACACACTCACACATACACATGCGTAGTCTCTTTCGGCAGGGTGTAAGCAACAACACCCGGCAGCATACAGCTCCAAGGCATAGCACGGTGCAGGAAATGCCGTGCGTTGAGAGTGTTTTCGGCTTAAGCTGCGGGAGCAATGATGCTGTAGAGTATTTCAGCGTGTTCGAGGTTATGATGGAGACGAAGCGAACATGTTGACACCACATGGGAACGCAGCTTCGAGCGTTTCGCTTCGCTGTACTTCCTCTTTCTTCTTCCACATTACTCACTCGCCAGCCAAGCTATAAGAGCAGCGGTTCGGGCGTGAAGCCCGGCAAACGTTTGACGAATCGAACACCGACGGGGTCGAAACCGCACGAAATATGCATATGCGAGACGCGGGACTGTGCGTTTTTGAGACCACACATGGACGCAGCAGAGAGGAAAAGATCGACAGGCACCGCATGTGTAGCTTCAGCTTCAGCAGCCTGTTTTTAGCTTATTTCTTTTCCAGAAGAAGCGTCGGCAGCGTGTGTGTCGTCATCTCTAAAACCATCGCGCAAGGGGCCAAAACCCCGTGCATGCTAAAAGCCAAAGTTAGAACGGTTCTTGCGTCTCTGTGTATCCCATTATTGGTGTGTCTTTTCGAGTTTGTTTTCTTTTTGGCTTTTGTGTAGGATATATTTTCAAACGCTTGTGTGTGTGTGTGTTGGTTGTCTGTTTGCCTCTGAGAATCATTGTGCATGTGCAATAAACATAACGTCCGACCAATAAACCAATAAAAAGGCTGCACACAGGGCTGCCTTCTCAAAGGCAAACTTCAATCTCCCGAGTGATGCCTTCGGAAAGTTAAAATTTATGAGGCTCCAAAGGCCGACAAAACGTTCTTGACGAGTTTATGTGTGTGTGTCCTTGGTCGTTTGGTTCCCTTTTATTTGGGTCTTCTTTACAAGCCATACAGCTCTTTTGTGCTGTTCCACAAACCTTTAGACTACAGAAAGGAATATATCAGATGAGCTAATTCGGCAGCTAATAAAGATAACTTTCTTAACAACCTCAAACAGAAATCTTATTCTGAGAATCGGAACACAGCTTGCATGGAATGGAACGTTCCACGAAACGTTCAGCGAATTAAATCACGATCAAAGCTCAATCAGCACACACAGGGTTGCGCTTCTTGCCTTGATCCCAGGCCAGCAAAACAATTCGTGGCTAAAATGCGCTCCCCAATTTAAATCCATTACTAACCGGCGGTATATTAAAACAATCCAACCCGTCGTAACCGGACACGGTCTCTCCGCATCAAACCCACAGCCACACCACTGCGGTGTGTTCTAACGGTTGGTTATTCTCGCTCATAAACACACGCACACCAACGATTCTCGATTGATTGCATTGGTTTAACCGGTTGGCGCGTGATATGAATTTGATTACAGGTTATAATCTTCGGCCGGGCGTATACTTTTCGTCCAAGGCGGGGAGAGGGATTGATTTTGCGAAACTTCGCGCACATCGTGCGGGTTGGGTTCGGAATTTGGAAGGGAAGATTAATTTGCTCTTCCAGGAACCGAAAAAGGGCACCGTTGACCTTCAGCCGAGCAAGATTTTTGCTACAGTTTGGAAGGCGCTATGTTGAATAAAACAAAAAAGAGAACCACGAAGCGTAGAAGAAAAACTTAATTACCTCTTAACTTTTGGCGCATTAGTTAATGAAACGGTCGAAAGAGATGGGTTTTCGAGGGTTTTTGGAAATATTTTTTGTCACCGACATAGCTTCAAGTTGTTTGCTTTTCGTGGGAAATGAAAAAGTTAACTTTATTCCTTTTAAAGCATTTGCAAAACGAGACAGCAAGACAAACATGAATGCATTTGCAGAATTGAAACTAAAAGCTTAAATGAACATTTGTGAATGTTTCACTTCCTTTTGAAAGCTTATGTCACAACTCTTTATCTGTCTCTCACAACAAGCGTTGGAAGCAAAGTGCGTTACCGTGAGCATGGCGCAAAGTTTTCACCATCAAAACTACAACAACGTCCACCGTGGATAAACGAACGTTTTGACGGCCACGAGGTGACGTACAGGGAAAGTGCAAAGCCAGCAAGAACAAGAAGCTCCATACAGCGAACAGTTATATCACTTTAATCTTAACGAGATGTGTTGCTGTGCTTATGGCCCGATTTCCCGTCCAACGTCGTTAGAAAGGGTAAATAAAACTTTTCCTTCCGTAAGACACAAAACCTGGAACCTGGAGAGGGATCGTGATGACTCTTGACTTGCTGGTCGTAAGCAAGAGTTCTGTACTCGCGCACAAACTTCCTCGTAGTTTTAATTTTACGAGATACGAGTCTCATAACAACAAAAAGTGGTGCAAAAATGTTGCAAGTACAGGAAATTGGACAAGACTCAATCTTTCAAATTATCTTAAGCCCATTCGCAGTGTGTACCGGCATTTTGAACCCGACTCAATGAAGCTACTTTTGTAATGGTGCGTTGTTTGAGATATTAAAAAAATGGATAACAGTGTTGTTGCACTGTACTTCGTCAACATCTTGGTCCTTTAACCTCTAGTCTACTCCAGAACTCCAACTATGGTGTAAAGTGTGTACTAATCTCATCTTCAACATAAAACTTCACCAGACAAGATAGCGTTGGTTCTACAAGCGCGCACACACACACAGAGTATCCCATTATCGCAAAGTTCTGCATTGGGGTACGGAGTGGTGCTTCAACCCGCCGAAAAAGGCGTGTGTTGGCGCCTCCGAAAAAAGTAATTTGTAACGATGTCAGAAATGTTTGTTACGCTCTCGGCGCATTCTTATCAAGTAGCGGGCAGCGTGTGCGGGGCTGAAGAGATATGCTTTCACTCACAAGGGTGGATTATACAGTGGAAAGGGATCGAAAGAGTGTTGCTACTCCCTAGGCGAGGAGGAAGCGCAACCGTGTACTTAATGTAAATTGATGATCACACTCTTCCACTTTACGCTCTACAAAAGATAAATGTAGCCCCATTTGGGCTCGTTTTTTTTGCTCCCCTGTTTCCATTGCTGTTGTGCCTTTATTAGCGTATGTATCTGCATTAGTGTGTGTAATAAATTCTGGATGCTTCAACACTGGCAGAAGTAAAATCGCAATTCTCGGTACGAAAACTTGATTTTATTATGCTGAAATTATGATTACGATTAATGACGCGCCTTTGAAACTCTCCGCGTGTCATAAGGCGCAGCACGCAGACAACTTTTTGTACCCATTTTGCGTACATTCTAACATCGTTCATTAAACGAGAACCTACTTGGTCGTAAAGAAAAGCCAGATTAAACATCTTAATTCGTGTGTAAGCTCACACCAACTTGACGCGCGGGATCGCGGGATGTCTTCATTACGGGGCGGCAAATGCGTGGCAAACGGGGCGTGTGTGTGTGTGTATGTGCAAACACTGTTTATTTCTCACGGGTTGTCATTATTTCCCACGCCTTACTGCAGGGTTATTTCGAGTACCATGTCCTAGTGGCTCGGAAAAGGAGTGTTGTGTCGCGTGACAGTGAAAAGCCCGCCGTCCCGCTGAACCGGACGGTGTTGTCGGTGGCCTGTTCTGCTGCCCCCCCCCGCCCCGGAGGGTGAGTGCATTATCAAATTTATCTACACCGACCGACGAAACACGACGAGCGCAAATATTTGGTTCCGGGTGGTTGTTGTTTGCACGCGTGAGCGCCCTGCCCGCACAAAAGCAAGGGAGAGACGACCGCTCGATGATAATTTGACGTCAGGGGGCTACCACCGCGAAGGGCTAACAGGTGTGTAAAGACACCCTTAACATGGTTGGGCGCGTGCCGCTCGAGGTGTCAAGGTAAACAAAAACAAAAAAACGAAACGGTAAACAGAGACACCACCACGATAAAAGTAAAACATTACCAAACAAGACAGCCGCTTGTCGATAGAGGAATGGGCTAACTGGCACTGACAAAAAGTAGAAGATATCCATACCGATCATGGTTGGAGGAACATTAGAAGAAAGTTTGGCGCCCTTCTGGACACGTTTTTGTGAGCAAGCAAACGAAACTAGAAGACAAGGCAGCAAAAAAGGAAGCGTAATAACGAAGCACGCAAATAGATAAACAACATAAGTGACGAACAAACAGCAAGGGGCGGTATAAGCTCGCGGGAATTGCCCAGAAAGTGAGAAGACAGCAAAACAGAACAAAAAACGCGTAAACACATTACATCGCGTGAACGAACAGGAGCGTATTATTATGTTTTGTTTGGTAATTGGATACATCGGTGTGAGGGCATAAGCTCAAGATAGCAAAGCAAGAACAATCTCTGGACGGTAATGTGCCTATCATTACCGTCCACCTTTATGGCACGCGTAGAACCATCCTAGACTACCTGGAGCGAGGCACAAAAAAGGTGGAACAAACCAATCTCTAGGCTAATCGTGCTCAGTCATTGCCGATCGATCGTGTATCGGCGCTTCGTTTGCGGTCGGAATGGAAGAACACAACCAGAGGCTCTGCTAGTAATGATTATTGAAATCGAAACGTTCAATTATTCGTGGCTCTTCACCTACATTCGCTAGTTCTTCATGAGCGTGCTAGGTGGATGATGCTCGAGAAGGTAAATAATAGACATCTTCATCGGGAGTAGAAATCGTTCGGGGAAGAAAAGCAAGGGCTGGTATGTTTTGCAGGCATTCTGACATCTTATTTATGAACGAACGAGTGTCTTTACTTACGAAATTTACGTAACAGAGTCCAACAAACACTAAGATATTATGCAATCCATTATGGTAGAACTATTAGCAGGTGAAAAGACCACAACAAGTCTCTAAGAACCCTCCAAACATCTTGGGATGCTTTGTAAACCTGTTGAAATAAGTGGAATGCTTTCACAGTTACAGTGTAACATCGTAAAACTTGTGAAAAGTACACAGAAACCTCTTTGAAGTACTTTTACCGGGCTACCGAGCTTTACAACACTCGTTGCCAGTGGAAAGACCACAGACGTTGATGATAAGACAAACTTTGGTAAAGAACTCAAGTTGTGTTTACCTTTTTGGTCCTCGTCTCTATGTTGCCATGGCACTTTTAATGCACCAAATGAACGGATTTAAGTGCCGGATGTAAATTAAAAGCCTGGAAAACAGGGTGTCCTATCGTTAGTTTTGATTTGTGAAGAATGGATGTCCTACCATTTTTGATTTGTTCTCTTTCCTTACAGTAACCACAACAAGTTCAACAATTGACTGACTGTTTAAAATGAACAGATAATCGTGAGTTGGAGATGCTAATTGCAGTATGTTTGTGGTTCCTGGAATGGAATCAATAACGACCGTGCAGCATGGTCAATTGTGCACAGTAGAGCCAAAGAAATACTCTGGCGTAATGGAACGTACACATAGTTCGAACATGGAATCCAATCAAATAAAATGACTCGTATATTGGAGAAGACCGGGACCACTTGAACACTAATCTGCACGTAGCGCCAAGGTGACATTCGCTTAAGCCATAAGCTGCCCCAAACATGGCACTAAGTTCCACCATAAACACACCAAGCGGCTAGTATGGAGCCTCTTGTTTATGCTCTGTTCTGATTAGATTGCTTCCTCTCCCATTCGATCGTTTATAATCAGCCCATGTTTTATTGCGCATTTGACGCTCGCGCTGGGTACGTCGGTACGAAACTGCATCGGGATTGGCTCTTCTTCGAGGTGGTAGGAGAATTGCCAACAGAAAAGGAAGAAATAGAAATCGGATGAGTACCGCGATGCATAAATAAGGCAAAACACAACAGCCTAGCAAGCGGTGTTATACATTCGGGTGCTAGTTAGTGGCCATTGCACAAGAACTATCTATAACATCCTACTTCGCAAACGATCTCAGTTGAAGCACAGTCCATTCTATACTTGGTGCAGCTTTTCCGATCCAATAGCCGTTGCTCAATCTCCTTCATCAAAGTGCCAGATGCATCCGGGTGCATTATAAACGTTGCCTAGCCCATTTTTGGGGAAATAACGGGCAAAGAATCCAGCAAAAAAACCAAAACCCCAAAGGAAACTTTGTCCACTGTTAATTCTATTTATACGCCACTTACTTTGATCATCTTCACTTAACTTTGCACCATAATCGTTCCGTGGGACGGAGACGAGATCAAACAGAACCGTTTGGATACAACCGATCGGCGGCAGGCGCGCTCAATTAACACCATGCTAAGTGGACGGCCGGGCGGGCGGTCAGTTTGCTGCTGGTTCAGTTCATCAACGCTGCACAGGGCCATAATTCGATTTTACGACTGAAGTACTTCCGCCCGGCGGAGGGGGGGGGCGCTTGGAAATGGTCACTTCCATTTCGACCAAGTTGGGAGATAAGCAAGCAAACTAGGGAAAGCAAGGTGGTGGGTGATACTGTTTCGCTTTTGTTTAATGGTCAATGTAATACAATTTTCCGAGGCGAGGTGATGGTGGTGGTTTTTTTTATGTCGCGGTGGCGTCTTGCTTCAATTAGACCGAACGTTTTCGTTTTTCGCGTCGTCGACCATAAAAAAACGGATCGGTATGTGTGTGTGCGCTCGCTGCTACAGAGACACACAGTTGCTATGCCACAAACACGAGTTTACACGTTACATTTGTAGCAGTGAAAACTAAACACACACACACATATATATACAAATCCACTCGTAATCGGTGATTCGTAAGACCGATGTGTTTATTTATTTTTATCCTCTCTGTCTGTCGATCGCGGCCCTGCGCTGATGGTGCGGTGTGGCCCCCAAAAAGGTTTCTTCTGCTGCTAAGGGGAGTTTTCGGTAGATTTGCATCTCGTCCACATTTCGGTACGCTCCCACGTGCAAAGACAGACACACACACAGAGACACTGTCTGTCTATTCTAGTACAAGACAGCAGGAGAGAGCAGATGCCAAACGAAAATATCAACCTGACGACTAGTGTAGTTCGCAATCAGTAGCACGAGGACGCGACGATGTCAAGGAAAAGAATGATGGCAAAAAGAAAGCTCGCGTAGTTGTGCGCTTCTTTGTGTGTGTGTGCGTTTTGAAGGGCAATGAGCAAAAGGAAAAACACATGTTCCTTTCCTCTCCATGAGCAATATTCTTTTGGCGAAAAACAAGCGATTGTAGCATTTCAGCCGAATGTCAAAATCCGTAACAAGACACAAACACATGCAATAAATACTTCGCGAGCGAAAGATATTTCTCACTTTCAGCCCATCAATAATTCAATTTTGGAGAGAAAAAACATGTTGGATGTGTTGCACCTGTGTTCTTTGAAATCTGTAACATACTTGGTTTTGTAAACTTGCTCCCAAGTGCTCCCTGCAACACAGGAACAGGAACGGATTGGTTCCATTACAAGAGGCTAAAACAAAACTCAATTGCAAAAATTGAAGGTTCATTATACACATACACATACAGTAGGGAACGCGATCAAAGCCAAATCAAATAATCTAATAATAGAGCCAGCCAACAGCATCATCATCATCAGCACATCGCAGTCGTCGTCGTCGTCGTCAATTTGTTTGCCAATCTTCGATTCTCCGATTGCCTTTGTTGTGAGTGCTGCCATGACTTGAGAGGCGCACCCGGAACGGGAGAGATTTGGTCAAGAGCCCGTAGGGGAAGAGCCGATTTCGATTAAACCATCCATCAACCTTCTTTTTCACCGTGGAGTCCGAAGGGAAAGAGGGTGGGTTGTATCCTGGGGCACGTGCTCGTTAACTGAGCGCGCACACGAGATTTACGCAGCTCAGCCGCCTCGAAGGGGAGGATTGCAGTTTCAAGTATGCGTTCGAGCAAGCGCGGATGGAGTTGCCACCGTGACATGCCACCGACAGCTCGACGCGATAAATTTGACAGCTGACAAAAAGGGTGCGAACGGGTTTTATCGTGCAGCTGAGCTGGGGGAAATACTTAATTCCACCGCTTGTCGAGCGCATCCGCAGACATCCAACCGTCCATTGGCGAGGATGGCAAGGGGATCGGTCACAGGAAGAAGGTAGAGAGCACATCTTGGCACTGGGTAATGAAAATGGGCAAGAACCTATCAGAAGCGGATCCATCAATCTCAATCGCCCATCGAATGCTGTTCATCTCTGTGAATTCAATTTCGATTTCAATTCTTGCCCGCTGGTAGCATATGTGCGCGACCGGTGGATAAAATCCGATTTGTTCTTTCCGCATTGCATCGCCCCTGCTTTGTTGTGTTTGTTTGTGGATGGTAGCAGACCTCCTGCTGAAACCATATGTAACCACTCTCGATCTCGTGTGCTAACGATCAAATGAGAACAGGCCAGTGCAGGGAGGTAAAGGGTCTCTGCTTGTACTAAGGCGCCACTTGCACCCGTCTTGGTGAGGGAGCAAACATCCCAACTCCGGGCAGGGCAGGAAACGAGCGCGATCCGATGGAATGTTTATCGCTTTTCCTTTTTCGCCTTCCCCTCCCCCTCTTGTGTTATGATTTATCGATTACGAGCGTGTCTTGTTGAGCCGGAAAGGCATGCCGCGTGCACAGGCAACGAAGGAAGTGTGTGGTGCCATTCCATCTCAGTCGATAGAAATCGGAAAACTGTACAGGGTTTTGATTTACATCTTCTACCGAGCGCCCTGAGGTGTGTGTTTCAAACTTCTCACTCACCTTGAAAATAGCCCCACCCGCCAAAGGCAGTGTATTATTAATGCATCTTCGTAACGGGCTTTGTGGAGCACAAATCTTCTTCTCCAAGAATTCGATCCGTTGGCGAAACAACACGGAAATGCCTGGAAGGATTTTTCCTTATTTGACGGTGCCGCCACATCACTCAAGGACACCAACACACAGCAGCAGCAGGAGTTTGACAGCGACACTGGCGCCAAGTCATTCCCATGTGGCAAACGATGCTATGCTTCTGTGTGATACGATCGATTTTTTGCATCGCAGCTCGTGCCTCTCCTGTTCATTCTCACTCCGGCGCGATATACTCTAACGCCCTCTAACGCACGGGAGTGAGCTGCAATTCCTGCATGCCTGGCTTTCGTTTGCACAAGCACAATGAGGCCGTGTCACAGCGTCCTACACCTTAAGAGCCTGGAGTACGGCCCGGAGTTTCGCCATCCCACGGTTAGCCAAGTGACGAGTTCCTGCTCTGGTGCATACAACGAGGCGGCATCTTGTGATGCACTGGGTACTACACTACACATCACACGGAACATATCATGTACAATATCACACACATGCACCGGGTGCACTTTGTGCTCCTTACCTTTGTCTTCCCGAGCTCAAAGCGGGTTGGGAAAAGGGTGGCATTTTTCCCGCAGCAGTTTCTAAACACACTCACGGATGAAATGGATGTGTGTGTGTTGGGGTGTGTTATGTTCGTTTTCCATTCCCCTTCCAAACTGACCGGAGAGCGCGCGCGTATCTCTATGTGTGTGTGGTGATACCGACAAGTTGAGCTTGAGGAAAATTCATCTCCCCCTTTTCGGGACGGGAAAGACACAAGACACAACCCCACAACCAGCCGGCAGCTGAAACAGCACCATCTTCCCATACATTATTCATCGTCGTGCGTCAGCAGGGTAGGTGTGTGAGAGTGGGGCAAAAAAGAGACGTTGCCAGAGCACCGCTCGGTTGTGTTGGAAAAATCGTTTCCGAGTCGGCGAGAATAGAACGGGCGTGAATCACTCAGGGCGAGGAGGAGGAAAAACGCAGCAGCAGTAACACAGCGGTGCTGCGAGCGCGAGGAAAAGTGTGATTTTAAGAGCATTGGAAAATGAGGCACAGCGTACAAAGCTGGAAGTGAGGAGTGTATGTGCAAGTGCTGTTGTGTGCGTGTGTGTGTGTGTGTGCAAGTCGTTGAACTGAGCTCTGTGTGTGTCTTTCTGCTTAAAATGAGAAAATAACGAAACAGCAGCTTCAAGACGGGACCGAGACAACGCAAAAGTGAAGTATAAAAATACCGTCCAATAATCCCCATTGAGCTACCTCGAGCGCAGGGGGTTTGACACGGGTTTTCACGCAGCAAAACCGAGGGACCGAAAGATTCGTTAATTTATTTGCATAAAATGGGGAGGAATGTTTCCAGCGATGCTGCAGCGAGGCTTAATTGGCATCCAGACTCCATGCTGATGACATGCGCGGGAAAAAGCAGGAAGGAGAAAAGCGGCCAAGATTATTCCACATGATTTTCGCAAGAAAAATGTACTTTTAAGCACGAACATATTCACACACAGGCGTAAGGAACGATGAGCTAAGAACTCATTATGGTTCACAAAAATGGGATCGTTTCTCCATTTTGTGCATTCTTTCCTTCATTAAGCCTCCTCACATGGAGGCGGAAAGACAGTTCCTTACAGAGACTGTTCCGTGTTTGCAGGTATCTATCGAACGTAGACTGACTTGAAAGTAACAATGCTTTTTCACTGTTGGCTTTCCCCCTCCGCAAAGCAAAAAAGGTACCGCTAACACTGGGAGGCATAAAATATGCAACAAAGAATGTGGCAAAAAATGTGGAAATTCTAGCCTCTTGCCCTCAACACCAACATGGGACTTTCTATACACACACAACCGGAGGCCCCAGGAAGTTGGCCGGAAGCCGGGTTTGATTTTTGTGCTTCACCGCGTGGAAAGATTCGGTGTCTAAGATTATCCTATCGGGGTCACACAACCCGGGGGATGGGAGAAAGGTGTTCCGCGGCCTGCAGAACACGACGACCGCTTTCCTGTCACTTTTGCGAATAAAGCAGAAACCGGCCGGGTCCTGTCGTATGATGTCGTCTTGCGCTAAAGATATTCATTGTTGCCAACGATGGCAGTGTGTGTTCAGGGGTTTTTTTCGCGACCCGTCACCTCACGCTACACGACAACGTACAGGCGGCTGCTCTCTAATTCCATTGTCGGCTTCATCGTCGCAGCCGCCCCACTGATAACGCCGCAGGAGGCTCAGTCTGATCGTTCGCGGGGGCTTTGCAAGCCAAAGAAAAAAAGGGACCGCCACTGAACATACACTTCGGCATACACACGGCGCGCAAAAGCTTCCGCACAGTGCGCCTGGGTGGTGGTTTAAAAGGAGCACACTTTTCAAATAAATAAGGACCTGCTGCCACACGGCGAGCATTTTTTAAAGGCGCGCAAAACTCGTGCGATAATGTGATTGAAGTTATGCAGATTTATTCAATTCCGGGCTGACGGCTGAAATGTTGGTGTTTATTTTGACGCAGGCTTTATCCTGTTATGAAGAGAGCAAGGAAAGAGAGATGTTTCAACTGAAAAAATATCACACCAGAAAAATGTGGAACTTAATCAAAAGGTCTTGTACCATATTTTGCTAAATCAGCACAACAAATAACAGACACTGTGGGCTCATCTTATAGCCTCTGTAGACACGAGGGTTCGTTGTCCATGAAGGGAAAAAAGGACATCATAATGTTGTAACCAACAGATGAGCCATAGGATGTGTGGCCGGGAGTTACACATTTCCTCACACTGAAAGGCAATGAGATTTTAATCAGCCAACAGCGAACGAACGGAAAAAAGCTTATCTCAAGTTAACGTGTCAAACGGAAAACAAAAGCTCCCGAGCAAATCCTACATCATAACGGTGTGATGCATAGCACACAAAAAAATTGGAAGTAAATACATCGACGAGAAACGCCGCGAAGAAGAAGGAAAAAAATGCCCAAAACTTGTATCGTACGACCTAGCGCGGCGTGTAAGCAAACAGCGTTTTGAGACCACTTTTTTCTCCCCTACGTGTGTGTGTGTGTGTGTGTGTGGCAACGGAATGTGATACAACTTTTCTTTGGCGCACACAACACAACACACCCTGAAGGCGCTACACTACGCCAACAACAAAGCCAACCAACGTCCCTTCGTTGCCTTCGCTTTTAATCCTACCAATTTCCCGGCAACCGTGGGCGGCGGCGGCCGAGCTTTTTCCGGGTCCCAACTCCGTGCCGCGCTCGTGCGCGTGTCAGCGCGACCACACGTACGCGAAAACGTGAGCGTTAAAGAAAGTATTTTCTCATTAAACTTTTGCTTGCTTGCCTCCCGAAACGCACACACACATTTTCGACGCCACATCGTGGCGCTTGGGCCCAAGCCAATGAAGGGAGTTTTCCAGAGGTTTTTTTTTTTGGGAACTCACAAAGAGTTTTGTCGGACGCCGGCTGTACCGTATGTGTGTGTGTGTGGTTTGTATTATTGTTGTGGTTTTGGGGGGGGGGGGGGGCAAACTTGTTATTAAAGTCATACACAGTTTTTCTTCATCATTTTCATCAGGCCTTATTTCCCTGAGCGAGGGGGAATAACTGCTGCTTTTTTGTGTTTATTCCAGGTGCTGGAACACTTTCTGCAAGGTATGCTATATGTATGTCTTACACAGTTTATAATCTCACACCACTGCTGCATGATCTTTGTCCTTCGTCCTTTGGGAGGTAGGCCACTGTAGCTGCTATGACAACAATTGCTTGCTAGCCGTGTTTTGGCGGGAGGGCAAAAAGATTATACATCATGTGGTGTTAACATTATCGTTCTGTTCCTGGCAGAAGGACTCATATATTTGCTCCGGTCCCATTGATCAAACACAACGACGGTCGGTCCGATTTCGTGTCATGACCAGCCTAAATTAATTTAGCTTGCTGACGTATTATTAAGGCGTTGCTTCGTTAGCTGCTGGCGATCAGATAAGCATAAATAGACACGATTCTCTTTGCATGATCTGCGGGCATCATTAATTTCCTACTTTATTGTTTGGAAATCACCTAGAAACACCGAAATAACCCTTTGGCACGTATTACTAAGGTTTTTATTCTTATATCTCAAAGTTTTTAAAGCCTCCACAACAAAGAGATTTCAAAAACAAGTGCTAACTGTGTCAGTTAAAAAACTACGCTTCTAAAGGTTTTGCTTGTATTTTTATATGATTTTCCAACGCCCACCCACCTCAACATCACTTTCAGAGACGAACTGTGATCCTCGGGCGTGCGTAATTGCGCACTAAAAATGGTAAAACTGTCCAATAAAAAGCCTTTGTTTTATTTAAACAATTTTGGATGCTTTTCTCCACTCGAGTGGCAAGCTTTTCTTGGAAATTGCTTCGAATAGAGCTTCCCCGATTTTTATCTCTTTGCCATCCTTACGAACCTTAACCGAATGGACCGCGCACCGGACGGATCGAATCAGATAACAACGACCCGCAACAGTAACCTATTGTTTACGATGGGCACTGTAAGGGGAAAATGGATGTAAAACTGTAAAAAACAAGCTCTAACACACACACACACGCTCGTGTATGCGTGTCGAGTGAAATGGAGGCCATCTATGGAAATGAAGATCCACTTTGGAACACTCGCCTAAGCGACCATTTTGGTTGTTCATCTGTTTGCTCAAGCATCGACCCATTGTTGACCCTTTCACACACACACAGTTACACTCCCTGTGAAGCTTTTTTGGGGGTGCTGCGAAAATTGATACAACACCACTTACCGATGGTGATCGACAAACGACACTGGCGAAGGAGTGAAGCAAGACTTGCTACAAGACTCGAACACTACACAAACTACAGCATAAGTGGTGTTCGGGTCATGTTTTCCTGTCTTGTATGTATTTTTTTTTAAGTTTAATGTTGGTTTCATTCCATTCCTACAACATTGTCCTGTGTGTGTTCGTTCTGTGTTCTATTGCAAGCAAGCTGTGTGAGCCTCTCGATGTGTCATATGTCCTCAATTTGCATATTCAAATATTCGCACATCCTTTCCTCATTTGCGGCAAAGAGCACCCTGTGTGTTGTTTCGCTCGTTTTTTGCGTGCTTGAGTGTGTGCACATGTGTTTTTTAAATACTTTGTTTGTTTTTGTGTTTCGTTGTAGAACGAAAAAGCGCCAGCACGAGCAAACAGCAGCTAGCGAGAGCGGACACTTTCAAAAAAACATGAGGGTTTATTGTAAGTGAAATGCAAAATAATGTACAAAACATGCAAAAACGACACCAGCGGACAACACCGCCACCCTTCTGAACCGATCTGTGCGGACGTACGTACTTGTCTGGTGACATACTCGGGAGCCATACATAGCCTCCGATGGATGGACAAACCTCCATCCAGTAAATGCTTTTCGATTTTACAACCCAAATAGGACACCGACGGAAAGCAAAGAGCAAGGCGTACTGAAGGTCCAAAAAGGTGGCTTCCACCCTGCCCCGGAAACGTAACAAAAAAAAACAAAACGATAAATTTTTATTATCATCGTCAATTACATCTGCGATATATACGGGTAGAGAGAGCAGGGGGTTTGCCATTGAGAGGCTTACAGGTAAGAGGGGACCATATTTTTGCATATTTTACACGACCTTTGACCAAAATTTAGGCAACTTTGGCTTCATGTTGTTTGATTGTTTTATCACACACACACACACACACACACACACACCCCGTGTCGTAATAGAGTCGATAGAGCAAAAACTGAATGTGTAACAGCAACTACAGTTTGTAGCCGATTTTTAAAATGGCGGATATGGCGGGTTAGTTTTGCCCCTTTTTTCCCCTGTGTATTCCTATTCGTAGCGCAATTTACTTGGAAAGTTGCTAAAATTATGCACAAACACCACTTGAAGCTGCTTCTACAAACTCGAATGTTGGGTAGAAGCCTTTCGTTTTGCATTAAAAACAGGTCAAGCTTTGCACAAAATTGACTTTCGTTATCAAATGTTGCCTTTTCACCCATTCTCTATCTAGAAACAATGCTAAGTCCCTTTTGCATATCCCTTTTATCCTTGCGCCTTACTTTTTAACACTACCCTTGTGCTAGAACGTGCTGTGTGTTTCGGTGTGTTTTGCTGGAAGAATTTTTGTTGGTTTTTCTTTTGGTTTCCGTTGCCTCACTTCACTCCCCCAGCTTTCGCGAACCCAATAGTTAACGGATATTTATGGTTATTAACTGGGTGAAATGACAGTTTTGGTGTTCCGTGGGGTCAGTTTAGTCGGAAAATATGTGATCCCACTGTACTGTGTAGCTGGACTGGTGGCTGGATTGCTTTTTTGCTTTCCTTTTTGCGCTCACTGCCACAATCGCCCCAGCTACGTACGATCCATAGTGAGCGGGAGAGTTTCTTTCGCAATGAAGATAATATACTGCACGAGCTTCACGGAGGTTAATTTTGCACAAGCCTTTGGTTTTTGTTCAATAGCACACTCACACACAGCAAGCTTACGATGGTTCAAAGGTGGAATCAATTATTTAGATGCCTTTGCCTGTAGTTTAGGGACACCAGACCAGAGCATGGAATATGGTGAATGGAGATGGTGAATCAATAATGTGTAAGCTCGTTAGACGTGAAAGGGCTCGAAATTCTGGAGTGAAATTCAGGCAGACGTCGAGATTCTTGGTAGTACAAGAGCACGTTTACACAGTACAGCTAGGGAAACCGCAACCCGCAACATGAGCAAGAAGGTTTAGATATCTCTTCTCCACTCAATTGGTTGCTTGTAACGTATACGTTTCTGAAGTAGATCGTCGATTTTAATGCTGATGTGTTTGTGTGGCTTTTGCCAAACAGCATTTAAAGTGATTGTTTCCAGGAAGTACACGCTTTAAATGGTAGTAGTATTACAACAAGTCTGATTGTTCTACATCAATATTGAAAACGATAATATATAATTACCTGCTCCTACTCCCTTTTATCCCAGAATAGTACAAAAAGCAAACATATAAAACCTTATTATAGCAACGATGAGATAATAAAGCGCTAAACGAAGTGCTTTGAAAAGTACACAGATCCAACGCATTCACCCTCCATCCATTTCCGGTTAATGGAAAGTTAATTCAATAAAAAAACAACGGATACCGCCTTTTATGCCTGACAGTTGCATGCATCAGCCGCAGCCGCTCATACACACAGGCATTGTGAAGATATGAGAGCGTTGTTCATCGACAATTGTACAACAATCAAATAACTCCACGCGACGTGTATCATTATCGCCCTCATCATTCAGCGGTCGCGTCTATACTTATTGGCTGAATAGGATACGATGCAGGCGCTCTCTCCCCTTTTCCAATAGGATGGCACTTGTCCCCGGTTCACCATGGCAGAACGCTTTGTGGTTTGTGCTACATGCTTTTAGACATTAAACACCCGTCCAGCTGGAGTTTTGTGTGGTGAAAGTGCTCATGCCATGGCAAGGAGCGGCACGGAAGGGGCATTTTTCCGCCTCCTTCTCCTTCTCCTCATCCTCCTCCTACTTCATACCATCCCGCACTTCTCTTTATTCATCACTTAATTCCCATAAAACCAAATCCCATCGCAGTTAGCGTTGCATATCGATCTGATACATTATGCAGCGGGAAGGCTGGTTTGCACAATTGAATTCTGTCGTCGGTTTTGTGGGTCTCCTTTAAGCCCCTGGCATAAATCATACTTCCAAACCCCCGGGGCAGATTCGCAAAACCACCAGGCCAGGCGAAGCTGCGGTTTAAAGAGAGAGAGAGATACACCCATTTGTGTTGCGATGCGGTTGGTGTGAACGGGAATGCGATGTAACGTGTTTCCAGCCCGAGCATGACAGCGTTACATACGGCTTCACACCTTCGCCCTGCAGTAACCGTCGGTCGGAAGGTAGTAGCATCAGGTACGCTCCAAAAATGCCGGCAGAAAATTGGATAATGATAGAGGAATTAACGAAATTAACACAGTGCGATGAGGGCGGGATGGAAGCAATGGGTAATTCGATAATAGATAAGATGACAGAGCGTGAATGGTTGAGCTAAGCCGTGATGATATAGAGAGCGACAGTAAATGATAATTTAGCACAATTTAACTAACCATTGTTTCATCAACGGATCTTTTCAATTCATCGGGGGAGGGCATAGTTTGAAATCAATTGTCAAATTAAAGATATCTGGTGTTAGTGGGCTGGTAGAATGATGACATCCGATAATACCTTATTCTTTCTCACTTGTTTCATGAATTTTGTCCTGAATTCTGGTATAAGACACTTACCTAAAACGAGAAACGACAAAGAGCATTGGTTAGATAGAGTTTTCAATAAATTGTAAATAATGTAATGGATGGAAGACATACAGGACAAGTGAAACTCTTTGTAAACTGACGCCACCGGATATAGCAGCATTCAATCGAGCAATGCATCATGAGAAAGAGAAACTGTGTAATAACATTAGCAAACATCCAGCAAATTGTGAAAGTTCTATGACTCATCGGAGTCGCCACTGGCAGCAGATGAAATTCCAGCGCCTGACAGATCTCGCACGGTTTATAATACCCAGGGACAAGCATGGTTCAGCTGTCGATGAAATGTGCCGAATGGCAAACAGATGTTTGTGTGTTTGTTTTAATGTGTTTCAAACATTGTACCGGGATGCAAAACTCGACGCGTTGTGGGCAGAAATAGGGTGGACATTATTATTATTTACGAGCATCAAACAACAGCTTATATTAGAGGTCATTTTGTCAATCCCGAATCACTTTAGAAGCTCACATTTTCAATATTCTGTAATATCCTGCAGTCTCTCTCTAGTCGCTTCACCTGTCAAAAGGTTTTATCGGTCGCTCTGCTGCCGACGTAATGTACCGTAAGTTAGTGATTTCATTAGGAAATTCTTTGCGCAACTTCTTGCCGGGTAACCTTTGCACACGCACCTCGCCCTCTCATCTGCGGCAGCGGGACAGCAGCGGGATCCCAAATGGCTACCATCCCATTTCACTGACACTAAACATCAAACGGAAGGACACACGAGTCTAGCAGTGCAAGAAGAAGAAAAAAAAACCTCAGCAGGATGGAAGTTTTTTGCCGGTATCATCTTAATCAGAGCGATAGCAAATTCAACCGAGCACCGGGGCGCGCTCATTCCGTTCGAGTGGCCGAGAGCGGGACACAAAAAGTGCCTTGAAGAATGTGTCCTGCCGAGAAAAGGGTCAAATCAAATTGCAAAAAATAAGGAAAACCCGAGAGGAGGGAAATAAAAACAAAATCTGCACATCAGTCGAAAGGTTAAGTATTGCTAAGCAACGACGACACAACTCGAGCGGTTCCAGTTTTACGAGGCAATATTCACGAGACGTTTGTATCCTGCCTGTAAGTTGTTCTTTTATTTGCTGCTGCTGCTGTTCCTGCTGTACCAACACGTGAAGGTTTTAGCAAAAGTCGTAAACTAAATTCACGATACGCTTCAACTTTTTTCGTGAATCAATTACCGTAATTCCAATATCAAATCTGACGGATACCTGACTTTTTTTCCGCACCTGCCCGAATGTTCGAAGGAAAACGTAGCCTCTGCATCAGCAGTTTCAGGGAAAAACTCACCCAAAACTCCCAAATACCAATCCAGCAATACAGTTTACGATTATTTCCCCCTGGGTCTATCCGAGCGGAAGATTACAGTTCTTTTGGGTGCGCCAAAAACCCAAAAGGAAAACGCTTAACCCCCTTGCAACGTGCAGCAAAGATTTCCCTGCAAAGAGCGCTGTGGTGTCGCTGTGCGATAAAAATAGTTAAAAAATTACTCGTTTCTGTATGGCAAAGAAAAGGAAGCGGAGAGGGGAGCAAAAAATCAACCAGTGAAGCCCTTGACCATAATGTGAAGCTCATTAGTGACATTTTCGGTTCGTTCAGGCGGCGTTTCGGTGGTCCGGAAAATGGCAAAACCCATTGACCATAACGAAGGTGTTTGGTCGCTTTGCTTTCATCAATCTTTGGCAAACCCCAAGGACTTGAGTGAAACAAAAAAAAGAAAACACCTCTTCTTCCAAACCTCCAAAACAACACCCATAAGATCTAGAAAATGTCACTCTTTCGCCTAAAATTTCTCACGCGGGGGTCATGCCCTCAGTTAGTTAGTTAGTTAGCACCGTGTCAACATTGTCTTCCATCCCCATCATCCCATGCCTCTTCTTCACCACGCAAACAAATGGACGTAAATCTCACTTTTTAAACGCTCTCCTTTCGGCGCCCGGAACGGAAAATGTTTGTACGCGCGTCAACAAAAGGCGAACAGCAGCAGCAGCAGCTAACAAATAATCAATCACTGCCATCGTCAACTCGGATTATCTTTCTTTCGTCGATTCCTTCAGTCGACCGGTCAGTTTAGCGGATTGGTGCTGAGGTCACCACCTCCCGCCCAGTGCTGTGTTATTGGAAAATCAAACTTCACGGCACCGAGGAGACGAGGTTGGTTTGTGCGCAAAACACACAAGGATCTTTTGGGAAAATGTTGAAAGAAAGCTCCGCCATTGATGTCAATGAAAAGGGATCGCTCGATTCCGTTGAGATTTCAAAGACGAGTTCAAAAGTGGTATCTTTGCCATCTTTGCCCAAGAACGAACGAGAGCGTGCCAAAATGTACCATGACGTGAAGCTGTCGAGTGAGAACCTGTGATTTGGCTGCTTAATATTCCTATCCAGGTTGAGATCTTCACTCTCTGCGCGGATGATTCCATCGATACGGACGAGAAGACGACAACCACGATTGGAAGGTGTTGTTACATCGTGGTGTGTGAACTTACTTTCCCACCCAGAGCACGTGAAAATTCTATTAGATTCGCTTATTCCTTGCGGTGTACAACGAAATCGAATCCTTGTAAAACATACAAAGCGAAACAAAAACCACGGAACCATTTCATGTCATATTCCAATTTGCTACGCTGAATAGAAATACTCCCACACACGATCACTGCTGGGAAGGCTTCAAGGTGAGCGGGTGGATAAAAAGCGTTATCTTGATTTTTTTCAACAAAAAAAGCCATTGATAGAGCACAAAAAGGGCATGCTCGAAGAGGAGCTTGCGTGCAAAGTGGCAACTGCAAAATGGTTCTCTTGTAAAACAAACCAAAACAAAAAAGAAGCGCTGAATGAGAAACGAAATATCAACTTCGATGAAACAAATGAACTGAAATATGCTTACCAAACGGATCCGGACGTATACAGCGAAGCAAAAAAAAGCACCACGGACAGCCCAGACTCACAGAGCTTTACACGGAGCGGCGCGCAACCACACCGTGGCATGCAATTTGCAGACACAATAAAAGACCCGCAAAAATCAAGCAACCCAAACCGTCGGATTCCTTTAAAAAGTAATAACAAAACTAACACCCGCAGAAGCAAACAACGGCTAAAAAAAATCCACTCCAGATCGCCAAAGAGGCAAGGATACTGTGTGTGTTACATTGGGGCACAGAACGAACTCCAGCAACAACAGGGAAAAAACCCCATTATTGGACGACGACGCCGGGCCAAACAACAATCGATTCGTTCGCACCGAAATTTGTGGAATATTATTTCCAGATGATTTCCGACACCTTTCCGGAGCGGGGTTTCGGGGTGCGAGAGGGGCAGTAGTAATAACGAGCGGGATTTGAGTTCGGGATGCCGTAGGTCGTGCCGTAGGACACGGTGTTGGGCGACGATTGGGCGATAGAAATCATCAAACCTCAGCAGCACCCTTCGAACGAAATGGTCCGTATGATCGAAATATGCTTCGCTTCCTTGCTTCGCGGTGCTGTGGAATCTTGTGGTCAGCTGCCGTTGCGGCCACGGAATTGAGCTGCAAAATCTGCAGACCCCAAAATTTCGACGCATCCAAAAAAAAGGGGCCGTGAATTTTATTGCCTCTTCGGGTGCTCGCTCGCTATTGCACAACACACAGCCGTGGATCGATTCTGACTTTATAACTTTCCACTCGAGCGAACCAGAATCATGAAGCGAAAAATGATGTAATTTGATTGTGAGTCGGTAGGTATTTGTTTTTTTTTGTTGGTTTGTTTGCGTACTGCTGCTTCATCTGCATGTGTTCCAATCAAGGGTTTGAGATTAGTCTATCGCTCATAAAAAAGTGGTTCTATATGAAACGAACGTCCGATTTCTTCCAATCAAAAAGCCCGTCCAGTGAAATGGCTCACAATTCTCGTACATTAAAAAGGGCATTAAATGAATTTCTGAAGAACTCATATTTCATTCCTCAAAATGATCTATCTGGACCGCACACACACTGCCGAACTCTCTTCCGTCCGTGTCCGTCCTCAAAAGCATCAGCAAGTGAAGATGAGGAAACATTTGCCGACACTCGAGAAGCGGCACTTTGTTTCCTGAAGCGAAAAGCCCCTGACCCGAAAGCCTCACGGTGGTCCCATTTCAAGCCGGGAGAAAACCTGCGTAATCTAATCGCACAAACTGGTCGGGACTGACGGCGTTGCGCCTAACGGTGACGTTGGAAGTGGCGATGGGGTGTTGAATGAGAATGGAAAAAATGTGAAGTAAAGCAGCATATTGCGACCGTAAAATATTCCTCCTCCTAGATCACACTATCGGAGTGCGTCGTCGCCACTTCCCGTCGGACCAAATTTAGGAAACAATGCATCAGGCGGACATAAAAATAAGCGGGAGGTTACGTGTCGCTATGCTGCTCCCGTTGGTCTGCCACCCATCATCCTCAGCCCATCAAACGTTGATGAAATTCAAAAAACCAACCACGACGCTCACCGCATCACCCCGGAATCACCGGAAACTTCCTCTCCACGTAACGCTCCCTGCTCTCTCTCTCTCTCTCTATCTGGCGATTCACAAAAATGATTTCCATTCCGGACCACCTTACCTTCAAAGTGGGCGGGCTACACACCCGCACAGAAGGTAACATGAAGGGCGGCCTACGGCTGCCAACGGTGGACGAGATTCGGGGGCAGTGGTGATAATGCGACGGTGTCAGTATCAATTGACCTGAGAACACCATCCCCCGGGCTAGGCGCCCCGAACAAGTGGACCAGTCTCCAATTACACAGCTCCAAGTACAATCCAGTGGTGTGGCGAATTGTGGGGCGAGCGGAAACATGAGACGGCTTAACGGAGGGGAGAGGGCACTCACACACGCACACGGTGAGGGATGCTCTTTGGCCAGCCGAAAACAATACCCCATTCTCTAAGTGAGGAGGGGAGGGTGAAAATGCACAGTGGGAAAATATATCTACGATCGACGGGGATGACAAACAGCACTTTAACAGGTTGGTCCAAATAAAAAAACCCCTCCGAATGGGAAGGGGAGAAGGCTGTAGCATCAAGTTGGTGGTTTTTTGGGGAACGGAACTTGTTGAAGTAATTCAAGTCTCTTGTTTATGTTTTATGTGTTATTGATGAAAGGTTTAATGTATAAAAATGGTTGATTCTTTGGATTTTGAAGACCTTATCCTAACGACCAAGGTCAAAGGTCATACCTCTCATTCAAAATATCATCAAAATTTTCGCCAAATCTGTTCGTTACGCATAAAAGCTGTCAAGCACCCCAGTCGAACCCAGCTGTGGAACAATTGCTCGCGCTATCAGCAAAAACCGTCGTCTAATTATAATCATTTCATGAATAGAGCAGCTTATGCTGTCTTCATACAAAAGCCTAAACGACGAAATTCCGGAGCGTCTAGGAATCACATCAAATAAACAAGTCACCAGCAGCAACAGCAAGCAAACGGCCATCATCCCCCGGGGAGATAGCGATTCTTACATTCCCCGCCAACCACGACCCACAAAACGCTCTCCGACACCCGCTCCGGAAAGCAAATGGAACACAAAACTGCGCTCCAGTCGCACGAGTCTCTGGACAGTCTTTAAGCGATGATGCGTCATGGCCACCACCATTTCGGACATTCTTCTCTCCCTTTCATCTCTGGGTTGAACACACAAAGAGCAACATCAATGACCGCATTGCTACGTCCATCTCCAAACCAGCGTGTCTGTGCGTTTGTGTGTTTTTCGTGCCTCCACCATACACACACACACACAGAGCAATAATGATCTGTAATTGGGCGGAAAAAGCAAGCGACTTTGCGAAAAGTGAGAATCTTTCCCCATTTCCAAGAACGGAAAATAAAGCGCCAGCCGAAAAAAAAGAGGGATCCCTGTGGCCCATCCACCGCCGGATGCTCGAGCACCATTCCCTAAATGACGAAGATAAACAGCTGGAAATGGAATTCACTGTGGGATGATAGCGCAGGGCGGGGGAAGGGGCCCACCTCCCATGCATCTCCCATGCATGTGCCAGTTTGGTGTTGCTGGAATGCTGTATCCTCCGCAAAACGAACACCAACCACCACTGTGTGTGTGCAGGTCTCGTCACGAACACACTGGAGCTGTAGCATCAGCAGCCATCATCATCATCTTCTCCAAATTGATATTTATTGTATTGACCCCTGACCATCCGCCTGGACCGTCAGCATCTCCCCCCTCCCCCCGCAACACACCATTGTCTTCTTTCGTGACGGGAGAACAAATCAACCATTTTCCGCTGTTATGCTGTGTTCGATCGGCACACGATACGAGAAGATGGACACAAATGATCAAAGCGACATCTCGTTCGTACGGAATGAGGGTTTGATTTCCTTCGCTCCAGCGCCCCGTTTTCCAAGCGGACCTGCAGCCGAGGACGATAGAGTTGTAACCTTTGCCTTGACGCGCTGGTGCCAAAGTCGCACAAAACTGCCGCAGAAAGATGATTGCAGCACAGGTTCTTTTTTTTACGTTGATTCGCTGGAATGGTCCAACGTTTTACGCATCACCGGTATGTGAATGGTCCCATATCATCTGCGTGTGTTGTATGGGAGCCATAGCAGACATTACGAGTGGTATTAAACATTTAAGACGATGATTTGTAGCAATCACATACACCCGTGTTTGGGTGCTGGAAATTCAAGCAAACGCTCCAAAATGGAGAAATCTAAAATGCGCAAATTGTGACAGGCCAAAATCAATCACTGCATAAGAAATAACAAAAGCCCGTTTAGGCACGGTAATACATCGGGTACGGGAGGGAAACACAATATGTTCACACTGCATGCCTACAAAAACACAACTCAGTCACTAGGTCACTGATCACACCATCCACCACTTGGGGACGCAAACATGCGACCCATCAACCCATATAAACATAAACATGCTGCTAGCAACGGTCACTACCACCAACACCACGACCGGGTAACTAGGGGAGGGGCACAAAATAAACATTGCCGATAAAACACGGTCCCCCCCGCCCCCTGAACGTCGCCTACTGCTGGTCATTGAACGTTCATTAATCTTTCCACCATTATGCTAATATAAAGCGTTTTATTGCTGAAGCCAGAACGACTCCAAGGTTTAGTCTTGGAAAACCGAAAGAATTCCATGTCCGAGAGCTCCGAAGTCATCCGAAATGGTTTCAATGCCACTGTTTGCGCCAGCATTGGTCCTCTACATGTTGCAATGGATTCCAATACAGTTGTTTGATGCAAAATCGATTCGTTAACACACAAAGAGCGAGAGAGCCAGAGAGCGGGCGAGACTTTCAAACGTTCCGTCTGTACGGAACGTCATGCCTATCGCTGTATTTGTTGTACCGCGCTTCAGCCGCGCTACAGTAGTGATGGTGTTGCCGCCTGCGCTCGACTGCAGATGTGCATAAATATTCAACAAAACAAAACGACACTATCCACCAAGCGGGAATGGGTGGTGGTGGTGGTTAGGGTTAGATTTCCGCCTTCGCCTACTGTTAATGAATGGATGTTCATTTCGCCGGCTAACTTTGCTAAAAACCGTCCACAACTCACCCTTCCACAACTTATGATTGGATTAACGGAGGAGGCACTATTCCGAGGTTCTAGCGGAGGACGGCACGATGAGAAGGTCAAGCTGATCCAGCTTTGTTTAGCCTTCCAGGCATTCCAGCGTCTTCGATTCGTTTATGATAATCGGCTTTATTTACAAGATTATACAATAAATAAAATCAACTATCCTTGAACGGTGACGTCTCCATCGTGAGATGATGGCACAGACAAACACAACATCGGCTCAGGCCTAATCTCTAGACACTATTAAACGGCATCATCAGAATGTGTGTGTCTGTGTGTTGTTTCTTGAGCAGTGGAGTTTGTTTGGAAGGAACTGAACAAACATGATGCATTCTCCAAACAAAAACAGTGTTCACCCGGGTGCGTTATCAGCACAATCTCGGCACACCAAAACCCGTTGACCCGTTGGTTCGATGGTCAGTACTGGACACGCTGGACTCCACGCTGGTTACGCGACTTCCCTACTATTCGGTGAACGTAGACGACCAGATTTTAGGTCAAACCTTTGGAACCTTTTGCCGTTTGTTTGTGCAGAAGATTCCCATGTGAAAGTTATCGGTGGTAAATGCATAAGAATCGCTAGCAAAAGACAAAGCAATCATTTTGCCCCTTGGCTGTGAGGGTTCGACGCTATTTATCTTATCAATTTCTCTTTACATGCAGTTAGTTAGTCTTGGGTGAAAGCTACAGTAAGTGTGTCTAGCGTAATTCGCATAACATGTAATCTAAACATTCATTAGCGCTTGGTTGTTTAAACTCAATTCGCAATAAAAAGCAATCCACAAACCCCGAAAAGCAAATGTGCAGATCATAAAACCCAAAAACTGTAATCGGCATAGCAGCCGTCCCCCGGGTTCGGTTCCGTCTAGGTCCTCGATAACCTCGACCTTTCCGGCCCCTGCGGGCACATGGTGGTTTCAGGGGTCAGCTGCTCCACAAGCTCTATCAGCAGCAAAAGCGTTCAGCGTTTTGGCAACGAGCAAAGCCGCTTATCTCGGACACGCTGTACGCAATACGACGGCTGCTAGTAGCTAGCAGTCGCGACCACCACAGCGGGTGTTAGTCGTGGAGCGACACAAAGCTGCCTGTTGTTCGTCGTTCTCATCATCCTTCGCATCTTCGCATTCGCATTCGCCGCTTTTGCTCATCCCAAAACACAGATCATTGTCGTGACATAAACGATCGATCGAAAACAACCGGCTAATAATGCGCTCATTAATACACCACCCCATGGGCATGGATGTTTCACCACCGAACCCCTCTCTGCGTGGTCAACGTCACAGAATCTTTCTTTGTGTGCATGTTCAAGACGTTCGATTTCGGGCCCGGGGTCCTCTCTAATGACGTTCGAATGAGGGGAAAAAACGGTATAAATATATATATAAAACGAAAAAAAAGGAAAAAATAAATAAACAAACAAAAGAGCGTCACCGGGTGCTCGAAATATGGGAGTTCTTTTTTTGCGAATGCCGGAATGCCGCACTCTACTCGCAATTACCCAAAACCGTAATGGTTGTGTGGGAGCATTTTTATCACAGAAACATGCTACTCTGGGGGATGGTATCACCATTACAACGAGGAAGGGTGGGAAAACGCGTTACGCAATAAACATCACTCGCTCAAATATCGTAAATATGTTTAATTTGTTTTCGGCGATCTTCCGCTCTGCTATGGTGGAATGGAGCAGCAGGAAGAAAACGAGGGGATTTCAAAACAACCAGACGTCACTTAAGAATCGCTTTAAGAGGAAAGAAACCCCGAAAGACAACCCCACCGTGGGCAATTCATGAAGTTGATTTTGTTTTGAATTTTGTCGGCGAGTATTTTTATGAGCGTTTCGGGAGCACCAAATTGTGTTACTTTTACTTTGTCACATCCTAAATAAACGCATTTTTATGGAAAAAAAACTCTTCAGCCGGGTGGAAGGAGATGTTCATATCTTGGAAAGCAAAAATTGTCCTTCACAGTTGAGCAAACTTTCATATTTTAATCGAATAACGAAACCGGCAACTGTTTATCTTTCTGGCTCTTTTCTTCACTGTCTGTGTGTGTTTGTATCGTTTAGCAAGATTCTTCCACTCCCTGTACCATACCCATCATCATGTTCAAGTACCCATTTTTCCAATCAATTTCTCCCATAATCGTTTTTATTTTACTCCTCCACCATCTAGCCCTCTTGTAAACCATGGTCCCATTTAGCATTAAACCACGCGTCAATTGGCATCCTAACCACACACACACACATACAACGCTCGGCGTCTATTACTGGCCACAATGATGGAAAAACAGAAACAAAAATGAGAAGAAAAAAAAAGAGAAATAACACGCACACGCTTTATTGATTGTGGTTTAGCGTCGTGGTTTGGCTTGATGTGATTTGTTTACACTCCAACGGCACACACACACACACACAGAGCAAAACTCCTTCCCAAACCACCAAACCCCCCCCTCGAACTGGAAGCTAAATATAGGAAGTAAACATGCACACAGCACTTTACAGCAGCGTGCAACGAACAAAATGGGCGGGAAACAGAGGGAAAGCTTCTCGTTTGGGCAGACAGCGCGCGTTTGGTGCGGTGTGTGTATGTGTTTGCGAGCCGCTGGATAAAGTCATAAATTTCGTCGTCTCTTCGGCTTTGAGGATTCCAGATTGCTTTTTTTTTTGTTCCTGCCTTCACCGGTTTAGTTTTGTTCCACACCGGCCCTCGTGAGTGTTCCCATTTTGTTTGTTCTTGCCAAGATTAACTAGATTGCGGGATAAACGGGAGCGGGAGTGAACGGCTTGAAATTTTCACCAACGCGCGCCAGCACAATAATGTTCTATAAAGTGGCCAGAATATATCGGAATGTTGGAATTGAAAGTTTGGACCTCGGGGTGGAATCATGCAGGGTTTGCGCGCTATATTCCGTTTGCCTTCAATTGGTTCCAATTCAATCACAAGTGGAACTACGACGACGACGACGACGTCTGTTACTGTTAAGTGGAAGCAACGATGCTGCTCGCTGGTCTCGTGGTGTGTGTTAGTGTTTTTCTCCCTCTATTGTCCCCCTTTTAACGGGAAGCTGCACAAAGCACAAAAAAGAGGGGACAACAAGCGGGAGCAAACTCAAAGAAACCATCATAAAACATCAAAAAGCCACTCCAGCAAGCAAGGCGATATGCATGAGTAGTCCCGCTTCTTTTTTATGTACTAAATTTTGAATGTTCCTGGGAATGTTCTGTAGCATTCTGCTTTTTTCTCCGGGGAGCCGAGCAATCAAACTGGGTTAACTGGGATAGAGAAGCGAGTGCCCAACACAAAATCCATCCGTCGCTCGCTACGCAACCCGAAATGCAAATTAATGCTTACGAAATCATCCATGCAAAGACTGGCGGCGATGGTGTTGGCACTGGTAGAAGGTAACACACACACAAAAAAAAACCCACCATCCCCAACAGTCGCGCGAATCAAACGAAATCACCACTGCGTAAACAGGGGAACTAAAGCAAACCATCTATACCCCGCCTTGATCGAGAGTTAGAGAGAGAGAGAGAGAGAGAGAGAGAGAGAAAGAGAGAGAGAGAGAGATAGAGAGAGAGAGAGAGAGGGAGAGAGAGAGAGAGAGAGCCTAACTAAGAAACAAAACTATTAAAATAAAGGGGTGCACAGGAAAGGTGGAGGGTGATGAGACGACCGCAAGAACCTGTTTTTAATTCCTCCAAAAAAAACGGCCAAAAAGTGAAGAAAAGCATCCCGAAAACGCATCACCGAGAGGCACACGGAGCTTACGAAATATCTCAACAGTGAAGCACCACAAAAAGCGCATTATTGCGCAAGCCTATTTTTTCTAATCCTGTTACAAGGTAGCAACAGTGGATAAGCATAGGATTTTAACGGGCAAACCGTTAGTAGTAAGTCCTAAAACCTAAAACAAAACCAATCGGAGCACAAACACAAACAAAAAAAGCCCCTAAAAACAAGGCACGAAAGAGTGGAAAAGCCAACTAGAAAACAGGATAAGCAAATTGGAATCTTAGCCTTAGCGTGCATTGTTTTCAATTCTTCGCTTCTCCGCCACAAATCCAACCCCGTATCCGAACCCCGAATCAAAGTGGAACGCAATGAACCGTATTGTACCGGCGGCGTCGGAATGGACGGCACAAAAGCGAATCAAAGTTTGTCAACCCGTTAAAAAACCCTCTACCCCTTCTTTTCCTATCATCCCGCGCCCTTTTGCTGCTCCTCCACCAATCCTGTGTCTCGGTCAATGAACCACAAAACCCACCAATGAACATCGGTGGCAGTGAGATGACGACGACTGTTGGATTCAGGGGTAAAAGGGGGTAAACACAAAAACAAAACTACAACCGACCTGACCCAATTAAACGTGTCACACAAACACACACACACACACACACACTCAGCTACAAACCGGTCCATTCGAAACAGGTACCGAGTCCGGTGTCGCAGGTTCCTTTGATTCGTCGTCGAGAGCCTCACGCAAGCCGCGTGTGATTATCGCGTAACCAAGCGAGTGATCCAATCCGGAGAGATTCTGCATCCATAGCAGGCCAGCTGGTGTGTACGCAGAAGAGGCAACAATGATCACCAACCAGCAGCACGATCACCAAACGCACGTGGTTTGCTTACCCACCCCAGACCCCAGTAACAGAGGAGCAAAGGTGGAAGTGGAATACATCAAGTTCATGCTAAAAAGAAACTGGTCACAGATCATAACTGGCTCTTGCAGGGGGTTGCTGTTGTGCAAGCAGAAGAGTTTCAGTTTTCTTGGCTCCTCTTTGCTCATGTGAACATTCTCTGTGTGTGTGTGTGTGTTGGTCGGAAGAATTTCATGGTCAAGGAAAAATGGAAAAGAGAGAGAGCGAGAAAGACACACAGAAACCGCGCTAAAGACAACCAACAATAATAATAAAAAAACCCCACGTTTCGACAGGTGATCGCGAAACCGGAAAGCTGGCGTGCAAATTCCTGTTCTGGAGCGCACAAGATGAACATGAGGAGTTTGAGCTCTAACCGTGTCGGTTGTTACAAAATGACAACAATTAAGCTTTCGTAGCTTTCAACCCTTCGTTCCCCCTTTTGGTTACTTGAACTGTCACCAAACTGATCAACCAAGAACGCTGCCGTTACATGATGCCACACTTCACCTGAGCAAACATAACAGGGCAGGCTCACACCTTCGCCCCATGTCCGGGTGCGGGTATTGTGTGTGTGTCCGTATTCGTGAGCTGATTGCCAAACTTGTGGATGAGCTCGAACAGAGCGCCGTGTTGAATTTTTTTGGAGATCGTCCAAAAACCTGCTTGTGAAGAAATGTTTGATTACTTGGAGGTGGAGGTGTTCCGCTTGCTTTTCTTCCCCCATTCTCAAGATGGGGTGTGCGTTTTATAGCCCAGCGCGGACAATTTTTACCTCTTCTGATGGAGGCCAAAAATGGAGAGACGGATAAAAGTGTGTCTACGTGTCTTGGACACGGTTTTTTGTGTGTGCTTTCTTTGGCAACTTGCTAATTTGTACCCATTCTTAACGCCACCGTCCACCACTACCCTCTCTTAGTGCCAACGGTTCTTTAAACATTTTTATTTGCACACCCTCCATAATAAACGAACACACATTGACACACGGCCAAGGTAGATTGAGGCGTTGCAGAGAATTAGATCGTTAAAAAGATACACCTCTAGAGGAAAGGTTGATGTAAAATCTACGGTATTAATAACCCTCAGAAGGTGTTAACGGGGAACCGTAAAACAACGGTTGTACAAAGTGTGTCCACCGGAAAGTTGTGACGTTGCCGGAATACGAAATGTCCGGAACCAACAGCAACAGCAAAAAGCCAGCCTTGTAACGTCAGCGAATATTTATTGAATCTTGGATGACATGAACATGCTTTTCTTCACCTGTTTCAGATGTTTACCCCTTTGCACCTGCTGTGTTCCGTTGATGCCGTTGATGCCGCTTCATCACGCTTCATCTGAGGGGCATTAGTTTACAGAAAACTGTCGAAACTGCTGCTACCATAATTTATGACTTCCTAGCGGGAACATTGGGAACATGAACTTTGCAAAAGTCCATTCGGAGGCATTAGAGTACGTTTCATATCAAATCTTCCTCTCGCTACGATAGTGATCACGACACCATGATTTGCGTCTATCATGACCTCTCTCTCTCTGTCTCTTTCTGTCACCCCACACCGAATGGCAACGAGGACGACATAACGAAATGTCATCATCCGTAGAAAGGTCATCTGCATTTCAAAGGCACGCTTGGCCACCGTGTTCGTGCTCAAAGTCAATGCGGGGCTTACCGAAACCGGACGACGCTGTGCCATATTGCAACACACGGGCCATGGTGGTGGTATAGACGGTTGATCATTTTGTAAAAGACACCGAGGGAAGCGCGTAAGACCAGGCCACATAAGCCGAAGCTTCCTGCAGAGGGCTCAGCATCATCATAGTCATTACTCGGTGCCATAAGGGTGGAGGCGAATATTTTATGCGATTAAACTATGGAATAATAATATTCATTCCGGGCGCAATACGACCTCGATTACTGCGAATGGAAGAGGATGAAAGCTGTCACCCTCCCCCCAAAGCTGCTTAGCTCGTGCGTTTCATCCGGAATTTCAAGACACACACACGCACACGAAGATGTTTACGTACACACGTACTTTCACGATGGTACCATGCATGGTGGAGAATAATTTACTTTCTATCTTTCGTAGAGCGTAGATCGGCCGCTGGTGCGTTGCGAAGGATATTAACCGATGTTTATGTATCAACACGTACGCCCTTTACATTTTGGCGGTTCAGGAGGTTGAAGGCTCTCTTCTGCTGGCTGACCCGCGGTGAGAAAATATCTATAAAATCATCTACGGAAGTTAAGGCCGCCACTGGCCGCCAACTCCACCTTCACAACAATCGCTTAACAGGCGGGAGTGTGGGTGAGGTGATGATAAAAAAAAAGACCATGACGAGGCATAAAGAGCCAGTGTCGTCAGGCGGCTTAGTGAATTAATTTGAAAGCCAATTCCAGCCAACACCTCGTAGCCAACAATGTGCCTCGAATGTGGGACCACACGGTGCATTAAACTAAGTAGAGCAGAGCACTTAACATATACTGTTGCGCAATGGTAGAATGTAAAGCACGGTGACTATGAATATCCCAATGTCCCAATGGCGTGATTGGTTCAAAATCTGGTCACAGGCATCACAAGCAAACTGAAGCACATGTATTACCACACAAACACTCAGAATCTGTGATGTCTAACAGACTTCATCTTGGAGTAAACTTTGAGCATGTTATCAATGCCAGCTTCTCGTCTACTGGCTAAAAAAAACACACAACGGGAAGACATTATCAATTTTATTGTGATGTTGCCTCATTACAGCTGAGACTTGTAACAGTAAAAAAAAACACACACACACAACCAGCGAGGAGTTCAAACGAGATCACACACAAAATTGATAGCCGGGATCCTCGGTTGTTACATGTTCTGTCAATAATGAGCAAACAGGCCATTACTTCCAACGCACATTGATAAGAGTTTTAGAGCAACAATTTTCACCCCATTGCTTCAATAGTGCGAGCACGGATTGTCTTTATTATACAGCCGTACAGCCGTGATCGCAAAACTAACCTCAACAGGCGTGCTGGAAATTTGCATTCTGCGTCGGTCTCAACATTCCAGCGGGAGTTTTAAATATATTGTGTACAAGTCTTCTCCCCTTCTGTGCTGGAAACTAATATGAATTCATTTAGGTGGGTACGTACGTCGCCATACACTGGCAGCGGGGTCATGGTTAGTTACGGGCCTGTTACGAGCAACTCCGACTTCAGTTCCAACCCGCAACCGCCAATGTGAAGGGATGATCAGAACCCCTCTTCACGATCTCTCGTTTAAAAAAAAAAGCCAACGGTCTAACTAATTCCGACACAATGACTCAACGTGCACATCACAACCATGAGATCGGAGCTTAACGGAGATCGTCATCCCTTCGTGCGCTTCTTCCCTTCTGTCCCCCCACACAGACACATACACACATACGATCGATCGTGATCTACGTGGTTTCCGGATCTGTAGCGTGTGGTGTGTCGCACATGCGGATCTGGAAAGTAGTACGCCGTCACCTCATCTTTGGCACCGCTCACCTTTTTTTGTAAAGTTATTTTTAAGGTGCGACAGAATCACAACCCAACACAACAACATACCACACAAACACTCACACTTTGCGTGCGGCAAATCATAAATGCAGTGCGCGCGCGTCACGCTGTCGATCGTGGCGGTTCTCTCTGCTTTAACGTTTCAAATAAGAATCGTTCTCCAATTTTTCGAGCTCTTTATCCTCACGAAAGCGTCCAAAAAGATCGAAGCAAGCCATACGATCGCCACCATCACCAGTGTGATGTGATGTGTGCCGTTTTGTTATTCATTTCGTCTACAAGCCCGATGGATGCACCGCCGGACACGCATTCTCCTTTTACCCCGCTTTTTTCCATTCTACACAAACACAACGCTAAATTGTTAATGTGCATGAGGTTTCGTGTGATTGCGTGTGTGTGGAGCGAGAGAGAGGGATGAATAATATAAACTGATGCAAATGGGGATGGTAGTGATGGTGAATCGGCCTGCTAAGATCTTGCCCTTTTGAGCGGACGGACGGACGCAGTCAACCGTAGTCGCGTGCAAAAACACATGACCGTCGTCTTGGTCGTCGTCAGCAGAAGAATCTCAGAGCAGTTGTTGTGTGAGAATGTTTCACTTTCTTTCGAGGGCGCTTCTTGGCGCATTGGTCGCATGTTCTGCAATGTTTTGCCTTGCGGTGCGCGTGAATGTCAGCCTGCTTGCGGAGAATAAATATTATGCTCTCGGAGCGTGTTTCACATGGAGTTACTGTACCGCGGTTAGCAACGAAAAAAAAAAACGGCATGCTGTCGCTCAGCAGATGATTTATTTGTTGCATTATTTAAGAATGATGGGCTTTTAGCTCTATTGTTAATGCGTATTGTGCTCACTAACGATACATTAGCTCAAATTGTGTACATTCTTGTTATTTTGGCTTATTACGGGAATCTAAACAAGGATTTTTTTTAAAGAAAAAGACATATTTTTGGCTCAAGATTATAAGGACTTGGAACCTAGAGGTCTACTAGAAGACGACTAAGTGATCCAATAGTAGACACAAAGGCCTGAGTAGAATGAACCAGAGACTACGATGTAAGTCGGTCATTTATAGCAAGAAGAAATGATCGTATCATGAGATAACATAACTCTAAAAAAACCCAGCATAAGATTAGTAGGACTCTGGTGTCATTGAAGAAGAATATTCTACTCCTACTCAAAGAAGTTTATTTGAAAATTTAAGCAAGTTGACTCAACTCGTCCAGATTATTTGCATGAATTTCAAACCCATATTTAGGTACTATCATACTAAGTTAAGGTCGAAAAGACAACTTTACTTTCAGAGAAGTATCATGGGAATTAAAACTAAACATGATAACATTATCATGTCCCTTGAGAACCCAGATTGGAGGACCCAAAACTTAGCTCCCATTTAGGATAGAACAAACCACAGGACAAGCTAAACGCTTCGTCGCCGTGTTTACCATTTCAAAACTTACCGGAAAGTACATTCCCTGGGGATGTAGAAAGTATGGTCCGGAGCCCCACAGTTTGACGGCTGTTTCGGTGTTCCCTTAGTGCATAAAACCCGATGACTTCCAGCGATCGATGACTGTTCCGCTACCAGAAACGCTTGCTTGCGGGGTAGCGTTGATTTCGGTGGACGATCTTGTTGCAAAAGGGGATGATGTCCCGTTTTTATTTTTTTATTTTTGCTTGTTTGTTTTGCTCTGTGTATGTTCCCTTCTTCAAACTCTCTCTCACACACACACACTCGCCAATTACCCACTGAAACTAGGAAGCACACAGACACAATTTCCCTTAAATTTGAAATCTTCACGCGATTACCAAGCCTTGTTTAAATACCCTCTTCTTGCAAGGAAGCACACTATTTACGACGACAACAGCATGGGTAATATCGGTTGCACTGGAAGCGCACAATGGGGGGGAAAGGGAAGAGAAATTTTGCTGTTGTGACTATTATATTTTACTTTTTCCTCAAACTTTTGGCGGGCACAATTTCACGTGCAAATCGTGCAGCAAAAAAAGGTGCGCAAAAAATAAACACTCACTCACACAAACACACTTTAAATAATAAAATATGGCACACCGGAGAAGGACTTTCTGCTTCGCCTTCTTTTCCTTTCTTCGCTTTCTTTCACTCTCTCTATATCTCTCACGCTCTATCGCTCTTTTATACCCTTCACACTTGGGGCGAGAGCACCACTAATGATTATGCAAAATTTGTGCTTCACTGTAAAATTTTCAAGTTGCAGATCTGCTAAGGAGGAAAAATACAAATGTAAAATTATCGTTTTACGAATTCTTCATCAATTCTTCAGCAACCAGCATGGTTGCTATATTTCACGGCCAACTCGACGCACGCATTTCGTTTCCAGAGCATCGAACAGATATGAGGGGAGATTTTCGCTAAGCACGCTAGATCCCTGGCCCTTTTATCTCCTCCTGCACCAGCGGTGCAAACGTTTACAAACACTTTCAAGCAGCAAGCAGCTCGGTAGACGAACCATCCTCACAAACACTACCAAAAAGTATGTTCTACCGCATAAACCGATACATGGTGGTATACGGGGGGGTAGTCGTATTATTATTTTGGGTGAGAATAAAAAAAATCCATTCATCGCTTCCTCTCGTTTGGTCTGTAATCTTTTTACGGGAAAATTAGCAATTTTTCAACGCACCATATGTTACGTAGTATTGCTTAGATGGTCACTCTAAAAAAAATGGAAATTCAAATCCCTTTCTAACGAATCCTAGACATTCGCGGTGCTCTGTACTGTAAAAATCCAAAATGGTAAACACAACCACTGATGTACGCGTCCGCGTCACGGGCTTCCACACAGATAGACAGAAGAAGAAAAAAAACCCTCTGTAATCTGTACTCCCATTCGCCACACAACACACACTCGCAATAACAACAGATCAATAACTGTGATTTGATTTGGCTCCTTCACCCGTAATAAACACTGACACGGCCTGCCAAACCAACCAACACACACGCGGGGTTTTTGCTGATTGCAAAACTCAAATTCCAGACGCACCAAATGCCAAATACCAGTCGCATACGCTGACTCTCCGGCGGGTACGTTATCCTGGGGATATCCTTGCAAGAATGGCACCACTCGAATGTCTCGAAATCACACCACCACCAGCGCAGCAACATCCCGAGCGACAGGCATCGCGCTCTCACGGTCACCAATACCAACCAATCAGTACGGCGACGGCGACCACGACGGTACAGCAGGGCTGCACGCTTGCACGAACACTCACGCACACACTAGCAGCATCTCAGCAGCAGCAGCAGCAGCGCCTAGCAAGGATTAAACGTCAAAGGGAAGCTGCCGCGAGTGCGGTGGCAAAAACGGTGTGATCCCGGGGAAGGAAAAAAAAATGCAAATATACTGCTGCTGCTGCTACTCCTGCTGCTGCGGCTTCTGCCATTTATTTGCCGCGAGAAAACGGTAACGTAATTTCCCATGCCGCCACACACATATGCACGCACACGCCGAGTGCGGAAAACCATTGGCCATTCTTTCCCTTTTTAGTACGCTTTATTTAGCGCCACACAGCATCCCACACATTGCACAACAAATCACAAGAGCACGCGCGCTGTGCCTTATCAACCGAAAGATGGGAACCGAGCACACCATCACGCACGCACACACAAGCAACGAAAATAATATTTCATCCTGCACGAACAGCACCCGGATCCGTGTGTTGTGTTATCTAATTGCAATAAGTACCAAGGATTCGCACCAAGCAAAAATCTTCACCCGTCGATGTTGAGATCTGCCCCCGGACAGAGGTTCACCTTTACGCGACCGCGGTTTGAGTTTGTGTGCGGGAAAATGTGCGCGGACTGAAAATTTTTGGTCCCGGAAACACGGCACTATGGGCGCGCGCGATGCACACGCTGGCACAAAGTGCGCGTTGGCGATTCGGTTCACGTTTGTTTGATGGCTGGTTTTGTGTGGATTGATTGGGACCTTTGCATTGGGGAAATGCATGTGCGGTGTGGCAGAAGCATTGGCTGCCATTTGAGTAAGTGCGTTGAAAAATGAACCTTTGAAAGTAAAATATTTTGACCAAGGGTAGCGTCTATGTAAAGCCACCGTGCACGCACAGTGGAGTGCTGCCGGACAGCATAGCTGATGTGTGTCGCTTATTTTGATTTGAATTTGTGAAAAAAAAAAAAACATAAATTGTTTCTATTTTTCCCGATAATTACATTTATCGATGTTTTGGAAGTAAATATCTAGTAAGTGGACAAAATATGACTTCACGAACGTATAATTACAAAAAAATCCTTCAAATCCCGTTGTGCATCTCATCTCATCCCCGAAATAATCTGACAGCATGCAGACTCGCGTTTAGCATCTTTTTTCTCTTCACCCAGCTCACATGCAGAGAGAGTGTCTCGCGTAACGGGAGAGCGATTCTCTCGTTAAAACAGTTTTGGGCGCTCCAGGGGAAAACATTTTCCCTCTTGCTTCAATGTTTGTCGAATTCGTTTCCACACCGATCAGAATTCCACTGTGGTTCATTTGAGCCAACGGTTAAAATACAGTTCCCAAAATTACTTGATGGCCCCCGTTTTAAAATAGAAGTGAAGAGGATTGGTTTTGTTGGAAATTACTTCATTCCCGGTATTATGCATCTTTCCCGGGGACTGTTTTTTTGTGAAATATCTGCCATAAAACCACTAGTTGGACGTACGATATGCCTACATTTTGAATGGCTATTTGTCGACTAAAACAAGAATGAAAATATGCTTCCAATGACAATCATAAATTATTACCGCTATAGTACCCGTACGAAGCTATACTAACGACAGGTTTATTTTAATTGAGGCAAAACTTTACCATAAACTCACACACAAAGCTGCTCTGGCTCTATTTTTCGCTGAATTCAGCAGCCAAAGGATACAAAAAATCAGGATAGCAATCCTGGCCAACTACTCGTATAACCATTTTACCAGCTGCTCGAGTTGACCCGAAAGCTTGTTCAGCGGATTGCATACTTTCAGGAGCATAGAAGTTGTTCAGCGGATTGCATACTTGGAAATGGTCGCTGTGCATGAAGCATTTCAACGAAACATGAAATATTTCAATTTTGAATTTGAAATATTTCGAGCCGTTGGCAAACGAAGCGGTTTTCTGGGGTAGAGATGTTGGTGGAGTAAAATTTATGTATCGGTTATTTATATGAGTTTATCTATATTTAAACAAAGGCGGCGCTCTAGCAGCAATCGAACACGGCATCCGACACGAACAAACCCATATAATCATATGGAGGTGCACTGTCAGGCACAAACAAACAAACAAGACAAACATGTCAAATCCTATACATTTTTCATGTTCGATGTCGTGTTCGATTGGTGCTAGAGCGCCGGGTAAAAGAATCACATATTGCTTAGAATGAATGATAGTTATTATTAATTTTAAACGCTATTTATTAAGACCATTAAATGTATCATATCATAATTTCTGTAAAACGAATAAAACCATTGAGAAAAGATTTTTTGGCATGTGGACCTACTTTTCATCAAGCAGAAGTTTTAAACATCTCCAACAAACAAACAAACTAAACCCCTGCTGAGCTAGTTGCATTCCAACAAGAATTTCTCACCAATCACCCGATACGATAAAATTGACCCTATGCAAACAGTCCGCAGACCACGTCTCCCCGTATGCCCGCAATCCATCAGACCTGTTCAAATATTAACCCAATAATTCAAACGAGCCAACCAAACCGAACATCCCGACCCATCCAAAGATCATTGATTTGGTTATTAATTATGTACGAAAGAATGAACACCAGCTACTTAAGCAATAGAAGCAAGGGGTGAAGGAGCAGCAGAAAAAAACTAGACAACACAAACGAAAACGGTTCAACGGGATAGTGAACATAAATCGATTCATTAGCAAACATTAATTTACTGCGCCTAACGATCACCAATCTCGTCCTCCCCCCCCCCCCCCCCCCCCCCCCCCCCCGGGGAGCACTTGTGTTGAATGTCCTGGAGCAAATCCGTTTTTTCGTTCGGTGGATGGGCCGGTTGGTATTTCGTGTGCTAATTAAAGTAATCATACACGTACCTCCA
The DNA here is from genome assembly GCF_943734685.1 of Anopheles coluzzii. Classification (NCBI taxonomy): domain Eukaryota; kingdom Metazoa; phylum Arthropoda; class Insecta; order Diptera; family Culicidae; genus Anopheles; species Anopheles coluzzii. The sequence continues at coordinate 103,232,005 of NC_064670.1, read as the reverse complement.
CCGCTGCAGCTTCCTTTGGCAAACATTACTTCACCCTTCCACCGAGAGCGTAATGGTGTTGTAAATTGGTAAACGCTTTGTTTATTAGGGCTTCGTCCCTTTTCGGTAGGTTGGCTCGGTTTTCTGTTCGCTTTTTTTTTAAATTTGTTTCTTTACCCTCCCCAAAATGGTCAGTTTGCTAAGCCCACACCGGTTGGGGACGGTATGCTATTTGCTGTAAACTTTTGAAAATGAAATGAAAGAGGGGATGTGTAGATCCTTCCCAGGCTTTTCCCAGCCACCCAGGGGTGTGTGGGCTATGTTTTGCAAATTTAACTATGTGGCTACGGGGTAGAGAAACGGCACAAAACTGTCATCCCTTTCGGTCGTTCTAGGATACTAGGGACAACCACTTTTTCACTAGTGTGCACCAGTTGTACCCGCATTAGAATGAGGTTAGTAGTACGGTAGAGACAAGAACCAACATCTCGACCGTAGTTGGACCTATCGCTCCATAAAGTCTGCTGCTGTTGGACTCATCTTCAACAGCACAGACTTTACTAAACCACAACCAACGGGACGGTTTTCAAACGACATCAAAGCGGCTCGGACAGACGTGAAGTGAAAACGTGTAACACCTACCGCTGTAGCAAACTTGGGCGACGACCAAATTGAAATTGATGTCCACTGGATAAGAGGATAAATGGTGCTGCTAAAGGAGGTAGTAAGGGTTCAAGTATTATCTAGCAATTTTCAACAACAAAAAAACCACCTGTCCCAGTGTGAAAAGTCTGGTGTCGCATCTGTCACATCAGTGCTTGGTGTACTTAGCTCTCTCTCTCTGTGTAAGTTTACGGCCATCCATCGATCCCCATCGCTATAAAGTCACCTCGTTAAAGCATCGCTCGGTTTGGTGATGCTGTGTTTTATATTCACCGACAACACCCATAACCGTGCTGGCGTGCTGGGGGCAGGGTTTTTCGAGCGCCATCAGAGGATCCATCAGCAAATGGTGGCCCTCGATTTAGCAGATCCCAGGGAAACACGATCGATCGATCGTAAATGTAAATCGTCGCACCGCACACGGGGGGGAAGGAAAACTCGGACACATGTTTCACTTTTCAGTCGTTTTGCATCTTACCCTTCAGCAGCGTGTAGCGTGACTTTCCAATGTAGTCTTCCCCTTTATTGTTTTCACGTGTTGTGTGTACCGAAGAAACGCTGTCATCGAACCTGGGTACAAATCAATATCCTCTGACAATCGTTTTGTTTTTTTTTCGTTGCTGTCCGTTTCAATGTGTGGTTGTGTGCGTTTGTGTGGTGGTCTGCAGGGAAATTGAACACCATTCCGTTGGGATCGTAAAAAGAGAAGACAAATCGTAGGTTAACCCCTGGGTTGCGTATCACTTTACTAACCCCCTACTCAACACTGGATGGATTACTATACTGTGGCCGATCCTGTTTGTGGAAGCTTTCACTCGTTTTGTTTTTATCAGGCCCCTTTCTCACTCTGTCTCTCTCTGTCTCTCGGTTTTTGTTACAACGAGACAGCACGACAGCTAAATGTCCTCCCGATGATACCACAAAAAGAAACACATTGTTGGACGCAGGCAGCCGAAATTCCTTCCACTTTCCATCATCCATAATTCATGAGCGTTTGGGAATGAGGGAGGGAGGTGGGACAAGCCCAAGGAACTTCCACGGGACCAGGTGAAATTGCCAATCGGAAATGTGAAAAGCCGGGGCACCACTTTGCCGTCAGAGAGCGAGAGAACGAAGTGGCTTTTGCCTTTATTTTTGGGGTGCTTTGTGGCGAGCACTTTGATCGACGGGTGAGTTGTGGTATATTTTGTAATGTTTTTTCTTCTTTCGCTTTGTTGGTTCGCCTTGTTGAGGTGTTGATGCTTCCAAAGGAAAAAGCTACTCCGGTGGGCGATGGTAAGTCATTGACAGAAGGCGGAATTGAAATTTGTCCCTCGATTAGATCCGGAAGCAGGCAGCAATGTGGGTTTGTTTTTCTGATGGACACAATTTTGAGCAAAAGATGTACTAAAACATTGTTAATTAAATACTAAAACATTAAGTGATCTAAATTTTATTAAAAAGCGATAAAATACTAAGCACTTGCTTAATCAAGTGGTGCCATCTACAGTGGCCGGCAATATAAAGTGGCCACTACTTACAATTTTACATTTCTTCCATTTTTTCCGCGAAAAATGAAGTTATTGTACTGCTTTATTTTTTGAAACTATGTTCGTGATATGCTTAAGAATGCGCAGTACCATAACATGACATAAATGAGAAGTTTGCTTCAAGAAAAAATATTTTTTCCAAAATTGATCAAAATCACTGTGCCAAAATAAAGTGCCCACTTTATTCATTCTGTACAAAATATTTTTCTGAACAAAAATAACATCAAATTTATAATTTATATGCGTTCCTCTCGCATTTTTTACATTTTCGAGGATCTTTGACATAATTTATTTTGTTTTATTTGCACATATTTGGCATTTATTCTTCCTAGGAGTATTTCAGAGCTTTAACATATTTTGTTTTTCCTAATCACGTCATTCTCACCACATTTGCATCAAAATTTGCACACGAAATCTCGATAGGATTAAAGTTAAGACTAACATTAAAGAAGTTTTATTCGATTTGAATGAAAAAAAAAAAATAAATAAAAAATTCTTCGTGTATAACTTAAGTCGTCTTCCTGTTGTAACATAAATTTATTTACTAACTCCGTATTTTTCACAGAAGACAGATAAATTCACACAAGATGCTTATACAGGTATAAGCTTTCATTATGCCGTCGATTCATACCATGCTCCCCACTCCTCGCATAGAAAACCCCTCCCTGGTCATCACATTGCACTCTTCATACATATTGGTTTGTTGGATCACGTCTAGATATTTTTGAACATCAGTTCTAATTTGGACTCATCTGTCCAAATATCAGTTTTTCAACAATCTAACGATATATCTGTATGTTCTTGATCATATTGAAGCCAATTGGCTTTGTTAGATTGCTGTAGCTCGAGCGAGGAAGTTGAAGAACGCCACATCTAACGGGCAGTAAATTACGAAAATTGCAATGTGATAGCTAGGGGGTGTTTATCTTTAGGAGTAGCGTAAAAACTGGTGTGAATCGAAAGTACAACTATGGCTGATATCTTTTTTAACATTACTTCATCAATACTTTGGGATATTTCTTTAAAAAAATGGGGTTTGAAAACTAAAAACATGTTCCTACAGGCTATCATCTCAACACA